>NC_084514.1:855000-2055000 GCF_024500385.1 Phyllopteryx taeniolatus | reverse complement strand
CACTTGTGAGCAAAAGTTAATGTTTTATTGTTTTACATTACATTCCAAAATATAGATAACTGCTCTCAAAAAGTAAGGGATGTTCAGCATTCTGGTGAAATTTCAGGATGAAACTAAAATGCTCTAACACATAATTTTAATTCTGCTGTTCAGCTCCTTGTTAGAGAACAGCAAGTTGTACAAAGAGTGCTGAAACATTGAACAGTTGGACATGCATTCAAATATTTACAGAAGGTCAAATTAGGTTAAACTGTAAAGGTTGTTGTGCATTTTAGGTTCATCCTGAAAATTTCACCCAAAGCCATACCTAACGTTTTATAAGTTGTGTAGAACACCGTGGTACCTTGAACATAAAACGCCCGAAACGTACACTTTGGAATTCAACCAAAATTTGGTAAAACATTTGCCCCAAAATTCAAATAATTTTTCAAGTGTGACTGCTACTTTCTGTTACATTTCTGACTTTCTCTGAACTTTGATATGGATCTGTGAAAGGCATTTAAATCTGTTTGAAGTCGGACTGAGTTAAGATCTAGACTCCAATTAGCTTCTCACGCTCGCCAATATCTAGTAGTGATCTGTGTATGTGCGAGCATGTGTGTGTGTGTGTGTGCGTGCGTGTGTGTGTGTGCGTGCGTGTTTGTGTGTAATTTTAAAATGGTATTTCAAACATTCCTTGTACAGTTAAAGGGTTGATTCATTTTTAAAGGGTTTGTTCAATTGGGCACTTCTACCACAATAAACATAAAATGCATTATTAAACTAACATCTAACTGATACAGTCAATCATTATCTTTGTAAGAGCAGCAAATAGTGTAAGTATATATATATATATATAATGAAGTGGCTGGTGGTGAATGCATGTTTAATGCAAAAAAGAAAGAGGAAAAAAGGCTATACATTATTTCCATCAGGGTGGATGGGTTGTGTGCAAATATTATGTATTTGAGCTACTCCAGGACTCTGCACTCTGACAGTAACAAACACCATAAGAATTTACCAGAATTATGCAGCTCTAACTAAATGAGAAAATGGCTGATTTATAAGCTATACATGTCTGTTTTTTTTCAGCTTTTGTTACCCATGGAGACATTACAATAAAAAAAAAAAAAAAACATCACATACAAACAGCCTCATATTCCATATTACACGAAACTATGATTCCCTTGACTATTAATCATAAAAAACAGCAATAATAACAGCTTTTTCATATTATTTGGAGCATTCAATTATTCTAATATAGCCAAGGGCCAACTGAAATGGAAACAGGAGCATGCAGATCCAGTCTATTATGCATTGTTAAACGTTGATCTATGGTTTAATATTTGCTTGCCAACAGCGCTGACAATGTGTTATTACCTTGACAGACGGCTATAATGTTCCTTGACACGCCGGTGATTATTTAAATAAGCTGCAACAATAAATACGACGCCACATGATATGCAATATGAGCTTCACGGAATAATAAAAACTAAAATACGCGGACAGGGGTGTAAAAAATAGGATTGAAAGCGAGGTTTGTGGAGGTTTGGAGTGAAGAATGTCAATGAGATTTATCAGGAAAGCAGCTCATTGTAATTTTGAGATTAGGCTCAGGAACAAAGCCGAAGTCAGATATCGCCAAAATGAATTGTTAGCATGTTAGAGCAGGAGAATTCTTGATTACCACCGTTGTCAACATGGAAATGGCTAGCCCTATATGCCCAAGGCCTTTGACGGAATCAGCCAAACCCGTTGTTTAATCCCCACAGCTGTGCCTCAATGCCATCATTCCCTTCTCTGTGCACACTGAGTTTCTTGTAAATAGTTACAAAAAGACACTAAATCAACATCTGATTATTGCCCAAACTTTCAAACGTAGCTCTCGGGCTGCAAATGTGTCTCTGAGCAGTTGGAATAAACAGATAAAGATGCAAAAGTACTGTCTCTGACAAAGACTAAATAATCATCAGACATAAGCTAAAACAAACATAAAAGCCTCTTCCCAAACACTAACCGTCATGAAAGGCAGAAGATAGCGAGCATACTGGCATCTGCGGTAATTAAGGGAGAAGGGTTAGCGGGGACTCTGCCGGGTGCAGACTTGAACGGCCGCTCCGACACCTGTTCATGCGTCTGGCCCAGACCTGAAAGAGAGAAAGAGAGAGAGACAACTTTGTAGCGGTGCCATCTTAGCGCAGCATCGTCTAATGAGATTAGATGCTTCACTAATGAGCTCTACGGTGAGGGGAGTCAACTGCCATGTGAAGGTCAAATACATTCTGGACTTGAATGTGCTGTTGGATTTCAAGAGTCATTAACTAAAACAAATAACTTGAAGCAACAAAATTGTGCTCAGTTTACCTTGTCCCTAAAGTTTCAAAATAGTTGGGACGGTGCACCAGCTCATAAAAAATCTGTCATTGCCACAGTGACGCCTGAGTGGTACATTTCAGTTTGGTTTGTTGTCTGGAACCTTGATCTGGCTTACACATCACCTGTGCGGTGTGTAGGTGGGTTAGTTATTAGTTACGTAAATAATGCAAACACAGTAGTGTGACACAGTGTAACACGGTGAATTAGACAGAAAGAGGAACACGACACAGTCAGCATTGCAAGAAAATGCACATTTGGTCTCCCATCCCATTTCTGTACTCAAACGGAGTGACAATTTTCTGGCAACCAATCTGCACTTCATTGTGTCTAGCTACACACTTCAGATAGCATACGACTGTAAATGGTACCCCAACAGAGGGTGTAGCATAGAATGGATTATTTGTGTGTGCCGTAACCAAATGTACGACTTGGTAGAAACATGTTTTAATGGTCTAGTGCACTAATTCCTCACGAAAGCGACTTGCCTATGATGAGTACTGTACATCAACGTCACCATGATCAAGCACACTGGCGTGGTAAGTTTGGATAAAATGTGAAACTTTCAAACGTTTTCAAAAATGTTTGCTCTTTTATTTACAATAACTTTGTACTGTAATTGACATTTTAGGCCACCAAAAAACCTACAAAACAATAATGTTGTACTCTACAGTATTATGGGTGCATCTGGCCTAAAAAAAAAAAGTGTTTCAATGTAACAGACAATCAGTTGTATTGCACGACTCCCCTGCCCCTATTAGTCCGTTGCACTGTATTGCTTTTTAACACAAAAACGTTCTGAATAGACTTTAGCATGTGGAATACTACATCAAGTAGTTCAAGTATCTTGGGGTCTTGGACTGAAGCCATCAAAACTGTGAACCAAAATTTTTAAATATGAACGATTCCGAGAGAACTGGAATGTTAGTCCCGGTTCCAATCAGTTCTCGATTCTCGATGCCCAACCCTACTATTAATCCATCTAAAGTACAAGAATTTAACTTAACTCTGCTCCTTGAATAGATTTGACATCATCTGGTATAAAAATCATTGGTCAAATGAATTGTGGAAGACACCATGAATGCATGCCAATTCAACAGCCATTAGAAATTTAAGAACTTCATTAGGGTCTTTTGAGATCAACTCAAACTTTTTCTTGTGTCAGTGATCTTTTCCACAAGGGCAGCTGGTGAGCACAACAGCACAGCAATGAAGAACCATTTCACCGGCACCTTTAATAATGTGCTGACATGTTTCACCAGGTAACAGAGGGCAATAAAATAATGACCTATTCTTTTACACTAGGTATTAATCTTTTTCCATTTCTCCCTATTGTAGGTTGAAACAGTTTTACCTTCCTTCAAATACAATTGTCTTTGCGATTAATTGTCTTTGCGATTAATTTTATTTGCGGCAGAGAAAAGCTGCATGGCTAGTGAAATGTTTACTCGTATGTCAGCATTTTGTTGCCAAACAGCTAATAGATTTACTTTTGCACACCTATTACATGAAATGCCCTGTTAACCAGTGATAAAATGAATTTCATTTTAGCAATATTAGAAAGATTTAATCAAGCTGCAATTTGCTAAAGTGCATAAACCTTTTTTTGTTAGCATTGCATATTTGCAGAGGAAAGATTGCATGGCGGTGTGTATTGCCACATGGAGGGCGCCATGAATCTTCCTACCAAAACGGCGAGATCCTTGTCACCACTATCTCCTGTAATCTGTTTAATAATGTTTATGTCAGCAAAATTGAACATGTGGCATGGAATGACTAATGTCTCGTTCATAAATTAGTCACAAAACTCTGCTTGGGCCATTTATGGAGGCTGCATCCATGAGGACGCCGTCAGAATAGTCTTCCATTCACTCGTCACCTTTATAAGCGTCAATGGCAAACACCTATCACTGGGAAGTCGGAAACCTCTGACCTCGACCCTGGAAAAGTGAATTGGAATGCAACTCGAAGTAGGAGTTCCTTTTGAATGTCTGTCCAACATCTCCGGAAATAGGCTGCTGCAACACGCCTAAGGCCATTGCAGTCTTCTTTAGCCTGTTTAGCCTTCTTGTTGCAGTTGTGTTGCATCTAGGAGCTTTTGCTGGCTGATAACAACCATGATGCTCACCGTTTTGCTATATTACTATAAAATGTATTACATTACATATACTGTATATTAATATTGCATAAACTTCTATAGCGTGAGTACAAGCTAGTCTACCACCTTTGTTGCCATGTCAACACCAACTAGAGAGTATGGACGTGGGACTATGATGTTTTAACAAATTAGCATACAGTAGCTGTTGTCCCTAGGTCCTAGGAGAAGCTCCAAATCAGTTTCGGGATTTATCCACACTGGGATCCAAAAACATGTGGGCCAACTTTTGATAAGGGGTGAGAAACCTTTTTTTTTTCTATCAGAGGGAATTTCAGTTTTTATACATTGTTCCATATCTAGAAAAGAAATGTCACAACATGTTATGGAACATTTATTATTGTTTGTCGTGGGGGGATACATTCCAGACCCAGCCGGAATAGGTAAAAATCAGTGTGAGAGAGAGAGAAAGAGAGAGAGACGACTTAGCAGCAGACCCACACACACACGCTCTAAGCACATTTAAACTTGAAAATACACTTAAACACTTACACTTTTTAAAGTATTTCATAGTGCATGTTCTCCCTATGAAACTGGCACAGTTCTCCAGATAAGAGGCAAAGCTTGCTTGCTTCAAGGTGTTTGTCACTCCCAGTTGAAGTTTAATGTAAAACTGACATGTAAAACAAGAGAGAACCTAAATATGTAAAATAATTTGCATTTTCTAAACACCAAAATGTTCAACAAAACCATATAATTTCATCTAACGAAAGTCTTCTCTCTTAATGCTATCATATAATTGGACTCACCATAGACAGATTAATGGAAATTACCATAGATGTTACAGTATTTTCAAATCTTGAAGCAACTCCTATTTTAACACACACACAGAGCAGTGACACATACAGAGCATACAACAAAAGTCACAGACATAATATTCTTTCTGCTCTGTGGGAACAATGGCTACTACTGGAATTTTAGTTGGGGACCTTCTCTGTCTCTGCGTCTTGCTTTAAATTGCACCTCATCTCTTCCAGTAGCACTCAGTGTTGCCCAGTTAGTTGTGGCACAACATTGTACTACACTGAAGGAGCACAACTCTAAATTCTGACTTGTTACTGTAACATATATAAACATACTGTAAGCTTTAAAATCACAATTTCACATACATCGTTGTGGGCGTGAACAGTGAACTGCAATATTATGAGCTACCTGTATTGTTATTATACAGTATATTCCGATAATTTGGGGGTTAAATCTTTTGCGCTTTTTATAGCAGTTGACGTGAGGGTTTTGTTTTTACAATTTAGTAAGTCAGATAAAATGCTCTTGCAGGTCACATGTGGTCCAAGTGCCTTAGGTTTTCCCACCTCTGCTATAGATAAAACAATAAAAGATAGGATGTAGACATTTATTGTGTGTGTGAGAGAGTGTCTTCTTGTGAGGATGAGCTCACTGACCCGCACGCCGGGGCCGAAAGTAGACGAGAGCGCTCAGGGTGACGACTTGGCCACTCACTTAGGGAACTTTGACTTATGAGGTGCACTGCATTTAGCCAAGCTAATGCAAGTGAGGACCGTGCTATTAACCTCAGGAAGAGAAGCCTCGGCAGTATGATGCATTCCGATTGACAGAGGACAGTATTTCACCATGACGGGCATTACCAATGAATAATTAAGTGTTTAATATAATGATCTGGAGAGAGAGAACAGGAAGAAAGAGACAGAGACAGAGGGGGCAGAAAATGGTAATTCCACAATTCATTGCCCTTAAAACCTATCTAACGTTATTACCCGGCATCGTTGTATAGAGGAAGGGAGAAGGCTTTTGTTGAAATAAATAGGTTTTTGATGGCTCGCCGAGAGTAGAAACGGTTATTAGGTTTGAGAACTCCTGCATGATGGAAGTGGTATCCTGCCGAGCGGGAGATCATGAAATTTTAAGTGGGGAATTTACAGCAGAGAGGCCGCGGGACAGCGAGGCCGTCTGGGCAAAAGCCTGAGGACACATGCGTTTCGGTGAAGCACAATGCTGGGCTAATGTCACCGCAAATGAATAGTTAACAAGCTGGAGATGGTTGTTCTTGTTAGAGCAGCAGCCAAGTAAAATAGACACCTTTTTTTTTTTTTTTTTTTAAGAATTTTGTTCTTCGAGACTAGAAGGCAGAAACATCTGTAGTTAATTCCATAGTAGGGGTAAAGCCAATAATAGCAAAGTGGAATACTGTACATCCCAAACTTTATTGAGCCAAGGCATCCATTTTAAATAATAAAATATAACAGCACAGCACACAAATAAAAAATGTGACAACATTTATAAATAATGAATTAATGATGACCTTGTCTCAATTTACTCACTAATTAATTAGTATGAAATGTGGCTCTGTTTATTTGAATACAAAACTGATATATGACTCATTCTGTTGTATGAATGGCAACAGGTGGATACACAGGTTTATTATACCTTCTGACATCCAGTGGAAGAGCATTTATTTGTTCTGACTGTCATTATACCTTGCTGTTATGGATGGATGAACAACAAGATATATTTAAAATTAATAAATAATTAATGTAATTAATAAATGATCATTTTCAGGCATATTAAGTGAAATTGGATGGCTGCAAGGTATTCAATTTCATGTAATTGGTCAGAAAAGTATTATTTATGTACTACAGATAACTGTATCTTTGTTCCTCTAGCAATGTGATGAATAGTGACAGGCACAACAGTGTCGTTTATCTAGAGCTGATTGTACACCAGGTTCAGTGTGACATGTTGTTACATGATTCTTCCAAACATTACACGATACACTTAGTCCTTGTTTTTGAAAATGTATTTACTTTATTTATTTACCATAGTTTCAGGGTGAATTGTCACAAGGCACATAGCATGACTCCTGGGCTCCCCCGACCCCTGTCCAATGACAGCCCTTGCGGTCCCCATCTTTGTCTCGTCTTTCAGGCGCCTCCACCTATTCACTTCTCCAGCTGGTGTGGGTCACTGGCTACTACCCCTCCTGGGTGATAGCTGACCCCTGTGTCGGCCTTGTTGGCAGGTCGGGGGCCTCTGTCTTTCCGAGGGGGATTGGGGAGTGGCAGTGGTGATGTGCTCTGGGTGGTGGGTTGTGGTTGGCTGAGGGGGTGGCTGATTGGTCCCCGTGTCCTTCTTCTGGTGGCTGGACAGGGTACCTCGTTGGAGCTGGCGGATTGCCCTGAGCCCATGAGAGAGGGTGGTATCCTCTTAACCGGGTGCCCGCAGGAGGGGCGTCCTGGCCCGCGCTTTTCTTTTGGATGGGCGATTTAAATTGTGCTGACTCAGCAATTCCGGACACCTGAAGACCACAATGCATGTGTGATGGTGTTAACTGACAAAATAGAGACGCCTGTAGCATCAAGTTGCCACTCATAGTGACACAGACTTTATGTCTATGTTAATTAACTCGCTGGACTGTCCTCTCATTTGCTCTCGAGAGTACCTAAAAGATTTAGGGACTACATAGCCATTCCCATAACAGACCAGTAGCACTGCCAGGCTAACTACTCTCATCCTATCCTATCCTTTCCTACTTGCTGCATTCTTTCCTCACAGGGTAACATTAAATTAATGATATACTATTGTTCTGCTATTGTTTTTTTTTATTCCTTTTTGCTCCTTGCTCCATTGTCTTTCTGTCTGTCCCCACACAAACCTTGGTCATTACCAATAAATATCACAATACAAATATTTCAAACCCCACTGTATTTCAAACTCCACTGTTGCACAGAAAAACTGTTTCAGCATAAGAAAAAAAAAAACTTACAAATCCAGCATTCTGAATGATCATGCAGCTGAAATGTTATTTTATTTTTTTCCATTCTCTTCAACAAATTTAATACCCTCGATGTGCCTCCTCAGCATTCCTTAACTACTGGCCTGGCAGGCATTATTTGCTGGCACAATATACGTGAATGAATGTAATTTTTTGATTCTTTTCACAAATCAAAGGGATGTTTTTTAATTACTGTAGATATTTCACTGCATAGCATTATTAAATTATGTCATTGTGTTTCCGCTAACTCAAGCCAAACTAAAGAAAACAACTTTAGGCCAAACTTCTTAATCAATAGCGTCCTCTAAATGTGAGCCAAGGACTACTTTCACGCAGCATTACCATAATTCACAGTCCACCCACGCCCTCCAAACACTTCTTCCATGTCTCCAAATGCCCGACGAAGAGCTAATTTTCACACCTCACACTGGTGACCTTTAGCATCACATATACTGTATGTGCAGTGCCTGTTGCCTGTATGACAGCTTCTTATGAATATTCATATCTATATATGGCCCACCCCACACAATGCCCGTCTCCTTGCTGTAGAACACACAAGGCCGCTCATTACTGGCTGTTCTTCGTCAGGTCCGATTGAGGGATGATTGTGTCCGTTTAGGAAATGAGAATGTGTGTATGCGTGTGTGTTTTTGGGGGTTGCAGGGGAAAGTGAGATTGTTTTTAAAGATGCGCGGGGCTGGTGGAGGGGGATGTTTGTTTGTGAGTGTGTGATGATGAGACGTCGGGAGTGGGAAGTGAGCAACTTGTGGGGGTGGAGCATTTGTGCAAGTGGTTGCGTCTTTTAAGAGGCGTGTGGGAGTGCGTTTGTGTGTGTGTGGCACGCGTTCACAAGCTTTTCTTGTTTGTGAGGTGAGAAGAGAGAAAAAGTGGAGTCCCAGAGCATGCCTCCACCTCTTCTTGTTCCATCTGCCCATTTCGCTCCATTTTCCATAAATTAAACACACTCTACATCTGCTTTGGGGTGCATTGTTAGTTGTGTGCATTCTGTGGTTCCTCTGCTTATGAAAAATTAAACACTTTCCTGCATTGGATTAGTCCCCAATTCCCAAACGCCCCGACTGCAGCAAACACGACGGGGGGGATGCGTCACCCCAACATCAACAGGAGTGGGGAATAGCTCAAGTAAAGTTGGGGGAATAAAGGAAATAATTAACATCTGTTTAGGATAATAGTGAGCACATGTGTGAAACCTGAAATTATTTTCAACACTCTCATAAAGACCTGCTTCTCGCAACAGTTACTCTCCACAAGAGAAATGCACTCATAACCACATTAGGTATACGACATGCAATCCAGTGGAACCTCTAATGATGCTGGTTGAGTTTCATTTTGTAATTTCAAAACCATCTATCCCATTGAAAATAATGTAATGTGAAACTCAAACTGTTGCCATCATAAAACCTTTCAGACCTAACAAACCAGCTATCCAGGCAATGTTGTGTTTTGTTTGTCAATTTTAATTCTCTACTATCATACAATTGTAAAGAGAAGTTGCAGAGTAAAACTGAAAAAAACAAACGAAGTGCTGTACAGGTGCTAAAAACTGAAACTAGCCGAAAATGAGAAAATGATGGCTATTTTCAGTTGGGTTTAATTTACGGTTTTGTTTTGGGAGTGGGCAAATAAATGGATTGAAACTATAATATGTTAATGCCCAAACGTGACATAATATACTGCCAGCGAGCCAAACTTCAACAAACTAGCTTTCTAAAACACTAACATGGTTCATTCATTGCAGGTACTTCTGAAAAAGATCCCAAAAATATTCTTACCCATGAAAGGTTATTCCTAGTTCGGAGTTCCCTTGTTGTGATTGTTTGACGTGTGTTAAATAGTAGGCAGTACAATGTGTAGACATCCTTGCTATTTTATTATTGTCCGAGCGTGTCGTCCATCCAAAAACATGGAATGTGGTGACTCTTTCCCCACTAGCTTAGCTACATGGAATGCGCCGATACTTTGGCCCCACTAGCTTAGCATCGCCGTAGTCACGAGGCTGAAGAAAACCCTAGCTACGACGTCTACGATGCGCTTCGCTCGCTTACTTCCGGTTTCCGGCTTTTCGGCGTTCTGCTTTTTACGTCGCTTCGTCACTAGCTTTACGTTTTAGAAAGGCGCAAGCTCATTTTTAAAATGTAAGGAGTAGGAAGTACAGCTATGTTTAAAAAGTAAGTAGTAAAAGTAATAAGTCGCCAGAAAAATAAATACTCAAGTAAAGTATAGATACCTGTAAAATTGAACCCCGGTCCTCAGAACTGTGAGGCAGACGCTCTAACCGGTCAGTCACCGTGCCGCCCTGTAAGCATCATATTGCTCATATGTTCCTAACCAGGGAGACTCTTTACCAGTAGCATCACTAGGCCTATTTTATGGGGGTTTTCATCAGCACGATATCCGTTCCATCCGGCGACAATTTTTTTTGGGGTGGTCTTAGTCACCCTTAAAAGCCAAAACCAAATGACGCCCCTGCTCTTTACTATGTTTGAATAAGTTCCATTTCCAGTATTTGCAAGCTCTGGTACCAGTTAGTTACCGTAATCCTTTTGATGCTCACCAACCTGAAGTCTTGAGACATTTGTTGATGTCTTGCATGCTGATGATTTGATCTTGAATCATATTTTCCCACAAAATTTCAGTCGAACTCCAAAACTATACCACGGGGTGTTTGATTTACTAGAGCAGTATCAAAGATTTTGCCCTTAAAATGATCATGCGCAGGTCTGATGAAAGCTTTTTTATATACAGTATACACACAATATTTTCATTTTTACTGTATTTAGTTATATGACTGGTGCAATAACAGAAATGAACCTGAAAATGGCATAACTTTGACCATTATTACACTCGAGTTGTTTCACCTCAATTATACGACTCCCATGTGCTGCGAGGCTCCCAAATGGGCACTTGCTCCCTTGCCTTAATGGATTCCCTTACAAGAGCACAGGCCTGATGAAAGATGCTCTCCAGTGAGTCAGGGCATCTGTATGCAAAGGGTGTGTGGCGGCAGATGAATAGACATTTTATGGGCCACTGTAGATAATTGGGACAAAAGGGACCACAAGATGCCCCCTTAGAACAGCCTGGCTTGAGTGGAATAATGAGCGTAATCAGAGGTTGTGGTCGTAGTGTCGCCCTATACAGAGCAGGCAGGACACTGGGGAGGACCCGTGTTTGTCTTTGACATTAACATGCGGGGGCTAAGTTCAGCCATATTTGGCCACGGTTTGGTAAGTGGGAGCCCTAGCAGGAAGAACAGGTGTTGCAGGCCGACGACGCCATCAATCTTTCACTGGCCCGTCTCTGATGGATTCAGGGTTAATTATCATCAAATAATCCATTAAAGAGAAGGATGGAAGTGTGGAGGATGAGGGGATGCTAACCTTGGCAAGAGAGGTAAGCGGGTGGTGGGGAGGGGGGGTGACAGCTGGGTGCGGTTATGTTGGCTTTGGTGGTTGCTAAGTTACACAATCTGACTCAAACGTATGTTTGAATAAAAAATGGCATCTTGGTGATACAATGTAGAGTGAATTACAACTACCAAAGTAGAATTAAAAAAAACAGTCCAATTTGCAGTTCAACTAAAGTTCGCTGAAAAAATATTCCTTGGACGTCAAACCATCATCATGCAAGATACGAGCAGATTCTGCAAAAGGAACTCGATAAGTGTGTTTTTCTTTGTCTTCATCTCTTTTTCCATGCCATGGCAAAGCGAAGGTGTAATGATAACTATAGAACCAGAAATGGAACTTACCCTGTCATAGTGCCTGGCTTCTTACCATACAATAAATAAAAATAAATACAGTACAGCTCACCCGTAACCACAATGAGGACAAGCGCTACAGAAAATGGATGATGGATGAGGGATACACACACAAATTAATTTTAACTAGCAGATGGTAATGTACTGTAAATATGAAAATGTAACATCATACAACACACACTGTTATTTAGTATCGCCAAACATCTGTCTAAAAATGAGAATAACTTAAAAGTCAACCTTGGAGGTACCAATGTGGTGTAAAAAAAAAAAAGGGGGCTCAGGTTATCACTTCCTCAGGTAAAAAGTAATGAGTGAAAGCATCAAAGGTGAGATTGTATGTTAGAATTACATAGATTCATACCTTTATAAAACACCCTCATAAAGTGCTCCTTTTATTGCAGTGCACCTTTAGTCTTCATGGTATCCATCTCATTCTGGATTAGTCCATAATGTATAAATGGAAAATGCCATTCGGCTTTCTTTCCGTGCTTTTAACATATTAATTGGCATTACAGTAAATGTCGGCGTGTACAGTAAATTGTATTCGGAGAAGTCAGTGACACTTGCCCTATTGAAAATTTTACAGTGTGCTTATACCTTCATTTACCCACTCAACGTGGCCATGAATATTTAAGGCTGACAATTAAACCCCGGCTGACCTGAAAAGATGGAGCTGGACCAACGCTGTCAAAATGATGCTACTTTAATGCAACCATGTTCATCAAAAGACAGAAAATGCAGCCCTACAACCACTCCACACTCCCCAATGTGCCTGTCTGATGTGTGTATACAAAATTGCTCGTAGGCATACAACACAATACAAGCATTGTCACAAAGACACACTGTCATTGTGACATGACACGCGTATCACATATGTGTCACGTTTTTGTATGTGAATTTTGGGAGGAGGGTTGTTAGTATAAATTGGTGCACCCAAGTATCCTGCTTCACCTTGAAGCAGATATGATTTCCTAACATGGAACGATTACCTCCGCCAAGCAACACTGTGTCCACATTTTCTGCCCTTTTCCCCCCATATCTGTGCATTTTTATACAGAACAGAGAAAGGAGAACAAAGTCCATCCATCCATCCATTTTCCGTACCGCTTATCCTCACTAGGGTCGCGGGTGTGCTGGAGCCTATCCCAGCTGACTCCGGGCGAGAAGTGGGGTACACCCTGAACTGGTCGCCAGCCAATCAAAGTCGATTTTTCTGCCTATGGAGATAGTGTCAGAGCTGTAACGCGAGTGGGGCATATGTATAAGGTAATTCCACAACATAAAGACTGGATTCAATTAATTAAGAGAGACTCAACTCTTCTGTCGTCGGTCTCTGGCACAAACCTTTCCAGGCATCTAATAATGAATGAATGAATGATTGTGAGATGCCAAACTCTTGCATGAAAGTGCATACAGTTGTTGCAATGGCTCACCTCTGTGTAAAATACACAGGCAAATTAATACCAAGGGCTCTATTTTTGTGCATATCTGCAGCGGGGCAGCAATGCTGGCCCACTGCCCGTCTTTTGGCCAATTCAGCAGACCGGTCTGCGCCAGGTGTGGCATTCCGATGCAGTAAGTGTGTGTGTTTGGAGATTCGCCTGGGGGAGTGACAATTTGGTGGCAGAAATTCAGTCTCAACTTATGCCTGCTCAGAGCATTTCAAACTCCTGGCGCAGGCTAGACTCCTGGTCTCATGCAATTTGGGTGAAACTGATCGGGGCACAGGTAGACAAATACTGAGGTCCGCTGATACATCTAAGTCGTCAGCGGTTATCACCAGCTCATTTTCTATTCAATAAGGGTACCTACCCGCTGACATTAGGAGCAGTGACAATGCGCCAGTCACGCACGGATCCCTGTATCCTCTTGTCTCTGTGCAAGACTGTCATTGCACCGCATTTAAAGGGAATGAGAGGAGCCACAAATTAAGTCAGCTGTAAACATACACACAGCGGAACAGCCCGCCCACGCTCGGATCCACTGGCCTACACCGGTCTAAATTGCGCCTGGTGAAAAATTGTGCCACCCACTGCGTCAGATTCACGCCGGTAACAAACATTCTTCTGTTTTGCTCTAATGTGGCAATTTTGCAAGATCTTTGACTAAAAGACACTGCTGTTTGTTACTATGCTACTAGCATAAGTCAAATACTACTTCAACAATATAATTACATTTGTTTGAAGCTATGTGACCAAGGAACCTCAGTCATCATTGTAAAAACAGGCATTGCTGCCAATAAGCCTTTCAGCTTTCCAGAATGAGCAGATTTTATGCAACAGATTAATATAAAATTCAAAGGTAGAGGTGGAACTATAGCAATGCTACAAACAGCTGCAAACAACATTTTTATAGGACTAGGAATCCCATTATGGGTAAATGGGGCTGTCGGCATGACAAAGCAGCGTACAGCAGTCACCTGACTTTGTGATTCCCCTTTGTACTATGGAGCATCAAAGTGTCTTTTAATAGTTGTTTTGGTATTCCTTTTACACCCCTCAGCGGTGTCATTTTCTTCGTCGACTTTTGTTTCCAAGGAAAAAACAAAAACAAGTCTGAAATGTCACTGCCTTGCTCAAGTGAGAGAAGCAATGTTGATAATTATAAAACTGGGAGTAATCAAAATCCAAATGGTGGGATTATTGTAAACAAAAGTTGACATGTGGTCAGAGAAACCACGTTTCTTTGTGTCAGATAGATATTTGCCACATAACGTTTACTGTATGAGGTGTGTAGCATATCATCGCTATCCAAGGAAACGCAGGCAAATCCACTTTATGATATTTTTGGCTTAAGATTTTCCATGCTCTCGTCCATGTAAATGTCAAGCTAAACAGTCAATGAAATTATGTGTTGTTATAACACCATGTTTTTGAGGTGTACAAAAAGATCTCCACTAGCCATCAGAACTGTCCATCAAATCACATCATTTTGCTTCGGACCACAAATATCCCATTCTTAAGCAAAAACCAAAAACAATCGCCTGTACTTTTTAAAACGTAATTGCTGATCACCTTGGTTAATGAAAGGCATGTTTTAAGAATGATTAGCAGTAAAAGATGTATTTTCTCTATGTCTGACTGATGCAATTTTCTTCCAAAAATTATTTATCGATGGGGAGTAGGCCCCCTGTCGGACAGCCAGAGGCCCCCCAAATGGTCAGGGCCCCTTGTCAGATTCCCCCCACCCCTGCACCCTGGATTGGTCACTAACCAATTGTAAGACTTGATGACATTGTGAGGCTTATGAACTTTTATGAACAAACAGATGCATCGACACAGCCTTAATGCAACAACATCACATTATGCTCGATTGACCAGCCGGATTGAAGATGGCTCTGTGGATAGAGAGAGAGAGAGCCCATGCTGTCACCTTATTTTCATCTCCAAACTCGGATTAATGCATGTGTCTCCTGAATGTGTCTTACTTGTTTTTTAATGATGTAAATAATGCAGTACTGCCATTGAGATTAAGCAGTTTTAAACAGATGCAGGCTCCTTTACTTTCCCATCTACAGTGAGCCATAGCGTCTATAGGTCAGATTACTTTTTCATATGTCATTAAATATAAATGAATCAAGTCTTTTTTTCCTCCCCTCTACCTCCACTAATCACTTTTCTATATTTTTATCACAGTGGCCATGTGGATAGGTGGAATGACTTCCCATTCTAATCATACCCTGAGGTACGCTGTCCCTTTTCGCATACCAGAGCAAATAGCTTTAAAAGACAGACTTGACACAGTCGAACATACAAATTCGAACACCTCAACGCTTGGGCAATTTGGAATTTGAACAAAAGTTTAACGGAAAAACTATGCTGTAAATATAGCAATCTTATTGACCTCAAATGAGCTCTTTTCAGCCACCATCAAAAATTAAACTCTGCTTAATTGCGACACTTTTTATGATGGATGGCGATAAAAGAAGAAACATATCCACTGGAAGTTACCATGAAATAAGCAGATTTAAGAAGACAAAGCAAGAAGACTCTGGATGTGTCCAAGTACTGTTAGGAGGTTTTCAGTGCCGTGATAATCGGAGAAATGGATGACTAAGCGAAGGTGTTGCTTTTGTTTTGTGCTGTGATTTTTATTATTGTAAGTTTTTGACTTCCTTTTTTTTACAGTTTGTATTCTGGAACAAATTATTACAAACAAAATTAAATGAATATACATATTTTTTTAGAGTCGACCAAATCATAGTCAGCATCATGGAGCAGATTGTGGATGACCTGCAGTACTGCTGTATGTATGAATGAAGAATGAAGAAGTGCATTTACCACCATAAGAAAGTAAAATAAAAACTAGAGTCAGATAAAACTTCGTCAAGCCTACCAACTGGACCCTTTCCTAACTTCCATTGATTCCACCCTGGGTAAACTCTATTCCTGCAGAAGTATACACCACATGGTAATTTACAACGGAAAAAAAAAAAATCACCAAATTGGCAGACAGGTCACCATTCCCATTCTTGAGAACTTGTCAAAGTTCTGAAGTTTCCATTTATGAAAAATGTCTGGTTAGGAGTCTATCATTACAGCAATCGTTCCCTCACTGTTGTATCATCTCGCCCCCGAGCACACATCGTATTTGAAGGCCTGTAAAAAACGGTCCCAGCTAGAACCAGCGTCTGCACACACACACACTATCATTTTGCACCAACAGCGATCTCCATGGGCAATCTGCATCTAGCTGAATAGAATAGAATAAGAATCAGACACCTGTCTGCGGTGGGACGCTTTATTTATTTTCAGCGCCCTCCCCCCACACACACACACAATATAACAGCTACTGAGCAGCCAAGCGCATCAAAGCAGTGGAGTGAAAATGTCTCCTTGAGGAGTAAGAGAATAAGAGCAGCATTATGCGCTATGGTTATTTGGGACTAATGGCACAACTTTCAAAATGTAAATCAAACCACTGGAAACACAGTGTTGACAGGCACAACAAATATAAAAAGTGACTCCATTATAGGCGTTTTTGGTCAATGCAAGTTGATGGGGGGATAAGTTGTACAATTTGTTGAGCAACCAAATGTATTTCATGATTATTTCTAAAAAAAAAAAACAATTTAAATCAGTAATGCTTGAGCTAGCAGCAGTGAGGATGATACCGTTGTCTAAATTTGTCCTGGGGAGAATGCTAGTTAAGTCCTGGGGGAAATAACAGCGCTGGTGAATACCATATTGACAGCATTGTTTGCTTCGGTGTTCTCACTATCAGATCAAGAGCCATGGTGAAGAAGAAAAAAAATTATGATGTCATAGGGTCACAGAGTAGAATATCCAACTGAAAACACCAATCGTGGAATGTTTTGAAACCAGCTTTGGGCTTTGAACAATACAACAATTCAAAGTTGCATTTTCCTTACATTTGTGTCACTACTAGGGTATTGTAATAGATTCAATTATTATTAGAAATTCATGTCAAACTGATTGTTGATTAACCAAGTTTCAAAGTAACCGATTGCAATACTTGGCTGCAACCATGAGCAGAAGAGCTTTTGATTTAGTGTCAACTATTTTTTTATTTAATCTCCAAACAAGATCAACAGAACATCATCTATGGGGAGTCAAGCACATTGCAACTCCTCTGGGCAGCATTATTCTGTTCAATACGACACAGAAATAGAAAACAGGAGTTCAGAACATGTAATTACAGACTGTTTCATGCCCATAAAAACAATCCTGATTCATTGAATGTTAATTTTCCCTATAATTTATCAAAGATGTTTTGCCCATTCCTAGCCAATTAGGCATCAATAGAACTGTCCACACCCCAGAATCATAATGGAACTCTCATCCTTTTGTTTCCACGCTGTGTGAAACAGGAAGCAGCTTGCTAACTAACAAACACATTGACAATAAAAACTAGTTTTCATTTAGTGACATTATAGTGATGGACATTATAGAATTACTATCCATCCATCCATCCATCCATTTTCTGAGCCGCTTCTCCTCACTTGGGTCGCGGGTGTGCTGGAGCCTATCCCAGCTATCATCGGGCAGGAGGCGGGGAACTGAACTGGTTGCCAGCCAATCGCAGGGCACATATAAACAAACAACCATTCGCACTCACATTCACACCTACGGACAATTTAGAGTTGTCAATTAACCTACCATGCATGTTTTTGGGATGTGGGAGGAAACCGGAGTGCCCGGAGAAAACCCATGCAGACATGGGGAGAACATGCAAACTCCACACAGGCGGGGGCGGGGATTGAACACCGCTCTTCAGAACTGTGAGGCAGACGCTCTAACCAGTCAGCCACCGTGCCGCCAAATTACTATCCATCCATCCATTTTCTGTACCGCCTATCCTCACTTGGGTCGCGGGCGTGCTGCAGCCTATCCCAGCTATCTACGGGCGAGAGGCGGGGTACATCCTGAACTGGTCGCCAGCCAATCGCAGGACACATATAAACAAACAACCATTCGCACTCACCTTCCCCCCTGCGGGCAATTTAGGTGATTCAATTAACTTACCATGCATGTTTTTGGGATGTGGAAGGAAACCGGAGTACCCGGAGAAAACCCACACAGGCACGGGGAGAACATGCAAACTGCGCACAGGCGAGGCCGGGATTTGAACCCCGGTGCTCAGAACTGTGAGCCAGATGTGCTAACCGTGCCACCATAGAATTATTTTTTGTAACTACGACCACAACCCTTGACTTCTCGTGGTCTATAATACTGTTGGATGAGCCTGGATAATAGCATCAGTGTTTATGTTACAGTTCAAGGTTGCGTGCATTGTTTATAAAAACCTTAAAATGGACTTTATATAACAGTTTTATGTAGGAAAATGGGAACCCTGTAGCAAAACAACCCAATTATTCCTTTAAGATACCACATATTCCATACATAATGCCATTAATTCTTCACAATTGCCTTATGCAAATCGAAACTCTTATCACTGATACTTCCATCTGTTCTGGCCTACCTCTTGCTCAGGCTGTACTCTTCATTAACTCTACCTGTTTTTTTTTTTTTTCAGAGAATGTTCAATCTTATGGCAACTGGGTCAAGCAGGACCACGCATCCCTATATTAATCATGTAGAGGAGGACAACATAGTGTACAGACATACTTGTTTAATTCCCTCTCCTCTTGCTCACTATATAAAAAGCATTATTGATATTCACCAGGAATTGCCAAGAAGAGCAGCAGAGGGTCGCTACATCCAGATGGATGCCCCTTAAGTCTGTCTTCAATTAGTCTCCACTAACTTACATCTTCCAGTTGAATTCTGATTAGCTGATCTGGCAATTTACTGAGCCGATGTGGAGAGCCCTCGGTTCCCCCTCGAGTGCAACCTTGCTGCTTTTGAGTATTGAGAACCTTTGATCAATGCACTCTTATTACCTATAAAACCCAATGCTATTAGATTTCCCCCATCCCTGTGCATAGTGCTTTCTATCCCCTCATTTATATCAAAGAAAGACAAGATTATTATCGCTTTTACTTAATATGCACCTTATAGCTTTCCAGCACTACGATTAAACCTGTTGTGGCCTTCTGCCGTCTCCTTAGCTTGCTACTCCCCTCTTGTGGCCAACTAGCACACACAGATGAGGTGCATGTTCACTTTATGGTCCTGTCTATACAATTGGGAATGTGTAACACGAAAACACTGCACTGATATTCTGTGCACCACCAGGGGAGCAACACCATGCCTATTAACATATAGAGTCTTTATTTCAATCCCATTCACTTTTCCATCCATTTCAAAGAGTAATACCAGCAGGTTGCCGCGGTAGCGCCGCATGAGGCTGTGACTGAGCTTCAGATTTGATCGTTTTTATCTGATTGCGTGGGTAAACAGTGCTGTGATGGATACGATCTCATTACAAGAGGAAAGTGAGAGTTTAATTTCCTGTACATGTTCCGTCTTTATTAATGTCAGAGGCAGCGGGTCATAAATTGCATTAGAGGTCTCGCTGCTCCTGCTTGACACAAATGAGGCCACAGAGCCATTTTACATGGGATTACACTGGGCACAATTCTCCAGCCAATTTCAATTTGGCCTTGTATTAAGGCAGCTTCATATAAGAAAAATACACCTAGGGTGTGATAAAAGGCTAAAATGTAAGCATTACAGCTTTCACTTTTAATCCGTGTCACAGAAAGGGCCTTCTCTCAATGTGTTAAAATGGTCGCTGGGGTGGTAAAACACCGGCTGGTAGAAGAAGCGGCCTTTTGTTGTTGTCTATCAAGATGCCAACTAAAGAAGAAGACGATGACTGTCACAGCCCGACGCTACCCGTCCAGCGCAAGCAAAACTTCAATAATAAACCTGTCAACACTGAAATCTGAATACCCAGCAGCCACAACTGTATCAGCTCTCCTCGTCTGGCAATACGCATCAACACGGACTCTCCTGAGAGACGGCATCTATCAGTCAGTCTGTACACAATACACCCCGCAGATCCCATCATTTCCATTTGTTTCATTATTTCTACAATGCAGTCTAAAATATCTCAGCATGCTCCAGGAAAGGAATGGCTGAGATCAATTGATGTTGCGGTTATAAACACACAATCGCTTTTTACCACATGAAGACACTGAGGCTACCCGGTTTACTGTATTTGTTTCCTTGCCGTAATCCTCAAATGATCAGAAGAAGCGCGTATTAGTGGGCCTCCAATGGCGGGACGAGAACGTGCGAGGCACCAGAGACTCCGCATCCCTTCACCTGATCATTGGCATGCTAAATTTGTATTGATTGAGGTGGCTCAAAAGCTAAACGGGAGCTATTCCCCTGGCAGACCGCTGTGTAGGATATGTGGTGGTGGGCTCCAGATAATCCAGAGAAACCATAACATGTAGAATGTGTTTGGCCATAGATAAGCCTGCGCGCATTAAATAGTCAATGTCAACCCGACCGCAGCTTCAGGAAGTGGTTTCACTGATGACCAACCACAGGAACACACACATTGCATTTTTAAATACTTAAACCTCAGTATCCCCCACTCAGCAGTGTACAAATACAATATCGTCTCTGTCAATACCGATGGTCTCTTCAAATTGGCCGTGCCAAAACTATTGCTTGCACTATAAAACCATTATCTGTGGTCATTTTCATCAACCAGTGACTTGAGGAAAAGGCAAAAGCCACTATAATAAATTAAGGAAAAGGAAAATGCATTTATGTTGACTGGATATTTCACACTTGAATATACAGTAAGTAAAACAAAATTGGTTCACATACTGTAGGTACTACAGATGTCCAATGTAAAACCTTTTGCTGCACTTGCTTAGAACCAGAATTTTCTGTGGAATCAATAAAGTATACCAAAGCTAAGCTAGAACAGAGTTTTGGAAAGCTTTTACTAATTTTGTGAAAAAAAGTGTTTGCGTGTGGTCAAGATATTTTCTAGCTTTTCTTGCCATCGATCGGCAGAATATAGCTGGATGTATGTGGGGTCTCTTCAGCTGCCGGCAGTCTCCATCACATACCCATGCACATATATGTACTTGCCCTTGACATTATCATCAGCAGATTTGCGCAATGGGGGCCCCGAGGTTAGGTTGAAATACTGCTGAGGCTTCTGAGAAAGTGGCCTTGGAGAGAGTGTCCGAAGGCTAAACACCCACAGAGAGACGGAGACGAAGAAGAAGGCAAAGAGCTCAGTAACTGAAGCTCACAGTGCAGCCCTCAGGGGACAGCAGTAATTAAACAGTGATTAAATTAAGGGGCAATGCAGGCAAAGCGATGGCTGATTGACACTTTGCTGCCCCCCCCCCCCCCTTCTCTTGTTCACTGCTTTGCTCTCAGCTCGGTCGTAGAGCATTGCTCTGTATTGACCTCCAATTATTTGCCCACTCTGAATTCTTCAAGGTCCAGTTTTCAAAATCAGTGTTCCTAATGGTGTTCCATGCATGGATTGCAGCCCAGTTGTTTCTAGGGGGGGGGGCAAGCTTTGTGTTTCCAATATTAGCAATGTTTAGTTCAGATAAACTCCAAACTACAAATCATTGCACTGCTGTGCCGGGAGTACTATCATTCTTTGCTGGCAGATATGACTCCCAATCACAAGAAGTGATTTAGACACTATACACATGCAGAATCCCAAGCAAGTGTAACAATTCCGCAGCCGGGCAGCCTCACAGGAGCTTTATCAAATACTTTTCTAAGGAGGAGGGGGATGCTATAAATTATCTATGGTGACTCCTTAAATACAAAGCAAATAAACATCTAGACAGACAGATAGGTGCTGGACAACAGCAATAAAAACAACTAGCAAATAATCAGAAAAGGCAAGACACCGAAATCGCCTTCTTCGGGGGGGCCTAAAATTCTCCACACGTTCCCGGCTTACCCTGCGTGCCACTGCACATTGCCTGCAAGCCCGTATATAGACTTTTATAACTTAGGTCTTGTCTGAATGAAAATACATCGAGGGTCCTTAAACAATCTGTTAAGTCTTCTGGTAGTGAAGAAGGCCCTCTTAGTGTGTAATGAAAATTCAAATAGCAGCACGGAGACGGATCACGGACAGACAAATAACAGGAGCCCACTTTAGCGGATGAGCTTGAGATGACAGCTATTGATTAAGTGCTCAAAGAGTGCGGCAGTGAAAGGCCAGCCGATGCCATGACGGCTCATGAAAGAATCATACGGCTCATATTCGAGGTACTCAGTGATCACATGAGCGGTAGTGAGTGTGTCCAACTAGTTGAGAAGCTGACTGTTTAAACATTAAAATAAAAACATTTTGTTCTGCATTTTTAGCAGCTACCGAGTGTCTACGAACTATTGAAGGCAGCCTGTCAGGCACATGGGCTCTTGTGTGGATGGATGGCAATCAAAAACGTCTGCCAGAATCCTTCATTGAATTCGTGTTGGAGGGATATTCTCAATAATAGCATATCATTTGATGATTTTAAATAAATAAATAGTTGGCGCACCCTCCCGAGCTTAGATTGTGTGTGCTTCCAAGAGTTTTCTACAATACCAATCATAAGATGACCTTAAATCGCAAAACTGCTCTTTGTCCAACTCCTCTCATCCTTGACATTTAGCAGTGAGTTTCATTCTTCTACAAATAGTTCAACACTAATTTGTATCCAAGGAGCCAGCCAGGATGTGATGTGACCATTTTGTGTGAGTCTGCCTTTAACACAGGAAAGGTGGGTTACGCTCCTAGCCAATGCCCCAAAACCCCTCCGATCCAAGATCAAAGTCAGAGTTGTGTCAGGTGAGTTCGAAAATGTATGTTTTATATATATCAAATATTACTTCTATCAGTTTTAGACAACCTTCACAGGCTTTATTGTTATGTTGTGACTACTAGCTCTCTCCCGGTCATACTGTGCGTACTAATTGTACCTAGCTATGTTGTGACTACTAGCTGCTATTCGGTAAAGATAAGTTGAGTGCAGCTGGGCAAAGATAGTTGTTTTGTTTTCTTTCTCTGTCTCTCCCACTTCGATATATAAAAAAGGGGATTGTCTGGGCTTCAGTAAGGGTTGACAACTCGTAAGACTTGTACCTTTTCCTCTCTTTGCAAAGACTTTTCTTTCTTTTTTTAGTAATAAAAACCCACAAAGACAAGATTGCTTTCTCACTTATTCTGTCAGAAAAAGATTTTCCAAAACAGTTGGTGTCAGAAGTGGGATTCTAGGATTGATCGCCGATCCAGAGGACCCCGGGAGTGATTTATCATCCAGGATCAAAGCACGAGTCCTGCCTCCACCCAAAGAATTAAGGACGGGGGGACTGCCGGGGCTTTGGATGTCGGCTATCACCTCAGGATGCAAATGGACCTGTTGTCCTCCAAACAAAGAATTACGCTAAAGAAAAATTTTAATTCCTTGAAAATCGGAGGATTTCATAGGGTGTACTGTATTTGAAACAATCTTGCCTTTGACTTGACTAATTCAAATAATGCTAGTTAGAAACATGACTTCCCGATGGTAGGACACTTCCCAATGTTTTGTCAACTTTGAGTGACAGACTGAACGGAGACTGGCTCACCCTCTACTGCAACCTCGCTTGAGAAGGCGACCAGCCCAGTGCATCGTGGTTGTTCGAGAAACAATTCTTCTTTAGAATGTATCCCTTGAGTGCACTGTCCAAAGTCTCTACATCGCTTGTTCTGTTGGAAACCAGGCAATAAATGCCTGTTAAACCCATCATGAATATTCAGCTTACTACTCCGAGCTGCTGGTTCCAACCTCATTATCCTCGCACTGAGTACTTGCAGGTTTACATATGCCAAGTTACAGGCAGGATCACTTATGAAAAAACCCTTAAGGTTGACTTCAGTGGAATTCTTGGCTGTATTTCAGGATCAGAAAAGAGGATCATCAAGAAGAAGCAGTTACATTTTTACTTTATTTGTGAAATTGGGTTAAATCATCCAATGCACTCCAACAAACCCTAATTGCTCATTGAACAATAAGACTTTTGGAGTGGAAACACAATCATTAAGAATGTATGGTTTCTTCTTTTTTTAATTTTCCATTATGGATGTCACTATATGTGGTTTAAAAAAAAAAAAAAAGTAGCTCATATAAATAAATCAAACATTATGGAAGCATCTCGAGTGAAATGAAATATACCTGGAATGTGAATTTCACAGAGCCATCCAAATATTTCCGATATGCCTTTTGTGATTCATGGGAGGCACATTTGACTTGATTACCTCTTGGCATTTCCCCCCTCCGAGAGTGAAGGCAAATGTTGATAAGGCAATCATGGCACTGACATAGTGTAAATATATGAATATGCTCATTCATCCTGCTTGCAGATAAAGACATAAGGGCGCATAAACGCATGAATGGACTTGTCTCTCCATACCTGCCTCCCTGGCCGCCTGCCTGTCCATGGCGGCTTGACAGTACAGCGGCGTGCCCTTCATTATCACCGGTTAATGCTCATCACAATGTCTTTTCTCCACAACCCCCCTCCAATTCTCACTCACAATGAGAAATAGAGGGGAGATAAGGTGTGGGAGACCATTTCTCTTGACATTCATGACAGCAAACTCATCAGTCATGCTGTCAAAGGAGCTGGTATTGGCTAGTTTGGGATTTACCCGTATGAGGAATAATGATGGGTCAAGAAAAAAAAAAAAAAAAAAACAGTTAAAGAGTTGTGCTTTAGGTTTTGCTTTGGGAGTGTTGTGTACGGGAGGAAGACTGCACAAAACCCAATATCATTTGTCAGTGACCCCTGCGCTGCCTTCCAATTCAATCTCGGCACGTTTGGGAAGGCCTGTTTGAGCTGGCCCTGGCATTTCCGCTTCACATGACGAAGGACAACAGAGCCGATAGCTTTATTTAAGAGAAAGGGATGCATTGCCTTTCATTATATTTAGCAAGTGGCTCGTGCACTCCTTATAATTCCATCCATCCATCCATCCATCCATTTTCCGTACCGCTTCTCCTCACTCGGGTCACGGGTGTGCTGCCGCCCATGTCAGCTAAGTCTGGGCGAGAGGAGGGATACACCCTGAACTGCTCGCCAGCCACTTGCAGCGCACATACTATCATTTCAAAGTCATTTTGAAGTGCAAAATTGTTGAAGTGTATAGCACAACCCTTTGGGACCACAATGTAGGGATCTCCCCAAGCACCAAATTATTAGTTGGTCTCATATTATCAATTATATTAATTACCTTTCTTAATATATCTTAGGAGAGAGCGCCAGGACGAAGAGCAGCTTCTGAATAGGCAGTCCATCAAGTGTTCCACTTTAAGTGTATCCGGTATATTCACGGACAGCACTTGTAGTTTCATGTTCCTCCACCTGCTACCAAAGTGCAACATTGCTCATAGCCACTGTTCAATTACTCAACAAGAGAATTTGGGGCAATTTTGATTCAAGAATGCATGAGACCTCTTGAAGGTGGAGGGTACTTGGGGCTGCATGGAATTTAAGCCATGAGATTGTAGCCGAGGGGATGGAGGATTGACAGCGACATTAGCCCCTCGGCACCTCGGTTGCATCACATGATGGCGCCTTAAAGAACGATAGACACGGAGGGCAAATTAACTCCTCTTAATAGTAGCGAAGGATTTACAGTGTGGTTGGTTTGAACTGTTGGACCGCAGGAGAGCGAGAAATGAAGTGTCGTGCTTTTAGCGGAACGGCATTAAGAGGCTGTGAAGTGTTTCGGCTAATTGGCATACAGCAGCCAACTTCAGACACACACATTTATATTAATTTGAAATGAACTCATGTGGAAGGCTCATCGTCATCCTATACTTCAAACTGGTTCAAAAGGTCATAGCCAATTCATTTTGATATTCACTGGCTTCGTTACAAACAAAAAATGACACCAAGATTGCATCGTTTATAATTCAGATTTCTTTTCTCTCAGGTGGCCCAGTTCAGATATGGATCATGCTAGTGTTAGCAGAATAATGTATAGAAAGATAGTCTCAGATCCAGAGACAGATCTTGATCATAAAACAATTTAAAAAAATAAGTAAATAAATAAAAACAAATTTAAAAAATGTTAATAGCAAAATAATTGATGACGTGATCATTAAGAAATCAGTTGAATGTGTGGAATTGAAGGATGATTAATCATTAAATGTGTAATCTAAATAAAAAGATAGGACATCTGTGATCGGAAGTTTAAGCTATTGCAGAAGAAGAATCATCTTTGTCATGAACAACACATGAACAGTATATTCAGAAATGTGAAAATTTGGGAAAAAGCTGTCCTGTACATTTAACCCACCACAGTAGTGAAAACGCACAAACTGTTCGTGGCACCAACTGGAGAAGGGTGCGACTTAGTGCCCGAGGAGCAGTTCAGGCTATTGATATCTGGCTCAAGAACACTACAGCAGTCCGGGCGATGTTGGATGTTGGAGGGTGGATGGTCCATTGCTGCATCCTCGCCAGCTGTATCCATGCAGCTTTGATGAAGGTTATGTTTTTTTTGGTTTTTTTTTTTACCTACTTTCATCTGCCAGTCGATAACTTGAACCGTGATCCCCACGGCAGGTAGCGATCTTAACCACTTGGCCAGGCCTGGAAATTATTGCATAATTCTGTTTGATACAACTAGTATTGAAATGACTTCAAAACATTTACCCGGTTCACCTAAAAGCAGCTGTCAATTGAAAAAAACCTTTATTAGAAATGTGGCTTTATCTGAGAAGTTGGGGTAACAAGGAAAATAAAAAGAAAAAGTATTAAAATTTATAATTTTGAAAACCATCATGTAATCATTCTCAGTCTTAGATCTGCAATGGGTAGCTTCTGTCGCCCCCTATAGGCTGGAATTCTATATTAGATGTTAGAGGACCCGATAGGCTTAATCAGTATTGTGTCAACTCCTCCAGTCGTGGCTTGGATGAAGACAACTTTTTTTTTTTCTTTTTTTTTTTTACAAAAAAATAAATAAAGAAGGGTACCCGCTGCAGCTTTAACCCTGAAACACACTTATTAATATAAAAATAAAGACTGTTCAGGCTCATTACGTCACCTTCAAAACATGGCTTTAATGAACATCTGGTAATGACAGATTACTCCGATAACTCAATTCTAAACCCCAAGCACACAGCAAATATTTGTAAGCATATTTGACTAGGAGGACAAGCGTTTGCATGCACTTTCAATAATTTCTGCAGCTGAACTGGTATTTTGCCTGTGTTGTTGAATGCATAAGACACTTTTCCAGAACACACATTATGTACAAGATGATTTTTGCCTAAAGGTACCACTGTTTATTGTTTTCTCAAATGCTCTTTCTGCTATTTCCACATGCAGTGACACAACTATGCTTTGACTACAAAGGGCTAACCCTTACGTAGACAAAGCCAAGTCGGCAAATCTTTGGATGCATGCACACACACTTAACAGTACAGGAGCGCCACCAGCGAGGGAGCAAAGTGTTTTTCAATGCATTTATATTAGATAAAGGTCCCTAAGGCAGATATCAATGAAGCAGGGGACTGGGCTATATAGGCTGACGGAGGGATGTCATCCCATGTGCCTGAAAAATGATGGATCCCATTTGTAAACTTCTCCTTTATCCCACTGCCTGCCTGCTGCGCGCTGCCTCAGAGACCTCCACCCCCACTGCGGGCTATTAAACAAGGAAGCAAAACTATGACTTAGCAAGTCTGGTGAATTTGGCACTTCATTGCCCATTCCGAGTGAGTGTCAGGAAAAGCCGAGACGATCGGGAAGACCTCATACATGACAAGATAGATTAGCATTGGGGCCATTGTTTTTTTCAATTCTCAAAGGACATCAACAATATGAAGACCCAAATAGCTACCAATTTTTTCAAATATTTAATTTGAAGGATTGGATTGCCAAAGCTGCAACTTTCTCGTCACCGATTTAAGAACCAATTGAGGAGAAGCAGTACAGAAAATGGATGGATTGATAGCAACTCCGTGATCTGTCAAATAAACTGAAGATGAGCTCACTGCTGCAAAACAATAGCTTTTTGTCCTACCAAATAGATTTGATTTATATCTCATTTAACCACAAGTGGTTCGAGACTGAGTTCATTGGCAAACTCTCTAAGCCAGGGGTCGGCAACCCTCATTCTACTCATAACACTGAAAGAGCCATTTAGACAGTCTCCTACAGGAAGAAAAACAAAAAAACATTCGGAGCCACAAAAACCCTTCTGACATCTAAAGTGAGGGTAACACTGCACATATTTTTAAAAATCCTGTATGTATATATAAAAAAAAACAAAAACTATTCCCACCTATGGACAGTGTGTTGTATTTATGAAATCAATCCAAAAAAGGCACTTAGTTGAAGCTTACTTTCAAATAAAATGGTCAGTGTTTATTTGAGCCATACTCATATTGATGAAATTAAAGGCAATCAAATTATCCAGCTGCGGCGAACCCAAAGTGCCAAACAAAAATGCGGTTTTCTTTATTCCGTCATCATTTCACCACGTGTGGAGCATGCAGTAAGCTGTCAACTTGAATTAATAAAAGGACTAGTTCACTTAATGCAAAATATATATTTGCAAAATAACAGCCAAATGATTATTAAAATGATTTTACCTGCTTAATCAGATTGTTTGCTTGTTATTTTAATTTTATTGTTAAAATAGCACCATCGTCTTCAAATTTAGTTAGATTTGAAAAACGAAACAACTCATTTAAATTTAAATTAAATACTACTTATTTATTTTCCAAAGTCACAAAAATTGCCTGTGCAGTCATGAATAAAGGTTTTATAAATGTGCCAGTATGACCATGGAACTGACTAATTCCATTTCCATTATTCGATGTGAAAATTGTTTTGGAATGCTATACGAACAAATCAGAAGTTGACCAAAGCACTGAAGCAGACTGCATTTGACCAGTGACAAGCAATCATTAGACAACAATGCTGTATTGCTAATCATCCCAAATTTGTTGGAAAATGAAAACTTCCCAGCGAAATGTGAAGGAGAGCCTGAGAGCTGGCCATGCACTTTGGCTGATGGCGTGACTTTGGAAAGGTTTTTTTTTTTTGTAAGCTGCCAATGTGTCAGAGTCATGCCTGAGGGGTGAGAGGTAAATTTGGCAAGTTAATCACATAATGAGGCCAATTAAACATCGGCGGCGCAAGTCGGGCGAAATGGGAGATGCCATTGAACCTTAAACAAATGAGGCTGGGCCGATTCCCTCTGGACACGGGCTGGACAGCAACCCAATGGTCGTCTGGTGGCTCGTCTCTCTAGTATTTATCTAAAATTGTGCATTTAATGCATGTACATTAGACTGGATTCTCCTCCGGAGGAAGAAAAGTCAATGGAATTGTTTTGTTGCTTCAGCAACGTTCATTAGGAAAACCACAGCACCAGCATGAGGGTGATAAAATGTTATGGTCACGCAGATGTAAAGTCAAAGTAATGGCAACAGATTTGAGGAGAATTATACTAACCTATAAGCCTGTAAATTTATACTGTATTGCATTTCATAAAAGCTTTAATTGATGAACATACGGACCGTCAATTGGGACGAAGAGGAGTATTTTCCCCTCAGCACCCTTCCTATCAAAGTCAGCAAAGGTCAGATTGTTGGATGTCGCTGACAGATTATGTTGTCACGCGGGGTGTTGAAAAGTGATTTTTTTTCCCTTCCCCAAACTTCTGAAAACGGGCATGTATGCTCGTTATCCTCATCTGGGTGTTGACCTGACTGCAGTTCATCGTCATAACCGACTTGAATGGGCAAATTGCTGACATTCGATGGCGTCTGGCACTTTGGAGAGGTGTTCTCTTCACGGATGAATCCCGGTTTTCACTGTACTGGGCAGATGGCATCTTAACTGACTCAGAGATACCGTGACGAGATCCTGGGGCTCATTATTGTACCATTCATCCACAGCAATCACCTTACGTTGCAGCATGATACAGTAATGCACATGCAGCCACATGTTCAAAGGGATCTGTACACAATTACTAGAAGCTGAAAACATTCCAGTTCTTTGAATGGTCAGCATGCTCACCGGGATGTTTGGGGTGCTTGGATCTGCGTGTACGACAGCATATTCCAGTTCCTGCCAATGTCGAGCAACTTCGCACACTCTTTGAAGAGAAGTGGACATTCTACAGGTTCTTTTCAATTTGGCAGAAAGTCTGTACTGGAATTGCAAACTTTCTTCACTTACAAGCATTTTTTTCGACATAAATCTAATAGTGGTATACTTAAATATTTGGTTGTCACTATTTTCCATGACTTCTTATTTCAAATTACATGTATTAGTACTCTATGAAATAACAATGAAATGCGGGGTCAATGGTACCTTATATTTTCACCCACAACACCCCTCTGAGAGAAACCAAAACTACATTGTGGCCCGCGAGGAAATAGCCTTTGACACCGCTGGGTAAAAATGTTAAAAATATATATGCGTGGACCCCACTTTACTTTTAGCTCTGACATTTTTCTGTAATTACACCACTTGGAAATCAAAATTAAACACAACTTTAAGACTGCAAGTGAAGGTTAAAGGTTCAAATAAAATATGTTGTAGAAAAAGGTCCCAAAGGTTAGTTGAGACCAATTAAATAGATCCACAGTTGTTCCAAAACTTGATATGAACCCAACCAGAAGACTACTAATGTATTTATGTATGTATGTATGTATTTATTTATTTATGCTGTACTCAAAAGACAATGGTTTTAAAGTTAAAATAGATTGGATCAGATCTTTACTGAGACTAATTATGGTGGCAGGTACAGTTGAAACTCAGTCGTGTAGAGGAACAGGAAGTTAAACAAGTCTGAAATAACACCGTAACGTCCAGACAGTGACATACAATGTTTTATGTATAAATCCATCCATTTTCTTTACTGCTTATCCTCACTAGGGTCGCGGGTATGCTGGGGCCTATCCCAGCTAATTGCAGGCAGGTGGCGGGGTACACCCTGAACTGGTCGCCAGCCAATCGCAGGGCACATATAAACAAACAACCATTCGCACTCACATTCACACCTACGGGCAAGTTAGAGTCTTCAATTAACCTAGCATGCATGTTTTGGGGATGTGGGAGGAAACTGGAGTGCCTGGAGAAAACCCACAAAGGCATGTGGAGAACATGCTAATGCCACACAAGTGAGGCCGGGTTTGAACCCGGGTCCTCAGAACTGTGAGGCAGATGTGCTAACCAGTCGCCCAACGCGCTGCCATTATTATCTATCCATCCATTTTCAACACCACTCATCCTGGTTAGGGTCGCGGGGCACTGGAGCCTGTCCTAGCTGACTTTGGCCAGTCAGTCGCAGGGCACATATAGACGCAGACAACCATTTGCACTCACATTCACACGGTCACTGAGTAGGAACTGAACCCACACTGCCCGCACCAAAGTCAGGCAAGTGTACCACTACACCATCAGTGACACCATTATTATTATTATTATTATTATTATCCATCCATCCATCCATCCATCCATTTTCTGGGCCGCTTCTCCTCACTAGGGTCGCGGGAGTGCTGGAGCCTATCCCAGCTATCATCGGGCAGGAGGCGGTGTACACCCTGAACTGGTTGCCAGCCAATCGCAGGGCACACATAAACAAACAACCATTCACACTCACATTCACACCTACGGGCAATTTAGAGTCTTCAATTAACCTACCATGCATGTTTTTGGGATGTGGGAGGACACCGGAGTGCCCGGAGAAAACCCACGCAGGGATGCGGAGAACATGCAAACTCCACACAGGAGGGGCCGGGGATTGAACCCCAGTTCTCAGAACTGTGAGGCAGACGCTCTAACCAGTCGGCCACCGTGCCGCCAAAATTAATGAATTAATCTTCTGTGCATCAGTTTGAATAATTACTGCATTGTTTTTACCCATGCTACTTAGAATAAGCTCCTTATGTTACCCCTTCATCACCAACAAGAATTTGCACTGCCAATGGTCCCCTTGATGGTAACTGCTGGAACGCGTTGAACCTAGGGTTGACAAGAGTATGTGAGCATGAGAGTGCCACTGGAGTGCTTGGGAGATGATAAATCACTCCAGCTGCAATTAGACCTTCCTGAGTGCCTCTACCATACATGTAAACATGGGCTTGGCAGCCACATTAGGGGGGTTAAAGTTCACAAGGGTCATATCTGAACAAGATGGATGGCAGCCTAAGAGTACATTTCTCGTTTACGCATAGATGTTCAAGGGTTGGTGAATTATGTCTTTTCACTGTGTACAGAAAATCATAGCTTTACCCATACAGACCTGTAGCAAGTTAAAGAAGAGATGATGTGACTTCCCCCCCCCCCCCCCCCCAATTTAATACAGTTACCCAGGTGTCTAAATAACATGAATTTTCTATATTGCTCATCCTAATTAGGGTTGTGGGTGGGCTGGAGCCTATCCCAGCTGACTTTGGGCAGGGCACATATAGATAAATAAGCATTCAGACTCACATTCACACCTATGGACAATTTAGAGACATCAATTAACCTAAGAACAACGTTTGGAATGTGGAGCATGCACACAGGAAGGCTGGAGTCCGGATTCAAACCCAAACCACGCATTATTGTGAAGCTACTATTTCAAGGACATATTTCTTCTTGTTGTTGCTTTAGTTTAATTTAACATTCGTAGAAAGTAATATTGGAGGAGGGCATTAAAAACTAATACATAGGGACACCAGTAAAATAATATTTCATCCACATCTCGGCTTTATTCCTAAAAGAAAAAAAAAACAAGGGCCCCCTGCGACGCATTGATGAGGACGTTGAGGATTTGTCCCAAGTAAGACAGACAAGGGAAATGAAGGCAGGCCCATTTTGTCGCGTCATACGTTGATGATTTGTTAATAAAATGCAAAGCGACTGAAGCATGCCTATGATTTCGACTTAATCCGTCATTATCCTGCCTTTGAAGTGACCTCGCTCTTCATGTTCAGACGGCGACCTCAAAGCGCACTCGCAGCTTCTTCATTAGCCGCCATGAAATGGAGCCGCAGAAGCAACTTTGATGTCCTTCCCACATACACACGCACGCACGCATGCACACACACACACACACACTTGCGCCAGATATCCTTAGGTTTGACTGGGGTATGAAGAAACAGTATGGTTTTTAACCAATTATGGCTCTCACCTTTGGGGCACACATTCATTACATATGATGGGAGCAGCTCAGGGACATTATTTGAATTGCACAAAACGTGTTTTTTCTTGCAAATCCAAATGGACAAAACTGAATAGTTGGAGGCTGACAATTTTGCACAACTCAATATCAATTATTGAATTCACACACTCAAGATGAAATGCGGTAAATCAAACAGAAAGTCGTGTATAATATAATTTTTTATAGTTAACTAGTTTCCAGTGTGAGAGAATACATGTATCAATTTCTGAATATGCTCAACAAACATGTTAGGTTAATTGAAAAGTCAAAATTGTCCATAGGTGTCAATGTGAGTGTGAGTGATCGTTTGTCTACAGTATATGTGCCCTTCGATTGGCTGGTGACCATTCCAGGGTGTATCGCACCGCTTACTCAAAGTCAGCAGGGATAGGCTCCAGGTTGTGTATGGGCTGAGACCGTGACAGGCGCTTTAGAAAACGGATGGATGGAAAAACGTAATAGCATTACGACATTATAGTGGTGAGCACGTCTGCCTTAAATTTGGGCGATCTGGGTGCAAATCTTCAATCATCATCTCAGTGTGTGGAGTTTGCGTTGCTGCCCGTGCTTGCGTGAGTTTTCTTTAGATAGCTTCCTCCCACATGGCAAACAAATCCATGTTAGCTGGAGACTCTTAATTGTGTCTGACTCTCGAAAAATATGCAAGCGTGTCAGGAAATAAATAGGTGTGACAAAAAAATGAAAAAAATAAATAAATAAACAATGTACAATCCAAATAAAAGTGTAAGGTTGACAGTTTGGTTATATTTTCTACTAATGATTCAGGAAAACAATAAATGAAAGTTTCCTCCAAAAGACACCTCTCATTACTTTTAACAGTGCATTATTTTTCATAAAACATTCTATTTCAATATGAGAAAAGACTAAGGCACTGTTATCAGAGTTTATCAAGGCAATTAATTAGAATGAATGATGCCACAATGCAAAGCGATAACAATTCAGATCCGTAACGCGTGTCATCTTTAGGGTCATGTGTGAGCTCGAGCCTATCCCTGCTGACTTTGGGCGACTTTGCTCCGGAATGGTCACCAGTCAATAGCTGGACACATACTGTATACCAGTAGGCAAAGAAACATTCACATATACTGTATATGGGCTACCGTGCATGTTTTTGGAATGTAGGGGACGACCCAGAGAAAACGCCATGCAAGCAGGTTCAGGTTCAGTTAAAGGTCAGAGGACAAAGATTTCAAAATCTTTCTTGATAGCTCTAGAACCCCTTTACAAACCGCCACTGCCATTTCAAAGTGATTATATAACAGATATACAGCAGTTAAATCAATACATTTCATGTTTGATTCCATGATTCTTGTTTGCCTTTTTTATGGGTTTGAAATTAAATACATTTTTGAGATTCCCACACTCCTTCCTGCCTTGCCTCTCTGCTTCCCTGCACTTGGGTCTTCCCGATTTTGCCTTGCCTCCAATACCACGAAAACCCGACCCTGGCAGCATTTAATCAAAAGACAACATTATTTTTTATTTTTCACTGATGTCCAGTCAGAGCCAAATAAGGCCTACTTTCATTTTGTACTTCATGTAGACAAAGGACTGTATGAACAATGACCAAGGTGCCCAGTCGACTTTTTACACTCAGAGAATGCCATGTCGGAATGCCAGACCACAAGAGAAACACGTCATCCATCCATCCATCCATTTTCTGAGCCGCTTCTCGTCACAAGGGTCGCGGGCGTGCTGGAGCCTATTTCAGCTATCATCGGCGTACACCCTGAACTGGTTGCCAGCCAATCGCAGGGCACATAGAAAAAAAACAACCATTCGCACTCACAGTCATGCCTACGGGCAATTTAGAATCTCCAATTAATGCATGTTTTTGGAATGTGGGAGAAAACCCACACAGGCACGGGGAGAACATGCAAACTCCACACAGGCGAGGCCGGGGATTGAACCCGGGTCCTCAGAACTGTGAGGCTGACGCTCTAACCAGTCGTCCACCGTGCCGCGAAACACGTCATATTTGTGGAAAAAAAGATGCCAACTGAGGTACAGTACTAGCCTCAAGAATCCAGCCGTGTATAGTTGACAAAAAAAGAGCTGTGAGTACCTATGAGGTATGCTTGCACCGTGTACAAGAGTTGGTTTCCTCCAGGCAGCACCTCGTCACAGCCAACAAGCAGGCCCATTATTAAAGTGCAGGATGGGTACACCCACGACCAGCAGGGCCATCTGCCCTGGGAATGCAAACATCCATCTTATTGAGGACACCAAGTCTGGGAATAAATAAGGAACACAAGTGGTACAGGAGAAAGAGCAATGCCGGAGCAAATTGGTGCAGACAAGGTGAAATGCAGTCAGGGGAGGTGCCAGCAATGCAGCAGTCATGTAGACATGTTGACTCAACTAGTACAATGCAATGCATACAGTGGTATCTACCATAACAGACTAAACAAAGTGAGTTTTCATGAATGCTAACTGGTAACTATAACCAAGCCCGAAATTTATTCCAGTGACAAAAATTGTTGACCATCGACAACTCTGAACAGTGATGTTAGCACAAACGCTAGGGCTGAACATTGTAGCCTGGATGTTTTGAGACGCAAATGATAACCACAAAAGGCCACTGTGAGAACATCCAGTCACGCTGCTTAGTCTTTTTTATTATTATTTATAGTCATACTTCTAAATGAATAGTCATTATTAAAATATGGATAATAAACACCTGGAGGTGGGGCTCGAAGGCGAGCGCCTGGTGGCCGGGCCTGCACCTATGGGGCCTGGCCATGCACAGCCCGAAAGGATAATGTGGCTCCCCCTTCCCATGGGCTCACCACCTGTGGGAAGGGCCATAGGGGTCAGGTGCAATGTGAGCTGGGTGGTGGCCGGAGGCGGGGACCTTGGAGATCCGATCCCCAGCTACAAAAGCTGGCTCTAGGGACGTGGAGTGTCACCTCGCTGGCAGGGAAGGAGCCCGAGCTTGTGTGTGAGGTCGAGAATTTCCGACTAGATATAGTTGGGCTCGCCTCCACTCACAGCTTGGGCTCTGGTACCAGTCCTCTCTTCCACTCTGGAGTTGCCCAGGGTGGGAGGCGGCGAGCAGGTGTGGGTATACTTATTGCCTCACGGCTCGGTGCCTGCACGTTGGGGTTCACCCCGGTGGACGAGAGGGTAGCGTCCCGCCGCCTTTGAGTGGGGGGACAGGTCCTGACTGTTGTTTGTGCATATGCACCAAACAGCAGTTCAGAGTACCCACCCTTTTTGGAGTCCTTGGAGGGGTGCTGGAAAGCACTTCCGCTGGGGACTCCATTGTTCTGTTGGGGGATTTCAATGCTCATGTGGGCAATGACAGTGAGACCTGGAAGGGCGTGATGGGGAGGAACTCCCCCCACCCCTCCGATCAGAACCCGAGTGGTGTTGTTATTGGATTTCTTTGCTCATCACGGATTGTCCATAACCAACACCATGTTCAAGTATAAGGGTGTCCATACATGCACTTGGCACCAGGACACCCTAGGTCGCAGTTCAATGATCGACTTTGAGGTCGTGTCATCGGACACTCAAGTCTTGGACACTCGGGTTGAGTTGGTTCCGATGGTGGGGGAAGATGCCGGTCCAACCTGGCAGGCCCAAATGTATCGTGAGGGTCTGCTGGGAACGTCTGGCAGAAGCTGTTAAGATGAAGAAGGAGTCCTATTGGGCCTTTTTGGTCTGTGGGAATCCCGAGACAGCTGACGGGTACCGGCTGGCCAAGCGGAATGCAGCTTTGGTCGCTGAGGCAAAAACCATGGGGGGAGTTCGGTGAGGCCATTGAGAACGACGGTATAGCTACTGCCACCCGCGACCCGACCTCAGATAAGCGGAAGCAAATGGATGGATGAATGGTTAATCAACACAAGTTAATTATGTAATATAATGTATTTTGTTGTATTTATTTGTACAGTTGTGTTCATAAGTTTACATACATCGGCAGAAATTGTGAAATATTGGCAATCTTTGTGATATCTGACTAATCATGCAGAAAACCTTTCTTTTGGGAAAGTGGTCAGGTGAAGCCATTTTTTTGTTACATATGTGTGGCCTTTTTAAATTGTAATGACAACTGAAATCACCCAAATGGCCCGATCAAAAGTTTACATACCCTTGAACATTTGACCTGATACACACGTTGCCACACACAGGTTTAAATGGCTATTAAGGGTGTGTTTCCATACCCGTGACTTGTTTAATTGTATTTTGTGTTTCTGTATAAGTAGTCAGTGAGTTCCTAAGCTCTTGCGAGATCCATGCACATTTTATTTATTTATTTATTTATTATTTCATGGAAAAAGCAAAAGAAGTGTCAAAGGGCTTGTTAGAAAAGCAAGTTGAACTTCAGAAGTGCAGAAACAACAAACAAAATCACAAACAAAACAAAATCAAAATTTTTTAAAATGAAATTCAAAGTGGGAAAGAAGTGGTTCTGTTGATACCAAGGCACGATCAGGTAGACCAGCAAAGATTTCAGCCACAACTGCCATGAAGATTGTTCAGATGTAAAGAAAAAACGAAAAGCATATTCAGCTGAAATACAGGCTTCTGTGCAAAAAAAAAAAAAAAAAAAAAAAGAAAAGAAAAGTGGTGAGGCTGATTCAAGGTGCACAATAGGAGGTACTGGAACAAAAACGGGATGCACGGTCAAGTTTTCAGAAGTAAGCCTTTACTGCGTCAACATCACAAAACATCCCGCTTACAAACTGTCAAACAGCACCTAGACAAGCCTCAAAACCTCTGGAACAAAGTTGTTTGGAGTGACAAGGCCAAAATGTAACTTTATGGTGACAACCATAAATGCTATGTTTGGTGAGGAGTCAACAAGCCTTATGATGAAAAGTACACCATCAAGAGGTAGGCTCTTTGATGCTTCTTGGTAGGGAAGAGGGGGTTGCTCAACAGTCCAGGGAATGTAAACTTATGAGCACAGGTCAGCATTAAATAAAGGTTAAATAATTGAAAAAATATATTTTCAATGTGCAGTATTATGCATGCATATTATGCATATCAACCGTTGTATATACTGTACAAACTAGTTGGATTAGAACTCATTTTATCACTGTAACAACTAACTATAAATATTAACACTAACAATAATACGAAGGAAAAACATTTTGTGACACCAATGCTCATGACGAAAAACAACATGTCAACTCGATGGTTACAAATAAAATTGGATTCCCATTTGATAATGAGTGTGTAGCATCCATGTTAATGCTGACACAATAAGATAGGCTGGTCCACCAATTATACTAAAAAACTAAAGTAGGTGATTTCTGGTTGCCATGTCGATGACAGAGCTTCTTGCTACTCTCCCTATTACCAATCAGTGTCAAGTTTATTCAAAGTATTAAGAAGCCACTATGTTCAGGTAAAATAAACATAGTGATGGTTTAATGCTTTCAAACTAAATATTAGTATTATATTATATTCATATTACAGTATATTGTGATGTGGATGGGACAGTTGGGAAGGTGAGTTGAAAGGACAGCAGCTGCCTCATACACTAACTATGCCAAACACCACAGTCAGCAAAGTGCGTACGGTTGTGATACTTTCGACCATTCTCCATTTGTTTTTATTTTTAGACTGTTTCTTCATCAGTGTAAAATCAGTATAGATGGTCCCACTGACACAGCACTCCATATTACCTTATCACACAAGAGCTTTTAGCTTTGTATTAGCTTGAGACATTGGGCAGCGAGCTGAGAGAAAAGTGGCCTCCCCGGTGCCTTTGGGATGATGTCATTGGTGAGGTCTTTTTATGACACAGCCTCTCCATCCTGGCGGCCCAGTGCAGATTTCAAGGCCTGTTGAGCCTCTTTGTTTTTGTTTTTTCAACTTTCATAGGCACTTTTGTCCAGTTCAGCCTGTGGTTGCAGGATGCAATAAAACCTCCATTACAGCCACATTGTGCCCTTGAGCATGACACTTCAGCAGAAATTGATGACCTGCAAAACAAAGCAGCATAATGGCTCATAACACAAGATGGTGATGTCAGGCCATCTTATCCAGATGTGTCTTGTGATTTAATTTGGAGCAGCCATATGTTATTGGTTTGCAGAATGCACAATAATCCATCATTTAAAGTTAGCATTTGGAATTGCAAGAACAAGCTGTGCGTATAGTACCTCTTTGTACCACAGAAGAAATAGTGAACCATTCCATTTTCCATTTTTCGTACCGCTTATCCTCACTAGGGTCGCAGGTGTGCTGGCGCCTATCCCAGCCGACTCTGAGCGAGAGGCGGGGTACACCCAGAACTGGTCGCCAGCCAATCGCAGAGCACATATAAACAAACAATAATTCACACTCACATTCACACCTACAGGCAATTTAGAGTTTTCAATGAACCTACCACGCATGTTTTTGGAATGTGGGAGGAAACCGGAGTGCCCGGAGAAAACCCACGCAGGCACAGGGAGAACATGCAAACTCCACACAGAACTGTGAGGCAGGTGTGCTAACCAGTCATCCACCGTGCCACTGAATAGTAAGCCATTGTAATATAAACTGCAGTGCTGGATGTGACGATAGATTGGATGTGACGATAGATTACGTAGATTCCCAATGTTTCCCAACATTTATTAAGCCAAGGCATTTATTTTACATTAAAAAATTTACCGTATGCCACCACATAAAAATCGTAAATAAAAAAAAAAAAAAAACACTGGTTAATTATATACCTTCTGCCTGTTACAGTACTGCAAGAGCATTTATTTGTTCTGCCTGTCACTAGACATCACTGGAACAGACAGATGAACAAAGATAGTAGTAAATAATTAATTTTCAACCCAAATAAGTGAAATTGGATAATTTCCACACACTGTTTGGGAATCACTGAATTGGATGGATAGAGGGAGGGTTTTGGCCGAAGGAAGGATGGACGGGTAGATGGTTGGAAGGAGGGTGACACAGGCTCTGCTCTGGGAATTAAATACAGTGCAGCTCAGCCTCTGGAAATCGGATGTCGTAGTTAGCCAGAAGCTTTTGGCAGTGCCTCTTAACGTTCGAACTCATTTCAAACAGCATCATGCAAATGTTTAAACAGCTGCTCTTCACATCAAGCCAAAGCAATAACAAATGCCATTGTGGCTTTTGTAGCATAATCGTTCAAACTGTTCTATATGTTATTGGTGCACTTGTCTGCTTCCTTCATTTCCAAAAAGATAAACTATTGATGTTACTTTTTCCTAAAAAGATTCAAGGTTACACAGCGAACGCCCGCCTTTTCATGGTTGACGTGTTTCATGGTTTTTTGCTGTCAAACTAACAGCGATTTGCTGAAAAAAATCACTGCACAAGCTGTGAAAATACCCTGCTCATTCTAAGATGCCATTTTAGCAAAGGTGTAGCAAGCCTTGGCCACAAGCTAATAGCCGACTGGCTTGATAGTGAAGAGCAGTGTGATGGAATATTCCAGTAGAGGTCGGATAAATTGGCGAGGCTCCTTGTGGGGTGGACGCTTCTCTAAATGATGCAAAGAAAGGTCCAGTTTGCTGTTGGCAGTGCAGTGGTGGAATTTAACAGCTGATCAGTTTGTAACGGCTCGAGTTGTTTGCATAAAAAGAAGCACACTTTTTTTCTCACTGTCTGGCATGAAATCAGACAAGGTCAATTAGGATAACCAAAAGTATTTTGTATTTGCTAAATGCCAAAATAATGGGAAGATTTTACATGTTTTCATTACTTACTCCTAAGTCAGAAGTTTACATACATTTTATTAGTATTTGGTACCATTGCCTTTAAACTATAGGACTTGGGTAAAAAGTTTTGGCTATTCTTTCACAAGCTTCTCACAATAGTTGGCCGTTTTTTTGCTGCATTCCTCCTGACAGAACTGGTGTAACTGAGCCAGGTTTGTAGGCCAGCTTGCTCGCACATGCCTTTTCAGGTCTGTCCATCTATTTTCAAAAGGATTGAGATCAGGGCTTTGCGATGGTCACTCCAAAACAGCCACTTTCTAACCAGTTTGACAGTATGCTTCGGGTCATTGTCCATTTTGATAACTCGTTTGCCCCCAAAGTTTATCTTCCTGGCTGATGTCTTGAGACGTTGCTTCAGTATTTGAACATAATGTTCTTTCCTCCTGATGCTATCTTTTAGGTTAAGTACACCAGTCCCTCCTGTGGAAAAACAACCCCACAACATGATGATGTCATGCACCCCCGTATTTATAGGTTTTGATGGTGTTCTCAGACTTGAATGCTTCCCCCTTTTTCCGCCAAACGTGACAATGCTCGTTATGGTCCTACGGTTAAATTTTTGTTTTGCCAGACCACAGGACATGTCTCCAAAAAGGGTTAGGGTCTTTGTCCCTGTGTGCATTTGCAAACTGTAATCTTTCTTTTGGAGTAATGGTTTCTTCATGGCAGAGTGGCCTTTCAGCTCATGTCGGTATCGCACTCGTTTCACTGAGGATAATGACAAACTCTTAACAGCTGCAGCCAGCATCTTCACAAGGTCTTTTGCTTGTGTTCTTTGGTTGATATGCACATTTTGGACAAAAGCATGTTCATCTCTGGGACACTGTCCATCGCAAGGGGGAACCAAGCCAGCAGCGAGTCCATCCCGCAGGGGACCCAGCCAGGAGGACACCACCCACTCCCCAGGACCCAGGGCAGTCCCCCAGCCCAACTGAAACACCCGACCATTCCCAAAGGCACGGTACTGGACTCAACTCAATCAACTCAATCAACTCAAATGTTGCGAAGACCTTTTCCAAATTATTCAAAAGGATAGTAATCTTACTGTATGTAACTTAAACTATTAATGTAGACAATAATAAACATAATATATAATAATTGTTTTCTTGGATTCGGGGGTGTAGATTACTCGCAGATTTTCACATTTTGCATTTAATATTAAATATGTATGTTATTTCATTGTATAAATGATTTTATATTGATAATATTATTTTGGGGAGAATTTACTATTAAAAGTTTAGATTATTTTAACACACAAAAGATGAGCCACTTTATTTTTAGCATTCTGTTCTCTTACTGTTCCCAATATTAACCAGCGGTGTACTATTACCCCAACTAATGGATACTAAACAAATCAAGGTGCGTACTGTCCCCTATTGTTCTGATCTGTGACATAAAAAAGCAAATAAACAAAAGTATCTGAACGGTAGGCTACCTTAAAAAAAACTATGCTTGGCTGAAAAAGACAATGGCGCCATTACTTTGATGACCCCGCCCTGAAAGCGAAATGCAACACTTTAGCGTCTGTCTTCATTCAGAACACACGACCTGATTTAATATCACGTGGAAAACAATTGTTCAGTTGTTCACTGGAGCGTTTCGGGTGGTCCGAGAAGAGTGCCCGTCGTGTGCGGTGACCGGTCCGTTATTGACAGATGGCCGGGACCCCTTCCCTCCCCGAAGCAGACGTCTAAACCAAACAACTGGATACACATGAGGTGATCCTCACATCAATAGCGATCAATTATTCACAGATTTGCGCTGGCTTGTGAAAAGCAGCTCGCCTGCAATGTGACGAGTGCAAGACCAGCGTGCATTTTGTAGGAGCGAGTCCTGCTCCCACTGTTGTAGTGCAATGACTTTCAGCCGGTCAGACTTTGACAGAACTGCGATTAAGTGGGTCAATAATCCCCATTGTCTGCATTATGGCTGTTAGCCTTTATGGAAGAATACATACATGTACGATAGCTCTAGTTTCTTCTCATCGTTGACGGGGTTATCTAGTGAGGACTTTTGCCTTGATGTACTTCCAGCACAAAGGTTTTGAGCACACTATGTTTAATATCAGATTGCTTCAGTACATTCTATCACCTCCTCTGTTTTTCTCACTCTGATAGAAACAGTTCAGTTGTTTGTTAGCTTATTCTTTTTTCTAGTTGCTTCTCTTCTTGAGCACAACATGCAGATACATCTGCTCGCTCATTAGGCGATATAGGCGAGTACTAAGGCCGCCACACAATTGGATCCATGGTCTTTTCTGTCTACTGACACTTTAATCCAAGTGCAAGTTTTATAAGAGCATTTAGTGAAGTATGATGGCCTTCACTGAACACTTACTGTCGAACACATTCACACAATGATCAATCAGCATTAGGCCTCTGTACTGTAAACGACATCATTTCCACATCACAAACTTTTTAAATAAAGTCATCTCAATGTCACAAACCTTTTAAATACATTTACAAGTCATCTCCATGTCATAAAGCTTCAATGGCAATCCTCTTTTAAGCCAGCAGCAGCGTCACTGCTTCGAAGCGCTCTACCTGCTGGCGAAACCTATGTATTGCCTTTAAAGGGAAGCGTAGACAAGGCTTTATTTATTATTTGTGACTGTCATGATTCTGGCGGCACGGTGGCCGACTGGTTAGAGCGTCAGCCTCACAGTTCTGAGGTGCGGGGTTCAATCCCTGTCCCCGCCTGTGTGGAGTTTGCATGTTCTCCCCGTGCCTGCGTGGGTTTTCTCCGGATACTCCGGTTTCCTCCCACATCCTAAAAACATGCATTAATTGGAGACTCTAAATTGCCCGTAGGCATGACTGTGAGTGCGAATGGTTGTTTGTTTCTATGTGCCCTGCGATTGGCTGGCAACCAGTTCAGGGTGTACCCCGCCTCCTGCCCGATGACAGCTGGGATAGGCTCCAGCACGCCCGCGACCCTAGCGAGGAGAAGCGGCTCAGAAAATGGATGGATGGATGTCATGATTCTCACGGTATTTGAACTAAACCAACAATTTGTAACATGGGACAGTATATTCACTACTGCAACAGCTTTAAATGTAATATTTCAGAGGATGCGCAAAATAGCGGCACGGTGCATGGTCGGTTAATTGACAACTCTAACTTGCCCGTAGGTGTGAATGTGAGTGCGAATGGTTGTTTGTTTGTATGTGCCCTGCGATTGGCTGGCAACCAGTTCAGGCTGTGCCCCGCCTCCTGCCCGATGATAGCTGGGTTTGGCTCCAGCACGCCCGCGACCCTAGTGAGGAGAAGCGGCTCAGAAAATGGATGGATGGATGGATGTGCAAAATATTTGGATAGATACTTATAGTTACAGTTTAAAGAGAGAATATGTAGTCATGTAATATGTAGTCTTCCGCCATTTTTCTTTAGTCACCGCTCTTGCTATACCTCAGAATTCAGATATGTTAAAAATGAACAAAACATGCATTGCCTCCTTTTGGGCGATGCTGTTACTTTTCTTGGCTTTTTGCCTCATGATGGCTCTGTAATTTAGACATTCACCTCAAAAGTGTAGTTGACTTGAAATTTGTCTAAGTGCCTAGCTGCCTGTAACTTAATAACCATCCGTCCAATAATCGCAAAATGTCTGCATGTCCTCACATTTTCGACGTTTCACCTGAAAAAAAAAAACAAAAAAAACAATTATGCTAAACACACAATGACAACTTATTAGCTTGAAGTTTAACTTGTAGGTCTAGTAGCTCAGTGTGCTTTACAAAATAGCATCAGATCAGACCATAGATGCCATAAATGGCAGACACATTTTCTAGATCCTTCTCACTTTGACAATAATTTTTTTTTTGTACGCGTCACTATCATTAAGTTATTAGTTGATTTCAATGGATTTAACCAGTATGGTAATTCTTCTCTGTGGGTAGATAAGGCTCTCTCAAGAGCAATTACGCTGTCCACGAGGCCCGTTGATTAGACACTGGCCACCCAAAAACAATTCATCCAAAAATGACACACACAAAAAAAAAAAACACTTGCAAAAAATAATGTATCAGAACCCCTCACACAAAACATTGCTAGGGACCATCACTTCTTAATAATTAAAGTCCGCAATTAGGCATCTTAGCATGGGCTCAGTCTGGGGCTCCATGCAATATTCATAACCAGGCGTAATTATGCAATATATTCACTGAAATAAGGGGCCACATATCCACAGCGGGCCTGTCAGGAGCCAAGACATTTTTATTTGCTTTATAACACTGTTTCATCTTTTACATGAGCAGCTGGCTTGTAGAGACAGTCGAGAACGAGGACGTCTGGCCCATGGCACTTACTGCCTCATTGAGGGAAGAAAAGGGGGTGGGAGATAAGCAGTGAGCGGTCATGCTTCCGCTATAGGACCCAGCTAATAATGATGCCTATTGCTGGACAACAAAGACACCGTAGTGGACTTAGTCAGCATAGTACGTGATGGAGAAAGAAAAGTAGAGGCGCTGTATGAAAATAGTCGCACTCTTGGGATGGATTGTATGATAAATTATTCATGATGCTTACAGAACCATAGTTAGTCGAAAAAAATCAAAATAAACAATTGTAAGGAAAGAAAAAAAGCCCTTGATGGCGCCTGAAGCAAATAAGCAACAGCAGCGGTCTACAGTGGATACACTGCGGACAAGGTTGGCTTTCATCTTGAGATGCGCTTCAAAGCGAGCAGCGACGCACTCAACAAACTGCCAATCAAAGCCTCAGCAGCAACCGGGCAGCGTTGCACTTCACAAGGCCCGTCGTCTGGGCCGCGGCGCAGATCACACGATGAGGCGCCGCTCGCATCACAATGGCTGATTTTCATGTCTTATCATTTTACACCATATGAGATTACCGTTAGCGGAAGCCGGGACATTTTACAACACGACGAATGAGAAGCAGATGTTTTTTTTATAACCAATTTGACTGTAGTATTCATCCATGAAGCTATGCTCAATGATGATTCTTTTTGTGTGATTGAATGACTGATAGGTGCAGACGAAAAACATAGAATATTCTGTCTGGAATGTCCAAAGAAAAACTTTGTGGAAGATGTTCAAAAGCCACTGCATTTTATCTTAACTGGACTGCACTTAGTCTTTAATCACTGCCATTGACAGCTGTTGAATTCAAATATCCATGTTAACATGGAGGCCTGGCAGTGAACAACTTCATTACCATAAACTGTAAATGTGGGAGCAACCCAGGGAATGTGCAAACTTCACACAGGTGGGCCTGAGCTGATATTCAAACCCATAGCTTCTTGAATGTCAGGCAGCGGTGCTCACCACAACATCACTGTGGTGCACTGTGCGTTAGACAATTTCAGGATTGTCCAGTCTTGATGGACATCTGCCCTTGCCATGCATGATCAGTTTGTCATTTATCGTTAATTCTGAAGCATTTAATTAACATCAGGTCAACAACCATACAGTTGCATAACTGAGGGATATCCTGCGCTTTCAATTGTTCTACTGCTTACCATCAGTCAAAAGTATCCTCCTTTGGCATATCCTTCATGACAATAAACAAAACCTGTCCGCGTTACTCGCCATGTGCTGTACTGCCAAACACTGACCTTTGTGAATATGGCGCTCATTTACTGTCGGTATAATACAGATGTGATTAACATAAGTAAGAGTTGGAGTCAAATATGCGTAAAGGTCATCACTCAGGAGTAGTTCGGGGTCCGCCAAGTGATTTACAACAACTTAATTTGACTGTGTGGAGTCATTTCTCTGCCACAGAGGGAGCCATGCAAGTCTCGACGGGAGGGGACAATATGCCGTCACTGCACACGTCTCGTATCCGACCAATCAGTCAAGATGCTTTACACCTACTGTCAGGGACCCTAACAGTTCTCATAAATTACAAGGCCGTTGTGCTTGGTGCCATTAACTTTTGAAGGAGAATCTTTACCAAATTCAACATACTGTTGTCGCATCTATCAGTTTTTATACATCATAGTCTATATGGTATATTCAGAGTATGAGGGCAACATAATTACAAAGCAGTGACGTGCTTGAAAATATATTTCCCTGAATAAAATGATTCATTCAATTGAAATGATGTGGTAATGTGTGAGATATATTTTATGAAACGAAAGCCAAAATATGAGAATCACCACTCGATATGATGCCACTACACTAAACTACAATAAAAGATTTCATTTAATGAAACTATTAATACAAGTATTTTCTTTATATTTTTTAGACAAAAAATAAATGACATTAAAACCAAAACATTAAAATGCTACTATAGTAAATTAAATGATATGAAAGTATGCATTTCATTTCATAAAATTATTGGAACACTTTGGGGTGTAACAGTACATGTATTCATATTCTTATTTTGCATGACAGAGAAGAAGAGTTCCCTTGTGGAACAGGTCTCGGACAGGTTAGCCGTAAGTGGCAGGTAAAGTGGCTTGCACTCTCACCACACGTCTACTCTGTAAACAAATACAGTGCAGCTCAACCATTGGCTAGTGGATGTCGTATGCATTTGAGAGTGCGTCAAACTTGTTAACACAATGAAAATGGCATCACGTGAATGTGAATATCAGTGCAGCACAAAAAGAAAAAGAACGTCAAGCAATATTTAAACCGCCTCTTCTGATGGAGCCAAAGCAAATCAAATGCCTTTGGTATTTTTATAACATAACAACTTATTATGCTCAAACTAATCCTGTTATAGCATACTTCAATTCCTAAAAATGACTTAATTTTGTACTTTGCTAAAGAAAAAAGTATTGAATTTGTTACATTTTATTGAGTATTTTTTTCAATACAATTTCATGCATTATTTTGTATATTTGAGAATATTTAGTTACGTTTCATTCCCTTAATGTAGCGATTGGGAACCGAACTGTGACCTTAAAACTGAGATGCAGTAAACACACACTATATTGCGGTTCAGTTTTTGTGGTCCCGGTATTGCACTTTTTATTTTTTATTTTGTGCGTGTTATTACAATTGTTACTTTTTATATACTGTTTGTACAATATTTTTGTGTAATCCATTGCTCTTGCGCTCTCTCTTTGCATTGTTTTAAAAGTGTGTTTAAAGACAATTTTGTAGACTTTCACATATCGCGGAGGGGGTCTGGAACTTAGCCCCAGCGATGGAGGGGGGTTTACTGTACATACAGTACCATGAACTTTGCCATATGCTTACTCCTATACTTTCTTGTTTATTTGTTTACGTTTTAGGTAAAAAAGAGAGAAATTTAAACAATCTTGATAAACATTTTCAATATTACCAATGTTGATCCTTTTCCACTTATGTGGAAATACTGGCTGACATTTATTCTGTACTACCACGTGTTCAAGCACACTTCCAGTGTTCCAACTGAAGGTTTGACGAATGCTTTTCATTGATGTCATCCACACATGCACCAGTGAGAGTGCAAGAAGGCATGAATGATGCAGAATCATTTATAAACACAGACAACAATGTGATGGGGACAGAAATAAATACGAGCGTCTGCTGTCTGCAAGCAGTAATGTGCTGTGATTCATTTCAAATGCCCCCCCCCCCCCATAAGGAGACTATTGATATTCTGTTGCAGAATACTGAATATAACTGCTGCGTACCAGACCTCTACTACCATCAATATGGGCATAATATACAGAGAATACAAGGAAATAATGTTGGTGTACGTGTATTTGAATGACACTACTTAAGTGAGGTTAGGAGCCTGCTGTTATGGCAAAGCATGCAGAGATTTTCCTTCATATACAAAAATTAATCAAGCATAAAACGTACACTTCTACATATATATATACAATTCCATTTCTGCAGTTCTACATGCTGAAGTGACCAAGGTGTACTTCCCGAGCTTGAAGTCATAACGTGCAAGCTGCAGATAGGCTGTTCGAAATTATAAGATGCATGGGAAATAGAAAGAGTGGCACACCTTGGCACGCAGGTGCCTTTAACACTAAAATAAGTCACCTGAGATTAAGGTGGGGGAAACCCGTTCAAGCAGACGGCTTCCATAAAGCATGGTTGCTAAAGCTCTCCCAGATGTTGAAAGGTGCTTGCGGTTGTGGTGACATGCAACGCGAGGGAGGATCCGCTAATGCAGAGTGTATTAGCAGCCACTTTATGGACCAGCTCGATGCCGCGCAGGGGCGTAACGCGTGGGCCGCCACTTGTGAGCTACAACCTGGCTTTATGCTTCGATGCACCTACCCTTGAACAAGGCGAGGGAGGGTCTCCGTGAGAAGACACATCGCGCTCTCCAGTTTCCTGGAAGACATAAATCAGTTTTTCCATATCATCTAGTCATATCCAATGCATATGCAGCCTTAATCAATACATCTGTCAGCTTTGTCCTCTTATAGTGATATATCAGACTCGTAATACTCTCGCACAAATGCAGTAAATCTTCAACAAAGCCTACTTTTCTTTCAATTGTGAAGAAGCGGAGAAGTTCACTCAAAACAGAGAGAGTGCAGCTCTCAGCAGGAAGTCGGAATGAATTTCACCATTCTCTTCTGAGGACCTGCAGAACATCTCGGCCTGATTAATGGCTGTACACTGTCTAATGAGCAGCAATTGAATGGTATAATGCAGTTGTCCCTTAGAAACCCGGAGGAGCCGTCTTGTGCTGTCTATGGAAATGCAAGTGACATTGTCTCCACTTGATTATAGTTGACCTTGCATGTGGAGACAAGGGCCTCTGCAATGGCCAATGTGAGCTTTGGGGAATAGGAGCAGGGAAAAGGACTTGTACACAAATGGATTTGACTCGCTTTGGAGAGGGAACAGAACGGATCAATGGGGCGCTCAATCGCGGGTCGATTTTTTATCACCAAATTCTTAAGGAAAGGAAAACGACTGATCAAGGCGTCCCCGGTGGAATTGGCAATATCTAACAATATTAATTAAGAAAAATGCTTAGCTGACTGCTTGATAAGTCAGCCAATATTGTTAGATCAAAACAAATGATTAAGTCTGCCCTGATATATTTTCTCAAATGTTGTGAGATGAAAGAAAATACTCACACACACACAAGTCCCACAGCAGTCATCAAATCAATCAGCTTCTTAATGCACAAAAGCCTGCAGAAAGTCCAACAAAAGTCAGTCGAGTGACTAGAAGAAAAGCTTTGACAAATGTGACCAGCCAGATCGTTCACATTTCCTCCCAGTGGACATCTCCTGAATGCTGAATTGCATTATTCTTTATTTGGGCATCACCACACAGGTCAATATATCACCGACAAACACGCACACACATGCGCAGACACACACAGACACACACACACACACACACAGTAAAGTGCGTTAAATGCGATGAATCATTTAAAGCTTCATCTGAAAATGTAATAATGTAATTGGATTTGATCATCAATATCTAGCGTATGGTACAGGTCGTACAGGGGAATTTCACAAGCGTGAGGGGAATGTGTTTTCAATCTCAGGTCAACGAGTCATGGTGGCACAGTTATCCCTCATTAATATTCACAGAGCTGTTTTTATGATGAGGCCGCCGACCAACAGACGGCCTCGCTATGTTCGGCTTCAAAGAGGGAAAAAAGAGGAGAAAGTGCATGAATAACATCTGGATTTGTTTGTAGAGATTCACCGGCAGTGACACTACTTCGGCTTTATACTTTGTTGGGATCGTTGCTTAAGAAGAACAGCGGAACATACAATTTGGACACAATCTGAACTAGGATGTAGATTGAGCGTGGAATCAAATTTGCCCGGATGAAACAGTAGTATATTAATTAATCTGTTATTTCAGGTTCAAATTGTTGCTATCATAGACTCAACTTTTACATGGAGTGTTTTACATTTTACACACTTTGACAATCCTAACTGTAATAAATGTGTAAAAAGAAGGCAAATCGACTTCGTTTATCACACTTTTTAACATTCATAGCCGCCATCCAGGCAGCATGGTGTCCGAGTTAGTCACTATAAATTGCAGAGGGAGATTAGAGCTTCTCCTTCACATCAAGACTAAACGTAGCTCACTTTGCAGCCTACCTCTTGTTCTTCTTGTTTCATTATTACTGTTGACTTCACCATATTGTACTGAGCAACCAGGACCGAGATATTTTACTTTCGTCACTAAACTGCCTTTATGCCCCTGGGAGTCATCACACTTTTGATCTTTGCCACCCACCACTGGTAACCTTCTGTGGTGGGATCCCAAAGTAAAATACAAAACACAAAAGCCAATTAAAAGGTAAAACGCCTTAGTGGAGCTGTAGTTTTGTGACATATTTTGAAAACTCACTGATATTTATTTCCCTGTCAAGAAGAGAGTTGGATATGAACCAGTACAGTATGTTTTTCCACAGCCAATCTGAATTCAGCAACATTCATGCAGGACTTAAAGCAATAAGTAATGAACGAAGATATTGATGAGGTCCTTAGCCAGGGTCATAACTGCCCCCCAGAAATCAATAATTATTCCGATAAGAATATCTTTATTACAAAAGTGCATACGACAGCAAAATCTTCACCGCACCAAAACATTCTCCCGCAGTGTAATTGCCACCGCTTGGAATTATAGTTTTCATTAAAATGGAATGTTCAAGGTTATTGATTGTTTAAGTAAAACTCAATATCTTTTCATTTCAAAGGCGAATTAAATTGCCGGGAATGGTAATATCGGCCAACTGTTGTGCGCATTCATTTCCACGTTAGGCTGCCGCATATTGCTGTCCCTCGAGGATTATCAGAGAGAAATAAGTGTATTTAAATGAGTGTAATTTCCACGAGGCACACATCCATGCAAAGGCATCTGGTCGGGAGGAAAGCTTGGCTGCACTTTATCACTGCAAATGTATCAAATAACCAAAACACACACTTCAATTACAGGCTACACATCGTAAGAATGGCCTTCTATGATCATAAACAAGTGTTTTTAAAGCTTGATGCAGTGGTCTCACAGGACACAAGAGTGGAGCAACATTCTGTTTACTACACAATGCTGCCTTTAACAACTCTTTGAGCCCCAAAGAAAGACTTCAACTGCACAGATAACATTAAGCGTGTTATGTGCACACAAGAAAATAATAATACAAGATTTGTGTCGACCATAATTGCTTTTCCTGTGACATAATCTGGGGGAGAAAAAAAAGAATCAACAAGGAAAAGTGACTTATAGTAATGAACTTATAAGCACTCGCCGTACACTTTGTTAGGTACACCGTCACTAATGAGATCCAGTACAAGAGCTGACTTTACCAAGATAACAATGGAAGCAACAAAGTTGCCTGAAAATAAGTAGAATTTGGAGTTGAACAAACATCCATCAACACACACTCATATTAAAACCTACGAACAATTTTGAATCTCCAATTAACGTAGGACACATTTTTGAAATGTGGGAGGAAGCCAAGCATGAAGTTGTCCCCCCAGCCCAACCTCAGAACTGTGAGGCAAATGTACTAATCACTATCAAACAGTTTGGCTCCTATTTTTAGTTATTTATTTTTCTGCCTTGACTTAAAAAATGTGATGTGTGTCAGTGTTGTTGTTTGATTTTTTATTTTATTTGATGCAGGCAACACTTCAGCTCAGTGAGCATTTCAAACTCCAGAAGAATGTTTTGCTTTTTCTTTGGCTTATCTTCTTCACCAGAGATCGCAAAGAGGACAAGTGAAATGATATGACTGTGCTGGTTTTAAAGGGAATGAAAGAAGCTGCTTCGATTGGACAGGATTGAAGTTGGCTGTGACGGCTCCCACACCAGCGCAGGCGTCCCGCTTTTAAATGGGCTGGGGGTACAAGACCAGGTCTAGCCCACCTCCTCGCAGAGTTACACCTAGCGAAAATAGAGCCCATAAATGCTAATGACTCCCATGAAAATGACCAGAAAAGATTACCAGCAAACTGTTCCCTCTGTATTTTGAGTGAATAGTGTGACTTTATATTAGCTCTACTATACAATGGTTAACTTCGTTTTACAAGTGTATGAAGTGTCAAAATGTTAATTATAACATTGAGGGTGCGTTCAATAAAGGTTTTGTGCGAACAACTTGGAAATGAGCCTGCATCATGAATGATTTTTTTTTTCCAGTTTGGTGGTTCTATTGTGTTGATATATTAGATGCACGGAACCAACAGCTATTTAATTTTGATTTGCCCGTATTGATTAGACATGATGAAAGCAAGTGCCATGTTGGACTATTTTTTTCTGAAGCGTAATTATTTCATTATGTCTTATTGTCAAAGTAAAGGTGTTTTAAAGATAGCTCATCTACAGCTCTTTTACCTGAACAATGGGCAGGTGCACTTTTAACTGCAGCAGCAGTGCTCATTCTGTCTTCTTTCTTTTGTTTGGCGCACTCGACATGCCCTCTGAGAAAAGTGATTAATCACAATTACCTCATCGGCTGGCAGCCTCCGCCTCATTCTTCTGCACGCTCGCTCCCCCTCCATCCCTCACTGGCCTCCCGTCTTATCCCTTTCCATTTCCCTTCTCAACTTCAACAGAGATCAATGCCGCTGTCGAGCTATTTGATTTATTTAGACTGGTCCCGAGGACAAGAAGGAAGCCACGGAAAGCCATGGCCTGGTCCTGCCCGGCCAGTGTGGACTTTCACTTTGGGGTGGGCTCTTGACAGTAACAGGTTGCCCTTGATGCAAGTGCTTGTACAGCCACGTCAAACTGCTTTTCTGGTAAACAAACTCCTCTTCGGCTGCGCTTGATTAATAGAAAACACCATTGGACATGAATCTACTTCAGTAGCCTCAAGTCATTTAATTTCAAAGGCAACAGTCTGCGGCTGCTGGATTAATTCCTAGTGAGAGCAATGTAAAGAAAAGGCTTTGTATTTAGTTTAATGGATGAAATAAGATTGAACCTCTAAAACTGAACACAATCCATCCAACACTGGTCAAAAGCGGAAAAGAAATTGTCCGTTCAAAGGTCAAACTGTTGCCATCATGAAACCTTTATCATTAAATAGTCCAGGCAATATTTTCTCACCCATTTATTTTTTGAATGCTTTGCCTTGTTACTGTCTCGGTTGACCTGGAGCCTATCTGAGCTGACATTGGCTGAGATGCGAGGTACACCCTGGACTGGTCGCGTGTATCAATCGCCAATTGCATTCTTAATGGTCACACAAGTGTAAAAATGTGTTAAATCACATTTGAGTTCAAATGCAGAGAGAACAACAATATCATCAATAAAAAGTATAACATTAACATATCAACCTTCATAATATGTCAGTTACTACAAATAAGTCTCTCTCTATATGATGTATGTTGTTTGTGGTTGCATCATTGTGTACAGACGGTGAACAAAATACCCAGAACTCAACAGCCTTGTATTAGAGGATTCAAGCAAACAAATACACCAATGCAGACTATTAATAGCCTATATGCCTATATGAATGTTAAATTGGAAAATTGCTAGTGATCAGGCCCATGAATGCCTTGTGATATGATGTTTTTATGACTCTATGAGTATGATTCAGAACTGATTACCATTTTAATTCCCACATAAGAGCAAAATGAGAGTGTTTTGATTTTCCCTTCCACACAAGTTAACTAACAGGCCTTTCTGGATAAATATTCAACACAATGGCCTGATTGACTTAATTTATCATTCAAGCCTGCTTGACGGTGTTTGAAGTCTTGTTCTGGTTATATTATGGACGTGTCCCGTCCACCGGCCTGCTCTCGGTGGACCCCCGATTGATTGGGCGGGGTGCTCAGCCACAGCAATTACAGGACAATTCTGTCAGTCTTTGTGCATGTAAAACGGTATCAATTCACTTGCATGTATCCGCAGACACACACCCCTAGGACTCTTTCACCGGGTGTGGGGTCACGCACTTACTGCGACAAATAACTCATGAGTATGCAAATCGCTTGTGTATCCCCTCACTTATACTCTCGTCCTGTAGACTTTTATAATTCACAAAATTAATGCCACCATACTTCAGTAGTACAGTCGGGTTCACGACCCTTCTCCTGCGTGCTTCTTCTCTTGTCCTTGTCCTGTTTTATCTTGTCCTATCCTTCCCTCGCTCCCTCACAGGGTGTAGCACTACAGCCCCATACAACACTCATATTTAATGTTTCTTTGTTGTAGATAATGTAATGATTTACTTCTCTCATCCTGTTTACATTTAGTGCTTTGTCTTTTGTCTTTGTTTCTCTCTCCCTTCTAAAAACTTTATTCTGTTTGACTGATCAAGTCTAATTCTCAATAAACCCCAATTATAATACCACAGCAGAAGCTTTAAAACTCCACTGTGACACAGTAAAACTGTTCCGGCATAAAAGGGATACAGATTTTCCATTCTGCTTGACCTAACAGCCGAAAAGGAGCAGAAGCATCCTGTGGTGGTTCCTTCGGTGAGGGAGCACGTTTGGCGGTTCCAAGCTATTTGGAAGGACGCTTCATCGCTCATCGCTCCCCTACGCCGGGATATAAGGTGGGTCAGATGGTGTGGGACCTCCCTCTCCAAACTGAATCATGTAAACTCACACCATGCTTCATTGGGCCCTTTCCTGCCACCAAAATCATCAACCCCATATCGGTACATGTTCTTACCTGGTTCCTGGCTGTGCTGTCAAGGTCCTCAACTGACACCACCAACAAACTAATTTGAACATATAGTATTTCCTTCCATTTCTCTATGATTAATTATTGACATGTTGCTGACAATAGGAAAAAGACAAAACACAACTTGTTCCAACACTCTTTTTAACATTCTCAACTGACCTCCATTTTTCTCGCATTTTGTTGGTCTCCCGTGACTCCTACACTATAGAATTCATCTGTTTCCAATACATCCTGTGTGCACAATCTATCAATCACCAGGGACTGTGGCAAACTAATCATTTATTGATGAAACAGGGGTAGTGGAGGGGCATCTATGAATTTCTAACTACATTTGTCTTATTTATCAAGGCGGATCAAACAATGAAACTCCACCAAGCTTTAAGGTAGCAGACAGCAGTGGGGTTTTGATGAAGAGGAGGGGAGAAAAGGAGGTTTGTGACTCAGTTCGCAAGGAAGAGGTGGGGGGGGGGGGGGGGGTCAGAATGATGTTCAGACAGCAGGGCACACATCTGAATTTAAGCTTCCCTGAAAAGGCAATTTTCTCCTTATCCTTTCTCTTGTAGGTAGAAAGGTGAGCTGCCTTACACAGAATGAGAGGCACACGCAGACTGAATGTGTCTTTGCAACCGCATCGCTCTTTTGTTCACTGGCTGCCATTCCTGTGCAGGCTCTTGAGGCTGGGGTGTGGGGGGGGGGGGGGGGGGGGAGGATGAAGTAGTGTGGTGTAGTGATCTCAAGCTTCCACCAGACTGCACTTGTGGCAGCGAGTTTTTGCAAGCTCACTAACATGGAGTCTGGGGTAAAGGCACCGTTGTCACTACTCACTTGTTTGCTCTCTTTAATGTGCATGCTGTTGATATTCTTTTGAATTCCATGCACCTGTTGGTGTGCTGAGAGGAGTTGACTGGGGGGATAAAAACAAGGGAGTGAGGTTTGCCTGGGCCGTTGGACAAAAAGGATGGGTTGAAATAGAGTTCACGCTCGCACGCTCGGCTGTGTCCACAAGCAGACGAGTGAAAGACGAGAAGAGCAAGTGGCACTCTCACAGCGGTACAGAGTGCTAATTCAATTTCCTAACCTTAATTCATGAGTGAAATCAAAATACGCCTTGGCAAGCCAAACAAAAATCAGCAATCTGCTCTCCATGTTTACATTTCAATGTGATAGATGTTATTTAAATCAGCAGACTAAAATGGAGATGCACTCTCTTTAGGGAGAGAGGTTAGAAGGGTGCAGTAGCGTATAGCTCGGAAACTATTTGTGACTGGGCCACCAGTGGAGTAGTCTAATCCAGTTTTTGACTGGATTTCATTACATGGTTCAAGTGATGCAATTTTGTATTTTGTATTTTTTTCCCATGTATTGGAAATTTACCGGCGGCACGGTGGAACTGGTTAGCACATCTGTCTCACAGTTCTGAGGACCGGGATTCAAATCCCGGCCCCGCCTGTATGGAGTTTGCATGTTCTCCCCGTGCCTGCGTGGGTTTTCTCTGGGCACTCCGGTTTCCTCCCACATCCCAAAAACATGCATGGTAGGTTATTGAAGACTCTAAATTGCCCGTAGGTGTGAATGTGAGTGTGAATAGTTGTTTGTTTATATGTGCCCTGCGATTGGCTGTCGACCAGTTCAGGGTCTACCCTACCTCTCGCCCGAAGATAGCTGGGATAGGCTCCAGCAGGCCCGCGACCCTAGTGAGGAGAAGCGGCTCAGAAAATGGATGGATGGATGGAGGCTCCAGCACGCCCGTGACCCTTGTGAGGATAAAGCGGTACAGAAAATGGATGGATGGATGGATGGATGGAAATTTACCAGGGGGCAGCAAGGTGCCTAGTGGTTAGCACGGCTGCAAATCTCAACTCTTCCTAAAGGTCTTCCTTTATTGAGTTTGCATGTTCTTCCCACGTTTGGTATTGTTCGTGTACTGCGGCTTCCTCCCACATCCCAAAAATGTGCACGTTATGTTCATTAAAGACTAACTTATTTATCAGTGTGAATGTTATTCTCGTATCCTTTGTTCCATGTTGCCGTAAGCAATCTGATGACGAAGCTGCGCGATATGTCATATGTACAGCAGCCGTCGTGTTATGTGTCGTGTTTACTTCTGTGTTGTCTGATCCTGTGCTCACACCTTGGTCATAGAAACTTCCATCCATCCAGCCATCAATTCTCTATAGCTATATTTTGCATAAGTTGACTGAAAAAGAAATAAACGTATCAGAAAATTAGCAAAAATATGCCTCAGGGGTTCATCCAGTATTGAGGCGCTGCTTGAGATCTTGCATCTTGAGATGGTCTTACATCTCAATAATTTCTGCCGCACCATTGGCCACCCTAGATGGGAAAAGCCGTTAGATGGGAAAACAACATTGCAGCTACAGGTAGTAATCATCCAACCATCCCTTTTCTTTTCCACTTTTCCTCATAAGACAGGAGAACTGGAACCACTTGGGGCACGTGCCCCTCACCCACACTTTTTACCCTATGTGCCCCTATGTGTTGTGATGTGCCCCTTTGGTCGGCCACAATACCCTTTTCAGGAAATGATTCGTTCGATTGGTTTTCGTGATGAAAAGTGTTCGATCAGTGTTGTTTCGTTCACGAACGTTTTGTTCAAAAGAACAAATCTTTTTAGTGAACGTACTCAACTGAATCAGTTCACGAAATTATTCGTTGTTTGAGCAGCCAGCATGCAGGAGGGCACGAGACTCCACTAAACGTACTGAAGTGATTTGCGATTCGCCAGCGTTGTCACTCACTTCGGCGAATGACCACTGAGCAGCCAGCATCAGGCAGCACCACGCAGGTGGCGGAGCGACAAACTGAATGTGTGGCGGGCCTGAATGTACTACTGAATTGAATGTACTGAAGTAAACTGAATGTACTGATGAACTGGAAAAGGGAACTCAATGTATTGTCCTCCACGAGTGATTCGTTCATTGAACTTCTTCGTTCGCAGTCCGCCAAGGAGAAACATACTAGTACGTACGTATGCAGTTGAACGGTCCTGCCATGAGTGACTCATGTGGAAGTTCAATGCGAACTACGATGAGTGATTCGTTCGTGTAAGGAACGGCGTATTATGCAGTGAGCGTACTCAAGTGATTTTTACCGTTCGTCCTCACGGGGATAACTTTCATTAGCATCTGTTACTCCAAGAGCTTGCTGAGAGAGATAGGTAGGTGAAGTTCTTTGTTATTTTTAAATCTCCTCGCCTTTCCTAGTTTATATTACGTGACAACAACAACACATATTCACTCAACACATTCACCAAAGGACTGTGAACCTCACTGCTGAATCATGAACTGAATGAGGAAGCACTTGAAAGATTCTGTGAAAAAGAACTGAACAATTCAGTGAATGAATCTTTTTAACAAACTGATTCTAGTGAGGCGGTACGGTGAGCGACTGGTTAGAGCGTCTGCCTCACAGTTCTGAGGACCGGCGTTCACCGCCTGTGTGGAGTTTGCAAGTTCTCCCCGTCCACTCCGGTTTCCTCCCACATCCCAAAAACATGCATGGTACGTTAATTGACAACTCTAAATTGCCCGTAGGTGTGAATGTGAGTGCGGGTGGTTGTTTGTTTGTATATGCCCTGCGATTGGCTGGCAACCAGTTCAGGGTGTACCCCGCCTCCTGCCCGATGATAGCTGGGATAGGCTCCAGCATGCCCGCGACCCTAGTGAGGAGAAGCGGCTCAGAAAATGGATGGATGGATGATTCTCGTGATTCAGTACACTCAAAAGAACTGCCATGTCCATCACTATTATGACGCAACCACTACTTCATAGTGCTGCCTTCATGAAATTTACATAATGCAAATATCAGTCTGAGAACGTCAAAACTACTACTAATACTCCCACTGCTACGACTGGTTCTTTATTTTTACGGGACAGGATGGGATTACAGTACAAGCAGCAGCCAACAGGAAACACAAGCAGTGGAGAAGCCGAGGTCATCCACATCTACTGTATGATATCCCGTGGGAGCACACAACAGTGTACATCAGGGGGCCCCCGAGCATGAGGGAGAAAGAGTGCAACAGTGGAGATACTGGAGTGGTGGACTGAGTAGCAAGTTGTCGGTTGTCCTCTCTAGCGTCACATGAGAGGAGTCAACAAAAGGACACTGTGATATGATAGCCCGGAGGCCTGGAGGTGGGGGAGGCGGCGGGGGGACGGAGGTCCAGACCATGCGGGCCCAGCAGCCTCCAGCTAGCATGCAAGCTGCGGGATCAGCAGGATCAACTCCTTGGCCCGGTCCTCCTTGGAGAACAGACACACTGGCAGCAGCAGGAGGTGTAATTTTCCACAGGGCGCGAGTAGTATTCCCTTCACCTTCGCTCCCTGTGAGGATATTTCGGAATAGTGCTGCAATGGACAGCCTTGGGGATGTTTACTCATCCATTCTAGGGTCTTTTTACAGACATGCTCTCAGGTGAAGACCATTTGAAGAATTTTACTTTCTGCTGGGGTTTCTGCTAAACACTCACCTGTACAGCACCCATCCCCCCCCCCCCCCCCCCCCCTGCAGCAAATAAAGAAAATCTGCGAGTAACTGACACCTACCCTAAAAATCTTTGTAATTGCCTATAGATGCTAAATGTCATGAAACTCCTCAATACACTTGAACATACAATGCATCTTGACACCATGATTCCACCAGATGGTGCCGAATCACTGTTATTGCTTTGGCCTGAGCACAAAAACAGTGAATATAAAAGTGAGTTTTTCAGCTAATAACGAGGAATAGGTTAAAAAATATATATATCTGAGAAAAGGCGAATTAACGACTGCCCACCTGTGAATATGAGGGTGCGGTCATTGTACAGAGTACAGGCGCTAATCTATTTACATCAGTACAAGAGGAACATTGAGCCTTAACTATATTGACAGACATATGGCTTTGGCGGTACACATCCACCTTCTGAGGACCTACAAATAGTGTCTTGCCTAGTTTCCTGATTGCAATCTGCATAGGTTGACTGAAAAAGGAAATGATTGTGTAAACAGCAAACATATGAGCCAGGAGTTCTTTAACTGGCCAGCACTGATCTTGACTGGCCAGCATTGCAGGCCCTGCTCCTGAAATCATTGGATGGTCTCACGTGTCAATAGGCATGTGCACAGACATTTTTGGGGGCAGGTGCTCAAGCCCCAAAAAAGGGCACCCATCGCCAAAATGATACATTCAATTAAGAAAGAGCAGTAGTACAGTATGTATTTCTGTTAACAAGAATCAAGACAGTAAATAACACACCTTTACAACTCAATTGAAAAAAAAAATGCTTCAAGAGGAACAAAACATTATTAATCATATAATGTCATCTCACAAGCGCACAGACTCTCTTATGATTGAGGTGTGGCTGTGTTAAGAACTGAGTAATCACATTCAAGGTTAAATGGGGAGTCATACCCCTGACTAACCCCAAATAAATTTCAGATGTTCTAGTAGGCTTTTGTTGTCACATCTTACAACACAAACCATGGTCTGCAGTGAGCTTCTGCAGCATCAGAGATTTCATTGTTCAAAAGGTATTATAGTCGGAATAAGGGTGCAGAAAATTACTAAGTTGTTGCAAAGTATGTATGGTAGTAAAATACGGCGCATTATGAAGAACTATTTGGCAAGCCACTGCTAATTCTTGCAACTTATGATGCTCAATCATTCAAGTTCCGCAGTTACTCTTTTCAATCAGCAAAGAGGAGCAGTTTAGCTAATGCTGCCCACCACTTTTCACTGTTAAGCAGTAACATATCATGAATTTATTCGCTGTTACTAATTAACCATAATGCTCAGAATGACTGGCTGGCAAGCCAATTCTCCGCCAAACTGAAAGATGAGACCATTTTTTTAGCTTATAACTAACTCACAGTAAAGTTTTTGCGGTGAGTGATGCACCTGCTTTGTACCGCAGTCATTTAGATAAGCATAGTAAGATTAAGGTTAGAACTGAAGCCAAAAAGCATTATTAAAGCATCCTTAATTTAGGCATTCAGGGAAACAGCTACCTCAGCATTGTAAGCCCAACAGGAAAGTAGTGTACTGGATGATGTCATCATTGCACCTAGCAGTCAAGTAAAGTATTTGCTCTGCTGCAGATGTCCAATTCGGCAATTCAGAGCCCGTGCAGCTCACCCACAGTTCCCACACACTGCAGGCAAGGTTAAATTTGACAGATCCTCTGTGGGCATGTTTTAAAGCTTCTTTTTATGGGGGAATTCTGAGCAGACTGCTGTTTCTTTGCGAGGTCAAACTGAGATTAATGATGCAGATGACCCCGTTAAATGGACGCCTTAACAGGTGACAGATCGAGACAGGGAGGGCCGGAATCTTTTTAGCCACCTCAAAAGGTGTTATTAATCGGTCACATTATGTTTACAGATATTCATAAGGGATCATTGAGGGGATTCAAATGTGGCACCATCATGTCTGCCTGCAAGATGACATATGCTCCGACGCAGACTAGTGGCGGCAACAACAGCTATATCATTGACTCTGTTTCCATCTAGTGGTATAACATGAAAAAGCAAGTTTTGTTTTCATTTCTATTTCCACAAAACTACTTGACCCTGATTGAAATACTTACACTGTAAAAAAAAAAAAAATGCTGAATATTTTTATATTATTTAATTTTTTAAATAATCATTGTGCTATGTAAAACACTTTAAAATGATAATTTTATTATTGTATTTACTCATATGTGTTAATATTTTGAAAATGTTTAAGGTAATACATATAAATATGCTATGTAGTATATTATTAAATGTTTAAAATTTAAAAATACAAATGTTATATTTAATTGAAAAAAAAATCTATTCCATAACACCTTTCGTCACTGATTGCTTAGGAGAGAACACATGACGGTGTGTTTAAGAGTCCAGAATGGGTTTTTACCATTTAAAGGGTAACACACACACAAAAATGGCAATGTAGGGCATGAGATGAGGAATAATTTAAAAAATGTAATTAATAAATGTTTATCACTTGCCCATTAAGTCACTTGTTAGAAATATGCAAAAATATTACATATAATATAGTATAATAAATAATATTTGAAAAAGGAAATTCTAACACTCTAAAAATCCCTAAAACATTTTAAAATATTGCCATTCCATTTATAATAATGATATTTCCGACGATATTTGCCTTTTTGTTTTTTAAATATTATTTTCTAATGTAGCGTATATTAGTCAAATAAAAATGTAATGAAGTTAGGAGAAAAGAATAAGCTGAAAGCGACGCTTGCGTTACTTCCGGTTTACTGTAATTTTAAGTTTAATTGTTAAAATCAAAGTCATTTTATCTAACAAAGGGACACCACGTCACTTTTTATTGGTATAAAATTTACGTTTTTATCAGTCTCGTAATATGAAGGTTGCTATACTTTATGAAATTTTGAGTTCTAGATGACAGAGGTTTACATGAACTCAGAACACACACAAAATACAACCGAGTGGAATTTTATAGTATATTTAATGACATCTACAAGGGATCTAGAGGGAAACACACAAAAGGGGTCTAACTAAAGAAAGAAAATAACACTAATAATGGTAAAAAGAAGGAAAATCGGGGTACAAAAAGGGGAATAGAACATTGTGTGTTGGACTAAAGTTGGAAACATGAGCGTTTACTGTGTCCAGTGTGGACGGGAGAGAGAGGGAGGACAAAGTTGAGATTTTATCTGAAGCTAGTAATTTCCCTGAAATTATTAGGCACTAATATTGTAGTCTGGCAAAAGTTTTGCCGCGTCTACTCACGACCGTCGGCTCAAGTTGGTGGGTGGTAGTGGTGTTAGCAAGGCGACAGATTTGGTTGCAGAAGAAAAATATGTAGAATAATAAAACAAAAAGGAAAGAGGCCGTAGAAGAAAAAGGCGTCACACCTTCTTGGGAGAACTGGACCGTCTCTCTTCCTGCCTTTTTCTTTTGTGTGGCTCGCTGGCAAATTCAGAGCGATCCCGCTTGGCTGGAAGCGTACCTGGTACCTTCGTAGTAGCTGCTCTGATCCCCTAGCGGTGGCCCACGGTTAGGCTGGGAAGCCATGTCTGTTCTATCCCGGCTTTCGCGGTTACCGAGCCATGTGCCCGAGTAAAGCAAAGGCAAACTGGGGAGGAATGGTGGGCCGGCTGGCGAGCTGCCAGCAGGACAAGAGGAGAGGGAAAAAAAACACAAGCGCGAGAGAAGGTGTGAGTTAAGCGTTAAATACCCCTGAGGCGGGCCGTGGGCAAGAGCGATTGTTGACTTGGAGAAGACCACACCCATCAGCCTGACTCTTGTTTACAAATTTGATCAAATGGGTTTAAAATCATATATTAATATAAAGTAACCTCAACTTGGTACTCTATTTACTCACAGGTCAAGCACATAGAATGTTTCTACTTTCATTTTGACAAATCAACTGCTTATGATTCAAATCACATTTCATGCGGCTTGGAGTCAAATCCATGACAAACAGTTCTCCAAATCTCACAGCTGCGTTTGTAAAGTTGACACAATGACACAGACATCAAGGCATACATTTGGAATAATTCCGCAGAGTTCGTGAAATCTCAAAACAGACATTTTTCCTTGGTTAAACATCAAATGAGAATCCGCCCGGTCGACTCTGCAGTTCCTCTTGACGCCTGCGGGTGGCGCCTTGCAGGCACGTTTGGATATTAAGCAAATAGTTTGTTGCTGAATTACCATCCCATCGTCGATCGGTCCCTTTTGGGCTGTTGTGAGTTCAAACGAAGAAAGGACTCTTTGATGACTGTGAACCAAGATTTCGAGGGGACCTCCTAATTACTTTAGGGTCCAAAGCGTCTCCTTGGGGGCAGTCTCACAGCAGGGCCGTTTGGAAGACTGCAGTTTGTCAAACCGTGGGGAGCCCCTGTGTCACCTCCGTTTGCGGGGAGCATGTCCGCTACACTAATTTCTTCACTGACTATCTAGCAGAAACCATATCATCGTGAGTCAGGCGGCGTCCATTCGACCCAAGTTTAAGTTACCAAATACGTTTCTTGTCACATAAAGGCCGATGCAATTTGCAGAAGTTGATTTCCATAAACGTAAATAATTTGGTGCTGATCCAAGTTAAGATTCTTCAGACTGGAGGTCTGCGCTCTTCTGATTTCTTTTAAAATTAAAAATCCAGCATTCAACATTGAAGACGTGTGTGTCTTTCATCTGGGACTAGGTGAGGTTTACAGTGTATGAGTTTAAGCAAAATGATGAACTCATGCAAATCATCCCTTTAAACTTTTTTCCATATTCCTGTAAATATACAGTATGTTCTGTATTGCAAATATATATGAATATATAAGGCGTCAGTGGATGCATGGCTCATTTTTCTCCATGTGAAAAACTGGCATGTGCCACAGCATTGTCATCTTTCATGGTTAGAACCATCACACGTCAGGTGACACCTCGAGCTGCTGAGTGTGCATGTTCTCGTCTCCACCAAGCCATGCAATCCTCATATGGATTCAAAGCATCTACTTAATCACAATATGAATGTAATTTGTTTTTCTGTTTTTTTTCACTCTAAGGAGTCCTGCTCTTGGTGCAAATGATCTGTGCACGAGTCCCGCTGCACTTGATCAAGTGGGCCAACCTGCCTCTGTCGGGATTACCCATCAAAGTGGAATGTAACGGTAACTCAGTGCCTCCTACAGACAGTGATGGATGATAGCGGCGTTTCATAACCAATTGCATTCCCACAATATGTCCCGCACATGGAGAAACGTTAATTGAAACGCTAGGCGTGCAAACCAGACACGGTTGGCACGTACCACAGGAGCAGGATGTAGCAGCAACATGTTTGCACAATGTAACGAGAAGCCAATCCTGATGTGATGAAATTTACCACAACCTGGGCAGAGGGCACATTTTCTAAGCAGTATGACTTTTGGGGATTATAAGGTGCACACACATAGCCAATACAGACTTCTAATATTGTAGATTTTTTAAAATGTGACTGACTCCACACTAGACGAGGGGAAAAAACAGCAAGTGTGTGCTTACTGCTGTGGTATATTGTACTGGAGATGATCAAAAGCGCACACCTCACACATAGCGATCCCCACCAACAATCACGAGTCTCCTCTCTCAAACCGGTTGTCTGTGGTAGAAGCAAGACTGACCTGTGAGAGGCAGCATGGTCCCACAGGGCATCCAGACTGCATGCCGCAAAAAAAACTAAGAAGAAAAAAGTGTAGTAGTAGGAGAAGAAATACAAGAATCTGTTAAGTCTGGTAACTACAAACTCTTCTCCATGCATTTTGATTGTAACTACAAACTCTCAACACAACCAGTCTCTCCTCTGTGTCCAGCAACAGCGCGAGCTTCAACAAGCATCCTCAGCTGTCATCGTTCCATTTTACTTTACAATCACGGAGTCTGTGGCTCGCCCGAAATTTGTGTTGACTTGACCACACACGTGTCCGCCGCACACCACTGACCACCATTGAACGGGGTCTCAACATTGCAACATGAATTTTGATTTTCACTGTACAGGCCTGGGCGAGCGTTCTAATCAACATTGTGGATCGAGTAGACAATGCTGGCAGGGGGATTATGGTATAGGCAGGCGTCATTTATTGTCAAGGAATACAGGAGCATTTTATTGATGGCTTTTGAAAGTAGAGATACCATGATGAGATGTTGTGTCGTTTATTCATCAACTCACGGTGCAGCATGATAATGCACCAGCCCCGTGTTGCAAGGATCTGTACACAATTCCTGGAAGCTGAAAAAATGCATGGTCACAAGTCACCGGATATGTCACCCATTGAGCATGTTTAGGATACCCTGGATCGGCGTATACGGCATTGTGTTCCAGTTCCTGCCGATATCAAGCAACTTCGCACAGCCATTGAAGAGGAGTGGACCAACATTCCACAGGCCACAATCAACAACTTGATCAACTCTGGGGAGGAGATGTGTTGCACATCGTGAGGCAAATAGTGGTTTCACAATATAGCTCGGAGAAGGAGACGTTCTCACTAACACAGATTTAGACAGATTTGTGAACAATAATTGAAAGAAAAAGTCTGAGAGCTTCGAGTTCAGCTCATGCAAAATGGGAGCAAAAAAAAAAAGTTGCATTTAATGCGTATTTTTGTTCGGTGTTCAAGCAGACAAAATGTGTGCCTTTTAATTTGCACGTAGCTATATCCTGAGCCAGCGTTGATTTGGATTGGTTTTGATTTTGGAAATGGGCCAGAGAACATGGGCTCTGTTCTGTGCTTTGATTGGCCAATCTGCATTTACAGGGTGTGGCTTAGTCAGTTATTATGTGTTGTGTTGTTTGGTTCCTGTAAACACAACCAGTATACAAAGTCCTTTTTTTTCTGTGTAGGTGTATTCATTACAATGTAAATTTGACAAAAATACTGTGAGTGAGAAAAACTACTATTTTAATAAATAGCTGATTGACTAATGAATACAATTGTGTATGTGGTTGTCACTTTCATTGACTAATCTTCTTTGTCACAAAATGTATACATTGTTGCACAGTCCATATACCTTACTACAAATGTAACAGAAGATTGCACAAACAATGGTTCCTAATTTAGTTTGTGTCAAACAGGTCTTGGTCTATTAAATGCATAATTCATCTCAACCTTAATTATTCATTTCTTAAGGGAGCAGTGCTATGCTTTATTAGGACTGCATCGTGCATATTCAAATATTTTTTTTTTCTTAGAGGGGTCAGTAGGATACCTCAGCTGGGACTTCCACCATTTAAAAAAAAAAAAAAAAAACAGCAGCAGAGATGCAAAGATTATTATTTTATTATTAATGACACAACTAAACAAAATACCCTTTTAAAGCAGGAAATGCCACACTCCCCAAAGTGTGTGACCTCTTGTTTTTGTCAATCATTACACTGTCAAACTGTTAGTGTATTATTAATCTTCAAATTACTATTTAACTCTCATGCATTTTGTAAAAATCCATGCATAGAGTGTAGCAGCAGTTACCTGGACCCTAGTGTTCAGTGCTTAAGCTTTTAAGGCATAAGTCCATTCAATGTTTCATTAGTTCAATGTAGTTAGTCTAAATGTGTTAGAGGTAGGGCTTGAATGACTATAAAGATTTTTTTGTAGTTAACTATAATGTGATGGAAGTTGAGTCAAAGTCGATTAAATGATGAGGTCATTGATATTGTTTTTTTCAGCACAGTACAGTGGCCCCAAACTTGTTTTGCACCATGGACAGGTTTCCCATAAAACAAATGAATAAAAATATAACTCACCATTAAGCTGAATGTAGTTGTTGTAACTTGTAATTTGTGGAAGCCTCGCACAAGGTGTTCTCTACTACGAGCTGGCCCGTCTCATCTTAAAGTGGCACTAAACAGGCCCAAGAAATGTCATGTAAATTTGACACACCACAGAGAAGAGTAAAGTTAACAAGCCTGCCAAATCTGAATGAATAATAATAATAATAATAATAAAAACACTAAGTATATAAAATCAGGCTTCAAAACTTGAATAATAAGGGCCACCTCTCAGCTCTCAGACACAGTGGGCGTGTCAAAATGGATGCGGCAAAAGGAATCAAACATAGCGTATATGATGTACAATCACGTTAGGAGGCTCAACTTCAAACTTGAATGGTTATCATGGACTATATCATAAAGAAAAGCACACAAGTCAGCTAACCCTCGTTGTTGGTGACATAATGTCAAAGCCGAACATGGCACCTGACGACAGTGGGACGGTAGGAGGAAGCCGAGGTTGTTAAGACAGTCGCCACTGCCCCATTCACTAGTATCAAGTTATCCACGAAGCCATGTTGTCTCTGCTGAAAGTTTACAAAACTATCCGTCGTAAAATGCTTACTGCAGAGTTGCGTGGTAGTGTTGATGTTCAGCTCGCCATCAGCGTGTCTTCAAAAATTCAATCCATCGCTTTTTTATTTCCTCGTTTTTTGGGAGCTTAAAAAAACTGTAAATCATAAATTGAGGCATCCAGCAAAGACGCATTTTCGGGGTGTAGCTATTTTTAGCTTGCTAACTTCATGCTGGAGTGGTAGATCAGAATCAGAATCAGAATCAGAATCATCTTTATTTGCCAAGTATGTCCAAAACACACAAGGAATTTGTCTCCGGTAGTTGGAGCCGCTCTAGTACAACAGACAGTCAATTTACAGAACACTTTGGAGACATAAAGACATAAAGATGGGGCTTGTTATGGAAGCTAAGCACAGCTAACACTCAACTGAGCAGCCAAACAAAACGAGGTCACTTTGTTCTTATATAGTGGGCGGGGGGTAACTCGCGCTAGAATGTTTACGCCCCAGCCCGGTGATGTCACAGGGCTGTGTTTAAGCCCTGCCCACAAAATCAGGAAAATTCAAATACTGAAAAAGATGCTTAAGCAATATATTGTTACATGTCTTTGCATATGTTTTCAGCACTTTACACATATTGAATGTATTTAGAAACAAAACACAGATATCTGGTCAGTGCCACTTTATAGCACGCTTGTAGCATAGTACGGCCGTATACAGTACTGCAACAATTGTTACATCACAGTGTCGCGATGTTGGTGGTGCGTGCTGCCCGTGCGTATTTGGACATAACACTTTGGCGACAAAGATGGAGCTTCACTTCACGAAGCTGCCCTCATTCCTTGCCACGAGTCCAAGCAGATCCACAGAGGGTGTTATCGTCAGGGGATGGCAGCAGCTGGGCGAGTCAGAAGTCCTCTGTAAATTGACCAATTGGGCGACGGGAACTCAAAAACGTGATTAGCAATTACTCTATTTCAAGAGTTAAATGTTGATGTGTTAGAAGTAAAGTTGACAAGTTGACTAATTGGTTCAACCCCTAGTTGGAGGTCAGAAAAATAATCCACAGATGTTGTTCATACACTTCTCTGGTGATTATTCATTTATTTGCAGGAATGAGCATATAAAGAAGAGATACTACACTGTTTCTCTTGGCAAACACTCTTAAATCAAACTAAATGTAGTTATTTGTCTCTATATATGCCCTGGGATGTACTTCGCCTCATGTCCATCATCAAATGAAGTAAACTCCAAACCACCTGCAACCCTACAGAAAATACGTAGATAGATAGCAATAACTTCTAAATACAGTACAGTCATGGAAAAATATATTAGACCACCCTTGTTTCTTCAATTTCTTCAAGTTGCTTTTCATGCTTGTTACCAATAAAGGTAAATGAACACAACAAAAATGCAGCTGATTCCATAATATTTTGGCCTATTTGACATGCTTAACCTTAATTGTATTCCCAGTGATTTTGGTAATTATCAAGAAATGCATGGAAAATTTAATTCAACTCTTATGACCTAATTTTGTTGTCATCATTATATTTGTCCAAACAAATGTACTTTTAGGCAATAAAATGGAAAAACAAGGCTAGTCTAATAATGTTTCCATTATTGTAGTTTGTCATAGCATGACTGCTCGTTGGAGAGTCTGAGTCATGTGGTTAATTGTTTAAAGGCACAGGAATCAGAAAAAAATAAATAGTTCCTAAGTTTAAAAAGGAAAAAGATATTAGAAAGTGTAGTACCCTTACCCTTGTCACTTTTTGTTCGCCTTACATTTTTACTAATAACAATGGTTAAGTATTTTTTACACTTTAAAATATCTTTTAAAAATATCGTTTAAAAGGAACGTGCATGAGACACGTAGACACAACTTGTGTTTTATTATTTTTAGGTTTTAATATGAACAGTGATTTATTTTTACACTTGTATTACTTGTCACCACACACACATCTTGTTTAGATTAAAAGCCAATAACTTATTCTGAGGAGCGGGGTTCAATCCCCGGCCTCGCCTGTGTGGAGTTTGCATGTTCTCCCCGTGCCTGCGTGGGTTTTCTCCGGGCACTCCGCTTTCCTCCCACATCCCAAAAACATGCGAGCTCGGTTAATTGAAGACTCTAAATTGCCCGTAGGTGTGACTGTGAGTGCGAATGGTTGTTTTGTTTGTATCTGCCCTGCAATTGGCTGGCAACCAGTTCAGGGTGTACCCCGCCTCCAGCCCGATGATAGCTGGGATCGGCTCCAGCACGCCCGCGACCCGCGTGAGGAGAAGCGGCTCAGAAAATGGATGGATGGATGAGAGTCAAGAATGTTAAAATGTAACATTTTTGTACAGTCTATGAAGGTTTTATTATGGAGATAATTTGATCCTGAAACCAATTATTTGTAGTTCCATTATTTTCTATGGAGAAATAAATAATGACCTTGTGTTAACAAACTAGTTAATGACAACTTTATAAAACACGTTCATGCCTGTACAGTTAATAAAGGCTTTATGATGGTGATTCCTTAATTCTCTATGGAAAAATAAATAAATATCAACCTTCTGTTAACAATCGACCAAATAACCAGTTTCTAATCCATATTTACAGTATACCTTCAAAGGTGTATTTTTATTTTATGTGGTACAAAAAGTTATAGTTTTGCATCACATTGACACAAGTCCAATACCAACTCAGACAGTGTCCTTGTCAAATTCACATACAAAATACATCGTTGGATGGCACGCAACATCGGTCCACTCTCCAGAGGCCACCATCTCAGCACAGTCCTCATCGTCGTAAGCATTATTGGGCTCCCCTTTTCTCCATTTGCTGAAGGTGGACATAGGAGAGCGGTCCACGTAGGTGAACACTCCTTCCACGTCCAGATCGTGAATGCCAATGTAGACTCTGCTTAGACCCGCAGCCTTAATGTAGCCCGCCAAGGCCGTGTTGGCACCCTCATCCTTGGGCATGGCCAGGTGCCCTCCCCTCACTTGGCAGTAGCGCTCGGCATCGGAGTAGCGTTTCTCCTCCTTCACCAGCAGATACACCTTACTGTCTGTCTCTTTTATGCCAGCGACAGCTGCGGGGGAGGGCAGTGCTGAAAAATGAGCACTTGTTTTTCTATAAATTTCACATTTGACATGGCCTCTTTGAGGTTGACAAGTGAAGCAAAAATCCTACCATTCTTGATGAACTTCAGTTCAGAAGATAGCTGAGCCACAATGATGTCCATTTCGCCAATCATCTTTCTTATTGGTGTGCACTCACACGGGACACCTAATGAGCGCAGTGGTCATATTTCATCAGATGTTAAATATCGTGGGTTTAAAAACTCAATTTAATGAAAAAATACTGTATGATACCTGGCTCTCCATCTGGGCCTCTTGGTCCTGGATCCCCCATGTCTCCCTTTATGCCTGTGAACATATGTCATTGTTATTACTAGTCGAGAGAAAAGTTGCATTATTAAAAAACAAAAAAAACTTTCGGAGGAAATAAGGCTGTCAAACGTTGTCTCGTGTGTAACGTTAAGCAAGACTTCACCAAATGTCGTGAAACTTTAGCTCAGGGAACATCTAAAGAAGGGTTCCCAAGCTTAGAGCGTTGTGGAATGTTTGTGAAATAAAACGTGTTTCTGTTGTGTTATTTATCATTAGTTTGAGCAACATGACAATATATGATGTTTTAGGGCAGGGAGGAACTATTTTTTCTCATTTGAGTCAATCCATCCATCTATCCATGTTTTTTTTTTTTTTTTTTTTAATAACACTTGTCCTTATTAGGGTCGCAGTCGCAGGTGGCTGGAGCCTATCCCAGGTGACTTTGGGCAAGAGGCAAGGTACACTCTGGACTGTACCTGCGACTAACTGGTCACCAGCCAATCGCAGAGCACAAAGCCTTTGTTTTTATTTTCCCATCTCTGCTCTGTAAGCTTACTTCACTCAGCTCTAGTCTCTCACAAAGAGAGGAGGCGGAGCTGGGAGGAAGAGAGTTCCTTAATCAGGACACACACTCGGTTGTTGTGATATTAAAATAAAAAAAATATTTTCTAAATAATGTAATTTCATTTGTCACAGTCTGTCTGTTGCCATCATGAAACCGTTATCAACTAGACAGGCGGAGATGGTTACATTTGTATGTACTGTATATCCAGTCATCCATTTTCTATTCCATTCAAGTGCATGTACTCATTAGGGTCATGGGTGTGCTGCAGCATGTCCTGCGGCTGACTTGGGGCAAGAGATGGGATATAACCTGGATTGCAGCCTTTATAATATAATATAATATAATATAATATAATATAATATAATATAATATAATATAATATAATATAATATAATATAATATAATATAATATAATATAATATAATATAATATAATATAATATAATATAATATAATATAATATAATATAATGACACTGGAATTGCAAGGCACGTATAGGCTAACATCCGTTTACACTCACATTCACACTTATGGATAAGCTCGAGTCTCCAATTAACTTATCATGCATATTTTGGGGATGTGGGAGGAAGCCCGAGTACCGGATAAAACTCCATACAGCAAGGATGGAGATTCAAACACTGAACCTCAGAACTCAGAGGGAGACATGCTAACAACTCCATCACAGCGCTGCCACCAGTGATGGCTAAGAGGAAAAATGTGATAATCACGATAAAGCCATACATGGAACAGCGGTGGAGTAACAATGAAAATGCCACACACCTCTCTGTCCTGGGTGCTTAGTACAATATGGCTAAAGCGGCAATAAAGCAACATTAATAAAACAGGAAGAAAACTGGAATGTACACAGCAAGTTGGCAGCTGGCAGCTGTGTTTAGTATTTATGTAAAGAGACTCACCTCCCAGGCACACTCTTTAATCCTCCCTCCCTCTGCACGTTTATCACTGCGAGTTAACAGTGAGTACACAATTTGTTGTTCTTATGTTTTAATACAGAACACTTACCTTATTTTTGCAATTTTATGACAATTAAAAATCTTAATAAAGCGCCTCACATTAAGTCCTACTACTTTTTTTTACAGCAAGCCTCCATCACGCATCATCAAAAGGTGAGTAGTTTTATTTTAGTTTTATATAGCGGTAAACTTCTTTTTACACTTGTTGGACCGTTAAGAATGTTAATATGTTGCTTAAAACATAACTGGCAAAACATTTTAGGATGATATCAATTCCCATTCTTTTTTTATGGGAATATTTTCTGGAGTTTTATATTGACCTTTCATTCCACTTGGTCCCACTTTTCCATGATGTCCAATAATGCCTTTTTGTCCTTTTAGCCCAGGTTGACCTGAAACATATGGGTGATAGCAGTATATATAGTATTCATTTATGACAAAATATTTCACATCTCATTTTCTTTAGATGTCGTTCACCACAGATGTCTATTTATACCTGGAATGGAAGCAGCCAATCCAATTTTGCGTGTGAATAACGAGCTTGAGCACGGTCCGCTTCTCATTAAAGCCTTCCATAAACACGTCTACTGCTTTGGATTGTGCAAGTCATTTCTCATCCAAATGTAAACACTTGACCAGCTCTGATTAGCTTGACACACAGCACATCAACAACCCGAGCAATGTGATCTTTAGCCAATTTTGTGCGCGCGCGTGTGTGTGTGTGTGTGTGTGTGTAACCTTACAATATAGCTAATGACATAGAATGAGACCAGAATGGGAAAAATTATACCAATTTTCCCCGGTGGGCCCACTCTGCCTGGTCTCCCTGGGGCTCCCTTTGGTGCTTTCTCCCCCGGTTCTCCTTTTGAGAGAAATCCCACAATATGAAGAAAACTGGAATGTGTCCAGGCTCCTTGAAAACCTTACCTTTGAGGCCAGGGACAAGAAGCTGAACAGTGCAGGTCTCCTCTGTCATGCGTTGTCCTTTTGATGTATGTAATGTCAATAAAGTCACGACATACATGACGAGGAACGATTGTATGTGCTTCTGTCCTTTCATCATTGTACATGGACTGCTTAGTAGGTTGTACAGGTGGGAGGAATCGGGTTAAGAAATTATAAATCATTCACCTAAACACAAACTATGACAATCCTAATAGATGGATAATAAGCTGTGTTAATGGAATTAAGTCAAAGACATGATGTGCCATTAAATGCAATGCAATCTGCCTTTATGAAGACAACAAAAATACTTAGTTAATATTACTAACAAAACAGAACTAACATTAAAAGTTACACCAGAAATACAATGCACCACAAGTACGGGATTTCTATCAGATTGCCCAGGTTGACCTAATCTTTCGACAAGTGAATCTCAAGTATAGTTTGGTATGACAGGCTCTCACCATCCAGCTTTCCCACGATTGTAACTTACCCATTGCGACTTTTATTTGTAAAAAATAACTTTTATTGCTCTTGGACAAAGCTTATTTTAGATAACAACAATAATAATAATAGGTCTGTTTTATTAGCACATTTCCAGATACTCAAATGTATTAACAAAATAAACTATTAAATAAATTGACAGGAATCTATCAAATATCTAGAAAGCAATGTTACTCTCTCTAGTCCTATCACCATATATTGTAATTTATGATCATTTTAAGATCGCATGGCTCACCTGTAGATGTATATATTTTTTTCCAGTCAGAAGTAGAGCCTACGACCAGCTTGGCGGAGAATTTGTCGGTTTAAAAAGATGTGAAGTTTGAAACACAAGCGTGGAGGAATGTTGGGATTTGGACATTCATAAACACAGATAAGGCCGGGCTCTGCAGATAATTGGCTGGGAAAGTTGCTGAGTGATTGACAAGAGGAGTGTGGGGTGGGAGGCGACTGATAGATAGTCACTGAACCTCAAACTTACATTTTCCAAGATATACAGAATTTAACAGTGCTTTCCACTATCTCACTCAACAACTGCAGTAGGCTTGGTGCCATATTACTTTGATTAGTGAGTTCTTTCATAGAATTTAATAAGCTTGGGAGTGTGTTTTGCTTTTTCTTTGGCCTTTTAATGTTTTTGTGCCCCCACAACAGAACGTTATCACAGATGGCGAATAGGGAAACGCGTGATGATAACCATAGAACTGTAAATGTAACTTATTTCGATATCTGCCTGGTACAAAATGACAAAAAGTGACTAAGTAGAACTAAGAAGTAGAACAGAACGCACATTTCAAAGTCAGCTACAGTGTTTCACATACTGCATTTATTAGACCACAACTCAATTAAAGGTGTATGCCACAGATGCCCTGGTGGGTAAAACATTTGTATTGCTGTATATTTAGTGAAAAGATTCACCTCCTATGGCAGATGTAATGCTACATCTGCATTTTGTGACCACACGTCATCAGCAAGCACATAATGCATTACTTTGAAGTTTTACTATACAGCAGTCATGTTATTTTTACACTTGTATAACAAGTACTGTAAGACTGTTAAAAAAAAAAAAAGGTACTGCATGAAGTGGACTCTTTGTAACAATTTAGTATGGTTGCTTTTGAGATCGTTCTGTATGAATTTTCTCGCTCAAGCAAAAAGCATCAATCCCATACATTTCAAGATTGTTTTAACATTAGGAGTGCCCTGCGATTGGCTGACGACCAGTCCAGTGTATCCCACCTCTTGCCCAAAGTCAGCTAGGACAAGTTCCACCTGAACCATGACCCGAAGATGACAGATGACGGTATAGAAAATGGATCATCAGTACAAATTGGAATCACTTGAAAATCGGAGGTAGATTTGTTCGAAACTGCCCCCCATATGTACCTAGTGGTCTGACTCCTCGTACTCAGAAACATTTTGAGATGGCATCCTCTAAAACCATTAGGATTTTGGTTTGGCATATTCAACGAGTAATATTGCACTTTTTGGAAAAGCTATGGGTCTCGCACCACAGATGAGAGTGTCCACTAGATGGAGGTATTGTCCAAATAAAGATAAATGGGTTCAGAAAATTCAACATTGTCTGAAGAATGTCTCACACTACTATAATTGTAATGCATCAGTCAGAGAACCATGAACACTGATTTTGTATCATAATTAATGATTGGCATGATAACAATAACATATCACATATGACAAGAAAAAATATGCATTTGTATTTGCATATTAATACTGTATTTTTAACCTGAATACAGTAACACTAATTTTATTATGATAATGTTTTACAACACTTAAAGTGGAATATAAAACTTTAAAAAAAAAGGTCAAGCTGGTGCCTCCATGCTGTTGCCCAGTGACAGTAATGAGATACGGTCAAAACGTGGGATATCATGTATCCGAATTAGATCCACAAACCTAGCAGTGGATTTCAAAGGTGGATTGGGTGTCTCCTTCAAAAATCATCCTAAAGGTTTTTGGTAACATACCTATAAAGTATTCATGACTCCCAAGGCAACATTTGCGATCTTTTTATTGCAATTGTGTTTCAATTTTGTCCCCCAGTTCACCTTTGAAAGATGATCTTATTATGTAATAGGTTTAAAGTATATATGCACCATGCCAATACAACAGATGTCAAATCTAATTAATTTTTCCGTTAATTAGGCGAATCAACATGAACAATCAGTTGGATGAGATATGGATGGACGGGGATGACAAAGTGTATTTTACTAATGTAAGAAGTCAAAGAAGAAGAAGAGGTGGAAAGCGGGTTCTTTGGCAGAAAGAGAAGAGGAAAGCACAGAGCCAAGAACTGAATGTGGGGACTTTGCATGTTGGGACTATGACAGGAAAATCTAAAGAGTTGGTTGATATATTGTGTGTCCAACAGACCAGGTGGCAAGGCATTCAGGCTAGAGGTTTAGGGGCAGGGTTTTAATTATTTTACCATGGTGTAGATGAGAAGAGAAATGGAATGGGTTATTTTAAAAGAAGGGTTGGCTAAGAATGTCTTGGAGGTGAAAAGAGTATCAGATCGAGTGATGAGCCTGAAACTGGAAATTGAGGGTGTTATGTATAATGTGATTAGTGGCTATGCCCCACAGGTAGGATGTGACCTAGAGGTGAAAGAGAAAGTCTGGAAGGAGCTAGACGAAGTAGTTCTGAGCATCCCAGACAGAGAGAGAGTCGTGATTGGTGCAGATTGTAATAGACATGTTGGTGAAGGAAATAGGGGTGATCAAGAAATGATGGGTAAGTACGGCATCCAGAAAAGCAACTTGGAGGGACAAATGGTGGTAGACTTTACAAAAAGGATGCAAATGGCTGTAGTGAACACTTTTTTCCAGAAAAGACAGGAACATAGGGTGACCTACAAGAGCGGAGGTAGAAGCACGCAGGTGGATTACATCTTGTGCAAACGATGTAATCTGAAGGAGGTTACCTACTGTAAGGTAGTGGTAGGGGAGAGTGTGGCTAGACAGCCCAGGATGGTGGTGTGTAAGATGACTCTGGTGGTGGGGAGGAAGATTAGGAAGACAAAGGCAGAGCAGAGAACCATGTGGTGGAAGCTGAGACAGGACGAGTGTTGTGCAGCTTTTCGGGAAGAGGTGAGACAGGCTCTCGGTGGACAGGAGGAGCTTCCAGAAGACTGGACCACTGCAGCCAAGGTGATCAGAGAGGCAGGCAGGAGAGCACTTGGTGTATCTTCTGGCAGGAAAGGAGAGAAGGAGACTTGGTGATGGAACCTCACAGTACAGGAAATCATACAAGCAAAAGGGTTAGCTAAGAAGAAGTGGGACACTGAGAGGACTGAGGAGAGGCGAAAGGAATACATTGAGATGTGACATAGGGCAAAGGTAGAGGTGGCAAAGGCCAAACAAGAGGCATATGATGACATGTATGGCAGGTTGGACACTAAAGAAGGAGAAAGGGATCTATACAGGTTGGCCAGACAGAGGGATAGAGATGGGAAGGATGTGCAGCAGGTTAGGGTGATTAAGGATAGAGATGGAAATATGTTGGCTGGTGCCAGTAGTGTGCTAGATAGATGGAAATAATACTTCGAGGAGTTGATGAATGAGGAAAATGAGAGAGAAGGGAGAGTAGAAGAGGCAAGTGTGGCGGACCAGGAAGTGGCAATGATTAGTAAGGGGGAAGTTAGAAAGGCATTAAAGAGGATGAAAAATGGAAAGGCAGTTGGTCCTGATGACATTCCTGTGGAGGTATGGAAGCATCTAGGAGAGGTGGCTGTGGAGTTTATGACCAGCTTGTTCAATAGAATTCTAGCATGTGAGAAGATGCCTGAGGAATGGAGGAAAAGTGCGCTGGTGCCCATTTTTAAGAACAAGGGTGATGTGCAGAGCTGTGGGAACTATAGAGGAATAAAGTTGATGAGCCACACAAGACAGGACAGAAGTGAGTATTTGCGAGCAACAGTATGGTTTCATGCCTAGAAAGGGTACCACAGATGCATTATTTGCCTTGAGTATGTTGATGGAAAAGTACAGAGAAGGTCAGAAGGAGCTACATTGTGTCTTTGTAGATCGAGAGAAAGCCTATGGCAGAGTACCCAGAGAGGAACCGTGGTACTGCATGCGGAAGTCTGGAGTGGCAGAGAAGTATGCTAGAATAATACAGGACATGTACAACGGCAGCAGAACAGTGGTGAGGTGTGCTGTAAGTGTGACAGACGAATTTAAGGTGGCTGGGAGTGCATCAGAGATCAGCCCTGAGCCCCTTCCTGTTTGCAGTGGTGATGGATAGGCTGACAGATGAGGTTAGACTGGAATCCCCATGGACCATGATGTTTGCAGATGACATTGTGATCTGCAGTGAAAGCAGGGAGCAGGTGGAGGAACAGTTAGAAAGATGGAGGCATGCACTGGAAAGCAGAGGAATGAAGATTAGCCGAAGTAAGACAGAATATATGTGCATAAATGAGAGGGGTGGTGGGGGAAGAGTGAAGCTACAGGGAGAAGAGATAGCAAGAGTGGAGGACTTTAAATACTTGGGGTCAACCGTCCAGAGCAATGGTGAGTATGATCAGGAAGTGAAGAAACGGGTCCAAGCAGGTTGGAACGGGTGAAGGAAGGTGTCAGGTGTGTTATGTGACAGAAGAGTATCTGCTAGGATGAAGGGCAACGTTTATAAAACAGTGGTGAGGCCAGCCATGATGTACGGATTAGAGACAGTGGCACTGAAGAGAAAACAGGAAGCAGAGCTGGAGGTGGCGGAAATGAAGATGTTGAGGTTCGCTCTCGGAGTGACCAGGTTGGATAAAATTAGAAAAGAGCTCATCAGAGGGACAGTCAAGGTTCGATATTTTGGAGACAAAGTTAGAGAAAGCAGACTTCGACTGTTTGGACACGTCCAGAGGAGAAAGAGTGAGTATATTGGTAGAAGCATGATGAGGATGGAGCTGCCAGGCAAGAGAGCTAGAGGAAGACCAAAGAGAAGGTTGATGGATGTCGTGAGGGAAGACATGAGGGCAGTTGGTGTTCGAGAGGAGGATGCAGGAGACATTGAAGAAAATAAAATACAATAATGTACTGAACTGTGACTAAGAACTAATAAAATCTGCCCGAAGACACAAGGCACTATGCCAATATAACAGATGTCAAATCTAATTAATTTTTCAGTTAATTAAGCTAATCACCATTAACATTCAGTTGGGTGAGATATGGATGGATGGGGATGACAAAGTGTATTGCACTCATGTAAAGTGTGGTGTTTATACATATGTGATGCTGTATGATTGATTATATTGGTGTATGCAGTTGTCCCTTGCTCCAAGAAAAACAAAAATCTCCCCAAAGTGACAAATAAAGACAAACTTGTGTTCATTTCAAAGTTAACGGATCAGAAAATACGTGACACAAGATATTCCGAGGTGCACTTAAATGCACCGTGGCCGCGAGCTATCTCTCCTTTCCTGTGACTGCTCGACTGTCTGCTGTCACCCACACAACAGTCAGGTCGCTCGCTCCTGGGGACGAGAAACATCATTTGCGCTTGTCAGGGACCTTGACGTCGTCTCCAGCGCCCCAGCAAAAACGCCAATTGTACTGATTAAAGGATACCCGGCGCGAGTTGACGAGCTCGGACCAAAACTTGGAGGATAGCCGCAGCAACAGGTAGGCTACCGCTTGTCTCTTTACTAAACTCGGTTACTTGACTTACTTTAGTGAGCTGACCACGAATTGTTTTGATGACGTTGTTGGGGAAATCAGCACAATGTATTAGCCAAATTAATTCCATCTTTGTACTGACTTAGTCTGCGATTGACGACTTGACCAAAACTACGAATTTTGAACTCGGATGACGTCAGAACGAGGCAGGGGTGCTGCTAGAGATTTAAGGGGTTTATAGAAAGAAGGGTCACTCACCTCACTCCTGCCGCATTAAAATCAATGTTTTGAGAACCTCTGCCCTGGCGTGTTCTGAAAGTGTTATACAGTAGCTTTATTCGTCAAGTGAATGCCTTTTTTAAAATAATAATAATAATTATTATTTAATCACTTGTATCAATCACCCTTATTGTCATTAAGTGCCATCTTGCATGGACTCTGTATTCTATTCTCTTTTAAAGATGCACACGTCAGAAAACACAACCTATGTGTACGTCTCTCTTCATCCTGATGCATTTTCCATGTACATTGGATCAGTAGGGAACAGGAAGCGGGAGGCAGGAAACAAGAGAGTGTGTTCCTGTCAGGCACTATCCATTCCCATGTTTGTATTTCCCACTGCATCATCAGAGATGTCCCACTGATTTGCATTTATTAAAATAATTACTTGACTTTTTATTTGCTAGGTTTTAGACATCCCCCCCGAAGCCTCACTAACCTCCATTGTCTGGATTAGGGTCAGATACTAATAGGATTTAAGGCGTGAGCGAAGCACCGACGCATTTGGTTCAAGATGTCGCTTTTAGGATGAGGCCCTCCTTAAAGTCATATATTGTACCATAGTGTATGGCGGTTTCCCTCGAATGTAGCACATTACATGTAGATACCTAAGCCCCATTACTGTGAATCATCAACAATCATGTACCGTAAGTCATCGAAAGTGGACTGTACCTTAATTGCCTCAATTACGTGTTAATTTAAAGTTACTAGTTAATTGAATTAACACCTCACCTCAAATAGATGCCCCCTTTTTTCCACTCAAGAAAAAAAATAACATTTAGTGCCACTTGGTAGCTACAGCTATGTTTCCAGTCACCCAAGTGGTACAGTTTGGCTCCCCACACGATACGCTGATTTTGTCAGCGTTTGCATGAGGTGCATGAGCGCTGTAAATACCATGACATCAGCAACAGAAAAGTGGATAGCTAGTGAATAAACACAAGTGCGTGGTGTGGATATTCTCAGTAAATATGAAACATAGCCATATTTAAATCCTAAGCTGCTGCTTTTCTTAAAGGCTGTTTTGTTATCATCCTGTTCTTTAGCACGCAAATCGAGTGTTCTTTGTTAAAAAGCTTTTATTGTTTACACCAAACCAACCCATGAGAAGATTGTTGAAAACAACAACAACAAATAACTTATTTAATACAAAATATTATAACAAACAAACTCCACATCTGCATGGTGTTACAGCTTTGGCATAAGTAGAAATAAATGGAATTGAATACACTTTGCCAGTCCCTCACATCTGTCTGCCAAGTTTGTGCTGTTTATAGAGGTGTGTCAATCACACTACTATATGTGATGGCAACTCAAGCAAGGGACAATTAGTTCAGACTCCATTTGCACTGCATTATTGATAGCAACAAAGAATAAAAAAGACACTAAAAGAAAGTGATGTAAGGCAGTTACAGTGGAGCCCCGCATATTCACGGTTCAGCACTTGCAGATTCACCTTTTTGCAGATGATTTTTTTTTTTTTTTTACAAATTTTTTTCAAAAGGTTTTCACATATTTCCCTTTAGGTTTTTTTTTTTGTCATAGCACAAATAAAGTCCTTGTCTCAAAGAAAGCATTTGAGGTAGACAACTGTGGGAAATCTGAAGTACTTCAGCCTTGATCTCACTTGTGGAGGTTGAAGATAACACACAGGGTTAAAAAGAAAAAAAAAGCTGTTATCTTATCCCGTTCTGGTACATAAAAATCATATATATATATTTTATTTTCGCCATTGCTCATACTGCATGACTGTGTTAAGACAGTGGCATTCTGTTAATGCAAAAGTCATATTCGTAAATACCTTCCCCTCATCTAGTTGTAATCTCTGTTCCAGAGAAAATTTGTTCAGCGTCACTGACCTCCTCTATAGTTCTGTTGACTCTGCTAGCTTGTCGCTTTGTAATGCTAATTTGAGGTCGTGGAGGTCAACGAAATAGTAAAAGTTGTGTAATTTTATTGATGTAAGAATTTGTATTCAGCCTTTGATAACAACATGTGTAATGAAACAAACTTTAACAATCCAAAATCCAAACAAATTAACCTGTTCTGTCACCCTAATAGAGAAAGTTAATGGTCACTTGTTTTTTTCTTTCTTTTTAAATGCAGTGTTAATTTTTCAAGGGAGGAGAGTATATCTCTGAATGTTCTAAACTTCTGTTTTACCACAGTTGTATGAAGCAGAATAATGCTGCGTATGAGTTGGCTGAATGTGGATATAGCTTAAACCAGGTGCGTCATACAGCCCTATGGGATACAATTCGGACCACAGAATGAATTTTACATTGGAAAAAATACAAAAGACATTGTGGTGGTGGTGGTGGGGGGTTTAAGGATAAGTTTGAGGATTAGTATGCTCCTTTAAAAAATGGAATGGTAATAATTCTAATGTCTTAAGTTGATTAAATTTTAAAGTGCAATACTATATTTTACAGTTCCAAATACCTGTGACTTAAAGTTTTGTGCCTTAAAATACAAGCACTGTGATCAGTTAGTCTGCAGTAGATGTACAGTAGATGACAAACTGAAGCTAAAAAGAAATCTGAGGTTGTTGTGTAAAATGATTACAATTTTTTTTTATTAAATATAAAGATTTTCCTAATGTATTTGATTTGTTTTGCATTCAAAAAATGGTAAAACTCATTTCTATTTATTATTATATCAGATATGTTAAGATTTTAGAGGTCTTACCCCTTTAACATCACATTAGGCTTTTTGTGGCTCCTAAACTACAACAAGTTTGTTTGTTGTTGAGACAGAATTACCAGCAACTGATGGCCAAGTAGTGTACTCTGTTTATCCATAACCTCTTGGAAAGAAAACATAATAATAACTCAAGTAGACTAGGGATATTTAAGGCTGTGCATTTTGATATAGTTTTTATTTTTATTTTTTTATTTTTGCTTTATCTGCGCTATCTACATTAATTTGAGATACATGCAGTATGTCCAAAAGAAAGGGCAAAATAAATGTGGATTTACTGTAATTCTGAGTACTGTATGTCCCCAAGCAAGGACAAAAGTGTATGTACATAGACTACAAGTTACTGCTCACATTGAATCTGCTGAGTAAGTTAACCTACTGAATTAATTTGTGTTTGAAGGCTGCGTCAGCACTTTCCCGCACCAATCCCCTTTGACTTTTGACCACAATCTCCCACCTAATTGGATACTCCAGCATAATGTCAGATTTTTTGTGGTGATGTGGTCGTTTTAGGATTAACTCTCGAGGGCTGTTAATGACATTGATATAAAGCGTTCACACTAACAGTGCGGCCGGTGAGACTTTCAACGTGATTTAGACAGAAATTAGTTACCCAATTGATTGTAATCTATTCTGTGGTCATCTGCTATATTACTGAATTTAATACAACAACACAACAAGATACTGGTAGAGTAGTAGTAGTAGTCTGTCGTGTAGTAGACCAAACCACAGCTTCAGCAAAGCTTTAATGAGTTCCATAACATGTCCCATACTGAACTCAATAAACATCTTGTTAGCTGTGGGTTATGGCGCTTTATTTTTTTCACCAAACTAAGACAGAAAAGCAAGAGATTCTCCTAATTTGTATCCTCAGTCCCTAAGGGGCCATTTCAAATCAAGCTCCAAGAAAATCCTCTCTTATGATCGCTAAGAGAATAACAGGTTCATGGAAAGAACCAGTGCGCGGTAGCTGGTTGAGTCCAAGACACGCACAAATGCGACTTGACATTAGGTTGTTTACCAATTATAACATATAACCTAAACATACCTATAACCTATATCAACATTGACTTTGATCCAGGTAGTCAAAGATGTAGTACTGGCAATGTGTACTTTAACTGTTGACTCTTTACCTCAAAAATACCCTTAGAACTGCTTTTTGTCTTCACTCTTAACTGGCCATGATCGGTATTTGAAATCAAGGGAGAGGAAGGAAGGTCCTCATTTGTTTAAGATATAACCATTAATGTGGTATATTGACACATTCATTACAACAAAACAATGTGAAAGTCTCTTTGTAACCTAATAACAATAATTCCTGGGGGAAAAAGTTCAGAAAACGAGGTTAAGGATACTTCCAGTTCACCCAAACATACTAAATGTTTCCAGAATGAAGCCTTGATAATCACAAAATTTGTAAGTTTTCATAGAGGTTTTCGGGTGTGCATCAGATGTTTTTTGCGTTTTCTATGGCACAGTTAAAAAAAAAAACGGACAACAGATTGAAGGACGAGAAAATATTTAATCATGGTTATAATAATCAATAAATTGTTCATGAAGAATGTCATCAATGGAATGGTTCATTAACCATGTCTTGAAGCAATTTAAGCACTACTTGGTTGCAGCAAGCACAGGTGCTGTTAATTCAGTTGCAACTAATTGTTGTCTAAAGAACTACAACATGATGTAAGCTTTGAGAAGTTGAGCTCGGGCTAGAGCATTCTGCTCACTACAACACTGCCATTGAAGCAGGAGTTCAGAACATTCAGAGACACATTCTCCTATCCAATTAGAAATAATACAAATTGAATAATTTTCATCATAGTCCATCAAGGAAAAAAAAGGAGGTATGAAGGCTCTTACCAGAATATTTCATAATTCATCACTTAAAGCTCGACTGGTGGAATTGGTCAATATTGACTTGAACTTAATATGTTCTTTCATTATTTATTTTAACAGTGCTCATGTACCCCTTTTATTGTAGGTAGGTAGCCATAAAAGGGAAGCAAAATATAAGTATTTCCTGTAAAAATGTGTGTTCCTGCATTCAGTTGCAAGGCCGTGCTGACCGCAGCCAAGTCATGGAGGATGGGAAGCCAGTGTGGGCCCCCCACCCCGCAGACGGGTTTCAGCTGGGCACCATCGTCGATATCGGAGCCGACACGCTCACCATAGATCCGCTGAGCCAGAATGGCAAGGTGGGTTATCGGACATGGAAAAGCAGGAGTAAGTGTGATGCCATGATGGAGAATTGCAACATGAGCCCTTCAGTACTGAATAATCATATTCAAATGTTTTGCAGGAATAACCACATTTCACGCTGACAAAAATACAAGCTTACAGTATATTGCCGCTACTATCTATGTTAGATAGCTAACAACAAAACGATGTGTAATAAATGAAACACGAGAGAGAGCACATTTTCACGGGCATGAATAAATAAAGGGAGAGGCAGCAGGTGTCTGATAGTGTTGCCAATAAGAGCTGCTCATTAGACGATGGAGGCCACCTGTTGCACCTGAACTGTCAGGTACCTTACATGTTTACAACAGCATTTTTTTTCAAGTGTTCCCATTGGGAATGTAACAATATCTATATTTCACAGTTCGGTTTTATCACGTTGTTAATCTCACAGTACGATATTGTGGGAAAGCTCACGGTATTGCAAGAAGACTCACGGTATTGCAGGAAGGTTCACGGTACAGCTGGGGAAAAAGGGTGAAACAGGAGAACCGAAACACCTCTCTTTTTCTTGCTCTTCTTGACTCTTGCCGAGCCCTTCTCAAAAGGTTTTAGTAGTTTGTGTCCGTTTTAAAAACAAGTTTTTGTGAAAAAGACAGCTTCAAATCATATGTTACGACGTACTTCTATCCCCGTCCATCCAATGTTTACATTCATATACTCCACCTCCAAAACAGTATTAGTGCTGCAGCAATAATACATGCTCACATTAAGAAATTGTCCGTTCAATACTTTAATAGTATTTACTGTATTGCCATGTTTTATTGATAACATTAGAAATTAAATACTGCCTACTAACAGTGATTTCTTTGCTTGAGTCCAAAAATTCAAGTGAAGTCATAAATGCAGGAGCACTGTTAAAGGCATAAGAAATACGTTTCTTTTCCTCCGCTTAGTGATATTGTAGGATGATTTGTTTTTCTGAGCAGCCTCTGTTTTCTTTTGAAATGTGGACATTTAATTTGAAGAGAGGGAAGAATGTCAGATTTATTTCTACATTGATATTTGAATTTGTATGGAGTGGACCTATTTCATTATTTCATTTTTGGGACTACTGCAATGTATTGGCAGACGGATATGTTGTAATGGGAAGTCTGATTCGTTATTCTCTCTCCATGTGGTGTTCTTTCACCCACGACCTTCAACTTGAGACAAACACTCACTAGTATACCACTAAAGAGTGCTGCTGTTACAATAAGCTTAAATAATTTGGCAGTTCATCTCTTTGAGGGGAAGCAGTGGTGGGCTGGGATGTGGCTTCGTAAAGTAGAGGTCCACTAGCAGCCGATGACGGCCCCGTGGGTCAGCGTTTGCTGGGACGGAGGCTGGCGCGATCAACAAGGTGCCTCTCGCCCAATCGATTGCGGCACGACGCTCAGAGCGGCTATGCTGTAGCCTTGGGAGGGACTCGGGGCACCGGGTTGTTTCTGCATCCCCCCCAATGCAGCCTTTTGGTCACGTGAGCCACTCAGCCAATCAGTGTATTTTTTTGGGACATACCCACATGGGTTATGCGACTAATCGGGTGCGTTTATACTCTTAATGAGGAAGTGGAGCACTGGCTGTAGCAGCCTGGCTAAGCAGTGTGACTGTGTTTAGCTGGCCCAAAACTAAATTATAAACACAGCGGCTCATTATTTTATACTGAGACAAGCCCACGATGATATCGAGGCACTTTTAATTTTGCGACATCGCGATATTGTGAATATTGTTACATCCCCAGTTCCTATCTCTGCGACTGTTAGTAATCTCCAAGGTGGTAAAAGCCCATTGTTTGAGTGATGGTGAACTTTTTAGTAAAACAGAAACAGTTAGAAAAGTGAGGGTGCTTTCACATTTGCAACCTTTATTCAATTCTAGTTCATTCTCCATCTTAGTGCAGTAAGTTTTGTAAAGTGTGAACATAGTAATGAAACTTGAGTGTAGACCCAATCATATGGTCCGTATGAACTGTGGTGAGAAAGCAATCTTATCTCAATCCATCCAACTCGTAGATGAACAACACCTACTAAAATAACTGCATTAGACTTTACACCGATCTGATCAGCTTGAACTGAATAATTAGGATTTTATGCTGATCGGCTTTAATGTTATAATTTGCTGATCTTGATCGGGTCCACAAAAGACATTTACTCCAAAAGACAAGCTCAGAACCCACCCGAATCAGATAGCGCCAGAACTCCTAACAATAGGTAAAGGCAATGAATTTGCTTGTTATTTTAGTGAAAATATACAATCCATCAGGTTAAATATCAGCACAAATCAACAAAATGATACAATTATACTACATCTGAAGCCTAATCCGTGTTCAATCTCATCAAATGGCAATGACCTATGGGGTCCCTCAAGGGTCAGTTCTTGGACCCCTCCTGTTCAGCCTGTTTATGCTACCCTTGGGTCAAATTCTTCAGAACTTTAATTTTGACTATCATAGCAATGCAGATGACACAGTTATATCTAGCAGTGTCTCCAGATGACTACAGTTCAAACACACACAAAAAACACCATTAATGACTTAAACTTTACAACAGGAACAACAATATTACACAAGATCGTGCCAAGGTAACACTTTAATGACTTTGGCCTGAACATAGAAAATGCAAACAGGTGAGTTTTTCAGCTATCATAGAGCATAAATTCCCCCCCAAAAATCTGTGACTAAGTGAATTTTGGTCACGCCAAACCGCGAACTTTGGGGGTTCACTGTAGTGCACGCCATTTTGACTCAGTTGCTTCAAGACACGGTTAATTAACAGTTCCACAAAATCAACACAATTCTTAAAATGTATAGAAAACCTATATAATTATTAGACTTTACACCAATTTTATCGGCCTTATCGGTATCGGACGATAATTAGCAATTTATGCTGATCGGCTTTAATGTCATAATTCGCCGATCCGCAAAAGACATTTTCTCTGCGTCGCCATCATGCACAATATATTTGAATCCAAAAGGTAGTTTATTTTAGCCTTGTAGCGTATCCTTTGATGTAGACCTGTAAATATCTGATGGCCAATAAAGTTATTTTAAAAAATAAATAAATAAAAAAAACGGCGGTGTGGAACAGACAACACGTAATGCTCGGATCAGACTACAAGACAAATTTGCTCTTTCACGATTGCACTATGTCAGACTACTGCAATAAAATCTTGTATTCTGATATCACCGCATCCCGTTTTTTACGATCAGTAGGCTTTATCTTATCAACTCAAATGCGACTGGATACACTCGTTACCGTGGCGACGACAACAAGAGTGGATTGCCCCAACTGTATTATAAAACTAAATGGGGAAAAACGTGAGTTGGTGGTCACCTGTGCTCAGGACAGGAGAGGAAGTTCGTTTAAGGCTTGCTTGAGGTATGTTCCCGTACTTTTAATACGATACGGCTCGCAAGCAGGCAACAAAACGTTATGTAGCCTAGCAAGCTACTGCTAGCACGAACGGTTGGACATAAACATGCTGCCGTTCTGTCGAATCATGCTCTAAAGTTTCGATTCCTCTATCATGTGATCGGGTATCGTTTTTTTAAACTCGCTGATTGGTGATCGGCCCCAAAAATCCTGATCGTGTAAAGCCTAATAATTATAGGATTTTTAAGTAAAATATAGTTCAACCCTACCAGTAACAGTGTTGCCCATCTGACTACATAATCTTCAAGCATCGTTCCCACTGAATAGCTCTGTCATGACTGAAATTGAAGGACCACTGCACTCAGCTAGAATGCACTGAATTAAGCCTCACTTGGAATGGCCATGAACTTGATCATCAGTTTATGCTTTAGTGCAAAGCATAAACTATGTTCCATTCAGTGAGGTAATGAAAGGCCCATTGAGTATCTCTCTCTCTTTCACTTTCTCTTTATTGCAGTGCTGAGCTCATTAGTGGCTGAGCTCAGTACACAACCATCGGCCTGGATGCCGCTGTTTGTCACTTTTATTGCCTAGGCATTTGTCATGTGGTTTTTATCGTGGTCAAATCAAACCAAGTTAGTAAAGCGAATGCACAAGGTGTATTTCTGTGTATGCTTCCAGTCTATTTTGTGATAAACCATGCATCAGTGCAGAGTGTGTGAACAACAGGAACCTGAAGGTCACCCTCATTTGTTGTTCATTTGCAATCATGTCGCTGGGTCTGATTGCTTCATGACAATGGTACAACTCCACCTGGTGACAGTCTCAAACTATCAGGATACAAAAACATTCGGTAATGCTGGACAAAAGTACTCAGACAACGCCATAAAAATGTCTGCTCTAAAGGGGACATATTGAAAATTTATCAGCAAGACCGGACGTAATTCCAGATTAAAAGAATCACTTTGAAACGGCGGCCGAAGCGCAATCATGTCAAAGCCAAAAGCAGCTGCAGTGTTGGCACAAATCGGCATTAGCTAACAGTGTTACCATTACTAGCTCCAATATTAATAATGCCGTGGGGGATATTTGTGTTTGGCGATGTAAAATGGGGAGAGGAAAAAATAAAGCATTTTATGTCTCCTTTAAATTACTCTGCTCCCTTTCCCCTAACTTCCAATAGAGAGTCTACTTCTCTTAACTTGAACCTTCTTTCAGGAAAAAAGGTTGCAAATAGTAAATCACACAAACACAGTTCTTTTTACAACATTTAAAAAATAAATAAATAAATAAATTTTATACATACTCCAAATTTTATGGCAATTCAGGTTCCACTGTATTATACAGGTAGAGACAGAATATTTGTGAATTTACTCCAGCTGTGTAATTGTTAAATTGGGAGTCTGTCTTATTTTAACAATGCATAGACTTTATTGGTTCCCACAGGACCAGCACAGCGTGCTACCATCATCTTGCACACTCAATCAGTCAGGTGTTCAGATCCAGTTGCACTTCACACCAAATTATTCATCAGAGTGCCATGTCTGCCCTTGTTTCTCTCACAGCTGGCTTGTTCTATTGAGTTTATTTCCATTAACTCTCCACAATAGAGAGAGAATATCACTTGGCTGGGAACGTGTTCCTCAAGATGCCATCACTGTAATATTAAAGTATGTTGAATGATTCATGATTATGCATACTTCAGTTATTTTTTTTAATGTATGATTTCGCTCAATTTTCCAGAACTATAATGAACAATAATACACACCCTAAAGTCGACCCCCTGCCCCACAAATCAGGAATTCCGTTCTACCTCTGTATAATATGCACCATCGATTTGCTGGTATCCATGCTAAAAGCAAGAAGTATTATCGGGATTTTATAAACTTTTTCAAAGAAATATTCTGCTTTGTCTGCATGCGCTGATGTTCGTGTTGCTTCCTCAGCATGAATTTCTACTCCTGTTCTCATATTAATAAAGAACAAAGACGGTGAGCCTCAAATCAGTGCTCAATGATATGGTAAGTATAACATTTTAATAGTACTGTAGCGTCTTTAATGACCATGGGAGACACTATTCCGTTTATCTTGGGGTTTATTGTGAAACAACAGCTACTGTGGGCCATAGCCTACACCAGACACAACAGAACAAAACTTGCAGAACGTGACAGTTAGCTTGCTCACTCCGCCAGTCTCTCTCTCTCTCTCTCTCTCTCCCTCCCTTTCCCACACACCAAGCAGTGGGATACGTTCGAAACCACTCATAAATAACAGCGCTAAGCCCAACAGAACACATCATGCTCCAACAACCCCTCAAAGCAACACACAGCAATAAAGTAACAACCAGTTTGTTAAAAAAAAAATTGAAAAGGTGCTACCTTACCGGGTAGGAGCTTCTCCTTGGATTTCCTGCATTAGTTTCGAACGGCCGAGCTGCTTCACGGTTCCCTTCTGACTCGGCAACAGTGATAGCTTTCTTCTTAAAAGCAGCAGAGTAACTTGTTGTTCTTTAACTCAACTATTTTTTTAACAGCCAAAGAAGCTAAATCCAATGCCGGCAAACGGCAACATGGTGTCGCCCGCCATGGTCATGATTCTTGCGGTGCATTTGGAAATATCTTCCTTCTACACTCTGGACCGTTAGGAAACTCAAAATGTTGTTGGAATGTGTGGAACACGTGCACACTCAGAATAGAGTTAGGGTGTCAGATTGAATTTTGGAAAATTTACCATATTATATATACATTTATAACGTTGGACATTATATATCATATGAATGAGAATACACTTTTTTTATTATTATTTTTTTTTTTTTACAACCCCTTAGGTTACCGGCATACGTTTATCCAATGTGGAAAAAAAAACATTTTCCTTATAGCTATGTATAATACGCTCTATTGACTTTTGATAATTTCTTTAAGACAAAAATACGTATTATCTGTGTTTCAAACAAGAGATGGATATTAGTTCATCCAGATTTCCTTGATTGATTATGGGGAAATAATCCTCATCAATTAACTGATTACATTGCATCATCCAAAGTTGAACATAGTCTTTACGTGACACAGTTCTAATTTTAAAATAATTTTGCACCTGGGAAACAGAAGGACAGCCCAAAGGTGGCAGCACCACCCTCGCACAGGGAGAGACAATAGCACACAAATTACCCAGGGTCATAACATAATGGAACTAAAAACGGTTTGTTCTAGGTCAACATGTTATAATAAAATAAGTGTACAGGCAATGTTTTGTGTATCATTTTGACATTTTTTACTGTCATCTTTGTCTAAAGAAAAGTTAACCACAATATAATAAAATTTGAAGTGAAAAACTGTTTACCCTTTGCCTAACAGTCTGACTGTCTCCTAGTGGTGTTTTATTGTTGTTGCTAGAATTAAAGTGCTGATTGTTAAGTGTAGTGTGTTGGCAGGCGTTCTGTTGTGCGATGAAAGATCATCAGGGGTGCTGTGGGTAATTATAAAGTTTCACTTAATTTGTCTGAAACAAATTATTTATTGCAAGCATATCTTTGTTTATATATCTATGCCAGCGAGAACAATTAAATGCTCTTCCGTTAGATGGCAGAAGTTCCAATAAAACTGTGTATCCACCTGTTGCCATTCAAACAACAGAATATTAACTGTGTTCAATATTGAATGAGTTGGTAAATTTGTAAGTAAATTGAGACAAGATCATCCATCCATCCATCCATTTTCTGAGCCGCTTATCCTCACAAGGGTCGCGGGAGTGCTGGAGCCTATCCCAGCTATCATCGGGAGGAGGCGGAGTACACCCTGAACTAGGTGCCAGCCAATCGCAGGGCACATACAAACAAACAACCATTCGCACACACATGCACACTTACAGGCAATTTAGAGCTGTCAATTAACCTAGCATGCATGTTTTAGGGATGTGGGAGGAAACCGGAGTGCCCGGAGAAAACCCACACAGGCACGGGGAGAACATGCAAACTCCACGCAGGCGAGGCCGGGGATTGAACCCCAGTCCTCAGAACTGTGAGGCAGACGCTCTAACCAGTCGCCCACTGTGCCGCGACAAGATCATTATTATTTCAATATTCATAGTTACTGTGACATCTTTCTTTGGTGGTATCTCATGAGATTTTTCTCATTTAAATTGGGTGCCTTGGCTCGATAAAAATTGGGATAATAATAATAAATTCTGCACAATTGACAGAATTCTTATAACAACTGATTAATAAATTATTATACCCATCCTATTACAGACGTTCCTTTCTCCGATAAGCCAAGTGTTCTCAGCAGAAGATGACGTCAACAAACATGTTGAGGACAACTGTAAGTTGAACTCTGTTGTGTTCAGCTCTATACCTGTTGTCATACAGCTAAACATATTATTTGTTTTGTCTTTTTAGGCTCCCTGATGTATTTGAATGAAGCCACTCTCCTCAACAACGTCAAAGTCCGATACAATAAGGAATATATATATGTATGTTTTTTTTTTTTTTATGCTCTTACACTTACTGACATTATATGCCACCTTGGCTCACATCTGCTACCTGCATTGCCATTACAAAAGCAAACTGCAGGTTAGAAGGCAGAGGGAGAAAGAGGATTTCTATCATTAACCAAGGTGGTAAAGAGGAAAGGGCAGTCAGCTGAGGTTGACAGAGTGACTGTCAAACAGTATACTGATCCCAGTCACTCACTTAAGAAATGAGGGACAGCTGGTAAATAGGTAAGCAAAGGCAAGGAAACAAGTCAAGGTGGTTTCTCTAACATCGATGTCTCACAAAGATTCTAGAATTTATGTTTTGGCCGCACTAATCTGCCTTTTATTGTTTCTTTTACAGACTTATGTGGCTAATATATTGATAGCTGTCAATCCTTACTATGACATCCCCAAACTGTACGGCCCTGAAGCCATCAAGTCATACCAGGGGAAGTCTTTGGGGACTCAGCCCCCTCACGTCTATGCAATAGGTGAGCGCTCACACCTTTTATATATATTTATATATATAAAATTCTATAATGAATGTACCACATTTATTTTTAAAATTAGTGTTTGAGCAGTCACAAATAAAAAAGCTGTGGTAACTTTGTTTTATAGTAATATTAGCACAATAACTTATTTGTAAAACTGTACTTCAAAACAAAGGTCAAGGAAAGGACCTCAAAGGTGGAGTTCAGGCACAATATTCTGTGTCTGGGGTGGGGTTGAAATTAGAACAACTTGGAAGTCAACCAGCACCACGGAACAGATTCTATTCAACACTGGAAATTCTACTTTAATGCTATATACAGTGTTCCCGCGCCACTTCGCGTTTCACGTTTTGCGGCTTTCAGTGCTTCGCAGGTTTTTCCAAAATATTCATAAAAAAAAAAAATACAGCCATTTCGGCAGCCATATTGCGGAAAGACGCGTTGTTTCATGTTGATGCGCGCGAGAGAAGGTTTCCCTGCATGCCAAACAAAGAGATGAGTTGACTCAGAGGCTTTGTACATGCCTGTACTGTACGTGCACTCATACAAGGCGCGTGATTGGTTCCCGGCGCGACATCGACCAATGAGAGCACAAGTGGATTTATCCCGTGAGCTGATTGGCTGCACATCATCGCAGCCTCACGCAGCATCTTTCCTTGTTGTGTCTCGGCAGTCTCGGCCACGCTGTTGTGTTCGCAATAACTTTTTTTGTTTAAGCGATAATATTTTTGATTAGTTAAGCAAGCCCTTAGAAGAGGAAGAGGATGATGACCATCTGCGAAAAAGTGAAACTTTTAGATTTGATCAAAGAGGGCAGAAGTTATGCATCTGTGGCACGCCATTATGGTGTGAATTAATCTACAGTGCGGTACATAAAGAAAGAGGAAGCAAACATCCGCAAAACTGCTTCAATAACCTTCAATAAGGAAGCGAAACGTGTGGTAACTCCACGTAATAAGAGAATTGTGAAAATGGAAGCTGCATTGGCATTGTGGATTGCTGATTGCAGGGAAAAGACAGTGAGTTTGGCCACTAATATTATCAGGACAAAGTAAATGTTAATTACTGTATAAGGTTTTACAATTAAAGATTTAAGTAAATACGTGTACTGTTGTAATATTTGTCTCAAATATGTGAAGTATAAATACCGTTTACATATTTTAAACATTCTGGTACCCACATACACATAATGTTGTTTTAAATCAATACTAACCTATATTCATAATGTATAATGTGCCTGTGCATGAAAAAGCAAAGTTGGTGACCAAAATGTACATTCAAATGAATGGAGGCAGCAGCTTCCTTTCCAATATCCACACTTGCCTTTAATTCTTGCCAGCATCCTCTCTCTTTGACAACCTACTTCTTCCTTAAATCTTAATCTATCTTTTGATGGTTAAAGAAATGTGATCAAGTACATTATATTGTATATACAGCATCAAACGCCTATACAGGCTCGCTGTTTAGGGCGTGCATATATACAATCGCTATTTGGGATGGACATCTCGTTACATCTGCGTAGCCAGCCCTTCCCGCGATGCAGGAGCCAATCATGTTGAAGCGGGGTGGGTCTTGCCGAGAACGGGTGTGGGATTTCTAAGAATTTATTTATGGGAATGTTATTAATAAGCCACAAAACTAAATAATCACCAAATTATGTCTTGCCTAATTGTACCACATAGGAGTATGCTGTTATTGGCACAGAAAGTTATTTACGTGATGTTTTTATTCATTTTTATTTTTTTTCTCACTTACTTTAGCTGACAAAGCCTACAGGGACATGAAGGTACTAAAGATGAGTCAGTCCATCATTGTTTCTGGTGAATCAGGTGCTGGCAAAACTGAAAACACCAAGTTTGTTCTCAGGTATGATTCTTAAAGAGAAGAGGCATTTTGCCCTCTGACCCGTTCAATCAGACTCCATCCTGACTGTCTGTAATGTACAGTGCAAGTGGTGTCCTGTCTATGCTGTCTGCATTCATCTCTTTGTTTTTCATTGTCATTTGTTTTTGTCATCTTAACTGCATCTCCATCCTGTAGATATCTAACTACAACTTATGGAAGTGGTCAAGATATTGATGAAAGAATTGTCGAAGGTAAAAATATATTGACAAAGAACTCAATGTACCACAGATGGCCAGTGTGATCTTGACCGTACAGTGTGTTCTTCCCGCTTCAGCAAATCCCCTCTTGGAGGCATTCGGAAATGCTAAGACAGTCCGGAATAATAACAGCAGTCGCTTTGGGAAGTTTGTTGAAATCCACTTCAATGAGAAGGTGATAGAAGATGATATCCTTTTGCTCAGATTGCTATTCTGTGTGTAGGCAGACAAAATTATATCTGCATGGTTTTCCTCTCATGTTGCCAGAATGCAGTTGTAGGTGGATTTGTCTCCCATTATTTGCTGGAAAAGTCAAGGATTTGCATGCAAAGTAACGACGAGAGGAACTACCACATTTTCTACAGGCTTTGTGCTGGAGCATCTGAGGACATCAAAAAGAAACTGCACCTCAACTCTCCAGACGGCTTCAGAGTTAGTGCATTGAGCATTTGCTGCTAACATTAGCATTAAGATGATCTCACTTTATACTTACATTAAGATGTATGGTGGAGTATTAGAGCTGACAACTTTCCTAAAGTTGTGAAATAAAGTCAGTCTTGTAATATTACAATTGTATTCTCATGAAATAACATTTACTTCACAATATGCAACATTTTCTCTCTTAAAATGAGGACTTTATTCATGTAATTTTTAATAATATTACAACTTTATCCATCTATCAGTTTTGTGCGTATTATCCTGTTCATGGTCATAGTACAACTTAATTCATAATATTGCTATTTTATCCTCATAATATTACAACTTTTTTTTTTCCCCTCAAAACGTTTTCCTAGAAAAAAATATGACTTTATTCTCATAAAATGACAACTTGATTGTCCTAAAATTAAAACATTGTTCTTATAATATTACAACTAGAGCAGCACGGTTACCTAGTGGTGAGCATATCTGCATACACTCACAGTCCGATCAGCTGAGTTTCAATATCCGTCGGATGTTTTCTCCCTTGTTAACGATGTTTTCTCAGCTACTCCAGTTTCTTCCCATATTGCAAAAACATGCATGTTATGTTCGTTGACGACCGCCTCTTGCCGGAAGTCACCTGGCATAGGCTCCAGTTACCTCTGACTCTAATGAGAACAAGCAGTTTAGAAAATGGATGAATAGATACTACAAACATCATTCTTATAAAAGTACTTTTTGTATTTGTAATTATGAATTCATTCTCAAATTCACATGAGATTTTTTTCATTGAGTCCCTAAGACTCCTTGTTGATGATATGCATACAGTTTTTATTTACAAATTATGTATACAGGTTATTTTAAAGAGAGTGGAGGTGAATAGTCAATTCTGTAAAAGGCCACTAGATGTCAGAGTGGTAAATTGTTGTGATATTGTTTCCAATCTCTCCATCCATTTTTTATTGTGCTTGTCCTCTTCGGAGTTTAACCCAGCTGACTTTGGGCAAGAAGTGGGGTACTTCCTGGACTGGTCTCCAGCCAATTACAGGAGACATATAGACAAACAACCATTCACACTCACGTTATATCGCACATTTACAACGATGGACAGTTGAGAGTTTTCAGTTAACCTAACATAGATTTGAAATTTGGAAGGAAACTGGAGTACTCAGAGAAGAAGAAGAAAAAATACATCACCATGTGGAGAACATGCAAACAGTAGAGTTTAAGCCGAGATTCTAGCCCAGAAACTCTCCACTGTGAGGCACAGGTGCTAACCTTAACACCACTGTGACAACTATGTTAATCTTCATTCAGGTCTCTCTAATTCCAAATCTTCCTAATTTGGAATTAAAAGGTGCTTTGTAAATTCAATATATTTAGAGCAATAATCAGCTCAAGGGGTGCATACTCAATAGATCATATTAAACATGCTCATCCCAGCCACAACATGTTCATTTGGTTGCTAAAATAACACCAACAAGCAGCTACTTCTCTTGATTTCGATATTTGTCATTAAATCAGGTCCCTAAGTGGCATCAACAGAGGCAATTCATATTATCATCCTCCAGTCAACTGTGAGAGGCAATATCTACAGATGAGAGTAAATCTTTCACGTGGTGACAATCAATAGGAATATCTGCCTCAGGTTTTCCCACATGGGTGAAATGTGTTCATGCTAAATTGAGATTTAATTATGCACATCCATCCATCCATTTTCTGCGCCGCTTATCCTCACAAGGATCGCGGGAGTGCCGGAGCCCATCCCAGCAATCATCGGGGAGTTGGCGGGGTACACCCTGAACTGGTTGCCAGACAATCGCAGGGCACATATAAACAAGCAACCATTCGCACTCACATTCACACCTATGGGCAATTTAGAGTCTTCAATTAACCTACCATGCATGTTTTTGGGATGTGGGAGGAAACCGGAGTGACCGGAGAAAACCCACGCAGGCACAGGGAGAACATGCAAACTCCACACAGGCGGGGCCGGGGATCGAACCCCGGTCCTCAGAACTGTGAGGCAGACGCTCTAACCAGTCATCAACCGTGCCGGTAATTATGTACAGATAATTGTATTAGAATATTTGAATTTGTTTTCTTTCTACGTTGCAGTATTTGAACCGAGGCTGCACCAGATATTTTGCCAGCACAAATTCTGATAAGCAAATCATGCAGAACCGCAAGAGTCCTGAGGTAAAGTCATTTTCACTGCTTGCATGTATTCACCTTGCAAAAAAAACAAAACAAAAAAGCCTGCTATCCTTTCCAATGGAGTAAATCGTTTTCCCGGTAATGGTAAGTAAGCGGGGCATGCTGAGAGCACAATATCAGCAGCAAAGGCTAAAATGCAAAGTATGTTTGCTCAATATTTATTGATATACGAATATCTTGAAACTATTGAATATATAAGTGTAACACAGTATGTTGCACTCCACGAGTAAGTCAAGGGAGTACTTTATTTCATGATGGAGTTGTATTATATGGTGAAATAGTGGTAAACAAAGAAACATTCCATTCCTAATAATGTCTTGTCAAATGTGAAATGAGTAAAACCTATTACGCTCTGTTAGAGATGGGCATCGGTTATCGATTAATTGATCTTGTTGAATTATGTGTGGAATTGTTGGATTCATGGCGCCTTGAGAATGGAGTACAATGCAGTGCAATGTGTAATTTGAAAATGCACTCTTGACTCCGAATCAGCAAGTTTTCTGTCAAAAAAGACCAAAGTAACATTAGGTATGGAAAGTTGAGCTACATCCAGAAAGAACTATGGCCTAACAACACCATGCAGAATGATTATGTTCCGTACAACAATGGCATGGAACCAGGAGATAAGAAATTCAGAGAAAGACTTTCCCATCCCATTGTCCTCAAAAAATTAAAATGGATTGATGGTTCATTTTCCCTAAAGTCAATCAAAGACCGTTAGTCAAATGCCCATCCCTATGCTCTATTGGTCAATGTCGGACTGGATGTGCTTTGTTTTCATAACCATTATTCTTCACCTCATTATTTTACACAATTTCCATGTTGTAACATGTTGTCTTAAGTGCATTTTTTTAATAAGGTCTGCCAATTGAGTATTTGTCTATCCCGCATCGTATTTGTGATGTAAAGGACGACAAGGTGATGTCTTTTTGAATGTGAATTCTTATTTTTTTTTTCTTCATTATTTATTTATTTACTTTTTTTGTGAGACTTAAGTTTTTCCCATGCTGTTTTTTGTACTGCGGATGTGAAGAATTGCATGCCGGGTGGTGTCTTTTCTACTTTTTCTGGTTTTGTTGTGTTGACATTTTAAATTTAGCATAGTATAGATATGCAACTTTGATTCCTTAGGGGTTATAGGGTACTTAACAATAAAGTCCTTGTGGAGCAGACCTTGTTAATTGTGATTGTGTGATGAAGCCATCACATTTCACAGTGCATGCCTCTTCTCTCATTATTTATGCATGAACTGTAATAAGCTTAGGTGGCAGTAAGTCCATTTGGAAGGAGTGTGTTTGGTGTGCGCTGTTTATCTTTGGGATGCGGTCTGCTGATGAAAGCATTGAAGTATAGAGCCCGTCACACGCATTATTTTCATAATCACTTCTCTCTACTTCTGTCTGCAGCATGTGAATGTGGGCGCACTGAAGGACCCTCTTCTCGATGACCAGGGTGACTTTAATAGGATGTGTGTGGCTATGAAAAAGATTGGTCTGGATGACACGGAGAAGCTGGACCTGTTTCGGGTGGTTGCTGGCGTTCTGCACCTCGGCAATATTGACTTTGAGGAAACGGGAAGTAGCTCAGGTTGTACAGATTGGGTTAAAGAATTTGTTTTTAAATTAATTAACATTTTATTTGGTTTTATTTTCAATTAATCATTTTTATATTTAGATATAAATATATATTTTAAAATGTTACTCAGTTTTAGACATTTTGATTGAAATGTATTGTTAGTTTTATTCATTTATATCTTGCTTTTATTTTAGTTTAGATATATACATTTATATTTCAATAAAATGTAACTTGATTTTTATTTACATTTTTTACATTTATTTTTATATTAGATTGAGGATTAAACCAAGTAGGACCATACAGTAATTAGATTATTTTATATTAAAGTTGGTGTATTTGTCCGTATCTTCCAGGGGGCTGCGTTCTGAAGAATCAATCCAGACTGACTCTGGAGTATTGCGCCGATCTGCTGGGTCTGGACCAGGATGATTTGAAGGTCAGCCTCACAACGAGGGTCATGCTCACGACCGCAGGGGGCGCCAAAGGAACGGTTATCAAGTAAGACCTGACGCATTGTGGTCTGCAACTTGATGTATGAATTTGCTGAAGGCAGAAAGGCCATTATAGAGCCCAAAATAATTTGAAAGAATTGTAAATTCATGAAATAAGCAGAGGAGTTAGAGGTTTTTTCTTAAATGCTTTTAAGTATTGACAAATGATTGATTGCCTCTGTTGTATTGATAATATCCTTTTTGAGTTTCAGACATTCCTTAAGCGCCCAAGTACTCATAAAACTAACATAGTAGATCCTGCTTTAGATGTCTTGCTTATTGTATTTTGGCCATATATCACTTATTTAGTACAGAATACGTAACAGTCCATACTGACATTGCTCCCATGTACATGTAGTGGGGATGTGGTGTTTGAGTGATCGGACCGGGCTTGGTCAATTAATATTTGAAGACGGCCAGATGTTGGCCTGGCCTGGAAGTGTTTCTCCAATATGAATAATGCATCTGGTAGCTGAGGAGAAAGGCAAGTGTGGCTTCAACATCATACAAAAAAGGCCTCCACTGTCTGGACGAGGGAGGTGGGGCCTGCCTTTGTCCTAAAGGCCCAGACTGATTCACGCTGCCTTGGGGTGTTTGACTGCAGCATAAAGCTGTGGATGCTGTTATTGTATCACTTATGCCTGAGTCTCTCTCCAGGGGGGATGTGAAACATTGCCATGGAGAAAAATGCTTGTCAGATCTCTCTAACATCGGATGTGTTTTATACGACCTGCGACATTTAAATGGCACTGTTAAAAAATGGAGAAAGTGAATGATTGGCAGACTCAGACCTTTTTTTTTTTTTTTTTTTTTTTTTAAACAGAGAACTGAGTGGGAAAATGTAAAACGATCCATGATGGCTAAAAGGCACATATATGAATGTTAAATTTCCCCAGTTCTCCCAGCTGGAATATCCAAGTTGAACTCTGTCACTGTGGGCCTGCACTTTGTCCTCACCATCAACCCTGATAAATAATGAATTTTAAAAAAATGTTTTAAATGCCAGATGAAAGTCAAGTGAAGTTCAAGGTTCACACTGCACTTTCCATTCATCTTTGGCTAAGAATTTTTTTCTATTGAAAAGTAGTTAAGTGGAGAGATGGCTGTCCCACTTCTAGGCTGCCTGTCTTACCATACCATGTGCCCCTCTAGGGTGCCTCTAAAGGTGGAACAAGCTAACAATGCCCGCGATGCCCTTGCCAAGGCGGTGTACAGCCGCCTCTTTGATCATGTGGTCAAACGAGTGAACCAGTGTTTCCCTTTCAAGTCCTCCTCTTGCTTCATCGGGGTGCTGGACATCGCTGGCTTTGGTAAATATCCTCAATTAAATAAAGAGTGACTAAATGCTTCTTCCAAATTACTTTAAACAGTTTTGTAGTTCAGTGGAACCTCCAAATATTTTCCGTGATGCAAGGTTGACTTCCAAGAGCTTCTAATTTCAATACAAATTTCCCATAGGAAATAATGTAAAAGTGTATTAAACTGTCACAATCATAAAACCTTCATCAACGCTGCAGGCAGCATTTTAAGTAACACTTTAGCATTTCTAGATGTTGTTCAAGCATAAAAAATATTTTGCCTCAGTATAATTAAACTAAAAATCAAGTTAAAGTACTCACACTTTGAAGACCCCTGACAGAAATGGAATGATGAGGGAATGGGAAGATGTTTGCGCCTAGTGGCATATTATATCAGGTCTTCTTGTTTTAGTTTCGGCATTGGTGCAGTTAATTGAAAGTGGATGGATAGTTAGTGTTGTGTGGTGTATCAGTGCATTTATGAGAGCATCTGCTTGATTGAATTGTATTGCTCCTATTGTACTGGGAAGCTAGGCACTTTCCTATGCTTCAGTAAGGTGCACTTCTGGTTCCGTGTTCAGGATCATTAAATTGTTCCCCTTTGCTTTCGCTAGTGCCCTCCTGTGCTAACGTCATATAAAACTCGGGGGGGGGGGAAACGAAATAAAAAGCCAAACACATTTGTGGCGTTAATCCTGAATATCAAAATCCTTGGGAGGGAATCCACTGTACAGTTCTTTGTTTAGAATTAATTCTCATAAGGGAACTCTGTGTGTCATGTCTCATTATTAAATAAATTAGAATGTGTATACTCGACGACCAGGGTAAGTATAATCTCATGAAATGCGGGTAAATGTGACACGTGTCCGTATTCATTTTTAAAGAATTTAAGTTCTTTCATGCTGTAATATTTATTTTTCCCCAGAGTACTTTGAACACAACAGCTTTGAGCAGTTCTGCATCAATTACTGCAATGAGAAATTACAGCAGTTCTTCAATGAGCGCATCCTGAAAGAGGTAAATAGGCAGCGTGTTTTAGTCATCCTCAGAAACCTTCTCTGTCATGTCTCAAACTCACAACTTATTTACTCTTTAAATGCAGCAGGACACGGTGGATGACAGCTTCCCTTCTGTTCTGTATTTGTCTCCTTGTGTTCCAGAGGAAATTAGAATGCTAATTCTAATGCTAATAGATGTGATGAGAGACTTGAGACTTGTTTCTCTCCTGTAATCTCTTAATGTTATTTTCTTCTAAGGACTCCAATTAAAGGAGTACAGTTTGGAAGTTACTTCAGGGACTTTCACCGATTTATAATATAGATTTCGGACTACTTTTGGACTTTTTGTGCAGGAACAAGAGCTCTATCAAAGGGAAGGACTGGGAGTGAACGAAGTGCATTATGTTGACAACCAGGACTGTATTGGTAGGTTCACTTTCATTCTCTGTGAACAACAGGGACGCTGCACAAAGGAACTATATTTAAATGATAGCTGTTATATAATGATTACTGTTCGCTCGATAGAATTTTTTTTCCGTACCTATTACATATTTATATATGAGCTACTAACAATTCATAATCCATTTTGACTTTGGGAGCGCAAAACCACAATCCTATATATTGAACTGTATTAGGATCACACGTAAAAGAAATAAATGTCAAATGTCTAGAAAAATGTTACCATTATAAAAGGGCTAAAATAATAATGTAATCTTATACTAGTAACATTTTTAATTTTTAACAAGTGAATGTCAATATCCCCACACAAGCCTAAACATAACAGTCTGAGCCCAGCTGCCACTATTACCATATTCATGCAGTTCAGTATTAATAATGGGTAATATTGTTAAATATATATTTTTAAAAACACTCCTGGTTGATGGACAGACCTAACAAAAGATTTCAGTGTGCGTAGTCCTTTCTCCCGAACACACACAAACATTTATACAATCACATTCAACCACCAATGATGGTGTTATGACAAAACATACTAAAGTGTTACTTGTTAACATAGCTACACATTTGGGTTTGCAGTATTACAACCGTTTCCTTATTAATTTCCTCTTAATATTCTGAATTTATTCTTGTAATATTAGAACTTTTTCTCTCTCAGGAAATACACTTTTTTTTTTCTCGTAATATTTTGACTTTATTCTCATTCATTCTTCATTCATCATATCCATTATTATTTTATATCCTCCCAGCGTGCCCGTTAATACTACTTTTTAAGAATTACATTTAATGTATATACCAAATGGCTTGGGGAGCTGAGGTAAAAGGTTTAGTTCTCAATTGGTGTCACAATATTTAAACAAGATTCTCGTAAACTACTATGGATTGTTGCTTTATGTGAGAGAAAGGACCTTATTGGTTTTGCCTGATTATTCTTTCACCCACCCAATACTTTTCCAGATTCCACCTACAGTTATATAGATATGTAAATCAATAAACTGAAGAAGTAACGGCATTTAAATTTCAAATAGGTATTCAAATTATATTAACTGAAAAGGGAACACATGCTCTAGTTAGTAAAAGTAAACCAGTAGAGAACAATAGAAAGTGACCTTATCCCATAGATTATACAGTACGGAAATATTAGATTAGAGTAACAATACATTAATCCAAAAGTCACTTTTGAGGGTTCACTGTTCTCTTATTCTGCATGCATACATTCCCCTGCTAGTGATTTTCAACAAGGGACCACACCCTCTGGTCTGGGGGAGTGCTGCTTTTTTTAATACCATAACTCACAGTCATGCATACAGGACTAAGTGCACTCACCATGTATTTTTACCTTTGGTGGTCTTCTGACATTAAAACAATCCACTCGGGGGACACTATTAAGTTGAAAGTATGCTTACGAGGGCTAAGATATGCAAATTCTGCAAGAATGCACAGACAGATAGTCTTTGTGCATAAACTGTCTGGAGAGCCAACATTAGAGCCATACACACCACAGTACTAGGGATGCTTAAAGGATGACATGAGTTCGCTCACGTGGGTTTCATTTAGACCATTTTTCTTGCTCAGACGGTTGTCAGAGTGGCAAAAGTGTACCTGTCACTGCTACAAAAGCACAGATTTCTCATTATCCAAGAAATGTGTGTCTCAAGGGAGGCCATAGAATGAATCTTTGTGGCTTTTGTGGATTCTTTAGTGACAAATGAAGGCGGGAGAAATGATACAACCTTGTTTCTTGTTGTCCTACATGTCAAATAAATTCCAGAATTAATTAGATGAAGTAGTCCGTGTATCAAGGTGAAGCATTTTGATTTTGTATTTCAAAGGCTGTGATTATTCAGGTGTGAGGTTAACTGACAGCCATGAATAACATTTATGACTTGCAAATGACCATTTGGGCCGCGTATTAATTCACTCATCAGTCTTCAGGATTCATGCACAGGTGCTTGCTCATGCAAATTTTTCTGGGAGGTCCTTGGCTATTAGATGATATATATATATAACACAGCATGCCATATGAATAATTCAGCCATGATACTAAATTAGCATCCTGATGAGCACATTTTGTGCTTTGAATAGTCACGCAGAGTGGACATTTCGAATAAATGTTACAGGATTCTTGTTGCTAATAGATCATCATTTGTTTGCAGATCTCGTTGAAGCAAAACTCGTGGGCATTCTGGACATTCTGGATGAAGACAACCGCCTTCCTCAGCCCAGCGACCAACACTTTGCACTGGCTGTCCACAGCAAGCATAAAGACCACTTCAGACTTACGGTTCCACATCTTAACTCCTTGCGCCTCAACACTCAGACACACGAACGCACGCGTCTCGTTGTCTTCTATTGTCATTCTCTGCCATTGTGTGGGCGGTGAGATCGACTCCACATTGGTTTCATCTTTACGATCAATATTACCAGACCTGTGTGCTACAGCAGTTACATGACTGACGCGCACACTCTTACTCCCTGCCTTTCTCTGCTTTTGCTGCTCTCGTTTGTCTCAGCCATCTCTTTGCAAGCTTGAAATCCTGTTAGATTGAATTCTTCTTCTTTAAAAGGAACTCATTGAAATATTAGCTTTAAAAAAGGTAACCATTTATCGATGGAAAGATAATCTGTTGATAACCAAAACAGCACCTTCCCAGACACATAAACAGTCTCTCAGATTAACGGAAAAGTGTGGAATTTTACCGGCTGCCACTCAGAGTTTTTAAATGAGATACATGCGTAGTAGAGATGCGATTATGTTGTGAGGAAACAGCTTTTCCCTTTGCCGTTGTTCCTTCAGATTACAACATTCAGATTAGGTCCTCCAAGTTTGCCTAAACTCTTGTTGTTGCTCTGCTTTATCTCCATATAGTAATTTTTTTTTTTCTTAAACACCAATTTCACTTAACATGTTGTAATAAACACTACAGGGGGTCCAAGGGTTACTATGGTACCGACATACGTAAGACGTTTCGAGGTTAAGAACAGAGTGCAATTTTTGTGCTGCCACGTAAGAATATATGAGGGGCCGTTAGGGACATTATTCAGGATTGACTGAAAGTCTAGCTCGCATAAACACTATTCAAACAGCATGACCCTGGCGCTCACGCAAGCATGTTGCTGACATTCACGTGCGCATGTCACTGACGCCCAAGCATGCGTATCAATCACATTCACACGCACGTCACTGGCGCTCACGCGTTCATGTCACTGACACTCACGCAGGCATGTCAAACACGTTCACGCGCACGTCGATTATGCTCATAGTGTAAATAGTGTAAATCTTAAGTTCGTTAGGTAGTATAGAATTACTATCTATCCATCCATCCATCCATTTTCTGAGCCACTTCTCCTCACTAGGGTCGCGGGCGTGCTGGAGCCTATCCCAGCTATCATCGGGCAGGAGGCGGGGTACACCCTGAACTGGTTGCCAGCCAATCGCAGGGCACATACAAACAAACAACCATTTGCACATGAGAACATGCAAACTCCACACAGGCGGGGCCGGGGATTGAACCCAGGTCCTCAGAACTGTGAGGCTGATGGTCTAACCAGTCGCCCAGATATTATAGAGATGTACTGCACACACTCAGAGTTAAATATTTATATATATATATATATATATATATTGTATAAATATAATAAAAATCTATCTATCTATCTATCTATCTATCTATCTATCTATTGATCTTTTCTGATGTGTTCATTAATGTGGATTGTCCTAATCAAAGAAATAATTAAATACAGGTACATCTCTATAAATTATATTAGTTCCAAAAGCATTATATTGTTAGGAAGTTTAATTCAAAAAGTGAAACTGGTGTAATAGAGATGCAATACAGACTACACACACTCACAGTCAAATATTCGACATGCGCACGTGAGTGTCAGTGACACGCGCGCGCGAGCGCCAGTGACGTGTGCGTGATCACAAGTGACATGCTCCTGTGAGCGCGTTTGACTAGTGTTTATGAGAGCAAGACTTTGTCATGCGTATGAGAGTGTGAGAGCTAATCCTGAATTATGTCCCTAACGGCCCCTCATATTATGCCACGGCCATAGGAACTGAACTCAACATCATTCTTATATGTTGAAAGAATATTACTACCGTAAGACATTTAAAACATTATTCTAACAATACGTACAAGTAAAGGGCTTACCCATAATAGACGCTTGGTCCTCTCTGCAGTCAGTAAACACCCCCTATTTGATTGTCAATTTTTTTTTTGCGGCTAGGAGAAATCATGCAGTTCTATGTATCAAATTTTGTCCAAAAGGGTCACTTTTGAATCCCTGCTTAAATGACCAAATATGGTTCATTGCCTGGGAAATTGGCTTCAGTTTTCTAGTGCTTTTCTGCCTTCAAGGTACTTGAAACACTTTTAATGTCACCTCGTTCACCAACTGAATATTGATGGTGGCATATGTTGCCATGGAGGGAACATCTGAGGGCTCGATATCTTTCACAGGGATCAAACCAACAACCTTCAGTTGCAGAGACAACCACTCCACTATCTGAGCCAAGCCAAATGTGCTACATTTTTACAAGTACCAATTATGCAGGTCCTCTTATAAAGCCGGGATGTAATGGATAATTATATACATGTATGGTAATGCACTTTAAGTGTACCTTGTAATACATGTGCAAGACAACTTGATTTATGCAAGCTGCCAAGCAGTCAAATGAATGCAAATTACACTTTTTTTAAAGATTATACTCACTACGGCGCAATATAATGAATGGCATCTTTGTCGTTTTTCAGTCCAACTCCGTTGAGCCAAACCAGCCTTCCTCAATCAATACTGTTGCAGCATGGCAGTTGATAAACAATGTTCTACTGCATAGACAGTGATGGATAAGTCAAGAGTGAAATCATTACATATGTGGTTCAACACTGTCAATATAGAAGATTTGATGTCTCTTGCTCTGCCCCTCAGGTTCCAAGGAAGTCAAAACTGACTATTCATCGGAATCTCCGGGATGATGAAGGCTTTATCATCAGGCACTTTGCTGGAGCTGTCTGCTATGAAACGGTAATTTGTCCCACAGTCTCTAATATAAATATGCAAGTATGCGTTATACAGTGACGACAGCAGCAGTGAAAACTACAGTGGAAAATTAACGGAGCAATGCAGTTCGGAGTTGTTGATGCAATATTACAGCAGATGCTAAATGGGTGTCAAATCTGGATCCAGCTTCTCATTTTAAAACATATTTGTCATTTTCGCATCAATGACTCTCTAAGAAAGTTAATATGAATAAAGTTGATGTCAGCTGTGTGTATTGACAGATAGCACTAGAAGCTGCTTTATTTCTGCGACTTATTGCATTTTTTTTAACGGAAAGTCAAATACTGATTGTGTTTGTGTCAACAGACTCGTTTTGTGGAGAAGAACAATGACGCCCTCCACATGTCCTTGGAGAGCTTAGTGTGCGAATCTAAGGACAACTTTGTTCGACAGCTGTTTGAGACCTCCACGTTTAACAAGGACTCCAAACACAAGGCGGGAAAATTAAGCTTCATCAGCGTTGGAAACAAATTCAAGGTCAGAGAGGCCCCAGATTTTGTCATATTAAACGCACAAGGCAGTGAACAAGCTCCTCCTGTTAAGAGATTAATATTATCAAAAGATTAATAGGTATAAAAGAAATCGGAATGATGAATCTCAATATTCATGAATAATTGATAGAACTGAATTGTGTTAACCTCCAAATTTGTATTTATTTATTTATTTATTTTATTCATTTAGTTTTTTATTAAGCCATTCAGAAGTTGGCTTTTCTCCGGGTCCTCCTGCTTCGTCCCGCATTCCATGAACATACATTTTAGGTTCATGGAAGACTCTAAATGGTACGTAGGTGTAAATGTGAGTGTGAATGATTTTATTTATTTTTTTTGTTAATACTGTATGAGCCCTGCGATTGGCTGAACTAGTCCAGGGTCCAGCTATTCCGAGACCCTAATGAGGACAAGCTCTAGATGGATATACTGTGGTTTACTTCTCTGTAAATATAGTCCATTATTGTTTTACGATGGAGATAGAGAGTCTGGGATTAATTAGGTTACTTTACATTATTTAGAAAAGTAACAATCAGGGTGATAGAATAGATTGTATTTGACTTTAGAGCTTCCACTTTATTCTCCTTTTCTAGATACTTTTTCCTCTTCCTTCTTCAGTGGAGTATACTTCTTCTAATTTCGAGACATCTCAGCCTCTTTGTGAGAGAATAAAGATGAATGAAGTCAGCTTCAGGTATTACAGAGCAGTGATGGGAAAATTGAAAAGAAGGTTGGAAACAAACACCTGAAATGAGACACTCCCAAAAGAGTGTTTATTGAACCAAAAGCACACTGTTTGTTTCAAAAAGAGGGAGTCTGACCACCCCCCCCCCCCCCCCCCCAGTCATCTCCCCCACTCCCTCCGTCAGGTACAAACTACGCGATGTGTTTTTCAACAGACTTTATCACTGCTGCGAATGCTGCAGGGCTTTCATCACTAATGCACCAGACACGGACTCTCGCACAAAGACAATGCCGTTCAATAAGGTGCTGGTGGCCCAAGAGTGTTGCAGAGGATGTGTGGCGCCCACAACCTATGTGGCCGGCTCAACTTCATATCACATTCCTCAAACAAAACACTTATGAGTCCTTGTCTACTTTTGTTCGCAGACGCAGCTCAACTTACTGCTGGAAAAGCTTCGTAGCACTGTGAGTTCTAATCACCATGGCATTGTAGACTCAAATCAAAACTTCTACCGGCAGATGGGTTCTCTAATGGTTGCCCTCTTTCCGTGCAGGGCTCCAGTTTTATCCGCTGTGTCAAACCCAACCTGAAAATGGTCAGCCACCACTTTGAAGGAGCTCTCATTCTCTCACAGCTGCAGTGCTCAGGTAACATGTTTTTACGGCTGTCTGATAGTATAGTCCCTACTGTTGTGTTGGAATGTAATCAGCTAGACTTAAACAAACAGTCAAAACGTATTTTATAAATCAATTAATAGTCAAAAGGGTGCAGATTGACTCTTTGGAACAAAAGACTCCAAAAAGCAAGAATTGTCAGGCTTGAAGCAAGCGTAAAAACAGTAGGAACAATCGACGAGAAATGAATCAGCCAAATAAAAAACATGTTTTGAATGGAAAATGATTGTGAAAGAGTGGCAGTTAATACTCAGACTAATTACAAAACAAGACATGGGTAAGAGCGCTGGAGAGTGGCAGAAAGCTGATTGGTAGACAGAGGTGTGAGGGACATACAAAATCCTTAAAATAATATATTTAAAAATATTTGAAAATGAATACAAAATCAAATATAAGCTAGAAAAATAACAAAATGAATGTAAAATAAATAAAACTCAATCTTGTGGAGGAAACAAGTTTTAGTGCATTGTTTTTGTCAGGTCATCATCCGCCTGTTTTTTAGCCTATTGCGTTTCAAGATGTTTTTGTTTCACTCAGGAATGGTGTCTGTGCTAGACCTGATGCAGGGCGGGTTCCCCTCCAGAGCCCCCTTCCATGAGCTTTACACCATGTATAAACAGTACATGCCTGATAAGCTTACGCGACTGAACCCACGACTTTTCTGCAAGGTGCAATACTTTCTCCCTCAGTGATGCCCAGTTGTATTTAGATAACACAAGTGATTAAGATGGACAGTATTTCGATGTTTACTATTTTGTATATGTTGTTCTGTAGGCTTTGTTCAAAGCGTTTGGACTGAATGACAATGACTTTAAATTCGGGTTGACCAGAGTGTTCTTCCGTCCGGGAAAGGTAACCGAAAAAGCAAATGTCCTGTAAAACACAAATAGCCCAATTAAAAGTCATTGTTGATTGTGTGTTCTCAGTTTGCTGAGTTTGACCAGATCATGAAGTCAGATCCTGACCACCTGGCAGAGCTTTTGAAGAAAGTCAACAAGTGGCTGGTGTGCAGCCGTTGGAAGAAGGTCCAGTGGTGTAGCCTGTCAGTGATCAAACGTGGGTCCAGTCGACCACACACAATGTCTCCCCCACATGTGTCACAAATCTGCAACATAGTCACTCCCCTCCAGTAAATTATAGTGCCCTGATGGCGTTACTAAAGTCATACTTCACACCCTTGAATTTATTCGTAATGTGGAAAGTAGCTTGAAGCAATTTTAAATTTTACTCTCAAAGCAGTCAGCACTGCAGCACTTGATACTGTGCTTGCTTGTGGAATTCTACCATTTCACAGCAAGCATTCTGCTCTTTGTTTTGAAAGCATTCAATTAAATTATGGAAGAAAATTGCCTGCTTGATGAGGGACTTCCTGCATAACAGACCATACAAGTACTGTATTGTATTTCAGTAGTCATTTATTTTATTTCGTGTGTGTGCGCGCGCCCATGCGTGTGTGTGAGGAAAAACGTGATTTCCCACAGGGGTTAGATATGCTTTTAGGGGCGTTAATGCTGAATCCCATTACAGCATGTATGATGGTGTCAGATTTCTCTGTGATAGAACATTTTTGCTTAGGTTAGAAATCTATTGTGTTTCTCTTTTTCCACTGTCGCCAGTCAGGAACAAGATGAGCTACAGAGCTTTGGCATGCATTAAGATTCAGAAGACGGTGCGCATGTGGTTATGTAAGCGGAAGCACAAGCCACGGTGAGTCTCCCCCATCGGTATACCCACTTTAGTAATTCAAGACTCACACTATTGTCACTTTATTGTCATAGGCTGAGCAGAAACACAGCAGTTTTACAAAGCAAAGACATTTTTACTTGGCCAGTTCCCTTCATACAACTTGAAATTTAAAAAAGGAAATGCATAAAATGGAGTATACTGTAATAAATAATGTACCGTGGAACCTCTAAGGTCCTTAAACCAGACTCTGGTACAGACTCTGGTCACCTCCGCTTTGTTGGGATTTCAAAACCGGGTTTCCCATATACTATAAATATTAAAAATTGAAATAATTCATTCTGGTTACAAACTGACACCATTATTAAACTTGTATTAACTGTACATGGAACATTTTTAACAGTAACAAATTTGGACATGATTTCCATTGGTCAGCGACAAAGTTTATAAATAGATAAATAATCCTGAACTTCAATACTAAAGGCATAATGCAAAAGGAAAGTCATGTCCAATCTCACCATTGTAATAGATTTTCAACAAATTGCACAAATTATTGCCGTGCAAGTTGAGTGGGTCCTCATACTGTATAATTCAATTGTATATGTTTGTTTTTTTACACAGTACTCCAAAATGTCTTTTTGGAATGTGATTGAGAATGAATGTCTTACTTTGCCTTTGTAAAAGAATCCCACTTTTCTCTTTATTTGGTTCTATTTTAAAAAGCTGGTAAAGGCAGCCATTCAGAAAATCTGGTTTTATGTCATTATAGCATCGATGGTATGGTAAAGGTGAAAAACCTGAAGAAGCACATGGAGCGCTTCAACGAGGTGGTCAATGGGCTGAAGGAGGGCAAACAGGAGATGGCCAAGCAGGTCCAGGTGCTGGCAACCAGCATAGACTCTCTGTTGTCCATGATAAAGGTGAGTCATCATGAATATGCCCTTCCTTCTTACGGCATACAACGATTATTGTCCAGTTATAAAGACGGATCTTTTTATAGGGACTGTAAAGCTGCTTACTGTATGCTATCAGTCTTCATCAGTCAGATTCTCTACTTGGCTTAGCATTGGGTATATGCGCAACCAAATCCCACATTCGGCAAAACAGGTCACTTCTTCCGGCTCGGACAAATCTCGGAACCGTATAGCAGGAGACTGGAACAAAGGACCCATGGAAGCTTTAAATGTCTACAATGTCTTTTGTTTTACACAAAATGTCTTCTAGAGCTACCAAATGATGACAATATCACGTTTAGGTGTTGTTTGTGTTTACATATATCATATTTTTATGAATAAATGATATGCATGTAATTGACTTTTGTCTGAAAACACCAGCCATATAGAAAACAAAATTTTAGCCAGTTTGGGTTCAACCGATCCTGTCATCATCCCATTGTTATGCTAGTTATCGAGGCATACACGGGAAGTCCGCTAACTTGTTTTCGGCATTTGGTCATGTGATGTTCCCCATATAGTGGATTGAGGTGTGCATGAACTATTTTGTTTTGAGTTTGCTTCAACACTCATGAATGTTATATGTTTACACTTGTGCACACAGAAGTCTTCCTTGCCAAGTGCCCAATCCTCATGTTTTCTCTCTCAATCGATATTTCCAATCGGCTCATGAGGAAGAAAGCCTTTCTTCAATAATGTCATTTAGTGTGGCTGTTCCTTATATATGATCAAACTTGATTAGTGAAATCCCAGTTCACCCTTTGGCAATAAACACAACTTTTATTGCAGCTGCCAAGAACTGCAATAAAACAGCAAATCACCAACCAATCTACATCCCATTCAGTGAGCATTCCCCGCAAGTGCCGGTTTTCTTCAAACTGTTGCTCCTCATGCACCATTAGCAGCTACAATAAGTGAGTGGTGATGATGCCTGCGGCGTCCTTGCTGACAGTGACGCAATGTTGATTCCTGACCCTTCCTATCCCCGCTTCATCACAGTCAGCCTCTCAACCCCCTTATTCTTCCATTAGCCTATTACCAGACCAACGTCAACACTCACAATGCTCTGAGCACTGCGTCGCTGAGTGAATAATTTATGGGATGCAATGCCTGTCATTCACCTCTCCATACATTGGGGACAAGGCCTTGTCACCTCCCATCTTTGTGTTCCTGTTAGTGACTCCCTCTAATGAATCTGCACAATATACTGACCTCTCCTCCCCTCATTAATTGACAAGTACCGCAGGCAGTCAGCCAACATTTTTTTCATTGGCTTTGTTGCTGCATGATAAAATGCATTCATTCATTTTCCGAACCGCTTATGCTCACTAGGGTCACAGGCGTGCTGGAGCCTATTTTTGGCACCAAACAAACGTCATACAGTCACTAAAAGTATTTCAAAGTTGGAGATAACTTTCATCGAGGAGAAAAAAAAAAAAAAAAAAAAGATTATTCCAATTTTATTACCTCTGAAAAGGTTATGGGTTTTTTTTTTTTTTTTTGATAGCAGTTTTTGTGGGTCTCAATATCAGTCTCAAAATTTTAAATCTTTTTCAATAGAAATGGTTAAAAATATATATATCATTTTACACTTGAGACTATATTAGAGTCCCAGAATGCACATGTCATGGAAACAATGAGTTCCAGTCCTGGAACAATCAGTCCCTGGAATTTATCATCACAGAATACAGATACAGTAATCCTCCGCTATATCACGGTTCTTGCTCCACAGTACTGCTATATTGCAGATTTTTATTGCAGTTGTTACTCTCTTTTAAACTGTTTGGACAATATTTTTGTTATCCATTGCTCTATCAGTATATTATGCCATGATAGCATTTTTTTTTAGAACAACATATTTTCTCAAAAACATTCATGATAAACGATAGTATTGTTGAAGTGTTTTTTTTATTATTATTCACGGATATAATGATATTAAAGCATAATTACACATTACAAATTGTGCACTGGTAATCAAACATGAGCACAACTGTGTTACTAAATAAATGTAGGGCTGCATTTCACAATATGAGCACATAAATAAAAAGAAGAAGAAAAGTTACACATGTTCAAATGAAGTGCTTAATAAAAGAAAGAAAAAAGGTTAGAATTTCCCCTTTTCTGTTTGGCATCTTGACAACAACAGTGAGGTCTCAACTATTTACATATTTTAATTTAACAAATCTTAACAACTGTTATTGTTGTTCAAAAGCTTTGTTTTGGTTCGTAATGGCGTTTCACATATATGCACTTTTAATAAGTGTTCCCAGTGGGAACTTCCCACAAACAAAAATGACATTGATCGTTCCATTTTAAGCGTCGTTTGTTCCAAATGTTCTCTTGCTTTATCAGTCGTTTTCTGATCTTTCTCTGTCTTTTACTCAACTTATTCTTTGGCTGTGGTGTGGAACCATATGGGACTGTTTCGTGGACTGCGGTCCGGCAGTTAGTAACCTGTTTTAAACGATTTTGCCACGATTGAGTGAACCAGAGCAAGCTGTTTAACACCTTAGCTCACTTGCTAGTTAGCTCCCGCGATACTCTGTACCAGTGTCGGCATACTAGTTAACTTTTCCTAAAGTGTCTCAGTCGTGTGTGTCTACTGATCCGAAGCCGTTCCGCCAGTGGCTCACTACGTCGTGAGAGGGGCGCCGGGTGTTACCACAAAAATGAAAATGTATCGAGTCCGGAAAAACGTCTCTTGTATTTTTGGAATGATAACTTGCCCTTCTTTGCCTTCGATTGGCAAGACATGACTCATACTGTTAGTGGATTATGATTCGCTGAACCACTTCAGCAACACACATACACACACACACACACACACACTGAGGTAAGAAATACTGTGCATCTGTGTGTTGATGGACGCAGATTGATCATGCTTTATGGCTCCCTGCTCATTTTTTTGCGTCTCAGACGCGGCACGCACATCAAACAAGATCCGCGCGTGTGTGTGTGTGTGTGTATAGTATATAATGGACAAAATGGGGAGGGGTAAAAAAAAATCTTACTGATTTCTCACGTCTTAAAATCTGTTCCAATCAAACTGTTGCCATCATAATACATTCAGTAACTGTACAGGCAATGGTTTTATTATCAATTTCCTGTCCAATTAACTTTTAGGCAGGTTACCATTATGACTAGGGGCCTAGCTAGGGGTAGATGCATTTGAGTCATCAATGATGAATGAATATGAATATGAATGAATATGAACAAAGAGTTCGAGCAGGCTGAGACAACGTCAGTAATTGTGTGCACCACAGTTCAAATAATAGCGTTCACATTTGGCTACTGTAAATGAACCGCACTAGCAGAGCAATCCCCTTAGAATACATTTGAAGTGAACCAAACCTGATAAGTGACCACAGCCATAGATATACTGTATGTCAGTGAGCTACAGTATCACTGATCTTCATCTTTTGACCTCTTCTCGCCTCCAACAGAGTTCAGTTATGAACCGGAAAGAGATTGACACAGAGTACCAGGTGTTAGTGAAACGCTCAGAGCGGCTGCTGTCCTCCATGCAGAAGAAGAAACAGCAGGAGGAGGAATCTGAGAGGCTGAAGCGCATAGAGGAGGAGATGGAGAAAGAGAGGAAGCGGCGGGAGAAGGAAGAGCAACAACGCGAGCAAGAGGAAGAGGAACGAAGACTGTATGTGGCAACAAGGGGAAATATTTGCATGAAATATTTTGTAAATGTGTTCAGGGTTTGGTCATAATATGTCTCAACTCTCTAGGAAATCAGAGATGGAGCTAAAACGGAAAAAGGAAGAGGAGGAGAGGAAAAATAGAGAGGAAGAGGAGAAGGTTCTGCAGGTTTGGGCAGCCGTCATTTGTTATATTTGTCTGTTTTGTATTCAACAAATTGATATCTGCAGGACAACTGCACAAGTTAAGAAAAGCCCCCAAAATTGTGTTTGAATAAAAGAACATACTCTGTCCGGACTGCATTAATCTCGCTTAAGAAGAGCACTACTACCCACTCCCCTTCCTAGAAGAAATGCTTAAACCCAGTCAAATCTACTTGTCATTCACGCAGAATTACACTCTAATCATGGGTTCATCAGGAGCTTTCTTGAAAGCAGTATCATGTATTTAGGAAATGTTACTGTTTTACCTCAGTGGCCTCACAAAAATCAACCCAGCAATTCACGGGATGATTTTCCTTTCTTATGACGTGCTCAGCAATGTTGGGGTAGCAGTACCTCATCTGTAAGCATTTAGTCTTAAAAACTATTTGTTATAGGCATGCTAGTCTGCGTCCTAAAGACTGTCGAGGTCTTGGAGGGAAGCAGCCCCAAAGCCATGCCCTCAAAATCCAGCTCAGGAGTTGAGTAACCCATCACGCTGACCTCTCCCTGCATGCTGCATATCTTTGAGCTACTTCTCCATGTGGCTTGCAAGTAAAATATAGCTGCTAATTGAATTTCCCCTTGGGGTATCGTAATGAGTATATAATAAAGTTTAAAATTACTTTAAATTAAGAGTGTACTAGGGAATTGTGTCTGGCTTTATACTGCTCCATGCAACAAATTTACTGTATTGGGTTCACTCCCGCTGCTCTCATATCTTTTTATTTGGACAACAGTACACGCTGAACTTTCCCAGAGAAAGCCGGACATAAAACAACTGCACTGAAGTAAATAGATACATTTAGAAATTAGCAACTAAATCACACATCTCACAATTTAATAATTTGTATTTATTATTATTATTTTTTTTTATTACATAGTATAATTGGTTGAGAACCTAAAGTAATGATCGCACACTGGAGCTTTGTGCTGCCCTCCCGTGGCTTGGTACTACAGTGTGCTAGGAGTCATAGTGCGATGCTGTACGATCTGCACCAGCTAAGCAATTCTGTGGGCTCTAGATGCCACCCCCTGCAAAACCATTCCTTCATAGTTTGTCTTGTAAATTGCTATAGCTTCCCACTTGTTGTCTGTCCAATTTGCACAATATTTAGGTGAAATTGATTTACAATGTTTATTGCTTCCTAACTGGACAACTTGATAGCCCATCATTGGGCTTGACTTTGAGTTCGACTGAGTTGATTATGTGTGTCTTTATTTTTTGAACACTGTGTTTTTCTACCATTTTCCCACATTATCACTTTCTGCTCAAATGAAGACAACCTGGTCCTAACCTTGGACCTCGTCCCAGAAGACTTCCCATGTGGTCTTGATTGACGATCCTATTCCCTGACAATTTTCCTCTGAACTACTTTGCTCCAATTGTGTGCTCTCATTTGTTCGGTTATTATCTGCTTTCGTGTGGTATTTGTTACATCCATCTATCTTTGCCTGTTCTACTCACTCAAGATTTTACACTTTTTGGTTCCTTTGTTCCTATCAAATCTCTGTGGCTACAAGTCATGTTTTTTGTACATTCTCTCCACTCACCAATTTAACTCCCACACTCATTTGTCTCTGTATACACACACTTATAACTGCAGTCTGTTTTTTTCCATCCAACTTTTTCACCAAACCTTTCAGCCAGTAGACCTTCCAAGGGTATGCAAAAAGTTACTCCCTTCTCATTTATTTTCTGCTGAATCAAGGACACTCATGATATCTTGGCCCCTTCAGTCCTTAAATCATTGTGTTGTGGTGCCATTCAAGAAGTTCAGAGAGAGAGGCTTTGTGATTTAGGTTTGCTTTAAGATTACAAAACCTATGAACTAGCTCCTCCTAGGGCCACACTAGGCTTTGTTGGGAACCATAAAATCTTCTCTTGTGCTCGGTGACTGTGGAGCAGCTCAACACTCAGATCACCTGTTTCACTCTGATCGTGTGTCATACATAGCTGCTGGTCTTACCATCCATCAACATGAATAATACATTATTGGCTGGGAGGTAATTCATATTTAAAAGCTGCTCCTTAAAGGAAATGACCCTGTATGGACATCATCAATGGCTGTAGTGAGAGAAATGTTTCAGAGTTCAATATACTGTATATCAACCTGAACGTTTAGGGTGATTTCACACCTGTGGTCCATGTTTTGGTGCACTTACCAACAGGTCTGAAAAGTTTCTATAGGGAAGGGGTCACCCCACGGGCACCACCCAAAAAATAGCTCAGCAGTGAAAAGAAAATGGACAATTTTTTAATTTTTTTGTCCTGTTCGGCTGTTAGGTCGAACAGAATCTATGCCGGAACAGTTTTAATGTCCCACAGTGGACTTTTTAAGCTGCCGCTGTGGTTCTTTGTATTTTGATGGATTTTTATTGAAAATTTCAGTTGGCCAGAACAAGGTTTTAAAGGGGAGTGACAGAAAAAAATAAAGGGGAAACACAGTGAAAAGATAACTAAATAATATAGGAAGAGAAGACAACAAAAGACAGCACATTAACTGTAACAAAGATGGCTAGTAAATCATTAGATGCCTAGTACAATAACACATTAGATTTGAGTGTTTTATGGGGCAGTAGTGCTACATACACCCTGTGAAGGAAAGACAGGACAAAATAGGACAGGGCTGGACAGGAGGGGAAGCATGCAGGACAGAGGTAGCGGACCTGGCTGTACAACTGAAGTGTGGTGGGAGTGACTAATGTAAATTCGAAACATCTTTAGAAATAGAGTGCAAGTGAGGGCATACTAAGGAGGTTCGTATAGTTACGAGCTATTTATCACAATGAGTGAGTGGCCCCAGACCAAACGAATAAGTCTAGAGGTGAGTATCTGCGGACTCGGGTAAGTAAATTGACGCCATCTTGCATGCACAATAACATTCAGAAGTGACCTGTGGCCTGCACCGTGGGGGCTGAGGACCCCACCGCCACCGCCTCCCCCCACCCCCAACAGAGCGTGTGTGAAATTGTGAGAAAGTAAAAATAAAAAGTCAATAAATAAATGAGAAAGTAAAACAACAACAACAAAGAATACAGAAGGCAAAACTTTACTATTACCTTTACAATATAATGTTATTATCAGATAGCATTTTACCCTGGCAGAGGAATGAAAGATCTAGGTTCAGCATGTTGAAGAAGGGCGACCAGCTATTTGTTTAATTATGTAATTGATGTTTTCTAATGAAATATATTCTATGATGAGATTTAACCAGTGATTATTATTGATAGATTGTTTATTTTTCCAGTTTAGTAAAATCGTTTTCTTAGCGATAGCTAACACGAGTATTGATTGTGAATATTTATTTGAGAGTTCGATTATGCTTAAGTCTCCGAGTATGCACAAACTTGGGGAAAGTGGTATTCTGCAGTTTAAAATATATGAGAGTTTCTGCGTGACCAAAGTCCAAAAGCATTGAGTTGCTGTGCATTCCCATGAAAATAGGTGTCTGGAGTATTTTTAGTGCAGTGTGTGCATATGTTAAATCGAGAGAAGCCCATTTTACGCATAGTGTATTGTGTACCGTGTGTTCTGTGAGCACTGTATCTTGTATAAGCTGTAAATTTGTATTTTCTGTCATCCTAAATGTATTGTTACATATATGCATCCAGTAACTATGGTCAGCAGACTTAGAAAGGTCTTCTTCCAATTTAGTGATTGGTAAGTACATTGATATTGTACCTGTAATTAATTTCACAAAACTTCACTATTTGCTTAACAAACCCCAGCAGTTGAAGCGTGCTCTGAAGTTTTGGGATTCTTTTTTTTTTTTTTTTTTTTATTGCTGTTTTTAATTTATTGTATTCAAGGAAGTTTCCGCTTCTTATTTTAAATTCTTGGAACAATTCATCACGTCACAAAAATAGTATTGTTAAATGGTTGTTGTTGATGGTCAATTCCAAATTGTTCCCATGTACTAAAATAAATGGATATGTTGTTAATTTTGAAATCTGGATTGTGCCAGAATGGGGAGAGTATCCTGGGAGCAAATTGAGATTCTGTAGATTCTAGACTTTTCCACCAAGCGGTTAAGGTGGATGCAATTACTGGGTTCTTGAAACAGTTATGCCGTTTGAGACTTGTAGAAATAAATGGGAGTTTTGAGAGTTTGATATTATTGCAATCTATCTGTTCCAATTCCAGCCAAGAATGATGCTCCTCATTGATAAGGTATTGTTATTGGTTAGTTAAATAATAGCGTTTAAAGTTGGGAGCATTTAGGCCCCCACCTGTGGGGAGTTTGCATGTTCTCCCCGTGCCTCCCACATCTCAAAAACATGCGTGCTCGGTTAATTGAAGACTACAAATTGCCCATAGGTGTGAATGTGAGTCCGAATGGTTGTTTGCTTCTATGTGCCCTGGACAGGGTGTACACCTCTTCCCTCCCGTAGATAGCTGGGATAGGCTCCAGCAGCCCACGACCCTAGTGAGGATAAGCGGTAAATAAAATGGATGGATGGATGATGCAGTAATCTGATAATTGTGAAAATGTCTTTATGAGATTGAAGACAGCGTGAAGAGATGACTTGGGTTTTTGTAAATAAAGGTCAGCCGAGTACAAATTGATTTTGTGTTCTGCTATTGGCGAGCAGATACCTTCAATACTAGCACTTTGATGTATAGCAATTGCTCCTGTTTCGATGAATATTGCAAATAGCATTAGTGAAAGTGGGGACCCTTGTCTGGTTCCGCTTTGTCGAGAAAAACTTTGTGATTTGATTCTGTTCGTGGTGACTGTCGCTTTTGGCAAGTTGGATAATGCTGCTATCCAATGTATAAATAAGTCTCCAATCCCAAATTTGCAAAGTACTGCAAATAGGAACGACCAGTTAACTTTATTGAAAGCCTTATCTGCGTCAAGTCACATGATGATTGCTTTTAGATTTTTACGCTGTGACATGCTTATTAAATTTAGTCGACGTCTGACATTATTTGTGGAACTTCAATCATTAATGAAACCTGTCTGGTCACAGTGGATTATCGACTGAAGTCTTGCTGCAAGGGCTTTAGATTTAATCTTGATATGTATATTAATCAGTGATAAGGGCCAATAATTAGCCGAGAGAGTGGGGTCTTTGCCTGGTTTTAGTAGTAGCGTGATTGCAGCTGTGTTCATATGGTTATTAATTGGACCTTTATCTTTTATCTCCTTCATTGTTCTGCAAAATAGAAGCGCTAGTATTGACCAGAAATGTTTAATAAATTCAACCGAAATTCCGTCCGGGCCAGGCTCTCTTCCTGACTGCATATTTTTTTAAATCACTGTAATGTAATTCTGTGATGGTTAACGGGGTGTCGACACTGTCCTTAGTTTCTGTTTAATTGAGGAATTTTTTGATCATTAAGAAAAGTTTCCATTACTTGTTGGTCTGGGTTGTTCAAAGATGCATATCAGCTGCTATAATGTAAAATATTTCATTTAATTCTAGGGGTGACTGTGTACAATTGCTGATTGAATCTTGATTGACTGTATTTAATAATTTTTCTTTATTGCGTTGAAGTTGGTTTAAGAAATTTGCCTGATGTATTATTGCACTCAAAGTTGGTGTATCTTAACTGTTGTTGTATAACAGTTTGAGAGGAAAATAATTTTTGAGAGCGTTATACGGATGGAAAAAAAATGTATACTGTCTTCTTTTCTTCTGTTACTATTTTTAAAAATAAGAAAGATTTTTAATCACACTTGCATTGGGATAAATTTGGAAATTACAATATTTAAAATGAATATTTTATTATTTATTTATGAAGGCCTGTAGTTCAAAGGTCAGTATTGTAGGGCATGACAAAACCATAGTGTTTGTTGAGACAAGGTAGCGGGTGCAACAACGATGAAATGATTTACCCCAAATAATTAGAGCAGTTAGTTCTTTGGTCTTAAGCGCATTAAGGACCAAGTTGTTGTCCGCACACCACCGGCCCACCAACCTCTGGACCTCATCCCTGTATGCCGTCTCATTGTCACCAGAGATGAGACCCATGGTGGTGTCGTCTGCAAATGTAATGACCGGGTTGTCTTGGTGGGTGCTGAGTTGTGTGTACAGTAGAGCAGTGTTTTCCAACCTTTATTGAGCCAAGGCACCAATTTTACATAAAAAAAAAAAAAAAAATCCTCCGGTATACCACCAAACAAAAATACCAAAATAAATGATTATCTTTTCTCAATGTACTCATGAATTGACTTAGTCAATGTGAAATTGCTGCTGTTCCAGGTGGGAGATGGCAGTGTCGAGCGCTGTGAAAATGGGATCCTCTGACGATCTGTTAGTTCTGTATGCAAACTGATGTGCATTGACTATGGGTGGGAGACAGAACACGAGGTGACATCAGACGGGTTGGTCAAAACAATTAATTAATTGGTGTCAGAGCGACTAGTCTGGTCATTAGTCAGTGAGGCTAATGGTGTTTTTTTGTTTGTTTTTTTTTTGGTGTGGGGGGGGGCAACAGTAGCCAACTTCAGGCACGGTGGGGTGAGGGTCTGGGTCAGTGACGCATTAAATATCTTAGTGAAGACACTGGCCAGCTGGACTACACATTCTTTGAAGACATTCCCAGTCAATCCATCTGGAGAAAACTATTGTTGTGAAAGCACTCTCAAACTGCTGTTGATGTGTTTGTCTAGACACATGACCAATAAAGCTTTCTTAATAGTGGATTACCGTAATAGCTTTAATTAGGCGTGAGCACATACCAGAGTTTTGTTTTATAGATTCTGGCAAAGCAGAGACCATCCGTATTAAGCTCGCTTGCGGTTTGTGTGTTTGTGGATGATTTTACAGACGGAGCTTGAAATCCAGTTTGCTCTGGAGCGTGAGGAGCAGGTCCAGCGGACTGCCATGCTGGAGCAGGAGAGACGTGACAGGGAGCTTGCCATGAGGATTGCTCAGAGCGAGGCCGAGCTGATCACTGAAGATGGTCAGATGGACCCCAGTCTGCGCAGGTATTAAATGTAAAATAAAATTTAAAAAAAAAAGAAAAAAGGGGAAAATGCACATGGTTGCATTAGTTTTACAATGATGTGAATGACGAGCATCAAAGCCCAGATTGAACCTACTGTCTGGCTGATTTGCATGCAAGTGTAACTGCTTTTCTCCTATTACTCTGTCCTCTCATAGTGATGAGGCTTTTTCGGATCTTCCTATCTCTGCATCCTCAGCCAAAGCCATGTAAGAACTCAGCACAACTTTATAGTAGTGTAAAAATCATTCACTTATTCTCTTACTTTAGTTCCATTAGTTCCATAACCCCGATCATAGTTCCATGCATAGCTCTGATTTGCTTTGAGTACATCACCAAAGCAAAGCCCTTGTCACCAAACCCACAGTCACCTATCAAATGTAACAATAGAGTTTTTGATTAGCTAGAATCACTGGATGTGCTATTCCAATCAAACACACTGTTTACGCTCCGTGTTTGCTCAGTTTGCTCTTTTGCTCACACATTGATGTTTAGGCATCACGTCCTCTGAAGATGGATTTAAACTACTCAATATGGGTGCCGGTTGAGTTCTTTTATTTCACTTGATTTGCATCTTAATTTTGCGTGAATCGATGATGATTGCATTAAAAAATGAGACAGTGTTCTTTTTGCTGTTGCGACCCAGCAACTGGACAAATACATTCATTTTTCCACAGCATAGTACCTGCTCACTAAATGATGCTTTTCAATTGGCACACCTAGATATTGCAAGGTATCATTTATCGATGTCATACTGTATGAGTGACGTAAGTCACTACTGGTCACCCATCTACTGTCGAGCAAATTCACTAACGCTGCGTTGTACCTTTTGAGTTACGGAAGTGCGAGGACGCTGGCGTGTATGTTGCCGCTTGGCAACCTGTCAAAATACCAACTCAGTGATACATAGATATACTCTTTTTTTACATTATTATTAATACTGTAAATACAAGGACCTTTCTCTGCATCATCTTGAGGGTATTACCACCCTGCTTTGTCCCATGTTAACCCCACAAGAAGGCTCACCTTCTTGTCTGACTTCCACTTGAATCATCCATCATGCTGCTGTTCAGTGTCAAGCTAGCCAGTTATCAGCTCGTGGCCAACGCTAATTACTCCTTTGCTAACATGGTACCATTAAGATAATGTTTTAATTACACCTATGAGTTATTTTTAAGCGCTATTGGATCCCTTGAAAGGCACTATACACATGTAAGCAATTATTATTGTCCTTATTTTGTTGTTGTTAGTATTGTTATTATACAAAGCTAGGAATGACAAAATAGCTAACGTTCGCTGATCCTTAAGCTCTGGATGCTGCAATATGACACTCCACAGTCTCTACTTTTCCGTTGCGTTCCATTTTCTTGCTGCCCTCAGTCTCCTCGTGTATGAAATCATAAACAATCATAATTATAAAGGAGACTCTTGTTCACCTCGCAGAAGGAGTGTACCCACAAATATGCCGATGCACATGCGCTTGCATATATAGCACACAAAGCTCAACACACTTAGTTATACGTACATGCAGTACACGTATACCCACTTCTTGGCTTTGCTTGTGTAGTCTTACTGTGTATTATGAGTAGACAAAATAACCATTTGGACTCTCTCTGTTCCCTTATTGCACCAATCAACCATTTCCTATTAGCAATGGCCCATCCATTGTTTCCTGCCTGCACAATCTTCCTCATCATGCTTTTTCCAATGTCCCAGCTAGACTGATGATGATGGTTCTCACTCTGTTTCAACTTTTTAGTCATCATCCATTATAAATGGTAATCTGGATGATTAGATCAGCCATCCTCTTCTCTTAGACATTAGCAGCTGTAAATAGAGGACTTAATTCTTCAGTATTATTGAATTAGCAGCCTCGACACTGCAGGAAAGCTTGGGGATGTGAGTGCAGACCTGCTGTTAACTGTCTGAAGATCTGCGCCTCCCATTTGATTCATAAATAAAACTACAGAGCTAAAAGCCAGCAGATGCACATTGTCGTCGAGCAGGTTGTAAACACACTGAAACAGTCAGCAGCAAAGGTGGGGGGCAAAGTGCTGCGTAGCCCTCCTGGTGACATGCTTGATTGAATCCCGTGAGAAGCATTGCTTTTTTGTTGTTGTTTTTTTTTTTTGTGGACCGATTGTGACGAATCTATTGTTGAAGCAACCATTGACCAAAGAAGCCAATAAATGAATTGAGCACGCGTAAAATGTGTGTTAGCTAAAAACATGAGACATTAGCTCACACTTTGCGGGATGTCTTTATATCTTCATCGACTGCAGGCACAGGGTGGCTGCCCTCCTGCAGACTTCTGGTAACTGTCCAATGAATAAAAAGGCTGTCAGAGTGGGCCCAGTCCTTAAACATTTTGAGGCGGGAAAATCCTAAGTGACAGTTTAGACTAGATTGTTCCTTTTTTTGTTTGTTGTTTCAAGCCTGGAAATATGAATATTTGTTTCAAAGTCATTGTTGTGATCAAAACAACAATAACTCACTGCAGCGCTGTTGTAGCATTTGTGATTATAACCAAAGTGCGAATTTATTACACTGCTAATGTGTCCAGCATTAATTATTGATCCATCTCCTATACCACTTGTCCCTATTAGGGTGGGTGACGACATAGCTAGTCAAAGACCTGTTCACATTCACACTCACATTTTACACAATTTAGGGTCTTCAATGAATCTAATATACATGTTTTTGTGATGTGAGAAGAAGCCAGAGCATCTGGAGAAAACCCACACGAGCAGGAGGAAAACATTTAAACTCTAAGGTGGAAGGCTGGAGACGGAATTTGAATCACAAACCTCTCGATTGTGAGGCAGATGGGCTAACCACATTCTACCGTGCTGCCCGTCCCGTTAATTACATACCATGGCTGCCCATCCCGTTAATTACATAAGTCAAATTTTAAACCTACATATACACTAACAAAAGGATATTATATTGAATACATTAACAATATGTTTGTACTCACACATGTTCATCACTAACTATTGGCCTGGCATAAATTCGTACGGTTTTCAGACAAAAACACCTTGTAAAGCGGGAGAGGAATATCGTCATAGAAAGCAAGTGATCCTGTTTCACTCTCCATCTCTCTCATGTGTTTTTGTCTAAAAACGGTACTACCACTTATGTTGCCTGACTAAATCCTTAATTATACTTTAATGTGCTTCGACTAAAATCATTGCGGTGCTGATGTTTATGCTGGTCGTTAAGAATACAACTCTTGCTCATGAAAGGTGAAATATGTCCTATTGTAACAGCCTCACAGCATGACCTCGTATTTCCTCCGCATTGGGAGACAGTGTACCTTTTGTGCACTGTCATTGTCTCCATCTGTATGCGTCGCACGCGCACCCATCATCACCTGGTCTTCACCTACAGGGGCCCTCAGGTGCAGGCAACCAAAGCCGCCGCTGGCGTGAAAAAGTACGACCTCAGCAAGTGGAAGTATGCTGAGCTGCGAGATGTCATCAACACTTCCTGTGGTGAGGAAACCCAGCTCTCTTGTTTGTGTGTATCATTTGCAGCACTTTTGAGGATTTCTCTCAGTTGTTTCTTACAAGTATCTAGTGTGGTTGCCAAAAAAGCTGAGCCTGCAGCTGCACGGAGCGTGCGGACAGTAAAGATTTTGCGCCCAATAAATAGGGACTGATCGCTCGGTGCTCCTACAGCTGCTCATTAGGCTGGCTTTTTTTTTTTTTTTTTAAAGTGGCACAGAAAGTAAGGTATCGCCATTATGGAGGATGATGGACCTCTGCCCTTCCGGCTCATTCTGAGCCAACTTCTACTCTGTCAGCATGAAGAGCAGATGACTTTCCACTGGCTGCCCAGCTTATGTCTTTATGGCGGAAACTGTTAAATCAAGCAACTCGGATACTTCCTGTGGGATCCCAAGGACATCTGGATAATCTGTGAAAGCTATTTCATGTTATGCTGCTGCTTACATAAATCAGTTCTTGAAGGCCAATTAATTTGAGCCTAATATTTTCTCATCCAACTGCTCAAGAGTTGATTACCTCCACCAAGGAGGATCTTTGTGTTCAACTTACAATTTTGGGTATATCAACCCGCTTTTTTTTTTTTTTTATTCCAAGAATGTTCCTGATAAATGATGATGTAATTAATGTTTATTAAAGTTCCATACAAATTGCTCATTTTTCAGCAATTTTAACTTTTTCAGACATTCATATCGCTGTCCAGTATAATCACATCAATTTGTGTTTTGCTCATGAAGAATTTCATTATTGTATCCCACCAGAGCCACCCTTGGATTCATAGTCATCCCTTTGCATCAACACAAAGTTTTTGTGTGTCAAAAACGTGTCAGTTTTATCTGCATCCCGTTTAAATGTAGTGCGTTTGTAACAGTATCAGATCTCAAACAAAGTTATACATTTTTTTCCCTCATGGATTCAGTGACATTCAAAAAATTACCTTTCATTTGCGCTTGGATTGGATTGACCCATTGAACAACCTTTACGGTACATAATATACAGTACGATGGAAAACTCCATTTGATGAGACGCTCCATTACATTTGCTGCTTAAGCAATTCTTTAATGACCAAATGGAACTAAAATGTCACTCAGTGGAGTGCAGACCTGTTCATTAACAACTCTTGTGTTTATGTTCATTTGTCCATCTGTTTGTTAGTTAGCCAGCTGTGTTCCAGTTTATGGTGGATGAATAACTTGATTCAGGAGGCAACTGTTCCATTGATGCCAAATAAACTGCCCGATGATAGCTGGGATATGCTCCAGCACTCCCGCGACCCTTGTGAGGATAAGCGGCTCAGAAAATGGATGGATGGATAAACACATACCTTCCTGTAGCTGCACCTTTATCCAGATGTTCACCAAAATTTTATGCTTTCTTCCTTAGCGCTGCCTATAAAACTTGCATAATTCTGCAAGCAGTCTTTTTATTTGTTAACTAAGTTCAAAGTGACTGTTGTGAAAAGGGTCATCACCACAACAAAACTAGAGGTGGCCTAAAACGTATATAAATAAGTTAAGAAATATATATATATATATACATATAATATCAGGGGTCACCAAGGCCCACAATTCACCTGTAGGCCTGTTCTATAAATAACTCATCAGTGAAATTAAACTCCCAATATCATAAAAATGATTTCAATCATTGTTTATTATTGTGAGAAATTATTAACATGGTCAGTGTCTTCACATAGAAGAATATCATTAGTTATGAATAACATAGTTAAAAGGAATTTGAGCTCATTTGTATCACCCTGGTAGCATTTCGCATTAATCCGTACCCAAGAAAGATGTTGGTAACCCCTGATCTATTGTATGTATAACGCTATGTTTTGTTTGGACAGACATTGACCTGTTGGCGGCCTGTAGAGAAGAGTTCCACCGGCGCCTGAAGGTCTATCATGCATGGAAGTCCAAGAATCGGAAACGCAATGATGACGGAAGCGATCAGAGGGCTCCAAAGTCTGTCACTGACTATGGTCGGTTCTGAAAATGTTTCTGTCCATCTTTATTCCAATACATTTGGATACTTCATGAGCAGGGTTTTGTTTATTTTCTCCGCCTCTCTCCCGTCCCTCGCATTCATTGGCAGGGATTAATGACCTGCCTGTAAATAAGATGTCTGTGCTTTGGAAATTCAATTAGTCTCCAAAATACAGCGGCCAGAAAATGCAGCCGCCTCCTACATGATGAATTTTTTTTTTTTTTTTTCATTTCCCGTACCGCTCTATCCTCACAAGGGTCGCGGGCTTGCTGGAGCCTATCCCAGCTATCTTCGGGCGAGAGGCAGGGTACACCCTGAACTGGTCGCAAGCCAATCACAGGGCAATGCCTGAAAAATATTTATTGTAATTAACAAGTAACTACCGGTCATGCTTTGTCAGGTTCAGCAGACGCTAATGTGACAGTTCACTGCTTTGCTCTGTGCCACAAGCGCAAGTTGTTTTGCTGCATGGAAGCATACTGCTGATCTGCATTTTGGCATTTTACACAACAAAAATGGATTGTTGATGCTGATAATGAATGGGGATATGTTCAACTTTTCCATGCTCCTTTTCTCACGTTCACTATTTTATGATGATTCTCAACTCTCTGGAGACTGTTTTCAGAAGAATTTAGTTAATATTTACAATTTGCATAAAAAGTCATTTGTAATCCATCCCTTTGAGATCAATTGTATTTGGAATCATCCATCCAATCTAAATGATCAGAATCATAAAACCTTGTTAACAGTACAGGTACTGTAATGTTTTTCAGTAACATTTTAACATTTTCATTGTCAAACAAGTGTAATCAGATGTTAGCCAGGCTAATAGTAATGTGTTAGAAAGGACAAAACGCCATTAAAATGCTCTTCGATTTAATGATTAATTATGGGGGGCTTATAAGCATCACACATAAAAAAAAATGTTTTAACAGTATCTGTCACACAAGTATAAAAAGAAATTAACCACTAGCGTAATGTCAAATGAAACACATTTAAAACACTACCTTTTGATGGAAGTCATATGGCAGCTGGCCTATTGTCTTATGTCCATCTTCATTCGGTCCCTCTCACAAACAGATGGACTCAAATTCACAACACTAGTCCGCACAGATCCAAATTTCTTTTTTCTTTTTTTATTTATTTATTTTTTTTAATTTGTTTTACAAAAGTCCAACACAAAAAAAAAAAAAGAATCGGAAACCTAGCAAAAAAAATCCAGCATTGAACATGGCTCAACAGAAGCAATACTTCTGCTCAGGCATTCACACAATGTTATCATCTCCAACTTTCATGACACTTAGACATTTGCTTGTGAGATGATGCGACGGGATAATTTTCCACTAAATTCACTGACACGTTGCGCTCTGTGTTCTCCCCTACAGCACAACAGAACCCAACCCCCGCCATGATGCCCCAGCACCAAGAAGTGGCCATGAACCGACAGCAGCGCTACTTCCGCATTCCTTTCATCCGGCCGGCCGACCAGTACAAGGACCCGCACAATAAGAAGAAGGGCTGGTGGTATGCCCACTTTGACGGGCCGTGGATCGCCCGGCAGATGGAGCTGCACCCGGACAAACGGCCCATTGTGTTGGTGGCGGGTGAGTCACGAGTACATTTACACTACAAGAATGTAATAAAGACAGGAATTTGGGTGTTTAAAATGTTATATGTGAAGATGAAAACATTGTCCAAAAAAAAATATATATATATATATATATATATGCAAAAACAACTGACAACAATATAATATGCATACCAGGCCAGTAGTTGACGGGCATGGGTGTGAACTACTTGTTTAACAGCAGTTCTTAATCCAAAAGCGAATACTCGTGTATGTAACTTAAAAATGTCCATCTGTTTTCTATACCTTGTGTAAATAATAGGGCTGGCAAAGGTAAAGCCTTCACACACCAAAAAATATTGCATGAATCATGTATTAATCACACAATTTATTTTGACCACAAACACTCGTTTACCTTAACCGGGGATGGATATCTGAAATGTGGTGCGGGTTGCTGGGTTGCTGTAAGGTCAGTGACCAGGTGGCCGTGCTTACGCCAGTGCAAAGATAAGCGAGGAGACTGAGACTGGTGTGCTCAACGGCAAATTTTGCTTGAAAAGTCACCCCGATAGGACTTCCCAAAAAACAAAGGTAATTTGCATATAGTGCAGCGCTGAACTCTCTTTTCATCGAAGCACAACAAGTTTAAAATACTATCTCGAAGCAAAATGTGGTACTACTGTATTTGTGGTATATTTGGCGCCTGTGATTAATTGCAGTGAATCAAAATTCAAAAGTGTGATTGATCATAATTGATCTTATGCCTTCACATCCCTCCATGATATAGCCACGAAAATATATCCGCTTAAAGCCTTTGGTGGCTGCTTTATATCCCACTGTGTCATCGCAGGGCTTTCAACAGTAAATCAAAAAATGCACATGAGCTTTCACACACAAAACGTTTCTGGGTTTTAAACGTAAGCGGAACCCAGCCACCACCATCACAAATACAGTATCTACTGTGGGGGGTGGTCAAGCATATGGCCCGTGGGCCAAAACAGGCCCACTTGTGGTACAAGTGTTCATTTGGAAGTGACAAAATACATAATATTGTTGAACTAAGGACAATGGTAATAATTCCTTTGAGTTTTGTGCCTTAAAATACAATCACTGTGATCAGTTATTATGAACACATGCAGATGACAAACTGAAGCAAAAATTTCTCAAGAAATCTGAGGTTGTTTTGTAAATATTTTTTTTTTTTTAGAGACATTAAATCTAAAGATGTTCCTAATTTTTTATTATTTCTTATTATATGTATGGTAAGATTTTAGTGGTCCGGCCCCTTTGACATCAAATTAGGTTGTGTGTTGCCCCTGTACTACAATAGTTTGCCATCCCTTCCATACATTATCTAGATATTGTCTGTTCATTGTGTGTTTCATATCGCTGGCGTCAGGCAGAATCCTCCCATCTCCAAAAGCATCACTTCTCAGGAAACCCAAAAAAGAGCACGTTTAAGCCATTAACCTTGCATCATTAAAGAGAGCAAGCCATTTTCAACACTAGACTCTCTTCTTTCACCAGAAAAAGTTTGGTTCTAGTTTCTTCTGTTCTTTAGTAATCATGGGTTGATTCACCCAAAACACCTATTTCTGACCAAAAAGCCTTTTTTGTGAAAAGAAACGTCAAACAGAAAAGTGACTTTAATGCTATTTTTTTGGTGCTTTTGTGACACCTTCAAATTTCAAACAACAAAAATAAGACTGAGAAAGGGATTTTAATGGCAAAATAATTGATGTATCAGTTCGCGTGAGTGCTGGAGCCTATCCCAGCTATCTTCGGGCAGGAGGCGGGGTACATCCTGAACTGGTTGCCAGCCAATCGCAGGGCACATATACACTCAGAAAATGGATGGATGGATATCCAATTAAGAAACGCACTGTGACTGACGCTGACTCACATGGCTTAATTTGAACATCCGTGGCTTTTTTTACATACCGTTCGTCATTCACTCCATACAGTGTCATCAACTGTCGATTGCATAACACACTTTCTACTACCTACCACGACACATACTCGCTCTGATGGAGTGAGAGGTGCCTAAACTTGCCCGACTTCCAACGTTTTGGCGTTTCTCTCCCTCGAAATCGGCATGACAAGCCGAGATTCCCCCCCCCGATCTTTATCTTCTCGTCAGAAGGCATGCTGATCTCAATTCCAAAGCGATGCAACGCTGTTAGTCATTTCAGTGGTTTTCAAACCTGAATTTCACAAAAAAGCTGGGCGACACCATCTTCCATGCCTGTTGAAAAACATACTTGACAAATATACATTGGTAGCAGTAAACGGTTGGATTCCAGTTGACCAATTAAAACATCCACATCAATAAATGAGTTAAGGACCAGGTGTAAATCATCACTTGTCAATGAAACATATTTTTCTGCAGCTAAAAGCCTTGACTCAACACATTTAAAATCAGTGTAACAAAACATTTGGCAGAAAGATCAAAATTGAGATTATGGACAGAGAAGCAAAGTGATGAGGGAATGACGACATTGCATTGCCTCAAAATGTCCAAAAGCCCTGTAGCTTGGGATTGCTGTATTTATAATATGCTGTATGAAAGTCCAGCTATGCAGTCCTCAATTCCTTTTTCTTTCTTTCTTTCTTTCTTTCTTTCACATTTCGTCGTCTTGTATCTTCACACTCAGTTTCTCGAGGGAATTAGAATTTTCTCCATTTGGAATTGTCTCCGTCCTCAGGGAAAGATGATATGGAGATGTGCGAGCTGAGTCTTGAAGAGACCGGTCTGACCAGAAAGAGGGGTGCCGAGATCCTGCCCAGGCAGTTCGAGGAAATCTGGGAGCGCTGCGACGGAATCCATTACCTGAAGAAAGCCATTGAAAACAAGCAGGCGCGGCCCACGTACGCCACCGCCATGCTGCAGAATCTCCTCAAGTGAACTCGTGCAAAGCAACACGTGTCAGAAGGCAAGCGGGATGTGACAGATGATGCCGTCTTACCAGTTTCCTTTCATGCTGTGTTGTTTGTAGATGTTGTGCTCACCACCTTTGAAGAGGCCTTAAAATTGCACCTCCCCAAAAAGTTCAACCTGAGACCTTAACGAGCGGGACATGAATTGTTGTTTTAATGATGTGTGTAAGGGTCTTATGTTGTTTCTTGAAGCTTAAAACATCGTTTTACGTACATCTTTTAATCCTTTTTTGTATTGATGCCCACTTGATATGTAGGAGGACCTTTTTGCTTTTCACGTTTGCAGTGTGTTTGTTTGTTTGCTTGTTCAAAACGCTCACACATCATCTCTCATCTTTGTGTTTTGTTTGTATTTTCAAAGCAACACTGTAGAGAATAAAATATATTACCCTTCTATTCTTCATTGTACATTTTATTCTTCATGCTGTAGCGCCTGAGCTCACTAAAGTCAAAATATGAAGAATCGTGAGTAGGGCAGCATTTACTCGCAAGTAACTCCTAACTGGACTTGACGTCCTAATCGGAATTGCGGCAAACGAGTTTAACGTACAGATTATTTAAAACGAAGGCAATTAAAGCAGATTAAAGGTTCACTGCAGGCGTTCGTTCTTGAAGTTGCGCCTTTAGTGTGCTTGAACAAGCTAAACACAGTCAATTATTTCATCAAAGCAATAATTTGTCTCAATTAACGTATTTCCAAATGCAAATGCAAAGGGGAATTGCAAATAACTTACTTTTCTGGCTGGTGTTTTTTTCCCCTGATTTGAAAAAAGTAGGCCATTATATGAGGTAAGATATTTACTTGTTTGAGGGGACAACATGCTCAACGGGCATTTGGGGAGAGGAAAAAAAAATTCTCATGTGAAAAAAAGAGGTGTCATCTATTTGAAGTGGTCTTGATTTTTTTCTGTGGAGAACACAAAAAATGGGGTTCTATTTGACTTGAGGCTTTTATTTGCTTCAGTGGACAACACACCCTGATATTTTTGTATGGCATCCATTAGCAGAAATATTATTTTCCTGCAAGGGGGGAAAAAAATCCTGTTGGGGGGGAAAAAGAAAAATATTTGAGGTGAGGCATTTATTTGTTTTGATGGAAGAAACAGCCAGGGATTATTTGAAGCAATGGCATCTCTTAACGGTTATATTTTTCCCAGGGAAAAAAAGAGCTTGTGATAATTTGAGGCATGGCGTCTGTTAGCGGAAATATTTTTTTATGATTGGGAAAGGTGGTGTTTAGTTTTTTCAATGGATGACACACCTTTCAAGTATGAATTTGCGGCCTGGCATCTGTTAGCAGGAATATTTTTACCTGACAGGAAAAAAAAGAGCCATTTATTTCTTTCTGTGGACAAAGCACCCAACGATTAATTGAGGCATGACATTTATTATTGGAGATGCGATATATGTATTGCTAACCTTCCAGCTGCCATTAAAAAAAAAAAAAAAAAAAGCCAATACTCTTATTGCAAAAACATTTCATTCTTTATTTTAAGATTAAAATGTGTACAAAAAGCCTAAATCCTCAAAGATGAATGATCAGACTCAGAGAAGCTTTAAAGATCTTTTACAACTCCTAAACCATTTTTTGAAGATTTTATCAGCTAATACATTTATTCACTTATTTTTGGGATGCGACAATGGCGTATAAAATGAATGTCTAAAGGGAGATACCACCAAGTGTGCCACTTTGTAAATAATAAATACCTCATTGTGAGGAAAGAACTGCCGTACAGGAAATTTTCCTACCATTCATTATGTGTAATAAATATTCGATTCCTCATGAAAACAACATCACTCCGCACACATTGGAATATCCATAGCGCTCTGTCTAGCACGACACATTCGTCACTATGAACAATTCATGACCTAACACTCTACGAGGGCTTCGGGGAGTAGGGGGCGTGGCAAGATACAGTTAAGCATAGATCCTTCGCTCGGTTTGTTGCTGTGGCAACTGCGGCCCCAGGACGCCATCACACCACGGTGGCCTCATCGCCTTCGCTGTCTGATGTCCACAGAAGAAAACATGCTCTGTATTCATCTGGCAGTCGCCACGTCTGAGAGAAGAAAGGAGAGATACAATAGATAAAAAGAAGGCCACACACTTTGGTTGCACAATCATTGAGAATCGTTTCCACATTCAACGCAACTCTGCACAATGCACACTCTCTGATTAACCCCAGACAAAGTTCCGCTGTTGTTGTGGGATTTTCCTTCCATTTCCAAAAGCCATAAGGTCCACAGAGACCTTCCAAAGCAACATGTTTAAAAGGTATCAGTCAGGACAAGGCACAAAGGAATTTCCAAGGTATTAGATATAGTGTACAATGGAACACATTGATGTTATTGAAAATTGGACTTCCCCAGAAAATCGATGAAAGGAGAAACGAAAACTCTTCAGGGAGGCTACGAGGGGGCCTACAGCAGCATTGAAGTAGCTGCTGGAATTTCTGGCAGGGATTGGTTGTCTCCTTCATGTGACAACAATCTCTTCCATTTGTCATATGTCTGAGCTTTTTGGTCATTTTTGTCACATTTTGTGACACAATTGGTCAGAGAGGCTGCGAGCAGGCCTCCAGCAACATTAAACAAGCTGCAAGAATTGGTGAATTGGCTGTGTCCAACATGTTGAGTGACAACAGATCTCCTTTTTGTCATCTATCTGGGATTTTTTTTGTGGCGGAGTGGCTTTTTGTGGATTAGAGAAACCTGATCAGGAGGGCTATGAAGAGGCTGACAGCAACAAGGAGTTGCATGTCCTGGCTGTGTGCCATGTATGACAACAATTTACCATATTGTTTGAAGTCTGAATGAGAGCGTCGAGCGGTGCTATGGAGTAGGAAAACATCCAAGTCAGGCTAAAATTGCCCAAAACATACATGAATTTTTCCAGTGGTCCAGTTTTGGAGAGGCCGTGCCCAAGACCAGATGTACGTAAATCCAGTTGAAAATCTAAGGGGTGGTCCTAAAACAATGTCTTTGTTCTGAGCAGATTGCTAATGCACAAAACAATTGAGCAAAGCACTACTTGTTGGGAAGAATTGGGTTCGTCTCATGCACACATTTTGCTTTGCATGTTTTATAGAGCTATACAATATTTCATGCAAACGTGATAAAATATTTACATGCATACTTGGAGATAAAGTGCATATTTAACCTGAAGGGAGCAAAGCATTGTTTAATCATAAATCCATCTCATTCCCACTCATGCTCGACTATCCCCGGGTGTCATTTGACAGTGTGTTGTTTCTCACCTCATTGTGCGGGATGCATTGATGGAAGTCCACCAGCTCCGACACTAACTTTTCGGATCTTGTGGTGTAGAGTTGTCTGGGGATCTAAGGGAAAGACATACACACATGCACACAAAGTGAGCACCTGCTGTGTTTACAACACACTTCATTAATTTCTCATGCCAGCAGAGGTGCCTGGAGAGCACGTAAGCAGATGGAGAGGAAATAAAAAGTGACGAGCGCTACAGTACAACAAGCATTTTGACCTACAGCTATAAGTACACAGCAGATGTCATCTTTGGAGGGTTTTGCACCGCAGATTTGGATGTTTTGTGACATTGTAGGGAGCCTCATCTGTGTTTTGCATCCTCAGAGCAGGTCCTTACACACAAATACAGTGGAGCCTCTAAAGTCGGGATTGGTATTCTTCATGGAAAAATAGCGAGCCAGCTGTATAGCTAGAAAGGAGTCAGGTGTCCCCAGCCGGGATTTACGGCACTGAAACGGGCGCAAAGCCAACCGGGATTCTACCTTTGGCCATGGTACGACAAGGCATCCTGGTTAAAGTAAGCCATTTTAAACTAAAAAGAATAACATTTCTGGATGAAGTGGCAGCCAAAACGCACCAGCGTACTCTCTTTCTGGTTCCATAGATAGTTTTCAAATAATCTAATTGGATATTTCATTAGTTGGAAGATAACATCTCTTTCTTTCGGAATAGTACAAGGAGTAACAATTTCATTCTGATTTGGAAGTCATTCGTTACTGTCAACACAAATAACAAGAGGGTTAGTACGAGCCCTAATATTTACAGTAAGATAGACTGATATCATTGCTGGCATAATTGCTCGGATTCCTGTTCGTGTTCATTTGTCATTTGTTGCTTGTCAGAATTTATGGCCCTTTGGGGAAAAACAATGTCAAGTAGCGGTCACACCCAATTGGCTATTTGAATGGCGTGTCGGAACAGGATGAGAAAGTCAGCAGGAACAGGAAGTCAGAAACAAACAATTGCGAAAAAAAATTGTAATCGCTGTTCTGTTTTAAATATCAACTACAATGTCCTCTACTAAATCTGGTGAGGCACAGCCCTCAAACCCGCACCTGAGCATGTTTCCAAAATTAGCCGCTTTTAGTGATTAACCTTTGCTTTTTGATTTGGCTTTTTGTGGCTTTCTGATTTGGACTGCTGTCATCCTTCTTCATTTTCTGCTTGACATTTGAGCTCAGTTCAAAAACAACTGAGCATCAAAAGATTGTATCAATATATGGAAATGATTAATGCCTTTTAGTGGTGTTATTGCTTTTTGCTTTTTTATTTGGATTTTTGTGGCTTTTTTTTTTTCAAAACAATGGACTGTTGTCGTGCATGACTTCCTTTGAGACCTCAGGTTATTGTGCAAGACCTCAGCATTAGCTCTCCAGTGTGAACCTGGAATGGATTATTTTTGTTGCCTTTTTTTCCTATGGGAAAAACTATTTCAAAACCCAAACCAATTGGGAATTTGAGGTTCTGATGTAAAAAAAAAAAAAAAAAAACAATGCCTGAGAGTGTGTTAGAGCAGTGAGTCGGCTACTTGAGCGGTTAGTAGCGTGGCGGTTAGTTCAAGTGCTCGTGCCGCTCAGCACTGTGTACCTCAATACTGAGATGTATGTTTTCAACTGAGGCATACACTTCCTGCTCAGACTGGTGAGAGTGGGGTGAGGCCGAACTGGAGGGACACGGCAATGTGGACACTTGGCTTAAGATGCCATCGTCACTCTCATATACTGGGTTCACCCTCAAAGTATTTTCAAATGCATAGGGAGCAACGCCGTGCCTAGTGGGGGGGTGGGAAAACGTTTTTTTTATAAAAAGCCTCACATCACATAAATAACAGGAACACTGAAGCGTTTCTAACTTACACCAAAGTCACCGCCTTCCTCGTCGCTGTGCACTTCTTGTTAATGAACACCAGAATGCCGATGATGGCGCAAACGAGGCAGAGGCTCCCCACGAGGCAGGTTATAATTAGCGACGGGTCGAGTGGTACCGACACCAGCTCGCTGCAGCGCTCTCCATGGTAGTGCCAGTATTTTCCTACAGGGCATCTGGAACATGGAAATAATCTAGGTTAGGGAGAATAGGGCACATATACAACAAATCACTTTATTGGAAGAACAAATGTTGGGGGGGGGGGCCACAGTGGGTTAAAATCAAGGAAAACCTATATATGTGCATGTCATGGCTATATTTTCTTTAATTCCAATTTTTCTTCACAGTCAATATACAAAATAACACAAACGTCCGTAGCTCATTCTGAACTACACAGCTGACATACATTTTAAAGATGCAGAAACATAGATCAACAAATTGCCTCAGAATCGAGCAGAAACAGGAAGTCAGACAGACAGACCCTAAGGAAATTGATTTTTCAACTGAATCAGAAGTCTGTAAAATATGTATCGAAAGAAATAAAACGTGGTGGGCACTGACCCTGCCTCCTCCTCGATGAGTGTGTTTTCCCATTAATAACCTTCAGCAATTAACAAAACAATTACTGTTTTGCTTTTCCTTTGGCTTTTTTGGAAAACTTACACCAACGTGAACCACACAAATGTTTGACTTCCCCTGAGACAGCCACATATCCCCCTGAGATATAAAATTACATAACAGTGCTCTCCAATTAAAAGCATTGATCTCCAAATTTTTTTTTTTTTTTTACAATTAAAAAAAATGCTTTTTCTTAGAATGTTGAGAAATTTGCATTTCATTGGACATTCCGGAGCGGCACGGTGGACGACCGGTTAGAGCGTCAGCCTCACAGTTCTGAGGACCAGGGTTCAATCCCCGGCCCCACCTGTGTGGAGTTTGCATGTTCTCCCCGTGCCTGCGTGGGTTTTCTCCGGGCACTCCGGTTTCCTCCCACATCCCAAAAACATGCATTAATTGGGGACTCTAAATTGCCCGTAGGTGCGAATGGTTGTTTGTTTGTATGTGCCCTGCGATTGGCTGGCAACCAGTTCAGGGTGTACCCCGCCTCCTGCCCGATGATAGCTGGGAGAGGCTCCAGCACCGCCACGACCCAAGTGAAGAGAAGCGGCTCAGAAAATGGATGGACATTCCCAACATTCCCACCACATGCAAGTGAAATAATCTCTTTCATTAGCCCCACACTTATGACTAACTTCAAGTTAATGAAAATGCATGTAGATTAAACATGCATTTTCATGCTAAAATGGTAAAGAGCTCTTTTGGTTGAGGCAGCATACTGGAGTTGTGGTTAGCCTCACAGCCAATAGGTCCAAAGTCTGAATCTCAGTTCAGGCCATCTTTCGTCCAGTTGAGGGCTCTAAAAGTGTTTATTGACTAGCTGGGATAGGCTGCAGCTCATCCGAGGCCCAAATGAGGACATGCCCTATGGAAAATGGATGAATGGATGGTTTTGTTGATCTGATTGTGCATTCAGGGTAAGTCAGCCGACATCTGACATCCTGCCAAGTTTGGGGGCAATGTCATTACAATTAATGAATATATAGAGGCGGTGGACAAGTGTTTAGCGCAGCCGCTTTACTATTATGAGACCGGGGTGTCAGGTTTGGTGTCGACACATGACCAGTGTCAGCTTCCAACAGCCACTCCACGTTCACGTCTTTCATTTAATTCGGGTTGCTGCTTATATTGACGTGCTTCTCCAATGATTTTAGAGGAATGAAACTAGCTGTTGTCTTAAATGAAATATGACGTGAAGGTGGCTGGGGGATTATTCTTCATGTTTTGCCCTTTGTTATGTCCCTAAAGTGTTGGTATACTGATATGTTTGTTTAAAAGCTTAAAAACCGACACCGCTACAGTGTCAAAAGTGGTGCATTTTTTTTCTCTTCTATGCAGCATCTTATTTCATGCATAATGTACTGCACAACAGGCTAGCTAAAAACACATTTAAGACAAACTTCTGGAGTGCTTTCAACGAAAACTTGAAGAGTTGAGGGCATCACAAAAGTGCTGTTAATGAGCATCACAAGTGTAACTGTTTAAAAAAGCACAAATATTGTGATTCAATTGAATTCTGCCTTTATTTTTCATTTTGATTTCTGAAATTTCACCAGTATCACCGGTGTAGCTTGTTAAAAATAGGTATAGCCTACCTGTGAATTCTGCCTTTGTAATTAAGTATTTTGTCTGTTTTATTTTATTATTTGATTCAAGAAGTCAGCCTTTTTATTTACTTCATACAAAGTGTGCCTTTTATTTCATATTTGTCATGTTTGTTCATATATAAGCAACTGTTTTCATGTTTTCAACAGTGCATAAAAGTTTTTGTATTACTGGGCTATTTTTTTGTGAAATAAATTTGAGTTGGTAAAGAATGTCCAAAATTTAGGTTGCAACTTAATGAATAAGGTATATTTTGGGTCCTGAGGCAAAACCAGTTGGGAACCACTGAGTCGCTGAAAGTTTGAATATTAAACTTACATCTACAGTGGTTTATTTCCCCTGACATTGTTTCGGCTTGAAGTGGGGATTTGATAACATTGTACAATTGTAAGACTAGCTCCGCCACTGTACATACCCTGGCAGAATTTGTGAAATGTTTTTTTTTTTTTTCAAATATGACTGATGACTGAACAACAACCATCATTAATTTCTTTATGGTTATGTTTTGTTTAATGATAATCCTTTTCTGAAATGCTTGACCGTATAATGTGAAACCCATTAAAATCAAGTTAAATGTCTTTCGCCTGGCCCTTCATATTTTCTTTAAAGAATTGTACCTATCTTACAAATTCTGCCTGGGTAATCAAACATATGAGTAAAACTGTGTGTTTTCTAATTTACTAAATAAAAGTAGGGCTGTGAATTTCAAAATGATAGCAAGTAAATAAAAAAGAAAGTATTACGTGTTCAAATAAAGTGCTGAACTTCAGAATAATTCTTTGAAAAAAAATAAAACTAACAAAATACAGATAATACTTAATGTTTTGATCATATGGGCAGAAGTAAAATCATGCGTTGTAAAAATGCATTATACATAGGTAGAAGGGTTTTCCAGAATTTTTAGGTCAACTTTGGGGGAACGTATTATACATGGCTGCGCATTATACACGAGAAACACGTCTATTTCTCCTATTAATGTAATGCTTGTATGCACTGCGGTATCCAGGAAAGCAAGTTCTGAGACACGTAATCACAGGCAAGTCAAACATTGCTTGGAAATCTTTGGTTGCTTAAAACGTCATCAAATTTGAATGACGATGTGCACAACAATGTTCATGGTATAGATTGTGCTGCTTTTGGAATGAAAAAAAATCTAAACTGTTTCATCAGGCTCATACTCGTCATTTTACTCGAGATTATGAATACAAGGCTGTCGTAGTTCACCGAACCAGAAGAGGGTCAACCGTACTACCCGCAGCGGATATGACGTCATGGCGCTATCTGCAAAAAGTCCATTGTCTTAGGTGTCAATGTGAGTATAAATAGTTGTGTGTCCATGTTCGTATATATATATGTGCCCTGCGATTAGCTGGTGTTTTTTTTCTGAGTATTGCACCTGCATGTGGCTCCATGGCCTGGAATGATTTCACACAGGCCTCCATTAAGGCAGTAGTCTGGCTGCAGGTCGCATGCGCTCTGACACGGAAGGCCATCCACAGCGCTGTAGCCCGGCTCACATAGACACTCAGCCTCGTTGTTCCAACTGTTCTCCACACAGCGTGAAAACTCATTACAGGCCAGAAACTTGCACGGGTCTGCTTCGTCAGCTGCGGGAAAAAGCAGGAGAGCGACATTAACATGAAGGCGGCGTACATAGTCAGCCAGCCAGCCAAACGCCATCTCTAGGTTCAGAGAAGAAATGAAAGGGCGCTTTGATCGATGAACAGCGAGGCGTCGACTTTTAATAAGATAATACAGTTGGGAGCTCGTGCGTGCAAACAAGATGCATCACATTTATGAGGAGGGGGGACGACTGGGGACTTTGACCTTGTGGCATGACTAACCATACGACTTGAGTCCAGAACTGACTAAACTTCATTAGAGAAGAACAAGTCAAGCTCCGTAAATTGGACATTATTATTCATCACCGCGCCATAGGCTGTGAAGTCAATACAAGAACGTAATGTGTTTTCTCAGTCAAAACACCACACGCCGAGTTGTGAGCACATCTGCCTCACAGTTCTGAGGTTGAAGGTTCTAATCTCAGCTCAGGCCTTCCTGTGTGAAGTTTGCATGTAGTCCATGTGCTTGCGTGGGTTTTCCCCAGGTAGTCCGGCTTCCTCCCACATTACAAAAACCTGCATGTTAGTTTCATCGAAGACTTTTCAGGGGTGTCAAACTCATCTTTGTCACGGGCCACATTGTAGTTATGGTTTCCCTCAAAGGCCCATTATGACTGCGAACCCATATACATTTTTAATAAATACATTTCATCTTGCCTCTTACCCACAATCAGCTGGGATAAGCTCTAGCTCACCCATGACCCGAATGAGGACAAGCACTACAGAAAATAGATGGATCTGGAAATGTGGAAATCACAGTCTGCCATGGCATGGCCAGAAGCATATTTGCATGCTATGCTGTGAGTTAATCATGCACTGAATGACAATGATGCCCTAGCATTGCTATGTGGCTACAAAACGTCCAGTCATGCCTTATCAACGTTGTTTCATTTATTTCTTTATCAATATCAGTTTAATAACAGCTTCTCTCCATTTTCATATGCAAAATTGACATTTTCTGCAAGGTCACAAAGCATCCAGTCATACATTTATATGCCCAATGGACCACATGCACGGAAAAAACATTTCCGGTGGAAAGATTAGGTTGTGTACGAATTTCAAGTGTCTTTTTGTTTCAAGCTACTGAGCTCCATCTGATGGAAAAAATAACCTCATTCTTTAAATGTGTGATAACGTGGGGTTGTGTAGTCTGCACAATATATTCAATTGTTCGGTGCAGGTACTTTTGGAGGCCGAAATGTCATCAGAACGTTTTACCTTTTAAAGACGAGGGGATAGCTCTTCCAGCCAACAGTGTAGTTTGTCGGCCGTTATGTTCAGTGATTTAATTTGGATTTTTATTTTAACACGTTTAACAGTGACCCGGTGCTACAAAAGAGATGAACAGTTAACATTTGCCGAGACAATTTCACCATTGCAACAACAAGAGGAGGTGGTCAAAGCTCCGTCTCCCTTTACCTCTCCCTCCCCGCTCAGTGCTGCTTGGCTCTGGCTAGCCGAGCTGATGCCAGCCGCTTCCCGTCACGAAGCCCCACTCACGAAGGATCGAGAAACTCTTCCGCCGTGAGAGCATTGATCCTACCAGTAGTATATGCTTGTTATCCTTTTGCTATTGGTTGTGTTTTATGTTTTCATAACCCAAATGTTGTTGCAATGACAATTAAGGCTTTTTATTTGTGTTCAATCTTTATTTACAGCACTTTATTACAGCTAAGGTTGTTGTTGTTGTTTTTTAAGTGCCATAGTCCAAAGAAGCCTGATAGGACTGCTTCTTCAGCTTGACGGCATCCCTCACCGCTGGTGTCCACCAACGGGTTCGGGGATTGCCGCCACGACAGGCACCGACTACCTTACGGCCACAGCTCCGGTCGGCCACCCCGCAATAGAGCCGCGGAACATGGTCCACTCGGATTCAATATCCCCCGCCTCCCCCAGGACGTGGGTGAAGTTCTGCCGGAGGTGGGAGTTGAAACTCCTTCTGACAGGGAATCCTGCCAGACGTTCCCAGCAGACCCTCACAATACGTTTGGGCCTGCCACGTCGGACCGGCATCTTCCCCCACCATCGGAGGCAAATCATCACCAGATGGTGATCAGTTGACAGCTCCGCCCCACTCCTCACCCGAGTGTCCAAGACATGCGGCCCAAGTCCAATGACACGACCACAAAGTCGATCATCGAACGGCGACCTAGGGTGTCCTGGTGCCAAGTGCACGTGTGGACACCCTTGTGCTTGAACATGGTGTTCGTTATGGACAATCCGTGGTGAGCACAGAAGTCCAATAACAGAACACCGCTCGGGTTCTGATCGGGGGGGCCGTTCCTCCCAATCACGCCCTTCCAGGTCTCACTCTCATTTCCCACGTGAGCATTGAAGTCCCCCAGCAGAACGATGGAGTCCCCAGCGGGAGCGCTCTCCAGCACCCCCTCTAAGGAAACCAAAAAGGGTGGGTACTCTGAACTGCTGTTTGGTGCATAGGCAGAAATAACAGTCAGGTCCCGTCCCCCCACCCGAAGGCGGAGGGAGGCTACCCTCTCGTCCACCGGGATGAACCCCAACGTACATGCGCTCTCACCGTGGTCAACTCCAGAGTGGAAAAGAGTCCAAACCCTCTCAAGAGCCATGTGTGGAGGCGACCCCGACTATATCTCGTCGGAACTTCTCGACCTCACACACCAGCTTGGTCTCCTTCCATGCCACAGAGGTGACATTCCATGGCCACCGCCAAGCTCACACTGCACCCGATCCCAATGGCTCCATGGTGGTGAGCCCATGGGAAGGGGGATTCACGTTACCCTTTCGGGCTGTGGCCGGCCCGGGCCCCATGGGTGCAGGCCCGGCCTTCAGGCGCTCGCCTTCGAGCCCCACCTTCAGGCCTGGCTCCAGATGGGGGCCCCGGTGACCCGCGTCCGGACAAGGTAAACCTAGATCCATATATTTTGTTCGTCATAGGGGTTTTTGGAGCCCTGCTTTGTCTGGTCCCTCACCTAGGACCCGTTTGCCATGGGTGACCCTACCAGGTGCGTGAAGCCCCAGACAACTTAGCTCCTAGGATCATTGGGACACACAAACCCCTCCACCACGAAAAGGTGACGGCTCAAGGAGAGGGCTGAGGGGACTGCAACTTTTATTTTGGGCTCAAACACCAGGCAATGTGTAGGTCTTGCGGAGTAATTATTTATCATAATTCTTCAAATAGATCGCCATTTTAGGAGCTTCAACTTGCCCAAAAGCTCACCAATTGTTTTTAACTGTGCGTTGCCTGGTAAAAATGGATGCATTTTAAGTGACCCCGAACATGACCTGTGGCACTCACTCAGTAGGGGCCCCTGGGCAGCTAGAAAATGTTGCCCCAGACACCAGTTTGACCGATCGACACAAAATTGGGTGGACATGTCTATCATGCAAATTGCATTCACTTGCAAATGACAGATGATCATAGATTGAAAAACAAGTATGTGACAGGGCCTTAATACATACAAACTATTGCTTTCTCAAGACAGTTCAGCATTAAGATGCAACTGAGTGAAGCTTTTTCTTTTACTTGGAGTTGCACTAGTTTTTGGGGTTGTACTCTTGAAAGGAGAGAGAATACAAAAACAGAGTGTGTAGCAGAGATTCTATCAGCAAGGACATCTCACCTTGTTCTATCTCCAGGGAGCGGCTATCAATCTCGATGTCGAGCCGCTTGGACGCGGCGCTACAGAAGTCTTCGAGCACGCAGTGCACCGCCTCAGTCACGTTGTACGGCACCTCCTTGTCCAGCTTCAGCCTGCTGTTAACCACCACGCTGCCGTTACGGAAGTTGAGGATTTTAAGCTGTTTGAATCCGGTCAGATTGGACTCAAGGTAAGGTAAAAGCTGTAGGATGATGAGGGGGTAAATTAGTTTTACTTGAGTTTGTCCTGACTAAAGTAGAAGCATGATATGATTTTCTTAGCTTTCTATGTGGTTAAAAGCTTGGTTAGTACTGAAGAAAAACTGAATGTGGAAAAAGGGGCTGTGAGGTAAGATCAGAGCAAATAGGAATTGTGTCTTGATCCTGAGAAGACAAGACCCATTCAACATCTACGTCCCCCCCTGAGAAGAAGACCACAGCAACAGGATCTACTGTGAATCGTCTGAAGGTTGAGGTTGGCACTGCATCGTCCGATCCAGAAACAATTTGGGTCACATTTTACAGTGTGCTCGCTATGAATAGTTTGTGATTGAATTTTTAATGCCAGCATGAAATCCCGCCATGATGGCGCTCTGCATAATAAGATCGAGAGGCGAAATTAGGGGTCGTGTTAGTAGCACGGCACAGAACGCGCTAATTGTGTTCACGGAATATAGAGAAGGAGAGGGATCATCCACTTAGCAAAAGACACGCATAACAAGCAAGGCCTCGCATGCAAAGGCAAAAATAAACTAACACACACACACACACTGCAGACCACAAACGTCGCTTTCATTTAAAGGAGCCTCAGTGGCTCGGGCCTGTAGCTGCGATACGAGGGAGCGAAAAAAACAACCTATTAAACTATAGAGACTGATGATGCTGGCAATATTTAGCGGAGGAGGAAGTCAACCGGCTCAAGTACTGCCCCCGCATTAATGGGAATTGATCGCACTCCCACTCCCCAGCCGCTTCATGTGGGGCTGCAGATGAAGGCAAACACCAAGAGGGAGGAGATTCGACCTTAGCTGGACGGGCTGTGGAACGGGATATAAGGCCCTTAAGTCGCTCACCTATGATGGGGTTACTTCACATCTTGCCGGCCGACACGTTAGTGACAGCCACTTCCCTGCAGCTAATAGTCTCCGGCAGGAATGGCGATGATGTTATCCGCCATTCCCAACCATTCGTCTCCGAGCGCCAATGTAAAAATGATCCGTGAACAATGGATTAGAGAGCAATCATTGCCTCTGCAGCCTCACGTGCGTAAGATCGAAGTGGTCGTTTTATCGCAAAACCCCACTACAGGCGCATGGCCATCTAGTCAGGAGAAACTACTACTGCTTGTATCTACTGGTTCCCAGTGAAACATCTCTTCTCTGTTGTCACAAGGCCAAACGTCCCAACGAATAGGAACCTGCTATTCAAAAATTGCATCATTGTCCATGAGTCATTCCAACCTCCATGTCCAGTTTTTAGTGGTTGCTTCACAAACCAGTAGGTACGGGAGTACAGTAATGGAGGAGTTCAAAAAAATGTATACAGATCTATACATGTCAAACTGGGTGTGCAGCATCACTAATGGGGGTCTGGCAAAACCATTTAAATGGGCTGTTTTATGTCACATTCAAATGTTTCCTTCTTTTTTCCAAATAGCCCACTTAAAGGACTAGTCTAAGGGGCTATTACTGATTAAAGACAGTAAATACTTACCATCTCAATCGTCTGACCACATTATGGTTTGTACTTCCAGTAAGCAAGGAATGATGAGGAGAACTGCACAAACCTTTGTTTGGGCAACCATTAAAGATTGGAGATGGAGAGGCATTTTTTTTTCACATTTGTTCATGAATTCTTATCATTTCCTTTGACAATTGGATAATATGATGTCAGACATTCAGGAATGGCATTGCTTCTCTGTTTCAAAATAAATCAACATTGTCAACAAGATCAGTTCATTTCAGAGAGAAACTAAGAGTAAACCGACAGTGTTTTGAGAAGTAATCAGCTGCAAGGCCTAAAGGCTCACCTCAGACTGAAAAACGACTTCGATTACATGCGTTATTTCTGCTCCTTTGCATTCGCACACCTTGACAAAATGGTAAGCCCCTCAAACCATGGAGCCTCTAAAGTCCAATACACCTGAGGTCATACAATTCAAAATTCGGTTGAATTCTTGGGGAGAAAGAAAAGCTTTAAATCATCATAAAATTTAAGTTTTTACAGCCTTTTTACACATGTATTAGAAGTAAGACTATGAAGAAGTGAAATGCATTAAGCAATGCCACTCCCTTCAACATTATGCCTTCATAATTCGGAGTTTTATTGTTTTTATATTTTGCTAAGAACAGTGGCTATGAACAGTTTTACCTCTTAGATTAACGTCTCTACACTTGTTTGACAAGAACATTAAACAGTGAGATGTTTGAAAGGGTGTGATTCATACTTGTATTATGTCTTCATTATTAATCATTTAAGAGTGTTTTGTTGTTGTTTTTACATTAAGCTGCAGTTAACTTCTTTTTACATGTATGACAGTTGAGAATGTCAAAAAGTGAGATTCGTAAGGAAACTCACCATCCCATCATGCCTTCGTCAATAAAGACTCTACTTTCATTTGCTATCATACTTGAACATGACAGAAAGGAGTCACAAAAATGATTTTGCATAAGCCTTCCTTAACTTGTATGAGTCAATGACGCATCTTTACAGTTACCGAGTAGTATTGTTACCCAATCCGAACAAATCGGATTGTGTGGCCCTCGGAGGTTTACGCTCTCTGGTAGTGCTGATTACTATAGATATAAAGTCCTGTATGTTCTCCCACAAGAGTGACTCAACAAATGCTCCACCAGCCAAAAGCCTCAACCAGTAACAATTGTTCACCTTTATTTACATTAGAACTTACATCATGTTTGTCTTCATATCTAAACAAGCACTCATGGGGTAGAGTGTGCCAACATGCATGCAGATGTCCACACATGGCACAAAAGCAGCTTGTAATGTGTGTGTGTGTGTGTGTGTGTGTGTACACAGTATGCGTGTAGGGCAGGAACTGACCTGAATAACAGAAAGCTTCTTAGCATGCACAAATGACAAACCTCCACAATGACTAAGGCAAGCCAAGGTCTCATGATTCAGACTACAGCGCGTGGGCCGGTTTGCAACCCCAAACACCAACAAGCAACACACCTTTAGCACCCCAAAACATATAAAGGATGGGAACCCTCACTCCTAATGGTTATTATAATAACCATCATAATAATAATAATAGTACTAAATCTCAAGCACCAATTTCTTTTCTATAACAAATATTCAATATTAATAATGTATTTCTACTAATAGTGGCATTACTCAACTACAGATGGAGATGCAGATCTATGTCATGGAGTTTTAAAATGTATATTATAGAAAAATATGCTATTTAAGGAAATATGGTTGTAATGGCGGCACGGTGAGCGACTGGTTAGCACATCTGCATCATAGTTGTAAGGACCGTGGTTCAAATCCCGGCCCCGCCTGTGTGGAGTTTGCATGTTCTCCCCGTGCCTGGGTGGGTTTTCTCCGGGCACTCCGATTTCCTCCCACATACCAAAAACATCTATTAATTGAAGACTCTAAATTGTTATTTAAATAAAGTGTGAATGTGAGTGCGAATGGTTGCTTGTTTATATGTGCCCTGCGATTGGCTGGCAACCAGATCAGGGTGTACCCCGCCTCTCTCGCCCGAAGATAGCTGGGATAGGCTCCAGCACGCCCGTGACCCTTGTGAGGATAAGCGGAACGGAAGATGAATGAATGAATGAATGGTAGTAATGTCTGACTTACTCCAAATGGCGGACAAGCAGTGCTGTATTTTGGCCATCTTTTGAAAATGGTTATGGTCTTAGGAATAGGAATAAAACCATTTATTAATAAAAAGATTACGTTTTTGCACTGAATGCACAAAATTGACATTATTGGAATTACAGTGCATTACTATTTGTACAAAATACTACTAATCTGTCGCAAGAACATGACTCCTTATTATTAATAAGGCCCCAACACATCAATGTTATGGTACACTGGAACAAATCTGAGCACGTTTCACTCCACCCCCTGCAAAAACTAAAATAAATCAATCATACTGTACTGCATTACAGTGAAATTCAACTGCAAAAAAAATAGCTTTATTTCAAATAAGATATTGGGCCATAGCAATTTAAGTCTAAATTCTGCTCATTTGATCTCCCAGATTGATGAAACATAGATTTTTAGCCTATGTTTAGGCTAAAAAGCCGGCATAGCAAGTTAAATTCATTTGTATTGATGTATACATACGGTTTTAAAAATGCATGATCTGTAGAGATTATTAGCCTCAATACTCTTTTTAAAAGTTTATTTTGTAACATAAATTTTGTGATTATTTCTCATTATTTTGTCTTGCAACAAAATGTGTGCTGCCCCCTATTTGGTTTGGAGCTTGAATGAAAATTTGCGAATTATGAAAAATCAGCATCCTTTCACATTTCTGGTTCATTCTCATTTGTACACAGGTTAAAAATCACCATGTAGCATGCCAAATAATGAGGATTAGAGATGATTTTGATTAAAACATATATACATATATTTATATTACATATAACAGAGACCGTTGATCAAACATGTTTCTATATGCTGAAGACAGAATTAAGGCAAAAAAAAGAAAAAGAAAAACACCAACACACTCGGGACGAACCAAAGCTTGATTTAAAAAAAAAATGTCAGCAGCTACAGTGATGTCTACGGTGAAAAGTGTGTTAGTGTGCCTTCAATTTGTCATACTGAGTTAGGAAAGGTGTGTTAGGTAGAAAGGTTTGCGCTCTCTCTGAGACGTCACACATGTGAGTTCCAATATGGAAGAAAAATACCGGTATGGAGGCTAAAGTCGTCTGTCTCCTAGGCCCAGATTTACTGGATGCTCCAGGATTTGGCAGCTTTCTAGGCCCAGAATGTTGAGTCTGAGTGAAACACAATTATATGAAGACCTTGTTCATTCCAACACTTGACTTGAACTAAGTAATCGTTTGACCTTAAAATAAGACTTATTAAGTCATTTGGGCTGAAACGCTGGCTTGTAATGAGATGACAAGACCGAACCAACCCCAAGTCATCTGCGGTAGAAGTCTAAAATATTTTGAACCAGCCAGGACACTGCTCCTATTGTGTTAGCGCTAGTGTCGGTGCTAACGTCACTGTCATGAGTTGTGGCGGTACTTTGATATGCATGCTAACATGATCACACAATGTTTATGTAAGTTTTGTTAGTGTTTAGCATGTACATTCATTTGCTTGGCTTCTTTAGTTTCTTTCAGCTCTGGACTGGGTCTTTGTCAGCAAATAAATGATTGCCACAGTCAATTTGCATTTCAACACCGTAGAAAAAGTAGGTGTACTTGACAACTGTAGGGGCAGCCACGAAGTAAAAAGACAAAATGAAAACAAACAAGTTTCTTATTGAGTTTTGTGCCTTTTCTCCTACTGTAAATCACTGTTACGGTCCAGTGCTCAATAGTTATACAATTTGGTGGCAACAGCACACTATTAGGAATTTGGCCATTGCTTAACACCATATCATACTTTGCAACTTTTATGAAAGAAATCTACAGTATATATATATATATAATTTGAGGAAAAAAATGAAATGTCTTACGATATGTTTGGTTCGATTGGCAGCTGTGAGGATAAGGCTTGCTACAAAGTGCATCCTCACAAAGTCTATATTAAGCTCCAATGACCTCGTCAAATAGTAAATAAACATTTTCATCACACTGATGTGTTCATAAAAGAAAGTACCAAAAGGTAGTATGCATCAATATTACATCCAGCACAAAAGCTTGTGTACCTACCAGCTCAAGAAAGGTATTCTCCAGTGATCTATATTCTGGGGAGGTCTTGTTGAACAGGTCATCAGAAAACATCATGTTTGTCACCCTCAAGCTAAAGAAAACCACCAACTCTCTGCTCTGCTGCACCGCAGCCATTATGGGAGTGCTGGCTTGTTTTGAGGCTGGGGCAGCTGTGGAACGCTCGTCAGCCTCTGAAGGGTATATAACACTACTGCTTTCCATCTCCAGAGGCTCAGTCAGTTCTGTCCCACCCTGTTTCGGCTCCACATCGTCTTGGATGTTGGAGTTTTCTGAAGGAAGGTCCGCCAAGGCTGGGGTGACACCGTTGTGTCCTCCAGTAGAATCAGCTCCTTCTCCTTCACTGGGGCCTGGGCTGGGGGATTCCCCAGGGCTCTCACTGGATACTTCACTGGTGGCTTCACTGGAGACAATGCTGGGGGTTTCTGTTGGGACTGGGTTGGAGACTTGGATGTGGACCTCGATGGGACCTTCACTTGAGACTTTGCTAGAGACTTCACTAGGAAGTTCAGTGGGGACAATATTGGGGGCTTCACTGGACACTGCGTTGGTGGCTTTACTGTGGTCCTTGCTGGGAGCTTCACTGGTAGCTTTGTTGTGGGTAATGATGGGATCTACCGTGGCGACATTGTTGGAGACTTCGACTTGGGGCCCGCTGTGGGCCTCGCTGAAGACTTCAGTGGGCACATTGCTGGAGGATTCACTGGGGCCTTCACTGGGGACTTCAATGGAGGCTGCACTGGGGACAATGCTGGGGGCTTCCCTGGAGGATTCTGTGGAGACATCACCTGGAGCTTCACTAATTACTTCATCGGGGGCTTCAATGGAGACTTTGTCGTGAACCTCCCTAGGGGTCTCGCCGGAGGCTTCACTGGGGACCTTGGTGCTGAGATCACTAGGAGCTTCACTGGAGACCTTGTTGGGCACATTGCTAGGGACTGCACTGGGGACTTCCATGGGGGATTCACTGGGTACTTCAGTGGAGACTTTGTCATGGACTATGCTGGGGAGCTTGATGAAGGCTTCACTCGGGGCTTCACTGGAGACCTTGTTGGGGACAACACTAGGAACATCACTAGGGTCTTTACTGGAGCTCTTGGTAGGGATGTCGCTGGGAGTTTCACTAAAGACTTCATTAGAAACTTTGTTGGAGGCCTCGCTGGGGGCTTCATTAAGGATTTTGCTGAGTACTTCAATAGAAACTTCATTGGGAGAGTTGCTGTTGGCTCCACTGGAGACTTCGGTTGGGGCGTTGGTGGAGGCAATGCTTGATAATTCATTTGTGACTTCTATGGGAGAATCGCCTTTGTCTGCAGGTGACGATATAGGCTGCATGTCGAGCTCTGGTTCCATGCCTATAATTGCATCCTCATGAAACAGCAATGCAGATTCTGTGCCAGAGAGGTGAGCTTCATCAATGATCACTATTTCAGAATGGGAGTCTGGTGGTGACGAGGTTAAGTAATCATTCTCTCCTGTGTCTGCCCCTTCAGATTCTAGCAAAAGGAAAAATAGACTTTAATTTAGTGTTTACCCTAAGAGAAATTATTAATTTAAAGGCTTACCTCCACTGTTAATTTCCAATGGACCTGTGTCCTTCACCGCCACCTCTTGTTCCTGCTCTAGGATAGCTTCTGGTGCTGGAGTTGGAGTGGGTACATCACTCATCTCCCCTGAAGGATCACCTGCAGACGCCTCCTCCACTGCTGCTGCCACTGGCGCCTCATTGAGGGCTGTGGGTGCAGAGGTGGATTCTGGGAGGGCGGTCAGTTCGGAAGGCACAGCGGTGTGTACTTGAGGTTGGATTTTGGTACTTTCAAAGGTATTTTCGGTTGCTGCTACTGTGGGGAAGAACTTTAAGGTGCTGTCCTCTTCCATGACCTTGATGACATCCCCGCTCCCAGTGGTGTACATGCTGAGCTCTGCATCTGGGTAAGCTGTTGTTACTGAGAAGAAACACATAAAAAAATAGATTCAACTTTTTCTTCAGCAGCTCTGCTTGAACAATGTGAAAATTGTGCTCACCAGCTTGAAAGGTTAGATTCTGGATGTCCAGCAGAAGCGATGGCTCTTTTTGGAAAGCTTTCACTATCATGTGCCTCAGTTTAGGGACATTCATATTCGTCTGCCCGTCTGGAGTCTCTGGGTCATCACTGAGCTCAGTGTCTCCATCAAAGACCGCAGCATAGTGCACAATCACATCCTCTGAGCTGATGCACACAACGAGTCACAAAGCCACAAACTTCATACAAAAAAGAGCATGTATGAATGGATGTTTTAAGTTTTTTTGTTTGTTTGTTGTTGTTTTTTTACAGTAGCAGTAGCAGTTGCCTCTTGGAAAAGTAATTTTGTTACTGAGAAGAACTCCGCCTGTGTTGAGTTTGCATGTTCTGTATGTTCCACACATTGAGATCTGACAATAAATTGCTCCAATACATACCATACCATACCATACCACGGTGACAGACTGTTTTGGGATAATGGGCTACATTGACAATTCAACAAACCCCTACGAAGTGTATTTCGGGAACAAATATCATACTGTATGCGTGCACCAATTCTGTTATATTCACTGTGTTTTTGTACTAATCATTAACTACAATGCAAGCTTGATACTATTTAACTTTTAATAAAACCACGATAAACTCACCTGAATCCCAACATGCGAATTTCTTTGAATCCTGGAATTTTTTTAAGCGCATGAAGCATCTACCAAAAGAAGAAGAGGCATAAACTCAAATACAATCCAACTAGATATGTTTTAAAAAGTTTCTCCATACTATTGTTTTCATAAATTTAAAACTTAATCAGCGGCACAGTGGACGAGTCGTCCACTGTGCCGCAGATGCCTCACTGTTCTAAGGACTGGGGTTCAATCCCCGGCCCTGCCTGTGTGGAGTTTGCATGTTCTCCCCGTGTCTGAGTGGGTTTTCTCCGGGCACTCCGGTTTCCTCCCGCAGCCCCAAAACATGCATGGTAGGTTAATTGAAGACTCCTAATTGCCCGTAGGTGTGACTGTCAGTGCGAATGGTTGTTTGTTTATATGTGCCCTGCGATTGGCTGGAGACCAGTTTAGGGTGTACCCGGCCTCCTGCTCGATGACAGCTGGGATAGGCTCCAGCACTCCGGTGACCCTTGTCAGGATAAGCGGCTCAGAAAATGGATGGATGGATGGATGGATAAAACTTAATCATGTTTAATCTGACTAACTGATCCTATATCTTGGATAGATTTAACTTTCCATCAGTAATTGCACGTCTTACTCAGCCTCAGTTACTCACAGTGTCCATACCCCTTGGACATTTCATATGGACTCTGATACTGATGATCCACAGATTTCCAGCTCCACGAAAATCATAACTCCTAATATCTGTCCCCCCTTGATTTTCCCCACAACTAAACAATCATCCATTTTCTAATGTGCTTGTAGTCATTAGGGTCGCGGGTAACGGAAGTGTTTCCCATCTGACTATGGGCGAGAGGTGGGGTACACCCTGGACTGGTCGCCAGTCAATTGCTGGGCACAACTAATAACAGCTAGCGTTCACTTCCAGCCATTAAACAAGGTGCTGATGCTGACACAAAATCTGGATTATGCCCACTAATCCTCATGGATGGGTTAAATAATGACAACTAATTTTACTGTCCCTATGACAAATAAAGTACCTAACTGAATTGTCGTACCGTCAAATCCCAGAACACATTAAAAGCATCTTCCAACATATTCATTCGCTCTTTGTACAGCACAGACTCATATAAGCTTGTGCCCCAATACCTCAAGGAGTTCCTCCAATGTGACAGCCCAACACACCACCATCTGATATAAACCTTCTGACCCCTATCACTGGGACCAAACACAACAAGTCAGGGATGACATTGCCTTTGACATTGCTGCCCCAACCCTCTGGAACTCCAATCAAGACAACATCTCCAGCTCTAAATCACGCCACTGATTTAAAACCCAATTAAAAACACTTCTTTGCAGAAATGCCGATAATCCTACTCCCCCTAACCCCCCCCCCCCCCCCCCCCCCCCCCCCCCCACAAAATCTGAACTCCCAGCATGGAACTATCACTACCGTGTCAGTGCCTCTAATTGATTGCTTCCATTTCCATAGCAACGCTGGGCTTGCCAAGAGATGTGTGGCCCAAATACATCAATGAGTTTACAGTCCACCTGAAGCGCTGCACTGCCAAAGGCTAAAAATCTGAGTTGATAGGGTATTAAATCATGTCAAAGATGGTATCCTTCGCTCACCAGTGAGAGTATCAGGTGACACTGGAGTACTTATTCACATAATTAGCCCGACACCTAACCTTCTGGCTTGCAAGCCACAGGACCACCTGTGGACATAGATTCATGAATGTGTTTGGGCCAAGAGTAAAGTGGACACACTCAGCCATCCCGTTGTGGCTGTAAGGGAAAATAGCTACTTGGTTTCAGTCCAGGTCATACAGTAGCTACGGTCTACAAAGCAAGGCCAATATAGCCTGAAGATCAAGTGACATTTATTTAGGTCAGACTGCAACTGTTTGATAGTTTGGACAATTCTATGCTTCTTGCAAGAATCTAACTTATCCAAATAGTTTAATAGGTAGACTAAAGTTTTCAAAATCTGTGGATCCCTCATGACGTCGTACCTTTTCGGTTATTTCTCCAGTGATGTCATCAGCATCAGCTGCCTGGGGGTCATGCATCAGCTCGATGTATGATGGCTCCACAATGGTGGCATTGAACTCCACAATGTACTCCCCGTAGTTGTCTTTTATCAAGTTTGGCTCCTCTTTTATCTGGCAAAGAGGAAGTTGTTATTCAGAGAAACTGTTTTCATTTCAAAAATAAAGCTGAAATTGTTTTAATACCATATCATCTTCTGTTGGACTGAGCATAACCGCTGGGGTCCAGGTACCTGAGACCAAATTAAATATGCAAGTTAACATACAGTTAGTCAACCAATGTTAAAAACACCTATTGGTAAGTCATCAGCTCACTTCTTTTTAACTCACATTCCACTCCCGGTTCTGGTGTTTCCATTACCACACTGGTGAAACGACGAGATAATAGTCATTAGAACATGAACATTTTACAAAAGCAAAATATTAAGCAAAACTTAATTATAATATCACCACATGCTTCCCATTTTTTTTTAAATAAGACATCTTACTCCATAGTGTACAACAATAGTTTGGATGTTAATTTTTTTATTATTTAATAAGTATTGAAATGTATGGGTTAAGGGATAAAACATTTGATGACACAACCAACAAGATACAGTACATGTATTCTTATAACATCAGAGAAACTGTACTTTAAAAAAAATAAATGCATCAGTCTTACTTGGTCAATGTACATACCGAAACATAAAAGTAACCTTAAATAAATGACAACAAACACAAACAAAAAAGGTACTTAAGAAGATGAACATGCACGTACCCTTCAAGTTCAGCCTGCTCGGCCACTCTCTGAAAGACAAACAAACGTTTGATCACTGATTCTCAAAGTGTGGTGTGTGTACCACTAATGGTGTGCAAGCTCCCTGTAGGGGTACATGAGAAAATCACCCCTTAAGTGCAGTTCATTTGTACTTCACATTTAAGTTCAACACATTTGCAATTCATTAGGATCTAATAGAACATTTCAAAAATAATTGTAACAGGCATAGTTTTTATTTTTCTTTTGTTTTATTTGTTTTTATCCAAAAAAACAAGGAAAAATAAAATGCATGTCAGTTTAGCAAGAGATTTTGGACATTTCCAACTTTGTGGGAACAGTTTGGAGATGGCCCCTTCCTGTTCCAACATGACTGTGCATCAGTGCACAAATCAAGGTTCATAAAGACACGGATGAGAGAATTTGATGTGCCATTTCTTGACTTGGCATGCACAATCCTGACCTCAACCCTATTCAACACTTTTGGATGAGTTAGAGCGGAGACTGAAAACCAGGCCTTCTCGTCCAACATCGGTGCGTAATCTTACAAATATCGTTCCTGGAAAAATGGTCATAGATTCCAATAAACTCACTCCTAAACGTTGAAAGCCTTCTCACAAGAGTTTAATATGTTATAGCTGCAAAGTGTGGACTGATGTCATATTAAATCCTATGGATTAAGAATGGGATATCACCTAAATTCATATGCGAGTCAAGGCAGGTGAGCAATTACTTTTGGCAAAATTGTGTATTAATGAAAAATGTGACTGTAGAGTATTAACTTTTTTTTTTCTTTTACAGTAAGTAAAGTAAAGTAGCACTCACTCGGGCCACCATGTCCAGATGCTCCTGAGAACTACTGAAATTCTGAGCCAGGTCGTCCATACAGAGGTTTTCATGTTGGCAGGTGTAAACCCACGATCGGTACTCCTCTGTCTTTGGTACTCTGTCCAAGAAGATACGAAAGGCCTCCCAAATGGCTTCCTGACAAACTGAAAAAAAAGGCCAGACATATTCTGGTGAAAATTTGTGGGGCGGGCAGAAGGGGACCATTTTCGGACAATTGACCGATTAGGAGCACTCTTGCAAGGACAATTGGGTAAATAAGATTGCAAGGTGCCACTTCAATCCTAAAATAACTGAATGCTATAAGAAACTAAAAAGCTGATTTAAAACAAATAATATTTTTTGCGGACGTGCACACTTACATAACATATTTTTTTGGATACTTCTAAAGGAATTGTTGCCCATAAGACCATGGTTTATTTTTAACTTGATTGCACAGGTCTATTTTCCAACCTTTATTGACATTCAGTATCAATTGTAAATGTGTGATTATGAAATAATCTCTTATCTTCTTACAGTTTTCTTCATGAGAAAATTGTAGCACCGAAACATTATGTGCAATATGCACACATTTTATGAGAAAATGGAGAATTAATTACTTTGGATTAATTATTGCATTCTGATCATTATTCATATATTCATTAATGTAATTATACATCTGTAAATCCACAGAACAGACTGGAACTCCTCCTAATAGTGCTTGAGCATAACTCCAAACAAAATATAATAATATAAATAAAATACTAAAAGTAGTTGGTCCAATTCTATGAAGGTCAACTTCTTCATGTTTTTAATTTGCCGCATTTGCATATCTTTATCAACATAAATATCCCAAACACGATGGAGTCTTTTTGTGCCTGCATGGTCCAAATTGTCCAACACCATCTTTATTCTCTGGCAAATTAATTTCTGCATGCAGCAATAATGGCCACAACACCAAAGTCATCTTTCTTCTTTTTTTAGTACAGCACTTGCAGCTGTTTGTATGGGAACGTTGACGGGCGGAATGTACAAATATGCGTTGGGATCAGACAGGCACGACACAGAAGCTGACAATCTGTATTCTTCTTAAATATAAGATTTGTTTTTTTTCAAGATTTTGGTGAAAAGTGCGAGCACATCTAGACAAAAACGACTCAACTAAAAGACAAGGCTGACTTGTGGCAGCAACCTTCTTGAAGCAAAACAAGAACACACAGGGCAGGGACACAGCTCGGTAGGGCAATCTGCAAGATGATTGGTTATTCAAAGGTTTTCGAAAGATCAATAGGTGAAAGGCAACACTGACCAAAAGGAAAACAACACCAATTTGCACAATCAATCTTAATGACAACTATAATGTTCAAAATAAATACATGAAATAAAATGAAAAAGAATAAATTAATTATTCCCCCCCAAAAAATGACCACATATACCTCGGAGCTTGTAGTACGCTCGATGGCTGTCGATGACAGCTTTCACGGACTCCTGGGGGCATACTTTGACACCGGTCATGAGAATGGTCGACCTCTTCCTCCGATGTCCATCCTCGCTGGCTCTTACTTTGTGACTGTTGTATTTAGTTGTTCTAGAGGCTTCTAAAAAGTGCCGGTACCTCACATCCCTGAGTCCGGAAATACCATGATCCTGGATGTCTGCAAGGAGGAGGGACAGAAATATTTGTAATTCTATAATACATATCATTTATGTAGCACTTTTTACCAGTAGCATACAAAGGGGTGGGGGGACGGTGCAGTGGTCCCGGGCATGCTCCCACCCAGGGGTGGGAGCATCCAAATGTGGTTTGGTGGGCAACAACAGACGTCCCCCTATACATTTTCCCAAACGTTGTTAAGAGGTGCCCAAATAGACAAAGAATTTTGAGGTTGGAAGAGTTCCATCTGGAACCCCCCCAACCCCACAACCCCCCAATTGAAAAAGCTGTAAAACTTCCAGCCATTAAGTGCATTCAAGCCATCATGCCATCAGCCGTGCTGTCCTGTGTGACCACACACTTTACCGCCACTGACCACCTTGCATGGTCTCTTACTGTGGAGACCATCATTGGCTGGTCCAATTGTCAGTCACTCAAGGCAGCACTAGTTATTGGTTAGCTATGTCATTCGCTCTTCATTGACCAGTCTACTGTACACTTCACTCAGTATTTTATCAGTCTGAATACGAATGCTTTTTCGCTTCCTGTACTTGATTACCTGATTGTTCTGCCCCTCAACATCCCGTCACTGAGATCAAGATGGTGAGTCATTTTTAGTTTTTCTCTGTTAACTGTTACTTAAACACAGGTAATCATTGTTATAAAGCCACTATGGCTTTTTTTCCTACGTAGACTGAAGGAACGCAATCTGAATCGTCATATTTTGCAAAGCTTATTGATGCGTAATTGAGAGCATCCTGTCTAGCTCAATCATCGTGTGGTTTGGTAGCTGCACTGTAAATGAAGAAATCCCTTGACAGAGTTGTGCTCCTCGCACGCAGAGCGTCCGGCATCGATCTGCCCGAACTGAATGATACATACTGTGCCAGGCTTTGGTCTCACGCCTTAAGTATCGTAAATAACCCTACAGGTTTTCCTGCTGGCAGCCTTTTTGTTCTTCTCCCTTCAGGTAAACGTTCCCGTTCTATTAAATGCTCCACCTCTCGTTTCTTCCACTGTGTCGTGCGCAGCCACAACAACTCACAATGAAATACAAATGATGTGTCTATTGTCTGGCACTTTATCTTGCAGGTGTTGTAAGCCTGAGAATACATTTTTTTCTCTTTGATAATTTATTCTGTACGGTAATGTATCCTTCTGTAAGGCGATTATTAGCCTTTTCCACAAGCGGCCATGTTTTATTGCTGCTCTTGTGCGTTCTATTTTGTTTATGACTGTCTTCCAATGCGGTGCTTCCACAAATGACAAATAAAACAAAAATCTGATTCTGATTCCAAATGTTTCTTTTGTCCCCACATTCATCAGCATTTCTTCAACACGTTATTGCGTGGTCTTTGACAGAACTAATTGTCAATCCCAAGCAACAATAGGCATGTGTCATTAACGCTTCGTTGGCCAAGTTACTAACATTATGCTGACAAGGATACAAATTAAGATGTCTTGAGGCCGCACCTTCAATAGCAGTTCTACAACACAATTCTTGTCATCAGCTGCTGTAATTGTCAGTCATTACAGTACAGTAGTACTTCTTCGCTGGCCAGAAACATGTCAATCATTATGATGAATGTCAAATGTCACTGGAATAACCTGTCGACAGCATACGGCTGAATTACATCACAACAAGTGCCCAAGAGAGATTATGAAGATCAACACATATGAAGCATAACACCAACATGTGGGCACGGACGAGGTGCGACACGTGCCCACGTACAGTAGACGCCAGCTCGCACGGCGAGTACGAGCAGAAGCTAATTCGCCACTGTTACACAAGCCAGTGCACAAGTCGTCGGTATTGCACCCGAGCTGTTTGAGAAGAAAAGCCTTCATTGTGATGCCAGGTGGCCTCAGAGTGATCCTTAAGACAATAAGCCAGGATTTATGAGCCCCCAAACACAGACAGGAAGTCATCAGACCCAAATAACAAACGGGCCTCCTATGGATTATCAAACAAGCTTGCAGAAAACGGAAGATTTTTGTGTTGTTGTTCTTTGTTGTTTTGGAGGAGGAAAATAAAACGAGAGATCAATTGTGCAACGTGATCCTCTTTAGAATCTGGCAAGCGAGATGGACGCATGCACGCTCATGTGCAGACAGTGGACAAACAGTGCGGAGCACAGAGCACTCAGATTGTGTTGTGCAAACGTCTGAGATGAACACTAGCTTTGTTGTTTTAATGGCCTTCTACACAGAATTCACTTTGACATTAGACTGGACGCAGCTCTAGGAAACATCCGATACAGGATTTAATAAATCCAGCAATACACATTGTAACTTGTGTAAAGTTCAGGTAGATTGTTGTTTTTGTTTTACTATTAACAGCATTTTAAAAAAATCCACTAGCACTATTTTTTTTCTTGTTTTTACACTTCAAAATTTGCAGTGGTTAACTTATTACTCAAAATGTTGCCTATAGGCCTAAAATTAATGAATAGACTTGTTTTAGACTTGTGTGAAAACAACGACCGAAAATGCCTTTACATTTATTATGGTGTGAGAGTTTGACCCTAGAACAGATTAGACAAATTCCTTGTGTGTCTTGTAATATACTTGGCCAGTAAAGCTGATTCTGATTTCAATGTCCATGTTCCCCCCCCCCATTTTTAATAATAGTTATTAACTGTTAAGGATGTGACACCGAGGTACATGAAATGATGGAGCATTAAATTTAAAACTTGAACTTTTTTTTACATTTATATAACATTTGAGAAAATGCAAATATTCCATTAAACATGTCTGTAACGTCTAGTTATTAAAGGCTTTATAGTGGCCGCTGTTTGATGGAATGCATTGTTTTAATTTTTTTTTGTTTGTTTTTTATATTAATATCCAAGTAATTTTTGCCCTTGTTATGACATTTGCCAACATTAAAATGTGACTTTAGAAATTACCTGTGTATTTATTAAAGGCTTTATGATTATTTCCATCATTTTCTAAGGGGCAAATTGTTTATGAATCTGACCTGCAACCTGAGCGGTCAACGGTCAATTTGTTCAGTTGGTATTTTGCCTTCCTCCATCCATTCATTTACCCATTTCCTATTGCGCTTATCCTCATTAGGGTCGCGGTTGAGCTGCCGCGTAGCCAAACAGACTTGACTTTGTGTGAGAGGCGAGGTATACCGTGGACTGGTCTTCATTATGTGTATTTGTTAGACACTAGTTCATTTTGTCATGCAGATTCTTAAGAATATATACAGTACAAATATACAGCAACTACAGTATGTGTAATTTTTGTTTTGGAGTAGATATTTGTTTGTCATTGTTTTCTGATTGCATTCATACAATGGCAATGTTTTCTTTGTACTGTATGTGATCACAGGCTCACAGCACTGCTAAAATATGTAAAAAGATTATTTTTTTTAAACTAAGGCTGCCTAAGGTTTGTGCACAGTTCTGACATGACGTGATGGACACAAGGTCACAAAGATGCTTCTGATTCTGACAATATTTTTCTCACGCATCATTCTGCTAATTCATCGGGTGAAAAGGAAAGCTGATAAAAATGTTCACAATGTGACTTAGAGAGAAAGGATGCTGTGTGGGTGTGTTTTCTCCCTACGTCAGCCTTGAAGATCGACACTCCAAAGCACGTCCTTCAGATTTCCACGTGAATGAGCAGCGGCGTGTCATTGGGAAAGTGAATAGTGCACCTCTGACATGCCGTGTGAGGGAACATTGGCCAATGAATTAAACTTTTGTTGATGCCCATTTTGTCTCTTCATTCAATTCTTTTTTTTATTTTTTCCATGTCTTTGCAGTACATGAGCACGGTGTATTGTATTATTGACGTCCTTGACATCATGTATGAAAGGCAATGGACAATGGTGAGTACATTGCCTTGCACAAACACGCGCTCACAAATCCAAATCAGAAATGGTTCCAAGCCGAGAATTTTCAAAGAATCATTATCAGGGGATGCCAAAGGTCACACTTTTGTGCTTGTTGCAAGGGAGCATTTGTGGGGTTGAATCTGTGGGCTCGGCTACCCTACACAGTAATCACATCAAATTTAATCATGAAGCACTTGAAAAACAGTAGCCTTCTACTAAAACATAAGCATTTTTGTTTTTGTAAGCGGTAGATTTTTATTTTAAAGAAAAAAAAATGTTTTCCCTCATAGTATTACAACTTCTTTTCACAAAATCATGATTTTTTTTTTCTTCCGTTCTGGCTACTTTTTCTTTACATTTTGTTTTCTCCAAAAAGGCTTTTTTTTTTTTTTTTTTTTTTTTTAAAGAAAAAATATCATAATAGATATTATGACATTCAGTGCGGTGTGGTTGTCAGGTGATCGGGGCTTGAATCTCTGTTGGAACATCTCTGTGTGGAGTTCCATTTATTTATTTGTGGCTGCAGTCACAATGGGGAATGTTAGACCCGACCTGCACATTCATTGAATTCGTATTCATTTATATTATATGCCTCAACCCTCACCTCAAGTCAGCTTGGACATGCTCCAGCTCATCCGCAGCCCTAATAAGAACAAAAATTCTAGAAAAATGTAATGAAAAATGATGGATGGATTCTCATCTGGGCTACCAGCTCCAGGCAAAACACGCTAATTTGACGAAGTATTAGCATTAAAGGTGGTCTTGCATGATTATTATTTTTTTTGATAAGACAACCTTCAAATGAGGGTGGTTTTTTGTTGTTATTGTTTTGTTGTGCACATGCTCAGCCACGGGGATGAGAGTGGGGAGGAGGGACGAGAGGCCTTAATGGCGGACGCAGGCACACGAGGCCGCCTGGCGGAGTTACAAGCCAAAAAAGATTAGCGTCCTGTGACGCCGGGAACAGAATGGTTTTTGTTTCCTTTGGCATAATGAGCTCAAGCGGGCAACATCACACCAATCAAGACACTAGATGTTATCACATTTTACTATCTACGCACACAGAGCCACTTGTTTTGTTCATGCAGAATACTTGTGTGCTTCAACCAGCTTTTGTGCTGTAATTAAAAATGTTCTCATTTCATTCCGCAGCGTTGGCCCTTGATCGTGCGAGTAAATACCACTGCCCACAACTTTAGGTACACCTGCAACCTCTCAACACATCAAATATTCTGCCTTTTGCTCAGCATTGATTGGCATTATTTAGTGGATTATTATTGTGATTGTAGTTTGCACTGATGTGCAACTTCACTGCATTATACTATGACATTTCTGATATTTTGCTCCTCCCCTGTAATTAAATAAAAATGTGCACTCCATCTTTTTATATTGACATGTTCTACTTAATTATCATTATTCATTCATTTTTCATATTTTATCTGTTGTTTTTGTTTAACCTGTGCTGGAAAGTTTATGAGTGTTTTCAAAGGCACTTATAATTAAATTGTTTTTATTTCTTTTGTTATTAGCAATCATAAGAATGTTACTTTTACCTAAAAATGTTACTTAAAGATCAAATAAATAAAAAAATATATAGCCACTGCCACTCCCAAGCCCGGATAAAAATGGGTGGGTTGCGTCAGGGAGGGCATTCAACATGAAGTGTAGCTTTTCCATTAAACTTCATTTTCATGGTATTACGTAGATGTTATGCTGTTAGAAATGCATATTGGTCAAGCTCCCACTCTTTTACACGTTAACTCCGAGCAGACAATGTACACGCAAACAGCAAAATATGTGAGCTTGCTGACAATTTTTGGCTAATGTTTGCCTTTAATGGTAGCCTTTCACTTAGCAAATGTGATTCTGTTAGCAAGCTGGCTATGTACTGTTTAAGAATATATTTTGCATTTTGATATCAATTGACATTTCACGATGACAGAGTGGACATGTTAAGCTTGACAACATCAACAATATGATGAAAATTTCCAAACATAAGAGTAAGAGTTTTATTGTGCAATTATACTCTGTTTTAGCCTCAATTGAAAACAAAACGCTGGTCCTGAAGACACTGAAAAGATTAGAGGGTTTTTAAGGGGGAGTTACTCAAAAATGACAGGGTGGACACAGCATTTTCATGTATATAAATGGTATATGATGAAGGGAAAACATGTTCAGAGAATTAGCTTTGTGCTGGTATATTTGAAAATGTTTGGCCACTTAAAATAAAGCCTCAGTGTTTTATTATTTCTACTACATTTTCAGGATAACTGAGTGAGTCTGATGAGGACAACAAAGGCACTTTATCGTTATAGTGCCACAATCCTAAATATGAAAAACAACTCTCGATTCAATGCAGTAAAGTTCTAAACTACTGCAATATACAACCGCAATAAGAACCATATTGCATTGCATAGTAACAAAATAAAATCATTTTTAAATTGTAACGACAGAAATGTATCATATCGCATTACAAGGCTATTCCCCTTATTTTATAGTCATACACCAGTATAATATAATTTTCTTTCCTCACATTTTATCTTTCATTATTAGCATAAACTCTCCATGAACTTTCATGGCTGATTTACAGTTTAGACTGCCTCACAATGACTCACACTTAAATCGAACTTACCAAAGGTAATAAAACTGCAAAATTTAAGGTGGTTTTCGCTATCTTGGCAGGAAAATCCGGATGATCAATTACCAGTCATCCAATGGATCCCACTTCTGACACCATGGGAGATGGAAAACATGAATGTCTATGTAAAGACTGAATGGTTTGATCAACTAGATTCATTAGATTGTGTAGGTACTGAATGTTCGCGCCTTCCTCTGAAAACGATGCAGACTATTTGCCAAAAACGAGCAAACGTAATCTCTGAGGCGGTCTTACCTTGAAATTGACTTGCTTGGAGGCCAAGCAGACACCAAATGAAGAAGAATAGTCCCAATTTGAAAAGCATGGTGGGTTAATTTCCGAGGGGGTAGATCTCCAGGTTGTCTTCTCTTGCAGAGTGTGTATAAGTGTCCTCATTAGTGCCGTTCAAGTTGTTGTCTACGTTTCTGGGTGCCGCGGTCGGATCCCGGTGGACGGGAGATGCGGCCGCATGGATGGACGAGCAGAGGCAACGAAAGGGGGGAAAGAGGAGAGATGGGGTGGGGCACGCTCGGAATCCAGGCTCGAGTTCAGGCCGCTTCCCGTCAGAGCGGCAACAGTGATGAGGTTAAAACAGCAGATTCCGTTTCGGGTCTAATCTCTTTACCTTCTTCTCGCTGCTCGTAATCCGCCACGTGGCCGGCCGGCCTCATCCCGTTAGCCACCTTCTGGACACGAGTGAGCACTGTCAGCTGAGCACACGTTTGGGCCAGTTCCAAACAACCTGCTCAATGGCGCTGCCCACTCCGGCCTGTCCCCTGGTCCTGCTGAGACAAACTGTGGAGCAAAGTAGGACAGAAGGCCTCTATTTATGCACGCACACAATGAGCTTTACTCCCACTCCTTACACAACCAAACGTGTGGCTTGGAAGACCGTGTGAGCTACAAGGTGTTGCATGCTGGAACCTCTGCTGGATGAAGTCCATTTCAAACAGATTCTTGCACTTTCCTACTTGAAGCTAATGCTTATCTCTTTTTGTAGGCTCCTTTCTCTCCACTTTAGGTGTTATTACCATTGCTGTCTTTTCTTATTGCTGTTTTCATCCTTTCTCTGTGCCAGTCCCCTTTAAAACGACATGCTAGCATCTGTTATCGCTAACAGCCACTGGATTGTTCTTATTTGTTGAAGACGTTCAACCTTTAAACCAAAAGGCTTCTTCATTTCCAAATATTTGCTGTGGATTCCCTCTGAGTTATGAATGAATGAATGAATGAATGAATGAATGAATGTCCCCTCTCATAATACCAAAAAGTGGAACCTCCCAGTCTACATGCTTTTATCAGTGTTCAGTGAAATAGATCCATCCATCCATCCGTCATCCCTTTGCGAAACTACTTTTCTTGTCTAGGTGTTCTGTCATGTCACAGGCCAAATGACAGACAACAACATTGTGGAACGTCATCGCTCTCCAGCCACAGTTTTGCTTTTGGTAGAGCGACGCAAACGTGTTGGCGTGCGGCCTCGGCTGTCGTTGGGGCGTATCAGGGCGGGAAGTCTCCGTGTGGCAAGTCTCCGCCCTCATCTCCTGCTGTGAAGAGGATTAGCCGCTCATGTTAGTTGCTAACAAATTGCTGCTGTAAATAAGCCTCTTCAAGAGCAGCCTAATCCGTCCTGGCACTTTTCTGACACACTAATCTCAATTTGGAACCAGCAAGGGCTGATGCGCGTGACACATTGTGAAGCAATATTCAATAGTGTGGCGAGTATGTGTGTGCGCGCGTGCATGACTGTTTGTACGTGCATGTTTTATTATATTAGTTGTAAGTCTGGATGTGTGTGTCTCCCCATTTTCGGAGCTGGAACCCAACCCAGGTGACTATGCTTGAGAAACGAAGTACGCCGTCAACTCGTCCGCAGCCAATCGCAGGGCAAATATAAACAAGCTACCATTTACACTCACATTCTTAACTACAGACAATTTTGAATCTTCAATTAAACTAACATGCATGTTATTGTCATTCAATTTTAATGTGGGGAGAAGCTGGAGTACCCGTAAAAATTGCGATTCACCCCAGAATATCTGCTAAGCACTACTTCACCATACCTAAAATAACCTAAATAAATAAATACAAGTAACAATATAACTCAAAACTAAATACAGAAAATTACAAAACAGTATTAACGGTGTATTGCATTTTTTGTGGTGTAATGTTATCTCCTCCTTTCCTCTAGCTTTCAGCCCAAAGATTGTCCGTAAAATAGTTTTTAAATAGCCTTCATTTTAGGGTTAAAGTGTATTTCTTTTCATATTTGTATTGTATACAGATTTCTTATGATGTGGAGATTAAACCATAAAATACAAACAAGCAAATAATTGTGTTCTTTACCTTATTGTGTATGTTCATCAATTGCCCTGCAGTTCCATTATTGGAGCCAGGAGGGCGCTTTGTGTCCTCTCTCTCTCCCCTCCCCTCTCTGTCTTCAATCAGCCTCATCACCACCGGTGTATATAAACCTGGCTGTTCCCGGAAATCCTCGCCTAAGTATTGCAGCCTCTCCTAGCGGTACCACGGCCCACCTTATGTCAAGTAAGCTACACTGTTCCTCGCTTCCCTTGTTAACTCTTGTGTCTCCTCGTTCCCAGTGCTCCCCTGTGTTCCTGACACTGGTCATTCCTGCCACCAAGCCGCCTGTTCTGTCCACGCCGCCGCCTGCCAACACATCCAGGACCACCTCCATAACCTTTCCTCAATAGACTGTTCATCATTTTTTTTTCAAATGGGCTCTGCGACCAACTCAAAGGATGAGCTACCGGTCCGTGACGAGCCCTCCTCTCTCGAGGATCTCATAGCCCTTTCCATTCAGCTTGATAACCAACCGCGAGAGAGATTACGGGAGAGGAGGGTCCGCGTATGTAAGAATCCTCCCACTCAGAGCACCACGGCGTCGGCTTCTCACCCGCCTCCCGCACCGTCTCCCGCACTTCCGTCACTCCCCGTAGCTACCACAGATCCCATGCAAATTGGTAAAACGCGTCGAGCGTCTGTGTCGAGTCATCCAGCGGCGGTGTATCTATTGCGGTCAATCCGGTCACTTTATTTCCTCATGCCCCCTCCAATCGAAAGACCGTGACCGGAGAGCGTCGTGGTGAGCCAAACCTCCATTCCCTCAAGCTCTCCCTCTCGTGTGACCGTTCCCGCTTGCATTATAGTTTCTGCTCATAACACCCCCATTACTGCCCTTATAGATTCGGGTGCCGATGACAACTTCATTCATGAAGCAATTCACCAGCTCCAAATCCCTCTCCAACCACTTCCGTCCCCGAAGAAAGTCACAGCCCTGGATGGCCGAATCATCTCCCCTGTTACCCACCAAACAGTACCATTCACCTTGCTCATTTCGGGTAATCACCGTGAGAACATCTCACTTTTTGTTATTCCTTCCCCTGATACCCAATTAGTCCTCGGAATTCCCTGGCTGAAAAAACACAACCCCACCATCGACTGGACACACTTAGCCATCACCGGATGGAGCCATCACTGCCACTCACGCTGCCTGCTTTCAGCTATACCGCCCTCTGATAAATCACCACCCTCTTCCACGCCCGTTGACCTCTCCCGAGTCCCTGAAGAATACCATGATCTCTCTCCGGTGTTCAGCAAAGACCTGGCCATTTCTCTACCCACTCCCCCGCCCGTATGACTGCGCAATTTATCTGCTGCCGGGGGCCCCTCTTCCTTCCAGCCGTCTCTACAACCTTTCCCGACCTGAGAAAAAGGCAATGGAGGACTATATCCATGACTCTCTGGCTCTCTCCCATGTATCGACTACCGTGGTCTCAATGACATCCATCGATCCATCCATCCATCCATCCATCCATCCATTTTCTGAGCCGCTTCTCCTCACTAGGGTCGCGGGCGTGCTGGAGCCTATCCCAGCTGTATTCGGGCAGGAGGCGGGGTACACCCTGAAGTGGTTGCCGGCCAATCGCAGGGCACATACAAACAACCATTCGCACTCGCAGTCACACCTACGGGCAATTTAGAGTCTCCAATTAATGCATGTTTTTGGCATGTGGGAGGAAAACGGAGTGCCCGGAGAAAACCCACGCAGCCACGGGGAGAACATGCAAACTCCGCACAGGCGGGGCTGGGGATTGAACCCGGGTCCTCAGAACTGTGAGGCTGACGCTCTAACCAGTCGTCCACCGTGCCACGTCGCAATGACATCACCATCAAAAATAAATCTCCGCTTCCCCTCATCGACCCCTCTGCGACGCCCGGATATTCACCAAATTGGATCTACGGAATGCCTCCCACCTCATCCGTATCCGAGAGGGGGATGAATGGAAAACCGCTTTCAACACCCCTCTCGGACACTTCGAATACCAGCTCATGCCGTGTGGATTGACTAATGCCACCGCTGTCTTCCAGACCTTGATTGACGACGTCCTCCGTGATATGTTGAACCAGTTTGTTTTTGTCGATTTGGATGACATTCTCATTTTCTCCTGCTCCCTTGAAGAACATCACAGTCATCGCTACTGACGCCCGAATACAAGGTGGGCCAATCTGTCTGGGTTTCTTCTCACGACCGCCCACTTCAGACAGAGTCTTGGAAACTCCCTCCGTGTTTCATTGGTCCCTTCCCCATTACCAAAATCATCAATCGCACTTCCGTCCAATTGAAGCTTCCACAAAAAAATAATGTATTTCTTGTTACATTACGCTGTTACTTGTAAAGAAAAAACAAAAATGATTTGCTGGATGCTATTTAATTTAGTAACTACTAACTAACTAACCATCACTATGGAAAATGGATGGACAAATGACATTCTTGTGCGTCTTGTAAAAATTTGTAAAAAGGAAGTTTTTTTGTTTTTTTTTTACTTCATGTTGCTGCAAAATATGTTTTTATATATTTCTTATTACATTACGATGTTGCCTGTAAACAGAAAAAAATATTGATTATATAATTTGGGACCTTTAGGAAAGCAGTTCACGTATGACAAATATCAATCTATGTCTGATAAATAAATATCAAGGTTAGGTGTTGGGGTTTAGAAGCGCTTCACCATTATTAACACATTCTGTCAGCATTTGCAATGTTATAAATCATTTCATTGTGTTACCAACACTTAAAGCAGCATTATGTCATTAATAGTATAGGGATGATCACAGTACAGTGGACCTCCACATATTGGTGGTTCTGCATTTGCGTTTTCACCTATTCACAGATTGATTGATTTTTCTGGAACCATCCTCTGTTATTCACGGACATTTTGCCTGTTCGCAATTTTGAAATGATTCATTTATTTTCATGACAACATACTGTCCCCAAATTCAGTCTTTATTGTATTGTATCATCTCTTTCGTTGAAACAATGAGTGGTTACCGTGAGCTGTAAACACGCCAAATAAACATCTAAGTAGTTGTCCACTCAACCAAACCTCCGTAGCGGAAAGCAGAAGGCTGAAACTCCGCCTAACAGAGAGTTAGATTTGTGATTGACAGTGGGATAAATATGGTAGTGCCAGTGTTTGCTGTGGCTCCATCCTCCAGGAGCGTCGGGACCATCGATGTACTGTAACTCCTTTGCTTTGCTGTCAGTCAAATGTTCATTCTTTTGCTCCGGACTGCACTACTATATTTCAGTGTTGCCCCAGTTACCTTGAAAAAGTAACTTACTTACTTGCCTGATTACTTGAGCTTAAACGTAACTAAGTTAGATTACAAGTAACTTTTTTAAATCCCAAAATGCTCAACTGCTGTTAATCCCTATTTATTCCAGAATTTTGTAGTTTAAAACGACAACAACCAAATTTTCAACGCAATTATAATGTGCATTCATTATTCACGGCTTTTCTCTATTCACGGTTCTCCCCTACAAATAGCAGGAGTCTACTGTGCCTCATAAACCCCATCAACTGAGCATTATCACTGGTGTCAGTGGACTTAACCAAAGCTAGGGAAATGCAATCTGCGTTTTTCATTCCATCACACAGCTGCTTAAATAGCTCACAAGTCAATACTTCAGTGCATCTGATTGCTGTGAAATCTAAGAGGGGGGGATTAGTTATTTTTTGCTGTCAATTTCGCTTTTGGTTTGCCTTCAGCCATTATCTCCATCACATCAGCCATATATACTTTGGATTACTTTTGAATCTGAGATTGGCTTCTTGGACTTGCCCACAAGTGAACACTCAGTTGCTTTTTGTTGCACCTGCTTGCAGTCTGTTACGACGATAAAATTTAAGTGCATTTATTTTTCTTGTTCTTACCTCTGAATTTTGAGTAAATGTCGCTTCAAAATTCCTGTGCTCCATTTCAAAATTCTATTTCAAACTGGAAATCTTCATCGCCACGACAGCCTCCTAGAATAAATATTAAGCGCAGTGCGCTTTTGCCGGTTGGAAGGAGAATGAATGCAAATGTTTCAGTCCATTTTTCTTTGAATTGCTGATTTTCACTGTCCACTTTTCTCTTACCGGTGAACTTGAAACATGTCATTTTGGTGCAATCTAGGCTCCCACACCTGTAAAAGTGTCAGTGAAAGTCACGGCAGTGAACTCAGTGACCCAGTAACAGGGTGTCTGAGTATCGTCGGCATGGAGAAGGGTCCCGGTATAAAACGTGCTGACCCAACTCAAATACAGAGTGAAGGAAAACATTTTTGAATTTGGGCGCGCCTGCCACGCGACAGGTGCCCACCCCACGCTCATCCAGCCTCACATACACAATGAATGGATTGGTCGACTATGCACCGAGGTGTGCGAAGTGAAGTGTGGCTTACCGTCACACGAGTACTCTGAGAACGCCCATCTCACAAACGGCCGTAACTGTTCAGGGGCCACAAACAGGCGCTGCCTAAGGGCCAGTGTTAGACTATTAATATAGGCAATTATGTTCACTTTAAGGGGAGTGTTATTTACAGCGTTCGGGGAAATTTGCAAATAGCAGAGGTCTGATGAGCTATTCTTTGGATAAAAATACATACACATTCCAAGGAAAGCAACTATATTGTACGCTTTAATACTTTGGAGCCCCTGAAAGTGAAGGTATCCGGGATCAAATGTCTGTAATTTACAAATAGCATGTTTTTGTGAAACCTCTTCAATTAAAACTGACATTTTACATCTTGATTGTTTTATTTCAAATTCATTGTGTGGATGTACATACTGTCCAAATACTTGAGCACCAAAGTGCGGTGTATGTTCCTCCCGAGAAGTCAGATGTTGCTGCATTCCTGGCTGAGCATACTGTACATAACACAGTTAGGACCCTCGTCTCTCAGGATGAGGATCAGAGTCAAGATGAAGTCAAAGATGAGGATTAACAATATCACTCGGCCCGCGGGCTTTACGTGCAAACGCGACACTCGTGCCGCGTCGTTGTTTTTACTTCATTCAACTTCGCATGAACACGACCTAATTGGAGTGCATTCATTTTGCCATTGGAAAAAAAAAAAAAACGTGAAGCTGAACCACGATTTGATGCCGACAAGCGTGACCTTCTCATGCAGGATGATGACTTGAATCATAATGCAATTTCAGAGGTCACTTTGCCATCTGGCAGGAGGACTTCTTTCACTGTTGCAAATGCCTCCATGTGCTATTATTCTTGAAGTGCTCACATCCCTCATCTGTAGCTTAGCATTTGGATTTGATTCTATTTGTTGTACTTTATTTATTCCAAAGGAGAAATTATTTTGCACTGCAATCCACAATACTTATTGCATGAAATCCTCCACGCTGAGAACAATGGTAGGCAGGGAAGAGTGATGGCGCTGCGCCTTCGGCACTTTGGGGGTAGTTTGTGTGATTGATTTCCTTTTATTTATTTGTTGCTGCAGTGACAATGTGGAAATCCTAGACCTGAGGTACACATTTAATTGAATTTGATTTAATTTATCTGTGCTGCATGGTGGAATAGTGCCTGCCTCACCATTCTGCCGTTCAGGGTTCAAAACTTTTATCAGACTTTTCTTGTCCTTTCATTAGAGTAGCAAAGGCACTAGAACCTTCTGCCCCACCATTTCTTATTATTATTAGTGGTAGTAGTAGTATTAGTAGTAGTAGTACTAGTGGTATGATCCATCCATCCATTTTCTATGTCGCTTATCCTCATTAGGGTCGCAGGTGTGTCGAAGTCTATTCCAACTGACTTTGGGCTTGGACTTTGGTCAACCCTGGACTGATTGACAACCAATCACAGGGCACACACAGACGGAAACAACAACATTCACACCTACGGACAATTCTTCTTCAATGAACCTAACAAACATGTTTTTAGAATGTGGGAGGAAACCAGAGTACCTGGAGAAAACCCACACAAGCACTAGGAGAACATGCAAAGCCCACACAGGAAGGCTAGAACTTTGAACTTTGAGGCGCTTGTGCTTATTTATTTGTTTAACTATGTATTCATTTACTTATTCAAATTACAACACTATCCTGGAAACATTGTGACTTTTCCAAGATACACATTTAAAAAATCCACACTTTCACCGCTTGTGGCATCAACCGTCATCAACCGTGTGGCGTTAAAGTGCCAACATCGACACCTCGGCTACTTTACTTTGTACGTGAGGATTGTCCTAATCTCCCTTAACCTGTGATGAAGATCTGCTCGGAAGAGTAGTAGCTGTTTGATCCATCGGCCCCCAAGTGGTAAGGCCCGGCCTGGCAGCCTGTTAAGTGGATGATGAGTATCAAAAGTGGAAGCATGTATCCATGGACAACCGTCAGGAAGCAGGAGGCAATTAAATGGCTTATGATGCTTCTGCTGGCCTGTTCCCCGCCTGCAAGGCCACAAGCAAGCAAAGTGGACTGAGTCATTTTCTTAAGGTTCTCTTCCAGCATGTTGTCAATCAATTTATTTTAAAAAGAAACAATTATGCTAATATCAAAATTCGGGAGTTTTTCTTTGACATGACTCAAGCAGAGTGGCAGTGCATGAGTAGCGGCTCATGATGAGATTATTTTTTGGGTTGGAGTATGACATCCTTCCCGAAAAGGATCCCCATAAATGATTTCTTATCTTTCGATCAAAGGCATACCAGGAAACATGCACATATTGTCGTGCATTCCATCTTTCAAAAAACTTGGGTCGTGTACTTGTATCATAGTAGATTTGATCTGGGACAGACAGACAAAGACACACAAACATATCCTCACAATTTGAATATTTGAAAATACAGGTCTATTAATGAAGAAAATAAAGACAAATGTTAATATTGTATCTTGTTGTGTATCAGTATTATCCTCCACAATCACACTTAGCTGCAGCGGCCTCTTTGTTTTTCTTTGTTTGCCCCACCTAATAATCATATCAAATTGTATTATTATGCACTAAAAATACAAAACATTCACCAAAAAGGTATTTTGCAAAATGAACAACCTTATTCTAATAAGATTTTGTCTCCCAGGCTTTTTTTTGGTTCTCATTACAACTTTTTCGCAAGATTTCAACTTTTTCTTTAAGACAAAAACATTTCATTATACATGACTGTAAATGTAGTTCGACTTCTTTGGAAAAAAAAAAGTGACTTTTCTTCGAACTTCTTTCTCATAACCACTTAGAATAAAACTAACCCAAGGATTAGAAGTATAAAAGTACACCTAAAAAAACGTACTCGCCTACATCGTATCTCTTGGCAATATTTTCCGTAAATTCAACGGACATTTTGACTGTTAAGCAGATGACACCCGGCTGTACTTCTCCACCAAGCCCACCGCCACACTTCCTACCTCCTCCCTTACTGACTGCTTCTCTGAACTCAAACACTGGTTCTCATCCAACTTTCTACAACTCAACAGTGATAAAACCGAAATCCTACTCATAGATACCAAGTCCATGGTAGACAAAATTGTAAATTGTACCAATTTTTACATCAGAGTTGATCATTCCTCTGTTTCCCCCTCCCCTCGGTTCAAGAGTCTGGGTGTCATCCTCGACAGCACTCTCCTTCCAAGCACACATAAACAACATGACCCATTCTGCATACTTTCACTTCCAAAACATAAATCGCCTCCGGCCATCCGTCACCCGCCACACTTCTTTTTTCCCCTTGTTCATAGCCTCATCAGATCTTCATCCTCCCTGGACCTCACGTTCCTTCAGCCGCTCTGTCCCGCAGCTCGGGAACTCACTACCACCTGACCTCCGAAACGCAGACCTATTAACACACTTCAAATGCAAACTCGAGACACACCTATTCTGGACTGCCTTTTCAAGTTAACATTTCCCTTATCATTTATGGTTTATGGTTTGTCATTTTTATTGTATGGTTTGATTTTTTTTTTAACTATGCTTGTATGCTTGAGTGGCTTGAAAGGGGGTAATAAATAAAATGCTTGTAACTTCAATCAAAGCCTTTTGGAAATCCTTTCTTTTTTTTCTTTTTTTTGTAGCCTTTGAACTCTTGTGGATGATCATAATTCTGTCTGGAATTTTTAAAATTACTATTATTCAATTATTATTATTATTTATAAATTCAAATGCAGTCGAACAAATTTGGTCAGATATATTTATATATTTCCCCAATCTGTTCCAGGTTTAAACTGTTGTCATCACAAACTTTTATTACCTCCACTAGCGGTTTTTTCAATTTCTTTCTGTCATACAAGTGTAAAAAAAGAAGAAGAACAACAAGAAGAAGCGAACTGCTGCACTGTATTGAAAAACAAATATAAGACGTTTAGTTTTTTTTTTTTTTAGGAGCTGTACATGGAACCGAAGCCTTGGGAAAAAAAACGTTTTAACACAGCGCACACCAAGAGATAATTGGTCAGGATAATCTTATAGAGCAGTGTTTCCCAACATTTATTAAGCTAAGGCATGAGAAGAATCTCATGGCACCCAATCGGAGGGGGATTTATTTGTTTTGCCTGTCACTATACTGTACATCACTGGCGTAGACGGATAAACAAAGACATGTATATTATTTATAATTAATAAATAATATTTGTTGGACAAATTGAGTGAAATTGGGCAATTCCCCCCAGAATATCTCATCTGGCAGCTTGGTTCATAATCGCTGTTTTAAAGACATCCGACATTACTGACTTTGGAAGAGAAAAAACTATTTTAATTAGGCCCAATTACCAGTATGTGCGCACCCCGCGTTAACAAAAGGAGACCTCCGACAAGGGGCGAGTTTGGGATGATGCATGCATTTGGAAACGTACTGGGAGATTGGCTTTCCTGGCATCTACTTTTAAGACAGATGGATGTTGATCTCAACACAGCATACTTTGAGTTTGTGTTGCAAAAAACCAAATCAAATCAAAACAGCATCAACTTGAGAGATATTCATTCTCATGTACGTCAACCTTATAGAGCTTATGAAAACCAACATGCAAGCACGTGTCAAGCTAACCTGATAAGAGACACTATTGTACGAGGAGGAAAATGAGATCCCAGAGATGACATTAATTGTGACACCGGGGAAATTTGTGCTGAAGAAGCTCTGATTAAGACGGTTCAGTGACGAGATGCTTTATGATGAGGAAATAAGTGGCCCAAAGCCGTCACATGGGTGCCTGAATGGGGCTCACGTGAGGACTCATATCCTTCGCTGCTTATAATACCGACCACAGGTGGATGAAACACTCACGTCTCGGCCCTGAAGGGATCTATTGAAGGAGACGGAGGAGGAGGAGGAGGAGGAGGCGGTGTTGTGCAGGTAGAGAGAAGATGGAGCCATGAATCGTGCTATCCAGTGTGTAATATCCCCAGTGGGCAGGGTTCATTTCATCAAGCAGGACCGTGGAGTAAAGCAAAGCTGATGTGTGTGGCGGTGATAAGAAGCAAGTGAAGGACAATGGGCCAACAGAGGAGGAAAAAGTGGAGAAGCAGGATGTCGTGAAAGGGAGGCGGGCACATAAAAGCAGAGGGCGGATGGGAAAAGTAATAGCAAGGAGCGGGGACGCGTAGCACATGAAGTGAGTGGCAGCTTATCAAAGGTGAATAGGATGATCTCCATCAGTGTCACATACAATTGAACTCAATGAAATACAATATAGTAACATGGTACAGGACATAATACCATGCCATGGAAAGAAGATTGTGTTGTTCCATTGCTCACTGCATCAACAGCTTGCTTATATTTGTATATTTGTGCTGATATATTGATATATTTTTTTTAGGTGAGAAATCTTATTAAAAATCAGCCAATAATGTCACAAAAATAAACATAGACAACTTATCCCCCCCCCCCCCCCCCCCCCCCCCAAAAAAAAAATTTGAACCCAGTGTAATTTATGAAAATGTGACCCTGGAACAGAGGAATTTCCTTTCCATTATTTCCTCTGGGAAAACGTTTTTAAAATAAGAACAACTGTAAAAGATCGTGTTTGACCTTGGAGGTTGCAGTATGTGTAGCAAGTGGCTTGTGTCCCAATACTTTTGTCCGTGCCGTATATGCTTACTAGCCACTTGTCCCTTCTGATCCTCATCCAACCTTCAGCGATGACTTTGTCACATAAAAGAACTGCATTTTTTTTACGCTATTAGCGGGCTTTTCATGACTCACATGCCCTGCATGCATCTATCGAATGATTTTTTTTGCCCTCCTCGTCGAGTCTTGATTGCTTTGTCGCACTGCGAGCACCAGTTGTTTGATCGTAACCATGACAATTAGTTTCTAGAAGCTTAGCAGACACGAAGCGAACCTTGAAAAAGTAACCATGATGGAAAGTGCAAAGAAAAAATGTTACAAGAGGATCCACAGGAGGAATCAATGTGATTTTTAATCAACGAAACCAACAATGGATGTTGATGCAGTGGATGATGAAGGTTAAATGTAGTGTCTTCCAGGTAAAGAGCCCCCTGAAGCTGTTCCAAAAACCAAACCTGTGTCAAAGCATCTGACAGCAGCAGGACGTCTGCGGGCGGCACGGAAAATGCGCGTTGACAACAAGCTGGAGGCTTTGGAGGCCGATGAGGAGAGCGCCGAATTAGGCTCGCGTCAAGCAAATTTCATGCTAATAGCTGCTGTGACATTTGGTGTTGCTATTGCATGTGAAATTGAGAAATTACAAACACGCTCGCCGGGTTTCCGTCTCAATGCACCTTCTTCATACTTAATATCAAAAGGTTAATAGACAATATGTACATGGAGCCTCAAGGTGCAGGGAAAGCCCTCATTGCTATTCGTGCAGGCTCTCCGCCAAGTCCAAGTCCACCCGTCGGATGTTTTATTTTGATCTTTTTCAAAAGACGCCATCGTATGCACATACTGTATAATACATACTAGGAATTAGTACATACTAAGAATGTACAACAGCTACAGTACATACTTTAGTTGTACGTAAGTGCGTGACAACGCTTAACCCACTCTTATATTTGCCACACTGTTCTACCCTCGTTTTAACTTCGAGCATCTAAATCTCAATCTATTCTGCATTGTGTGAGAAAGGGCAAGTTCTTGACGCGCTGTCTTCGCTCTGCATTTTAAAGCAGTTCAGGATGAAACTGTGAGCTTGACCCATAAGTGGGGCTGCGTTCAATGGCAGAAAAGAACAAGACAGCTCATTGTTCCTTTTGTCTGTAATATATTCTTTTTCCTCTGTGAAGGTCCGAGTGAACTACAACCCCAATTCCAATGAAGTTGGGACGTTGTGTTAAAATGATTTGCAAATCATGTTCGACCTATATTTAATTGAATACACTACAATGACGAGATATTTAATGTTCAAACTGATCAACTTTATTGTTTTTAGCAAATAATCCTAAACTGATTCGGATGCCTCCCGGACGCCTCCCTGGTGAGGTGTTCCGGGCACATCCCACCGGGAGGAGACCCCGGGGACGACCCAGGACACGCTGGAGAGACTACGTCCTGTGGCTGGCCTGGGAACGCCTCGGGATCCTCCCGGAAGAGCTGGATGAAGTGGCTGGGGAAAGGGAAGTCTGGGCGTCCCTGCTAAAACTACTGCCCCCGCGACCCGACCTGGATAAGCGGTAGAAAATGGATGGATGGATGGATATATATATATATATATATATATATACAGTATATTGTGTTTGACAATAATACTCAATTATATTTATAATTTCATTTGTACTTGTGGCTAGAAAACAATGCATGAAGAGTCTCTGCCGCCAAAATGCACGGATGCAATCGTTCAATGGAGCCATCAATGATTCGCCAACAGCCTCCCGAAATATCATCACTATGACCTTTATCTTTTTTTTTCTTCTTTTTGTGGTCGTCCACTTCTTCCTTGACAACAAGGCAATGTTTTTGTGGTTTAATACAAAATAATACAGTAAAGTATACTGTATGAGGAGCATTAAAATCCGATACAGGGTCGTCATTTTTCCGTTGCAGCATGCCGATGGATCTGCAATAATGCAATCATTAATGACTCGGTGTGCGGTAAAGAGTCGCCAGGAGTAAGTTATTTTGCGATGGTTCACTTAATTCGGGTAAGGCTGGGTCATTGTGCAGTGTTGTACGTCACTTTAGGTTCATCCTGCAATTACAGCCAAAAGCTGAATATCCCTAACTTTTTGTGAGTCGTGTAAGTCAAGAGCCATAACTTTAAGGAGCCACACAATTGTACAATTCAAATTATTTTGCTGCATGTCTGGCCATATCTTGTGTTGCCATTCATGTCAGACACACAGGATTGTTACAGGACATTCCAAATAAAAGAATGAATACAAAAATTTTGCAATCTTTCTATCCACTGGAAAGAAAAATAATCAAATACGGTGTCTTCACAATACAACACAATTAAAGAACTGTAGGTTATGTCATTCTTGAAAGAAGGTAAAACAAAAATGTATTGAATTCTAATAAATGAAATTGATTTTTCTGTGTTTGCTAAAAATGAAAAAAAATATATGTTGAGTGATGATAAAGTTACGACTTGAGTTGTTGGACCAATATGGCCGAGTAGAATCTGCTTTTTCCTCTCAGTGTGGCCATTATGGTCCCTCCACCACTATGCCACACATCCACATAACAAGTTTTATGGCATTGTGCCTTTGGACGTGTGAGTGGCTGTGAAATGTGATACATTTCGGCTGTGAGCTCCTTGTCGTGCAGCGTAGGCGCCCCCACAAGCGGAAGCACGGGCAATGGCCTGTCGAGTGGGTCAATGTAGCTGTGAGATTTGTTATTTATTTTTATTTTTGTGCTTTATAACTGCGATCCTTTACAGCAAGCCACATCCAGCGTGTCCAATTGTGTGATTCAAAAAGCCAGAGGAACATATATTGTCTTCATGGGCGACAAGTAGCGCTAACGTGAGGTGCCGGGGGTCTTTTAAAAGCACCTTTGGAGCACACGTGTCCATTGAAGTGCGCACAGTATACACGTGAATATTAATAAGCTCAAGTGTGCATTGTGGGTGACATCCATCATACGTTAGCCCCTGCTGTAGCCACATACTGTTTGAAAAAGCAGAGAAGAGATTTGGTCTTCTGATAGTAGGTATTGATTTCAATTAGTCTTTATTTTTTTATTCATTTCCCAGGGAGAAGGATTTAAACGTGGAAACGAGTTGATCAATCGCCACAAAGACCTGCAACGGTTTGATTGAATCCAGTGCAATTAAATGATGATATTGATGAGAAAAAGTGAGTTTGACAGTCCTAAATGGTTCAATCTTCTTACCTTCTTGGTCCGCTTAATAGATAACCTGCTGACTCATTCCACCGCATGTCAAGGTCAATTGTTCTCACCGTGGTGGAGCAATTTATTTATAGCAGATGGGACCGCATATTTTCAATTTCTGGTGATGAATGCCACCAGGGCTTCCTGCCACCACCATCAGGTAAAACCATAAAACCTGTTAACCAAAACTGCATTGAGTGCTGACATAGTTTATGGCTCCATTATCCATGTGTTGTGATCATTAACACCGGCATGCGCCCTTCACTCCATGCAAAGCAGCAAAGCAGGCCATGGCGCTAAGAGGAAAAAGGCACTGTAATTCATGTATTTGTTCTAGCAATGCCGTGTCAACAGAGGGCTCGTTGCAGTCCTCACAGGGAGATGCATGAAGGTCATATCTGCCAATCTGGGACTTGGTAAGTGTGACTGGACGGAAAGTATTCATTATACGGGCGGTAGGCCTAGAGTTAGTGTACCTTAGGGCCCGACAAACCCAGCACCCTTGCGGTGTGCCTGAGGGCTTTGGTGGTGGTGGGGTGGGGGGTTCTGGGTTCCAAGTGGTTTCTCGGCACTGGGGTGTCGCTAACTCCTTGGCTTCTGTGTCCTGGCGGTTTGCTAAGCTTAGGGCCGCGATAGGCCACAAGATCTTAGCTCAACACATCAGGAACCACCACGACCCAATCTTCAGCACTGGCCAAGCCTACCGAATTGGTGCTACCTACATAAGTGTTTGTGGCCACTGCTGCTCTAACTTTGAATTCTAAAATTGCATACATAATGGGAAACATATACAGATTATAATGTTTACATGGCTTGCTTGTCAGATAGTCCATTCATAATAAAAAGTACAGTATATCGTTTCCCCCTGTCTCTACTGACTATTCAATTCATATTTAAAACGCAATGCTGCAAAATCTCTGATATTTAGTGAAATAAGGTTGTTTGTCCACAATCAAAGGATGAAAATTTTAATCGCATATGTTTGTTTATTGCTTATATGGCCTTATTTGGGCATGAATTAATTTTCCAGACATAAAAGCATATATTTGTGTATCCTATCCAGTATTAGATTGCAGGAGCGTGAGTTTGAAGTCAATCCCCCAAAATGGTGTGAGGAACATCTGTCGGTTCATTGTTCAGGTGCATTGCTAACGCACGAGGAGCCTTATGCCAACTCATGAAGAGTCGAATAAGACGCCTGTGTACGCCTGTGTGTGTGTGTGTGTTGGCGTCATGAGCAGCCTTTCCTGGGTGATGTTACTATTGCCGATGAAAGCTATCATTTCTCCCTGTTGTTGTTGTTGTTTTGGTGACGTCGTCGTTTCTCGGACGGATCAGACTACAAGGTGATGTGAAAACCACGAGCAAATGAGCGGCTCTGCAAAGTTGAATGTGCCGAGAGGATGTCCCATATTGGGAGCTTGCTCTATTAATCATAATGTATTACAATGTCCATATATAAATAAAGGAAAATGCATTCTGTCTGTCTGTGGTGCTAACTCAGACATGACCTGCGTACCCACAACAACTCATGGAACAGGCCAAAGTAATACTTGAAATACTTTATTGCACAGCATCTCTGAGAAGAAAGAGATCAATCCGTGTGTGTGTGTCTGTGCGTGCGTGCGTGTGCATTTGTGGAGGTCAAACATCACATTGCAGACACACACTATAGCAGCTCACACAGCTTATCTGTGTGACATTTGAAACCATAAGAAGCATGATATCAAAAGTGATCTGAAAATACGCACACATACACAATCTGATTCCAAACTGTGCAACGCTTGAGACAAGTTTACAATGAGGATGCACCGCACGATCGAATGCAGGGGTGGAGAACCTCCTTCCTATCAGGGGCCGGCCATTACATTGACTATGAAGTCTTATACAATGCTCCAACAAATGTTTATTATTATATTTTTTTAAGCATTATTATATATGTTTTCAGGTTGTTGTTTATTTTAATAACAGTTCAGCTGAGGTTTTAATCGTTTTTAGAATTGCATGGCAGACCGGATGGAATGCTCTTGCGCGCCACGTATGGCCCACGAGTTATAGGTTTCCCACCCCTGATTTAATATGATCCAATACAAGAGGAATGCTAATAATGCTGCCTTTTTAAAAATAATAAAGCTAACTCCTTTTTTGACTAAATGTGTATTATTTTGATTGTGTTTGTAATATTTTGAATGCATTTGTGTCATTAAATTTTGTGAGAAAAACAAAAACACTTGCGTATGCCCACCACACTGCAAACCTCAACAATAAAGAAATGCAATTATTATTACACGTTAGGTGGAAATAGAATTTGCCCGTAAGGGATTCAAAACAGCAAAATAAATAAATAAATTAGATTGAATAATTTTTAAATGAAATTTAAAAAATCATACATTATAGAAAATAATAGATTACATAATACAAAATATTGTTAAATGAATACACAAAGGTGAGCATTATTATCTTTGTTAAGGCAGATTTCTATTTTTTGAATGCGTATCTGTTAGATTATGCATTTCTTGAATTTTTTTTTGGCCTTTTTGGTGTATTTGTATGCATGACGACAAGAGTCAGCCTGCAATGATGTCATATGGGTTTTTTTAGTCAATAAATCTACTTTTCCCAAGTGCATGATTCCAGCAATGTCATATGCAATGTAATAAATGAATCCGTGGATTCCCTCTTATAGGAATCTCTTTTTTGTCACCCGCCATGGCTTTGAACTGTTATTTATGGCCTCTGCTTATATTCCCCCCAAAAAACCAAAAAACAAACAAACAACAATTTCAAAGATCACCCTCTGCAGCATCTGAAGAGCACCAGTTTGTGGAACGCTTTCTTGAAGTCCTCGTTGGACATGGTGTATATGATGGGGTTGATGAGCGAGTTCAGGTAGCCGAGCCAGGTGAAGAAGTCAAAGAGCTCCGGGATGACGCAGGCGTCGCATGCGGCCACCACCAGCGTGTAGATGAAGAAGGGCAGCCAGCACACGATGTAGGCGCCCAGAATGATGCCCAGCGTCTTGGTGGCCTTCCTCTCCCTCGCCGCCGAGATGCGCTTCTTCTCCAGAGCAGCGTCCGACAGAGTCACCTTCACCTGGTTGTCGCTAGTGGAGGAGTTGGTGTCGCTGCAGGACGGCGCGTCGTGCCTCCCGCCCTGCAAGGGGCTGGTGGAGGCGTTGGAACCGGGGGAGCCCGTGGCCTGCAAGTACGCGGTGGTCAGCCTCTTGCCCGCCGCCTTCTTCTTCTTCTTGGGAGACTGCTTGAGGATGCGTTTGCGCGCCTCCACGTAGATGCGCCCGTAGAGGACGATGAGCAGCAGGGTGGGGATGTAAAAGGCGCCGAAGGTGGAGTAGATGGTGTAGAAGATGTGGTCCGTGTTGACGCTGCAGCTGGTCAGCTCGTCCGCCTTGACCTGCCTCCAGAAGAGCGGCGGCAGAGAGATGGAGATGGCGATCACCCAGGCGGTGGCCACCATGCCGGCCGCGCGCCCCGGCGTGCGCTTTTTCGAGTACTCCACTGCGTCCGTGATGGCCCAGTAGCGGTCCAGGGCGATGACGCACAGGTGGAGGATGGACGCCGTGCAGCAGGTTATGTCCGACGACAGCCACACGTCGCACACCACCTGGCCGAGCGTCCACTCGTGGATGACCGTGTAGAGGACGCACACGGGCATGACCAGGATGGACACCAGCAGGTCGGTGACGGCCAGCGAGGCGATGAGGAAGTTGGCGGGCGTCTGGAGCTTCTTGGACTGGGAGATGGTGGCGATGACGAAAGCGTTGGACAGGCTGGTGGCCAGCGTGATGGCGGAAAGGAGCGAGGCCAGGCCGATCTGGTAGGCGAGGCTGTGCGCGCCCCAGCCCGCCTCGGACGCATCCTCGGGCCGGCTGATGTTGGAGGCGTTGACCGGCAGGCTGGGCTCCACTTGGCCGGCGCCCTCCATCGCTTCTCTGGTCACTCTTGGCTCATATTCTGCCCAGCCTCTCGCACTTTGTGGGGGGATTCAAAGAAAGTGTCCTCCTCAACGCCATGGCACGAATCATTCGGCTTTTTTACTTGTAATCCACTCCCCGCCGCGGGGATAAAAATGTACCACTCTTCATCGTGGCTGCGCACGCTGCTGATGTGCTGCCGCGCCAACGCGTGAGGGACATAATCCGCATGGAAGGTGAAAGGTTCTCCAGACGCGCGCCTCCTTGGGCCCCCGCCGAGGGTGACTGACGAGGCGAGCCTCAAAGTGCTGCTTTTTATACATTCTGTGACATCAACTGATGTCTCCATGAAGGGCCAGACTGTCTGCTGGGTCATAGCGCCCGTGGACGTTGTCACTTTGGGATGCCAATCACACCTCCTACAAGGTATGCGCGTGTTAAGAAAATCTTACTAGAGCCTTGTCTTGTATCATGAATGATTTAAAAGCGTACAAAATGTTTACAAATGATGATGGAAAAATAGCTTTGCGATGCTTTCGTTGGATTTAGAGCTTGCAGGGTGTGTGTTTTTGCTTCTTCACAGGGTGCTTCAAACTCTCAAGTGTATGGCGCATGTCCAGTGTCTATGCAAAAATTGGATGATTTTTGAATGACCTACGGCACAAGTTGACGAAGGTCGCAGAGCTCAAGGGTCATTGCTGTCATTTTTAACTGGATGGATGGATAGATGGTTGCTTGGTTGGTTCAAATCAAGTCAAGACTTTATTCATGGAGCGCTTTCGATACATAAAATGCAACTCACAGTGCTTCTTTCCTATATTAAAATCGATCCGTCCCGCCGCTAGTCTAGAGGGACACAGGCACACGCACACACGCACACACACACGCATACAGGTTGAAAATAATGATGTAATGACCTAAGGATCTGAGGCTGGGTACAAAGCATCCAGGTGAGGAAATCCCCAATCAAGGATTGGATCACAGGCCACCAGTCACTTAGGTGAGTGTTTAAGCGCATGGCTAGAACAGTTGGTCGGTTGGGTAAGTGGATGGGACTATGGACATAATGATGCTTTGTTGGATGTTGGCTGGATGGTTGGTCATTCTGTTGGTTAGTTTGGATAGTTAGTTGAGCGAGTGGGTTCAGGGGTGTTTGCTTATGGATGGATGGATTGGTCAGTCATCAGTTGAATCTGGATGGCTATATTGATGATTGGATGGACGGGCGGAAGGGTGGATTGATAGCTCTGCCAGGTTCAGTTTTCAAGAAAAAAGCTCCAAGTGTGTCTCCATTGTAAAGTACAAGAAAACAAGAACCTCAGTTATTGAATTGTGACCGTAGTTCGTCAAATATATGTTTTTTTTAAGACACTTTTGGAGTTTTTGTAGTGTCAATGGCCTTCACCAGCACCATCGGTAAATGGACTCATCCTTGACTCACCAGCTTATTATCATAAAAATACACGCCATAATAATAACGCCGTGAGTAAGACCCGAACACGGCGGACACCGTGTAGCCTTGAATCACCCTGCTCGCTCTTCCTTTTCCACACATGCATGGTGAATTTAGGAGCTGGTGCTCACACATTTGAGTTTGGCTGCTTTGGGCACCGAAACGGCTGTAGCTGATGTTAGTAATGGCTCAGTGACACCAGGCTGTGAACATGCCGATGCCATGTGAGGGCACGGCTGCAAATGGTACGGTTTGGAGGGAAAGCATCCACGTGGCAAAAGACAGGCTCAGATGGACCACATGTACAGGACATTGTGCTGTCGATACTCAGTGGACAAAATATTAGGTACGGCTGCACAAGAGCTGCATTTAAAAGGCTTCCTTCACAAACACAATAATAATACGTTTCGACTGACACCTAAATGTGTATTGTTGTTGTAATTTGCCTTGCACGACACTGAGAGGTGTTTTTTTTTCTTCTAGAGTTTTAGTTAACTTTTTGTTGATACTGTATAATAATTAATTGGGTGTTATTTTCTTTAAATGGGACATACAGTACAATGGGAAATGTACTTTTTATTGTTTGTATAAAAACTAGTTAAATATGTCCCTGGAGTGCCAACCTACCCATCAAGTGTGAAATTAAGCAAACAAGTAAACAAAGACTGAGCTGCCTATTTCCAGATCATTTGCGGGAGACAGCACCGTCAACCCAGACAATCTCAGCGAGGCAAAAATTAGGGGGTGTTGAGTGCACTATAAGACTTGATCCTTGGGGCCTTCACTAAAGAATGCTACGCACAAGTTATTAAGACACCTGGGAGTGGGTTTAAACCGTGGAGAAAAGGCATAATATGTCTCCTTGAAGAGGATACAAAGTATTGGCTCTCATTCAATTGTGTAGGTGTACCGAATGAAATGTCTGGCCTTTGTAAAAAGATGTGCTGTTTATTCCTGGTGCCTCGCTTATTAAAGAGTGTGCAGGATTCTTGCTAAAAGTGTACGTATGCACAAAAGCTTAGAATGTCGTACGACCCAAAAAATCTGACCAATCACGCCGTGCGTACGCAAGGTTGATAAGTCAGGCCCCTGACCGTCTTGTTCGCAGACATTTAAAAGCCTCCATCCATCCATCCATTTTCTGAGCGGCTTATCCTCACTGGGGTCGCGGGTCATCGGACAGGAGGCGGGGTACACCCTGAACTGGTTGCCAGCCAATCGCAGGGCACACGTAAACAAACAACCATTCGCACTCACATTCAAACCTACGGGCAATTTAGAGTCTTCAATCAACCTACCACGCATGTTTTTGGGATGTGGGAGGAAACCGGAGTGCTCGGAGAAAACCCACGCAGGCGGGGCCGGGGATTGAACCCCGGTCCTCAGAACTGTAGGCCAGACGCTCTAACCAGTCGGCCACCGTGCCGCCCCATTTAAAAGCACCTCATTAAAATCCTTGAAAAATTATCATTTTAGAGGGAAAATACAGAAATCTACTGAAAGAGTTTTTTTGTTTTTTTTAAATTAGAAACAACAAATACAACTATAAATATACTTAATATTTATCTCACACACTGTATGTTTATGTAGATAATATTTTGTTTTAAAGAAGGGGCAGTGCATAACAATTTACAAATTAACAGTCACATCTCTAATAACACTTTTATGATATTCCTTCATGATTACTATTATTGTTATCATGAACTTAGTTATCCTTTGTTACTTGGCTGAGGTGAATCATATGATTCTACTGCCTTGTAGTAGACTCGACGCGACCATACATGTTCCTTGTCTTACAAAAGGCTGTTACAAAGAGATGGTGAAAAGTCAGAACTGCCAGATGACCGAAAGGCTGAGAATGAAATATATGCTAATGGAAGTATGTTGGAAATAGGTGCTCGTGTAGAATGACGACAAGAGAAGAGGGCCGTGTTTGCATGTCAATGAGTAGATAAGGGTCTCAGACAGAAACAGTAAAAGCTGAAGATTTGGCTGCAAATAATGATTTGCGTTGAGCACCTATAAATGAGCTCCTTTGTGCGTTGTTATGCTGCGCAACAGTCAGCGCACCCTCCTGCGAGTTCATGATTGTAGTCCTCGACCCACCGTGGATGTGTGGCAGAGCCACTCTTACAGCATCCACTTTCTGTTTTCACACCTTTATTCCGACACCCAAAAACATGCAATGTCCCCCCGTGTCTTGCCCGCTGGCCTCTGCCATCAGCTTGCTCTAACTCTGTTCCCTCTCCATGAAAATGCAGATAAACAAATGTTAAGTTTACACAAAAGCTCTCAGTGTGATACTTTATTTGCATTCAAAGATGTCTTATCACCAATTATTATTATTATTATTTTTTTTTAGGTTACAATATATTGTGTGCGACCCAGTTCAGCAGCAGCAGCAGCAGCAGCAGCAACATTTTCTCAGACAACGCGCACCCGTCTGTGTAATCACACTTCATCTCTGGGCACATTTGGGCAAAGCACAGTCGCAGACTACATATCCGATCTATCTTATCTCCCGCTGACTCTGAAAGGCTCATTTTTAGTCTTGTAAACTTCCAGAACATTTTGAGATTTTTCTGAGCAATACTACCTTACAGGTACAGTACCATATGTACAAAGGTTTTAGGACACAACACAATTAGAATACAATTAAGAAAATTGTAGTGAATAAAGAAAGTAGGAGTAAAATAGCCAAAAAATATGACTAATTTTTAAAACTAGCCCCCCATTTGCCTCTATGTTGGACCCAAGAAGGGTCTAACTCTCACTCTAAAAGCGTTTGATGTACTCGATGTCAGAGTTCAAATTCTTCAACACCAAACTTATCCAATCATGCCATTAGAGACTTTGTTCTGTACATGCTGGAACAGAAAAAAAAGACCTTTTCAAAACTGTTCCCCCAAAAAATAGAAGCATGCAATAGTCCAAAACGTGTTGGGAAGATGAACATTAAGGAGTTTATTCTTAATGCCTTATAGATGAATTGATGAATGTATTCCATTGTGATGTAGTGTCCCCTTATTTAGTCACTATGGCGTATATCTTGATTAGTGGGGGAAATAACTGCACTGGATTCTTTCATGGGAGAATAGCTTCTGTTGTTAAACTTGCCACAAACTGAACATAAAATTAGGCAAAGCTGCACAGTGCGGTAGCACGCATGCGCTGGGGCGGTGGTCGGTAATGTGGTGTGAGGTGTTTGCCCCAAAGGAAAAAAAAAAAAGAGCAGAAAGGATCAATTACTAGTTGTTATTACGTCTGCCTCACAGTTGAAAGATTCTGCGTTCGAATATCAGCTACTTGTGTGGACTTGCACAGGCATTTCCTCCTGTGCTTGGGTGAGTTTTCTTTGGGTATTTCGGCTTCCTCCCACTTTCCATGCGAGTTGAGCTCATTGAAGATTCTAAATTGTCCATAAAATGGTTGTTTCTCTACATGTGCCCTGCGATTGACTGGCGAACAGTCCAGAGTGTAGTCTCCAGTTGAACCGTGAACCGAATGATGACGAGCCCAATCGAAAATCACCTGCTGCTGCTCTCTGCATTCCTCTTCGCACTCCACACCCGACCCATTTAAGAGTCTACGTACGTCATGGCTATAAGCGACTAGGAGGTAATTCCAAGTACAGATCCGCAGTAGCGGTTTTTCCATTTCAGACTGAGACACAAACGTGATGTGATTTGTGACAATGCACTCTAACCCTGCTTTGTTTTGACACACGTTTACTACAGTGGCCAAAAGGGTAGAAAAAGAAGAAGAAGAAAAAAAGGCTGAATACTGTAAGGGCAAAAGAGGCCAAGGAACTCCAGGTCCACAGTGCAGGGGGCTAAAATGTGCAATCCACACTACAGTATGTCACTGAGCATAGAACAGATTGACACCTGTCACTCTGGGGATATCAGTTTACACCCATGGCTGCGGGACCCAAAAACTGCTCCCCAGGCACTATGTCTGTCCTTGCCGTGTTAACTACTGTGATGAGACCAAGGCACAATAGTTGTTAATAGGCATGCAAAATATGAAAACATGTGCTTCTTAACTGCAGCAAAAGGGGATATACATTTTATTTTTGTTACCTTACATTAGCTACAAGTGAGGGGCAATGTGGGTTCTGTTCCCACTTAGTGGTAGCGTGAATGTGAGTGACTGGTCGTCTCCTGCTACATATTCCCTGAGATTGACTGGCAAACACTCCAGGGAGTAGTCTGCCTTTCGCCCAAAGTCACCTGGGTTATGGGATGTATGGATGGAATGACGGACAGATGGACGATGGATGTAGAGGGCTCTCATTCAAAACGGTGTTGCATTGTGCAGGTTTACCTAATGAATTGTTCCGTGAATGTCTATCTAATCTTAAGCCTTCACAAATAGTTCAAATAGCATCATGATAGCATTTGTCTGAAGACACAGTTTCTGACCACCTGGCAATTTTTTTTTGGGTTAGTCCATATGTTTTTTCTAGAAGTCCTGAGCTGGCTGTTTTTAAAGCATCATTCACATTCTGTGCAGCTGCACAGTGCATCTGGTACAAAGTGAAACTGATGAACCAAAAAAAAGAACTGAGAAGCTGATTCAGTCAGGCTGTGTTTCTCTGCAGGTTCACATCACGAATCATAAATAAAGCTATTAAAGGGAGATTCTACTAGGTGGTAATCTCGACAGATCACGAACGATTCCATTATGATTTAGAGGGCTACAACGCATGAGCCGATGTTCACCCCGCCACCTCTACTGCGGGGCCAATGTCGAGAGCAGGTTTCGTTACCATGACGACTGGGGGCAGAGCTAGGAGGCTGAATGAGGCAAGTGTGGCGAAAACACTTACACATATTATTTTTTTTTCAATTAGTGTGTGGATTTATGGATGTGGCGCATCTTTTCTTAATAGACATAGAGGTTGTCTGAATGTTTGGAATAATCTGTAATTCAAAGAATACACAAAAATGGTCAGAAATAGCCATATCCTCAATGTCAATTGATAGAATTTCAACATCCTCAGATATGACCAGGTCTAAGATGTGACCTTAAGTGTGGCTTGGACTGTTAATATGTTGAGAGAGGTCAAATATGTCCAGTATAGCGGAGAGTTCTTTAGATTTTTTCCCCCCATGTTATTGTCAACAAGTCTCCCGAACTGTCACACAAGTGTAAAAAGAAGTTGATTCATTTGTGTATTTATGCCGCATGTGGCGCACTCCATTGTTTAAGTGCCACATAGCAACAATTACGAGTCGACTTTTGGCGGTTCTACTATATTTTAACAGTTGTCTAGGATTGCCATGTTATGATGTGTGTGAGGGAGCGCTCTCTGAAGGATTAAAGTCACCATGTCAGGCACAAATGTAGGCCAGATGTTGAGTTCCAGGAACTGCCCCAGTGCAGCATGGCCCAGCTCCGGTCCTGTAGCATATGGTGCCTTGTGCTCCGCCAATCCGCCTGCTAAAAGTGTGTCACAAGAAAGATAACGGCTTTAGAAGTGAACGAATTTTGTGTGTGTGTGTGTGTGGGGGGGTTGAGGTCTAATTTTCCAGAGTAAAAAGGGCCTGTGTGCCACTTTTTGCAGTGCCCCAATTTTCAGATGACCCCCTGAATGTAGATTACAGCAGCGGGCAGTATATTTGGTAACTGAAGTGTTCAGTTACCTCTCCGGGTACTCCGGTTTCCTCCCACATCCCAAAAACATGCATGGTAGGTTGATTGACAACTCTAAATTGCCCGTAGGTGCGAATGTTTGTTTGTTTGTATGTGCCCTGCGATTGGCTGGCAACCAGTTCAGGGTGTACGCCGCCTCTTGTCCGATGATAGCTGAAATAGGCTCCAGCACGCCCGCGACCCGAGCGAGGAGAAGCGGTTCAGAAAACGGATGGATGGATGTGGAGCTCACTACAGACGTGTTTTGCTCTGACCAATCAATTTAGAGGCCCGAAAAATGCCAGTGAGCTGGTCCTCAATGACGCTTCTGAGGACGAATTTGAAATCTGATTGGTTAAAGAAACAATCCCGTTGCCAATGCAGTTGAAGTTACATCGGCCAGCACTACAATGAACCCCTGCGATTTGGGTTGATTAGGGGGCTTCACCGTGAATGGCTAAAAAATCTGGGAGTACTTGATGCCCACCAAAAAAAGAATTGCCTACAGGTGCCAAAGCACTTTTTTTTTCTATTAGAGAATGTTATCACCTGACTAAATGAAGCTCCACTCCTTAGTCCAACCTCCATACTTGGCAACCTCCGTACTAATGGTGGCACCAAGATGCCACCATTAGATTGACATGGCAACAGAGAGGCTGAAATCTGATTGGCGAAAAAAACATTTGCATCCACACACACATGCTAGGAGCAGTGCAGCCAAGTTAAATGATACAAAATAAAGAGAAAAGACTGTTGGGAATAAATTAAAACAACGAATGAAACAAATATTAGAATTTAGGCTGTAAATGTTGGTCACTGCTTCTGATAATGTTTAGGGCAACAGAGAAGGCCTTGCTGACCGTCTGCTAGTGGTCGATTAGCACTTGTGTTACTTTTTAGAGGCCACCTAATAAGAGGAAGGTCAAAAGCACATCTCACAAGCCAAGCGTGATGCATAGCTTCATCCCCCTTTAGGGAATACGAGACGGGAAATGAGCCGTGTTACTGCGGCCGGGCCCGTTACGGCTTGTGCGGAAAAGACGGCGTCCATTTCGTAGCAGAATGGTCAGATGGGAAACCAACTGCTGATTGTTTCCACGAGCTGGAGGCGAGAAAGAGGCAAAAGCATGGAATTGATTTATCAAAGCCGTGGCCCTATTGTTGTGGCGGTACCATCGTGGCAATCAACCAGAATTGGTTGCATTATCCATTTTGAGGTCTAAACATTCCCAGAAATCAACCGCAGCACCACAGATGGCTTCCTTTTAGCAATTAATAGGAGATTACCCAACGGCACATGCTGCAAACATTGCAAATGCCACGTCGCGATGCGGTACGAGCGAAATTCGACGCAATCATACGAGCGACGTGAGATGAGGCTTGATTTGCAGCCTCCTGTCACATTTTGCAACTGATGACATACGCGTGTTGGCACACACGAGCGCACTGACGCAGGATGTGCAGGCGTGTGCTAATCACACCGTCAGTTCTGGGCCAGAAGGTGAGGAATAAGGTTGGCGTTTACACCTGACAAACTGAGCTCGCTGGTCAGCATATCCCAAACTTTTGAACCCACGCACCCACTTCAACATCACCAAAGATTTGACGCACACCCCTCAAACACACACCCTGGTCATGGATACTTAAGTCAATAAAAGCATTATGTTTCATCAAGCAAATGATCAAAATAGGGCAGTATGGTGAATGAGAGGTTAGCACATCTGCCTCACAATTTGAGGTTCAGGGTTCAAATCTCAGCTCCTCACAGTTTGCATCTTCTCCTTGTGTTTGTATGTTTTTTTTCCTCCCACATTCCAAAATGTTGACTTCATTGAAGATGAAATTGTCCATGTGTGACTGTAGTAATGCAGATGGTTTTTTTTTGTTTTGGTTTGTTTGTCTATCTGTGCACTGTGATTGGCTTACCAGTCAGCTCGGATAAGCTGTACAGAAAATGGATGGATGGAAGATCAAATTATGAATGTAAAAAAAAAAAAAAAAAGCTAGGTTTTTCAGTCTGTTTTGTATTGTCGCTTGAAATTAGCTCACCCAAGCCAGGCACACTGCACGTAGCTGTATTGATTTGTTTGTCATAGAGGAAAATACTGTAGGATTCCCAGTCTAATTGATTTTTTCAAATTCACTATATTATTACACAACATTATTGACTTATTTATTTTCCATGCATGATGGAATAGCGGTTCGCATGCCTGCCTCAGTACTGCGGTTCAGGATTGGAATTTCATCTCCGGCCTTCCTCTCTGGAATTTGCATGTTCTCTCTTAATTTCTCTGTGTCATGGTCTGTGTTTTGGTTTGGGTTGTGTTTAGTTTTGTTCAATGTTTTCCTGTGTTCCATGTTTGTCGTGTGCTCATTAGGTTGTTGTGTCCACCTGTTCTCGTCTACTTTGTGTCGACCAATCAGCTCTCTCTAGCCACTCGTCTTGTCCAGGTGTTCCTCGTTGTCTCGTCAATTTGTTTGTATTTAGTTCCCTGGTTTCTTTCAGTTCTGGTCGGTTCATTGTCGTTGTCACGTCTTTGCCATGTCATAGTTGCCAGTTGTCGTTGTCACATGTCTTGCCATGTCATTGTCGCTCAGGTATTTCACCAGTCATGTCTTGTTTCTTGTTTTGGGTTCACTCAAGTGTTTCTTTTGTTACTTTGTGTTTAGATTTTGGACTTTGTTTGACTTTTTCGTGATCTTTGTTTTCCTTTGTTTTTGGAATTAAATATGATTATTTTGAGATTCCCGCACTCCTGCCTTGCCTCCCTGCTTCCCTGCAATTGGGTCCACCATGTTCTTGCCTTGCGTTCCTCGCCTTCGCCCTAACCACGTACGTGGCACTCTGGGGATTCCAGCTCCCTCCCACATTCCAAAAACAAACAAACCAAACTCTACATTGTCCATAGGTGTGAATCCGAGTGGTTGTTTGTCTATACAGGTATGTGTCCGGTCCTGTGTGTCCTGCAATTGGTGACCAGACTTTGAAAAATGGATGGATAGATTTGTTTGATTGTTGCAACACACACATTACATTGAAGGTGCCATATTTTACCAAGCCAACATTTTCTAGTATTTGGGATGTAATATCTATGGTGCCTCAGTAAACATGAATGCCTGAAACATTTTTCTGCCGAAAGGCCTGAAATCAGGTCATTCGAATTTCTCAAGATTATCTACATCGCTAGCGAAGATTTGCACCTTCTCTTTCCGCTCCTGAGCCAGTGATGTCAAAATAACAAACACGTGCGCTCTCAGAAGTGGAGCTTCTACACAGAGGCAACTAATCAGAGTAATATGGACAAAGCGGAAACAAAACTGGGTCAAACAGAAGTAGCTGTCAGAGGGTCTTTTTCTGGACACTCGTATGACAAAGCAAGTGTTTTTTTTAATTGACCAGTCCATGTTAGAGTGTCACTCGATGGCGCTCGAACTATCCAAAATATGAGACCTTTAATGGACAGAGTGTCCATAAAGTCTCTTTAGAGTTTAATACTGTTATTACAAAAGCAAGTTAATTGACACATACTTGGAAATTACTTCAAAATGAAAAGTATATCAAGTTTTCCGTTTGTTTGTTTGGTGCTTTTTAAAATTTGGTCAGCCATGCCTGCTTTTATCTAACACTGTCCTTGTCGCCATAAATTTCTTGTGCCATGAACAAATTGATGTGTGATGTGACGGTGGATGTCTTCCATGCTTAATCCTGTAGTTTCGGTAAATCTGCGTATCACATTTTGTTTCAATAAACCACATTGTGCCTTTTGGGGGAACATTTTTAGGGGTTTATTTAACAAAATCTAATTCATCAAGGGATACCTGAAATACACAATTGCAATGGGATGAAAAACATTGATAAGCACGGATTACATCTTTTTAAAATGATATGTTAAAGAAACACGGCACGGTGGACGACTGGTTAGAGCGTCTGCCTCACAGTTCTGAGGACCCGGGTTCAATCCCCGACCCCACCTGTGTGGACTTTGCATGTTCTCCCCGTGCCTGCGTGGGTTTCCTCCCACATCCCAAAAACATGCATTCATTGGAGACTCTTAATTGCCCGTAGGTGTGACTGTGAGTGCAAATGGTTGTTTGTTTGTATGTGCCCTGCGATTGGCGCTGGGAACCAGTTTAGGGTGTACCCCGCCTCCTGCCCGATGACAGCTGGGATAGGCTCCGGCACGCCCGCGACCCTAGTGAGGAGAAGCGGCTCAGAAAATGGATGGATGTTAAAGAAACTTTGTGGGGGAAAAAAATCTATAAAAACTGATGGTGCCCCAGATAGGAAAAATATTTCCCAGACCTGCTGCAGAAAAGAAAAGAAAAAAAAGATACATTTACAATATGTTCGTCATTAATGTAACAAAGGTTTCATTTGAAAAATGGTGTGCAGACGTCTGGAGCAGATAATTGTTTACAAACCTTAATGCAGCAGCCAGCTACTGCTTAGGCTTTTTACACTACGTTCCCAGCGGTCACGGCGGCCTCGTTTCGCGCCACCGTGTACAAAACGGGTTGGTCGTGACAAAGTGGGGGGACGAGATGGACAAACATGACAGGCGGTGATTGCCATAGATCCCCGGCAAGCTCTTTAAAGTGTCAAAACATTTGCCATGGAAAGTCACGGCGCAAATGAGAAACCGAGTCAGCCGTAGTAAAACGGGGTGAATGCAATTCAACCTGACAGTACGCAACAGGGGGTATCAAAACTTGGAGGCGGTCTGTAGTGTGACGTGAAAATTATATTCAAGGGTCCACCCGCGCCGATCTTTTCTTTCTTTCTCTCAGTTACGTGCATGTCACGTCACGCGAGTCACAGCACTTCCGGTTCTACAGTGCTTGTGTCAAAATAAAAGCAAGTTTCAAAATAAAAGTCTATATGTATAAATGAACTAAAAGTTCCCTGAGAGGAAGAACAATGCCCACGGGCCGGATTGGACCGCCTGATGGGCTGGTTCTGGCCCACGGGGCGTACATTTGACATTACTGACCTCGGGTGTACGGTAGGTAGCCTTTTTGTAAACCTAAGTGCAAATGTAGCTTATCTAGTTCCTCCAAGATTCCACAAGAGTGTGTCGCCTACTTTGGTTTTTCCATTGGATTCTGCATGCAGTTTGCCTTCTGACTGCAAGCATGTTAAAAATAATGCAGACGTGGTCCAACTACAAGGGAGAAGAATCCTGACCTTGTACTGTACTTTTGTGTTTGGTCCTAAAATGACTCTGTAAGCATTTCCCAGAGGGACCGCATTGCTTTTAACTTAATATTTAGCAAGTGAAATGTCAGCCTCTTTAGCACCAAGAATAAACAGGTCAACAAAAGGCCCTTGTTTGAGGCTTTTTTTTGTGTGATACTTATTCCAAAAGGAGGAGTAGCCTCAACAAGGGCTGTCAAGAGAAGAAGAATGTGGAGAAGATAAACAACTCAAAGTACGTGGGAGAGAGTAACTCACCATTCAATATCAAAGTATGCCAACGTTACCAAATCACGATGCATGCGCAATAACTGATCTACAGTATTGTAAGAAAACCACAACAATATCTACAGTAACTGAAAAACTTTCACATCAAGCATACAAACTTTATTCAAAGTTTTTATTTTTTCAGTTTTTCATATATACTGACAAATAATAACACAAACAACTGAAATTAGACGGATTTAATATATAGTTCTGCCATCACTGTCGTTCCTTGTTTTATTATTTTTCAGCGGGCAGTACATAATAAATATTTGTTTATTTATTCAGAAAACTTGTTTTTATTAGTCATTTCGATACCCAAATGAGGAAAATACTGAGATTCACATCACAGTAAAAGGTCAAAAACATCAAATGTTTCTTACATCTTTACTCAAAGCAGTAAAAGATGTCGCCAAAGTTCAGGTAGAGTGTTTATTATTTTAATGCTTTACTCCAGGTTAACTTCTTTTTACATTTGTGTGCCATTTAACACAGTAAAAAAAAAAAATAGATATGCAAGGTGCATCTGCGATATGAATCACTTTTGAACTTTACATTGAGGGCTCTATTTTTACAGACAGCGGATCTGCGGCGGCGTCAAATGCTGACGGATTCCGATTTTTGTGCAAGCGCGACGCTCGCTGTGTGTGTTTGCCAAATTGGCAGACCGGTCTGCGCCAAGGTAGGGGCCAAGTTGAATGAGGGTGTGTCCTTTGAGATGCACCTGGCAGAGTGACAATTAGGTAGCGGGAAGTAAACGCTCAGACCACGTTCAACTGCAGGGTAGACCGCTGGTTTAATGCGATTTGGGTGAATCTGATCGAGGCACGGGCAGACAGATATGAGGTCCACTGACATATTCAAGTCGCCAGTGGTTATCACCAGCGCATTCTGTATACCCGCTCACATTGTCTGTTGCCGCACCAGCCAAGAACTGTGACAATGCTCCACTCGCACAAAGCTTGTCAATATATATTAACGCGAGGAGGGAGTGGACGACAACTTTGTTTTTTTTTTTTGGGTGCACTCGGTATTTCACGGAGGCACGGCTCCCACTCAATAGGCTTTGGCTTCTTACCCACGAGTTACTAAAGCCTGCAGGTCTCCATGGTGACCAAGCTGCCATGTGTGTCTACAGCTTGCCTGTTGGGTAAAAGGAGGCTTTGTGCACAGCGCATCATCGACTGACAACACCGATGCGTCGCCTTCCGCATGTGAGCGAGTCGGCCTTTCCTCTTGTCATTTCGCATGGATTGAATTGCATATGTGACAGTGTCAGAAAGTTACTCACTGAAAAAACTGCAGATGTATTATTGTGGTTGCCGTGGTGAAGAATAACGGCATCATATTGAGAGGCTTTTCACATTGCGCCCCTCTTACGGTAAGGTAAACAAACAGCTCTCAGTATCTGCAACCACAATCATAAACATAGAAAACTGATTTTCATTCTATTTGTAAAGGCTTTTTTAATACTTTAAACCCCTTTTATTAGAGATTATTACATGTAAAAAAAAACATACAGTAACAAATTAAAAATATGTAATTAAAGTAAAATGAAAACATTATGAGTCAAATATTACAGGTAAAACTGCAATATAGTACCATCATAATGACAAGATTAAAAAATACACGAGCGTAGTAGGCCTAAGTGTTCAGTAAAAACAGGACAGAGATGTTATTTCCAAAGAGTATATTTAATAATATTGTAAGCCACTATGGTATTCTGCACAGTTTGATCATTAACACATCACTTAACTATCGTGGGGAAAAAATTACTTGAATAATGATTCAGTTCAAATGTATTAAACATCAAAGTTAAATACAACTGAACTGCACTTAGACAATGATTTTTTCCCCATGTACCCTTGGAGGGAGCCCACAAACTTTACCACATTTTGAGCTAACTTACTGCTGTCTTTTCTGTGTATTTTCCAGCTAGATTGTTTTTGAACAAAAATGATGATGTCCACAAAAAGCTGGGACTCCATTGCTATTGGACTTACCAGTTTAGCCTCAAGTTGTGTGACATCAACCTAAGAAGCGTGGCACTGAATCAGATTAGGTCACAGTGAAGAAAGAGACGAGGACCAGCTGTTGCAAGAAGCCACCTTAACAGGAGACACGGATGAAAGCCATGGTAAAAGCACAAACAGTCAGTCAGGACTTGAATTAAATAAAACCTTCTCCACACATGCTGGGGAGAAAGTGAAGTATGTAGAGTACAGTAGCCCACACATACGCCAAACGTGGGTGCAGGGTGAGTCGCCAGGAAATAATACAAATTAAGCACCCGCAGTTGGATATGACTCAACTCGACTAATTAGTATACCAGTCCAACAACAAGTCCAGACATGACATCAGCCTCTGCAGGCCAGACCAAGGCCAGACCAGTGACCATTCTCTCCTGGGAAATGCTCAAAAATGAATTTGTGTATTTGTTCAAATTCATTCTTTGTGATCAGAACCTGCTCAATCTCTAGCCTCTGTCTCTTGTTCGACAATTTCTCGGATCCAAAAGACTTTTATATAAAAAGAAACTTTTTTTCATATAGAAAAACCTAATGTTACTTAAAGGTCCTCCATAGAGTGACTCTACAATAGTGTCAATTGTACTTAAAGAAAAACACCTTGGTTTTGTCATACGAATGTCCGGAAAAGGCACCTCTGACAGCTACTTCTGTTCAGTTTTGTATCCACTTTGTCCATATTTGGCGAAGACCGCCTCCTTTCCTCTGATTGGTTGCCTCCATGTAGAAGACCCACTTGTGAGAGCACACGTGTTTGTTATGTTGATAGCGCTGGGGAGCGAAAAGGGAAGGGGGAGTTTTTCTAGTGACGTAGATAAGATGAATTTCCTGATTTCAGGCCTGTCGGCAGAAAAATGTCTGGAACTCAGGAATGCGCGGGCGATTTTAATTCATACTTCACATGTTTACTGAGGAACCAAAGAGACGATATTACATCCCAAATACTAGAAAAAGTTGGTTTGGCAAAATACCGGACCTTTGAAGGGAGACAATATGCTAACTGCTAGCAATATTTGAATGTAGCCTCATTTGAAGAAAAAAAACAAAAACAACATTCTGACACGCCAAACTTTCTGCGTCGTGGTCATGAGGTGCCCTAGACGCCAGAATGGCAATCGTTGATTATGTCACACTGCACTGGTATCGAGGCTCGATCGGGGACTCGTAACACAAATGATCGGCCACGACAGTGAACGTTTGCGACGTTTCTCTCGGGTCAAAACATTAGATACATACATTTGTGTAGCCTGAGCTCGGCATCAGGTGTTGGACACAGACGGGGCCCCGATTTCATCTGGCCCTGCTTATGGTCACTGCGAGCCTTACCTCCGTGGTTTTCCAACATCGAAGGCTTCAGCTTAAATTGCAAAATTAATATATGACATACTAAAATGATGTGCATTTAATTCATCATTCTCGATGAATGTGCAAACAACAAATAGCTAGGGACTTAGGGACAAACACATTTTCCTGTTTATAAATATATGAACGTTCTTTCAGTTTATCACTCCTGCCTTTTGCTACCAATGAGATTTGTCACAGAATTGACGCCCAGGCTCTCAGTGCAGTGATGCATGCCAACTTGATTGCACACAAGTGTTTTCACTTGTCACTTGTCGGTGTTCCGCACCTCCTGTGTGCACGTATTATATTGTCAACTTTTATTGCTTTTCATTTCACTCCCCGACAGCTGAGCTCCAGCTCTTGCCGTTTCTGTTTTCCCGACGCTAATGCTGTTTGTTGTGTTATTATCGCACAATTCATTTGTGACTGCACAGTGATGTCTCACACTACAAAGTCTGAAGGCAGAAGGATTTGGATTGTCACCCCCAATATTACATTTGTATTGTCAATAGTTGATTTGAAATACACGTTTAAGATCTACTTTGACTTTTTCTGAGGATATTTTCGCAGTAAAAAAAAAAAGGTTGAAATGATGTTTGATCAATATTCTCTCCACTATTATGTTTTTAAAGCCAGAAAACTCATTTAAATTAATCATACTTGAAAGCTGTACTTAGAATTTTACTAGTTGTTTCTCATTAAAGACTCAACTCAACTTTATTTATAAAGCACTTTATGTTAAAATGATGCCACATTAATATTTGTATCTCAAATATTATATTTCACAACCAACAAGTGTATTTAGACACACTAATAAGATATACTTTCACTTTTACCAGTCCATGGTGTACCCTACCTCTCACCCGAAGTCAGCTGGGATTTGCTCCAGCACACCCAGGAGCCTAAAAAGGGATAAGTGATATCGGAAATATATATTAATATATACATTGGACGTCAAAAGGTGTATTTAAATGCGCTTTATGGACATAAAAATGTTACAGTGGACGGAAAAATACTGAGTCAACATTTTAACATCATTTTCTGGAAAAACAACAAAGTATAGCTTTTAAAAACAAACAAAAACAAATTTAAGCTACACTTTGGCTTTTTCTGATATTGCTTTCCCAATTAAAAAAAAGGGTTAAAATGATATTAAATCCAGATTTTTGTCCTGAAATATTACCTTCATACTCAACTCATTTCAACACAGTTTGATTCATTTCGCACTTTAACAACAACCGTCAATTATCTAGACAACAAGTGTGTCTAAACACTCTTCTAAACTCTACTTTGACTTTTGCTGACGTTATTTCCCTATTAAAAAAAGGGTGAAATGATGTTAAATCTGTCCTCTGTACTGGTTATCCTCACTAGGGTGGCAGGTGTGCTGGAGCCTATCCCAGCTGACTTTGAGCAAGAGCCAGGGTACACCTTGAACCGGTTGTGTGCTAATCACAGGACAGAGTGTCCGAGTATTCCGTACACACAGGCACGGGGAGAAAATGCAAACACCACAGAGGAAGGTTGGAACCCAGAACTTGAACCCACAACCTCTGAATTGTGAGACAGATGTGCTAACCAATTGGCCCACTTGCTTCCTACAGTCATTGTGAAAAACACTTTCTACGGCATAAATATAAAACTTTGTCAACCTAAGTACAACAGGCGGCTGTGGCTGAGTAGGTAGAGCGGGTTGTCCAGTGACCGAAAGGCAGTCGCCCATTAGTGTATGAATGTGTGTGTGAATGGGTGACTGTGATAGTGTAGATAAAGTGCTATATAAGTGCAGTCTATTTGCCATAGCAGTAACTGAGCATAACTTCTTGTGCCACACGACATCTTTTGTAACCTCGGAATGTCTAAAGCAGAGGTCAGCAGCATGGTGTCTGCGGGCACAAGGTAGCCCCCAGGGACCACACTGAGTAGCAGGCGGGCCTGTTCTAAAATGAGCTGACCAGTGATGGGACATTGTGATTTTCTTGGGACTATTGTAAACGTGGCGGCACGGTGTGCGACTGGTTAGCACATCTGCCTCACAGTTCTGTGGACCCGGGTTCAAATCCGGCTTCGCCTTTGTGGAGTTTGCAGGTTCTCCCTATGCCTGTGTGGGTTTTCCCTGCGCACAAATCCCCCAAAACATGCATGGTAGGTTCATTGAAGATTCTAAATTGTGACTGGTTGTTTGTTTATATGCGCCCTGCGATTGGCTGGCAACCAGTTCAGCGTGTACCCCGCCTCCCGTCCGCAGTTAGATGGGATAGGCGCCAGCATACCTGTGACCCTAGTGAGGATAAGCGCGGAAGAAAATGGATATTGTAAAAGTGATCATTTGACAATATAAACAGTTTACAGAAATATAGTGTTTCATGTTGATATTTACTTTATGTTTCCCACCCTGTTAAAATAATTCTTGACAATTTATTGTGAGATATCATTAACATAATCAGTGCCTGCACACAGATGAATATATTATTAACAATTTAAAAAAAAAAAAAAAGGACATTTGAGCATTTCGTTTTATTTCACAAGTGTGTATTAAACTGGAAGCCATATGCTTAGCCTAGCCAAGAAACAGCTCTCATTTTGAAATGTCGGTGACCCCTGGTCGAAACAGATCGAAGGTGATGACGTACGGGGGAAAAAAAACTCCTGAAAAGAAGGTTCTAATTGGCAATAGCCAACCCACAGCTGAAAGTGAAGCCCACGCCTTTTCTTTTTTTTTCCCTCTCTGTCATTTCTCGCGGTCACCAAAGCCGCTCACACGAAAAATGAGTGTCTCGTGGAAGCTACTCTCGACTTGCCTGTACTTTCTGCTTTTCGATACCTGGCACCGGGCTTCGAGCTTCGACCTGACCCTGCTGCACACCAACGACAACCACGCGCGCATCGAGGAGACCAGCGTGGACTCTGCCAAGTGCCCAGCCGGGGGTCGCTGCTACGCTGGCGTGGCGCGACGCTTCACTCAAGTGTCGCAGATCCGCAGAGACGACAAGAATGTCTTGCTACTGGACGCCGGCGACCAGTTCCAAGGCACCGTGTGGTTTAATTACTACAAAGGCGAGGAAGCGGCTTACTTTATGAACAAACTTGGCTATGACGCGATGGTAAATGTCTTTTAAAAAGTTGACAGGTCAAAGTCTTGCAAGTGGAAACAACTCCCCCCCCCCTCTCTCTTTGTTTTTTCTTTTTCGTCACAGGCTTTCGGGAACCACGAGTTCGACAACGGAGTGGAGGGTCTTATCGCTCCTTTCCTGCAGAATGTTAATTGCACAGTGGTGAGTTCCAACATCAGACCGGACCGGACTCTGGCCGCGAACTTGAGCCGCTATTACCGGCCTCACGCGGTACTGAGCGTCGGCTCGGAGAAGGTGGCCGTGGTGGGATACACCACCGTAGAGACCCCCTTCTTGTCGATGCCAGGTAAAAAAGCTTCCCGAGTACAGTATCGCCGTTCATTTCGTATTGTAGCTCACCAGTGAGTTGAGCCGATCCATTGCCGTCATCTCAGTTAACACTGTAGTCTCTTCCATATTAGGAAGCGGAAGATGCACAGTACATCTCACACAAGACCACAGCAGCAAATCAGGAATATCCAGAGGTGATACTGGTCTAAAAAATTAAATACTCTGGTAGAAATACTCATTCTACTCCTTGACTTAGGTCAAATTAAAAAAGAAATATATATATATATATATGTGTGTGTGTGTGTGTGTGTGCGCGTGTTTTTTTTTTGTTTTGCTGCCAATTATATACAACGTCCATTCTGAAAACTTTGCACAAGGAAAATCAACTGCACACAAAATAGTATCCCTCTTTTCTTAACGAGCACCGTATTCATACCTGACAGCTTTGCTACAAGCAAACTTTGGACAGGATAATCAAGACTTGACTGACAACGGGTCCTGTGTGAGCACCTGGATACGTTTTAACAGCTACAGTGTGTATCTGCTCAATTAACTCATGATAAAAACTGAAAAATACACCTTACCTGTATTGTGTTTTTTCAGATTAGACGTTGGTGGGTTTTAGATTGGCACATGACAATGTATGTGCCACAAGTCCAACAATACTCTTTAAAAAGGCGATGGACAGGAAATACAATCAACCCTGACTACTACGCGGTTCGACTATCGCGGATTCACGACCTCGTGGATTTTTTTACAGTGCAATTCTGAATGCTGTTTTTTACAGCGTACAAACCCGCCTTGTATTCTGCATCCTGATTGGCTACGGCACTGTAGACCAATTTGAATCCATCTTCTCCGCGCCATGTCTCCTGTACAGCACTCCTGTACAGCACAGAATGCGTTCAGCTTGCTAAATTTAAATTAGTGTTTGAATGCTAGCAGTGTGACTCTAAAGTGCCTCCTGTTTGCAAGTTTTCTCCCAGACATAACCAACAATGTCGACGAAACATGCTGCACCGACAAGGCCACCTGCGGTCGCACCCAAAAGGCAAAGGAAGGTGCCAACTATTGAAGGTGGCATGAAGGACGGCCAGAGGAAGCGTGAAATACACGCGAGTCACAATTAATAATTATGTTTCCAACCTCATACGTTGTTCATTAAAATTACATTTGTTATTTCGAAAAAAAAATGTTTGGGCCTTAAAACGGGTTTTGACCTTTGTTTCGTTATACAATAATATTAACAATAATAATAATAATGTACTTATTTTTCTTACAAAGGTTTGAACTTTAAACGCGTTTAAACGAGAGAGAAATGTGAGAAAGTGTTAATGGTGAGGTTTATAGGATAAGAGAGTAAAAGCACAAAGTCGGCAGAAAAATAAATACTCATGTAAAGTGCAGATTCAGGAAAAATCCATTTAATTAGAGTAATGAAGCGTTTGTACTTCGTATTTTTCGCACCACTGGAAATATCACACTAAAAAATTAATTCAGAACACTGCTCAATAGAGCCAATCGTGTCTCGGGTCCAAAGCAATGATCAACCTCTAATTGGTTGAATATACAATCATTTTACTCATCGGAGATAATGAAATGGAATACAAACTAACCATTAAATATTATCAACTGGCGGCCAAGTGTAAAAATATGCCCCCCCTCCTTTTGCCCAGTCAGCTAAAATCGGCTCCAGCTCATCCGCAACCCTATTGAGGACAAAAGCTACAGCAAACAGATGGCTGGACTGTATACAAATAGTTGGGTCTCTGGAGTGCTTGGCCACCAGTAAGAAATGAATTGTTATCTGCCTCGTTCTGAAAATGTCAACTTCCCATTGGCCCAGGAGTATGTGACCAGGTCGAGGGCGGGCTCACTTGCATGAGATGGGGCCGCCCCCTAGAAACAGGCGGATTTATATTGACTTTGAAATATATCCATAATACATGATACTGGTACCAAATCCTTAAATCTGTCAGCAAAGGTCTTACAAATGTCACTGTAAAGAAGATTGCAATTTTTCCTTTGTAAATAATTTGACAAATTTGGAATGAATGCTTTAGCATAGCAGAAACCAATCATCCCCATCCAGTTCCTTTTATGCTGCTATGCATACAATTGATTGTTTTTGAATGTGTTATTGTATACAGTACTGGTATGTATGAGCAGGGTATTAGGAACTGGAGCGGGAGGATTGCTGAAGCCGAGTCCTCGGGCATTTATCAAAACCTTCAGAACTTTGATACAAGTGTAAAAATATGATAGCCGCTGTCTCGTAAAAATAGTACGACGCGTACGCAAGCAGAAGAGAGGCAAGATTTCTGAAGGCGAGATGACTTCATGCATCACACACTTAAACTGTTAATATAAGTGTTAAGCTGTTAAAATCAGTGTAAATGAGGTTAACCATAATATGCCAAAACAAAGTGTGTACTCACCATTTGCTGACACATAACGGTCACATATTTGCGGTTTTTCATTCACGAGCTTAGCTATTCGTAAATTCTCTTGGAACCTATCCTTATTTAGTTGCTGAAAAACTCACCTATTTGCTGTTTTTTTTGTGCTCAGGCCAAAGCAAAAAAAGTGCTGCTTGAGCACCATCTTGTGGCCTCTTGGCTCCAAGTAACTATGGTGACATGAGTTGATCGTTTCATTTCGACAAAAGTAGTGCTTTGCCGTCGTCAATGGGCATCATGGTACCAAGGAACTATGGTGGAGTTGAGGAGCTTCATTCAGACCAAAGTTATGCTTTGCCGTCATCTTGTGGCATCTGCAAGCAATTTGATTTGATTGCTTTATTGAATCAAATGAAATAAATAAAGTGGCAATAAATGTCATACTTCCGCACAGTTCACATGTTCAAAAAGGAGTAGCAAGTCTAGTCCTACCTCTTGGCCACGATTTAGTTTTGACTTAACATATTAATCCAATAATAAAATATTCTATATGAATTACCTGTTATATAAATGTATCCAAATAACAGGCCTAATAACAAATCATATAAACTGTACATACATGCGTATCTGTATTTATAATGAAACAAAAAAAACAGAACTTCAGCAACACAACCTTCTCGGCACAAACACAAACTAAATTTGAAACGTTTTAAGAAAAAAATATACAATTATAACCCTCTTTGGGTTGTATCAATTATTCACAGATTCTTCGCTATTCACGTCAGGGCTCGGAGTGCTCATCCCCCGAATAGGGTGGGACACTGTCGATTGCTGAAAATAAGGTCTTTTCATGCTTAGTGCATTGTCATAAAAGTGTAGAAAGCTGTTAATCACCGTAATATCATGCTAAAAAATATTGTAAAAAATATCATTTGTTCGCCTTTAAAAGTCTACGTCTCCACTCTGAATGTAATTACAATACATTGCTTAAAATCGTGCTGCAGACACAAATACCATTGAACTGATGAAGAGGTTGCTATTCATGCACAATTTGTAAATACTGTACATTTGTTTACTTTGTCATTTCTACATTTACATGTCCCTTAACACATTTACTGTCAAATCAATTTTGCAATGGCAAAATTGTCTTAATTTGGTAATGGACTTCTATATGGCTTTCTATTTTTAAAAGGTAGGGTAGGTTCATTGCTCAAGAGCTGTTTGTATATTCATTTAGCTGAACTATCTTGTTGCTGAACCTTTCCTTCCTTCCTGTGTTTGCATATTAGGACCACACCTAAAGTTTGATGATGAGGTGGCATCCCTGCAGATTGAAGTTGACAAACTGCACACACTTGGCTATAACAAGATAATCGCCCTGGGACACTCTGGTTTTGACATTGATCAAATAATTGCTCAGCGAGTGAGAGGAGTCGATGTGGTCATTGGAGGACACACAAACACATTCCTATATTCTGGTACATATTTATCTTCTTTCTTCAGTCAATACCCCTACAGTCCTGGTTTTAGATCAATCCAACAGAGGCTGGAATGTATCCAGTACATACTCTATATTGCTAATGGGTTTTAACCACAGATCCACAGTGTGCACTTAAATAGGGAGATTGCAGTTTTCAGCCTTACTGCAAAAAACAAAAAACAAAACAGAAAACTGCAGTCTCCCTTTAAAATGGGTTCATTGAATGCAAATCCAGATGTTGACCAGCTCTACATGTATGTTCTTCTTTTTGATTTCTTGCACAATATGATTGTCATGGTATATCGTCATTGGACATCCACTACAGTAGCACTTAACTTGGTAATATTGTTTTTTAGGGCCAAATTCTGAACAAAAAGAATTAACAATATTTGGGCAAAAGGCGGAGGCACGGTTGCATCACAGGAAAGAGGTTCTTGGTTCAAATCTCGGCTCTGCCATTCCTGTGTAGAATCTGCATATTCTCCCTATGAGTGCGTGGGTACGCTTGCTTCCTCGCGCATTCCAAAAACACGCTTCTTATGTTAATTGAAGACCAGAGAATTGCCCATAGGCACGAATGAATGAGTCAATTGTTGTTTGTCAAATATGTGCCCTGCAATTGAGTCCTGAGTGTTGCCCAAAGTCATCCGCGATCGTCTCGAGCTCACCTGTGAGGACAAGCATTGGAGAAAAGGGATGGATTGATAATGTCATTCTGTGGGAAACAATACATTTATGATGATTAAGCCTTACGTCATTTGTTGTCTTGTTAAAGGCCATCAAGTAAGACTTCGAAGAATTAAGAAAATGTTAAAAATCTGTTGCCTTGTTAAATACGCACCCCCTCTTTTAGGTTTTTTGATTAATCAAACATGATTGCGAAAGCATAACCACCTTGCTGGAGGTAATAAAATGATAGATTTAGCCAGAATCCATATATAGTAGTGGTGTGCGATACTGCAAGATTTAATATTGATTCGATAGCAAGTAAATATGAGGCCAGTTTTGTGGATGACGATACCGATATGCATTCATCCACCCATTTTTCAGAGCGCTTATCCTCACCAGGGTCGCGGGCGTGCTAGAGCTTAACCCAGTTGACTCTGGGCGAGAGGCGAGGTACACCCTGAACTGGTCGCCAGCCAATCGCAGGGCACATGAAAAACAAACAACCATTCGCGCACACATTCACAACTTAAGAGTCTTCAATCAACCCACTATCAGAAAACCCACACAGGCACAGGGAGAACTTGCAAACCTCATACAGGCGAGGAATATGAATATGAATATGAATATGAACCCGGGTCCTCAGAACTGTGAGACAGATGTGGCAACCAGTCGTCCACCGTGCCGCCACGATACTGATACTTTTTCACAATTGAGGATGATGCATCATGAAATTGAAAAAAAAGGACTAAATCTGAATGAATTTTCAGGAAAATTTGCACCTTTTTACCGAATGTTCATTAAATACTAGGAAAGGATTTGGGCAATGTTTACAGTATAAGTAAGTAGAAAATACTTTATCATAAATGTTTTTGTTTACTTACTATAGTGTAAATATAGCAAGTAGACAGTACCTCTTTCACAGTAAACACTAAAGTGTATATTATTCGATTAAATATAAGATGCATTATATTAGGACATTTGTGCCATTCATTTCCATAACACATCAAGGTCAAAGCCTAATTGATACTTTTTGTTTTGGCTGCTGAGGATGACAAAAATGCTACTTTCACCACGACTGCCAAACTGAAAGGCCCATAGCAGAAAACTCTGCCTGCGATTTGTACATTTGTTTGTTTCCACAATATTTTACCCGCTTTTTACAGATTGACTTTCTCGAACTTGCGGCCTGAAAAGGAAGGCACACGGCGTTCCTCTTCCTCTCTGCATCCCTCGACTCGGTTTTTCTGTGCTGCTGTTTATGTGCATGTTGCTGGCCGGGTCACGTTGGCTACGCTTATTTGCTTGTTTGCCTGGTGCCGCCGAGTCACGTGACGGGTGGCGCAACCTCAAAAAGAGAGGGGGGGGGGGACTGCCGGAAGCGGCAGTTAAGTTGGACACGCTACGTGTCAGCTAAGTTACACCTCTCTGATAAAGACTGCAGCAGTGCATATACTGTGGAAGAGAAACCATAACTCGAGTGTCGATCTCATGATACTGACACCTATCTATATCAATCACAACATCGGTATCGATATTTGGATCGATCAGTCCGGCACAAGGGTTAGTAACTTAGTAATAAAGGTTGTATTGTTCCGCTCTATAGGACCCGCTCCATCTACGGAAGTGCCAGCAGGTCCGTACCCATTCATGGTGATGTCAGATGATGGCAGAAATGTGCCAGTGGTTCAGGCATATGCCTTTGGAAAATACCTGGGCTACTTGAAGGTCACCTTTGATGAGGCTGGAAATGTTGTCCAAGCAGTTGGAAACCCTATCCTGTTGGACAGCAGCATACCTCAAGGTAGACTGCAGTAATTGACACCAAAACATCTCATTAACACCGCAAAAAGCTTGTTTGATGTTTTCATTGAGCTTTTTTAACCTCCAGATCCCAATATCCTTGCTGATGTCGAGAAGTGGAAGAAGGAGCTGGATCAGTACTCGTTGCAGTATGTCGGCCAGACATTAGTTTACCTCAATGGGACCTTTGAGGAGTGTCGTTTTCGGGAATGCAACCTTGGAAACTTGATTTGCGATGCCATGGTAATACGTCAGAACTTCTGTAAACTGTGAGCCTAACAAACTGCGTGGTTAACCATGAGACGGCATGCTTGGCCCACCAGCTTTGACACCAACTTCGGTTGCCGTCTGTGCATGTTCAGCCTGTCAGCTCTTGTGGGCTTGTAGGTTTTAAATGGCTGCAGAGACAAGGGTGATGAGTTGAAAAGCACAGTTCCAATCTCTCACATTGTTCTTTGCTTTTGTGACGTTAGGTTAACCACAATTTAAAAGAATCTAATGAGCTGCAGTGGAATCATGTGGGCGTATGCATATTGAACAGCGGAGCCATTCGCACAGCAATTGATGAACGCTATAAAAATGGTAAACTATGAAGTGGACACTTTTTTGATGCTTTTCCACTGCGCCGTAACAGTTCGCCTCAGATTGGAGTTTCGCCCCGAAGCATCAGTGCGAGGAGTTGTCTGTATTTACTGCATGCACTGCACTTCTTGGCAGGTGGCCAACGGCCGCAGTAGCGAGGCAAGTTATTCAGGACGTGACTGAGGAAACAGACCACTACAACAAAGTGGAGACTGTAGAGTATGATACAACTGGGTCAGCTAACAGAAGTGCTTTTATCATTTCAAGCCATGTATCCTCAAAGGTTAGGATGAATCTACTTGACGAATGAGCGACCAACAGTTGTTTACATCCCCCATATCGTATCAGATCGTCACGGTGACTAGGTAGTAGAAAAGGAGCCGTTTCACCCCCCAATGGAAACAAAATAATAATGAGTAATAATGTGGCGAGTCAAGTCAGTACCGTGCAGTGGATAGGCATTAGGTCTGCGGGCGCGACACAGCTTTGTCTTATATTTGTGTTGTTTTTGTCTGACTCTTTACTCTCAGGTACCATAACAATGGAGGAGATCCTCACCGTCTTACCATTTCAACAAACTGTGGACTTGATCCAGATAAAGGGGTCAACCATGAAAAAGGCTTTTGAATACTCTGTTCACAGATATGGAGGCATGCATGGAGAATTCCTGCAAGTGTCAGGTCTTGTTGCTCATCAACTAGCGTTGTTTTACAATCTCAGTATTATCAAGTTAATCATTGATCGCAGTTTGTTACAGTTTTGAGCATTGGCCAGTTCGGTTGCACAAAAAGTACAGAAGCGATTGACACTTACCTTTATGGAAGGTTGTTGTATAGGCCAAGGAAGAACCATTTCCAACCCACAATCAAAATTTCAAAATGATTCTATAATTAACAAGGAGATAACATACTAACCGAACAAACACAAATACGATTGGAAGATCTGCATCGCACTGAGTATACACCCAGGTCTGTTTTTCTTACCAAACATCCAATTTTTTCTACCTTTGTAGGCATCCATGTAGAGTATGACCTCTCAAAGCCAGTAAACCAGCGGGTCGCATCCTTGTCTGTGCTCTGCACCCAGTGCAGAGTGCCAAAGTACGAACCACTGGACCTGGAGAAGACCTACCCTGTGGTCATGCCTTCTTACCTAGTGGGCGGAGGTGACGGCTACACCATGTTCAAGAGGGAGATGCTCAAGCATAATACTGGTGAGTAGAGGGGACAACGTTTTAGCTGAGTTTAGCTTCAGTCTCTGCAATGTCTCAAAGTCTTATCTGCTGCAATGTTTACAATAACAAAGTTAGTAGCGATTTCTCCTAAATGTACTTGGTAGAAGACATCAATGCATGCCTTTTTGCAAAGTTCATTGCAAAAGTTGGCGGTAAAGAAAGTTAACAGTTGAAACATGATGCACTCGGGGCAGCACATGCTTGAAACGGGGTACGTTTAGGGCATCATAGTGCTTAAGTGGATTCTCCCACTACGTTTTCTTCCCACATTCCAAAGACTGTCCAGAGACTTTGAACACTCGAAAGAGACAATTTGCAAACACATTTCTCCTTCCTCAGCAGATTTGACTCAACTGCCAACCAAATTAAACAGTTTTAAGTGAGAGAAACCAGAAGGACCTTTGATGGAAGTGCAAATGGCCACCAAGTCATGGTCCATTAGTCAGGGGGGCATCCTCGCCCAAAGTCAGCTTGGATAGGATAAGATAACACATCCCTGTTCAAACGCCATGTATTGGTGATATTAAAAAATGAGACCAAGCTCAATAATTTCAAAACTTATTCCACCATAAATGTGACCTATAATCTGTTCATAGAAACAGGAAGTAAAAATAAATAACTGAAATAATGTGGTTTGTCCACACCCTCATAACTGGGGATGTGGCTGAGTCAGAGTTTACCATTCACATTCAAACTCACTGAATTGGAGTCAGCACACACCTGCCACCCTTTAAGTGCCTCCGAGTAACAAAAGTGCAGATGTTCTCGTGGTACAGATTTTCCTCTCGTTTTTTGTAGCCATGGTCTGCTGAGAGCTTCCACGGCATCAGAGGGATCTCATTGTTCATGGTGTAAGTCAGGAGAAGGGTACAAAATGGTTTCCAAGGCATTAAATATACATATGTGGACAAAATTGTTGGTACCCCTCTGTTAATGAAAGAAAACGCCACAGTGGTCACATAAATAACTCTGACGAAAGTAATAATACATTTGAAAAACATAGGAAATTCAGACATTGGTTTTTAATTGTGGCTCAACAGAATTATTTTTTGAAAACAAACTCATGAATCAGGTCTGGACAAAAATTATTTGTATGCAGGATACTAGCTTTCACAAAGTGTTTAGTTTTAGGGGATTCAAAACCACTTATCAGGAGGAGTCAAAAACACCAAAGGTTGCCTTGCAAATGTACATTTCTTTTATAAAATACAAAATATCTCTTTTTTTTTTTTTTTTTTTGCCTCTTGCAGGTGATATGGACATTTCAGTTTTGTCCAAATATATCTCCGACATGAAGCGTGTCTACCCAGCTGTGGAAGGACGGATCAAGTTCAGGAGCATTTTAGCGCAAAATAATTCTGCGGCGTTTTTGGCCCAAAGCCTCACCCTGCTATTGTTGTGTTTAAGCCTCTCTCCGACACTCTGATTGGGAAACTATGATCAGAAACAGCCAGGTAGGTTCATTCTCAGGGGAGATTCAATAGCCAGCAAGATACGTCCCATAATTCTAAAAATATTTCATGAAATAATACATTTTCAGTACAGCGGATTTAAAAGGTGAACCCCCCCCCTGCTAAATGCCTGTTTTTTTTTCTGGAGTAAAATGCTCACACATTTAATGTGGAAAGAGTACCCATCTGCTCCTAGTTTGCACATACCGAAACAGCTTTTGCCATCATTGCTACACTTTTGACTCACACCATGGCGCATCTTAACTTGACAATATCCACCCACTCAAAACAAAGCATGTCCTATTACAAGAACATCTATTGCTTTTGATGCACTGTATCTGCCAGTAGTAGTAGTAGTATTGTTTTTCATAAGCTCCACCGATGAAATTGAAAGGAACTATTTGGTTTAAAAAGTGTTGAAAAAAAACAAAAACAAGCATGTGTGTATATTTGTTTGGATAGTACGACCTGGTTTATAAAGATATTATACAGTAATTGAATAGCTATAGCTATTTAATCTAAATATACTTTATTAATCTTAATTAATTACTCACTCAGGTGTCCTGTAGCTTATATATGCTTTCAGTGTACCATTGCAAACGAATCTTTAGATAGTCATGAAAGTATTTCTATACCATGAGTTCATTTAGCGTGTTACTTTGCTCTAAGTACATTCACGCCAAATGTATTTTGTTTGTAATATTTGTTGCACTGTGTGGTATGATTGCATTGCTTCAATTGTCTGACAAGCCATATAACAATTTCCAAAAATTAACAAACAAGCTTCAAAATTTGCTGCGATTGTAACTGACACGGTTTATATAGCGTTGATGATCTATAGTCTTCATTTTAGCATTGCACTAAATGTTCTCAAATGCAGAGATATGCAAACATTAATTTTCTTACGGATAACCAACAAGCATGATTTTACCGTTTTATTTGTGCTTTAACTTACTTTTAATATAACAGTTTTGTTTGACAGTGACTATGATGACTTGATGTATGATCTTTATTTTCACAAGTAGGATATTATGTCATTACAAACACTGCCATGTCAGATGTAATGTACAAGTTCTATTTTACTCGGGTTTGTTTAAGAGTCAGTATAGCAATGTATCCAGTACTCTGACTAAATCATGTTCAAATATCCAGTATTTACCTAATCTAATACTGTCTTAGTTAAAAGAAAAGCATTTAATTTTGCAATTCTTTTTGCTCAGAACTGCTTTAGGGTGTTTACAAACAAACATTTTGTTTGTTCTTGTAAGAAAATGACAATTTCGTCCACTCCAAAAGGTAACTACATTTCTAAACTGTCATCATAACATAACACAAATGAAATACACCAACAATAAAAAGTAAGAATATTATTGAAATATTTTGACAGTTTAATAAGAATTTGAATTCCAGGTTTGGTGGATGATTTCTTCGATTGGTTGATAGTATTTTATAGCGGCTGTATTCTTTCATTTCTTCATGTATCGGTTTACTTTTACAGTCAAGAATAATCATTCAACATTTCTGTATTGCCGGTGCAATGCTGTTATTTTATTTTATATATTCAAGTACATGTTACAGCAGAAGAAAAGACCAACAAATGCCTCCGTAGACATAAAAGTGCATTAAACGTGCATTGAAATTGTTAGTTTTTGTCAGTTGTACCGATTCACATCCAAGGAGCACTGATTGAAGACTCTTTCTGCACCTGCTGAGAGGATATGATATGATATGATCAATGTATATTTATGGGTTTATACATCTCTTCCAAGTTTCAACCAATTTGGAAATTAGCGCACTGGGATTCCCTGAGAAGCCAGGAATAAATCGACATTCAACCACTAAAATATGTTTTGTTTTTTTTAGGTTGTAAGTGTATACACTATAATTTGACATCCTAAGAAATCATTAGGGTGGTGCTGGTGTAATAAATATGTTAAGCACTGTTTATTGATAACACACAAATAACTAGCATGTGTTTACCTTGTTCAGCTCGGGGAAAAGTTCTTGAATAGCAATATCCAAAAGAACATAGGTCAGCTGGAATGGCAAAAACAACAAAATATGATAAACAGTGAGGCTGTTGACCTTGATGTCTCCGTATGACCACAGTTCAATTGACGTGTCGCGTCAGTCTAAAACAAATGACTGGATGAACCAAAATGTCCTCCAATTAACCCACAACAATCCATCCGTCTATTCTCTACACCACTTATCCCATCACAGCTTGCTTCGGACGAAAGGCAGACTAGACTACACCCTGGTCGCACACTGGTCGCCAGTCAGTCGCAGGGCACATACAGAGACAGACATTTCTATATTATTTTTTTCCTCTTTGTTTTTAAATGTTTTAAGCTGTTTTATTTTCTTTGTCTTTATTTTGAAATGCTTACATCCTCATGTAAAGCACATTCAGTTACCTTGTGTAGGAAATGAGCTATATACAGTGGGCATGGAAAGTATTCAGACCCCCTGAAATGTTTCACTCTTTATTATATTGCAGCCCTTTGCTAAAATCATTGAAGTTCATTTTTTCCTCATTAATGTACACACAGGACCCCATACTAACAGAAAAAAATGGAATTGTTGACATTTTTTGCAGATGTATTAAAAAAAGAAAAACTGAAATATCACACAGCCATAAGTCGTCAAAGTATTCAGATCCTTTGCTGTGACACTGATATATTTAACTCGGGTTTAACTTCTTCTGATCATCCTTGAGCTGGTTCTACACCTTCATTGGAGTGCAGCTGTGTTTGATTGGAGTTGATTAGGAAAGCCACACACCTGTCGTCATAAGACTTTACAGCTCACAGTGCATGTCAGAGCAAATGAGAATCACGAGGTCAAAGGAACTGCCTGAGGAGCTCAAAATTTGTCCTGCACTTAAGGTTCCTAAGAGTACAGTGGCCTCCATAATCCTTAAATGGAAGACGTTTGGGACGACCGGAAGCCTTCCTAGAGCTGGCCGTCCGGCCAAAGTGGGCAATCGGGGGAGAAGAGCCTGGATGAGAGATATAAAGAAGAACCCAAAGATCACTGTGGCTGAGCTCCGGAGAGATGCAGTCGGGAGAAGGGAGAAAGTTCTAGAAAGTCAAGCATCACTGCAGCCCTCCACCAGTCGGAGCTTTATGGCAGAGTAGCGCGACGGAAACCTCTCCTCACTCAGTGCAAGACACATGAAAGTCCGCATGGAGTTTGCTCAAAAACACCTGAAGGACTCCCAAGATGGTGAGAAATAAGATTCCCTGGTCTGATGAGCCCAAGATAGAACTTTTTGGCTTTAATTCTAAGCTGTATGTGTGGAGAAAAAACCAGGCACAGTCCCAACAGTGCAGCATCATGCTGTGGGGGTGTTTTTCAGCTGCAGGGACAGGGGGACTGCTTGCAAGAGTGACACATTTAAGGGAGTCTGAATAATTTCCGTATCCACTGTAAATCTTTTTTTTTTTTTTTTTTTTGCTCTGCATAATATGTTCCAGATGTTCGACATTTGAAATCCATCCACAAAAGCACAAATTATTTATCATAGTGTAAATCATGCAAAGAATTACAGTGGATTTTCCAATGTTGAACACAATTCTTTTGGGAATTTCCCACAAAATGTTCAAACATAAGTTAACCGCTGTATAATGAAATGAAGTAAAACGACACACCCTTCGAAGACGCCTGGCACTTCAATGGAGAGGTAACAGAAAGGTCTTTATAGAGTGATATTGTCCCGTAGTGGTATCGTGCGTTGCTGTAATTAATAAGTGTTATGTATACTGTCATAAGATTTCCTCTCTCTCTTAAGTTCTATTTCCTGCTCTATAGTAATCATTACACACATCACTGGTACCTTTCAATGGTGGCATCACAAGTTTGTCGTTTAGATCGGAGGTGGACACATTTTTGTACTCAAAGGCCACATTTGATGTTTAAAATGTACAGATTTGCCAGGTCATTCGTAGATAGTTAGAATGTGTAAGTAAAATATATTTTAAAAGATATTTTTAATAATAAAATAATCACTCATGTTTTCATGCTATTACTTACAATTATAATGAATTAACCAATGAATAAAATACATAAAAACTGTTTTAAATTGTAAATGTTTGATCTTACTATTTTGTATTTTACCATTTACAATAAATAATGCAACCAATTATTTAATAAAATAAATACAAATGTTAAATGTATATGAAAAGTGTTTATTATTTACAAGAAATAAATTAACCAATTAATGTGATTCATTAATTTGGACAAAACAAGTCAAATATTATACGACTTGATAATTCTCAATTCTGGGCAGGCCAGATGAAAGAACAGAGCGGCCCATATGTTGGCTGCAGGCCATATTTTGCACACCCCCTGCAGTGTGCATGTGTCGACGGCTCACGTTAGGTCATGTGTGATGACGTTTTGAATTCCACGTTTGGTTTTTGTTTTTTGTTTTGTTGTGAACATATTTTGGTGTTTGACATTGGGGCTTGCACTAAATTCTGATTATTATGGTTCGCTCTATTAAATGCAGACATTCCATTTTCCTCAAGCATATTCACATCCATGTAATAGCACACAGTATTTCCGACAGCTAAGTGAAGTCCATATTTCACCTTAACAGGAGAGGCTATTCAAGAGTGGAGTAGGCGGAAGAAGAGGACGTGAGGCAAGCATGCGATGGCGTGGGCGATTGTTGTTACCTGCTTGTTGACAACTGGCTGCTGCAGCCCATCAAAGAGGAGACATATGCCTTCATACTTGGCCTCTTCGCCGATACATTTCCCCAGAAAGTCTGCAGAGAAACGGCTTTTGAATTGGCAGCCAGCCTTTTAGACATCTTTGTGTCTTGTGAGGGGAAAACGCTGACAGGAAATTACCAGGAATGTATCTCATCATCTCTGCAAACGTCCTTTTTGCTCTCCTCTGCTTATCTTGAGCTGAGCGAGGTGGACTGCTCTCACAGAAAACAGCATCTAGGGAAGCAACCAGACATTTTTCCATGATTTTTTGTTTTATGTTTACACACCATATCCAGGGTCACAAACCTTTTTGAAATTGAGAGCTACTTCTTGTGTACTGATTAACGCAGAGGCACTTTGATAAACACTTCTGAAATAACACATTTGCTCAAAAGACCTTTAATTAGATGTTAATATTTAAAATCAATTATATTCATCGATGAGAAGACACTGATCATGTTAATGATTGCTTAAAATTATTATAAACTATGATTGAACAAGCTAAGAAACAAAAATGAACATGCAAATGTTTCCATTTTCAAATGGTAACTTGGACAACATTTGTAAGAAATCACAATGTCCCATTTTTACAAGCCACTAATAGTGACTAACTGAGCTATTTCTACTACTAATCTTGCGGTTACGGTGTTTGTGACCCCTGCGCTAATATAGGATGTATTTTTCTTTTCACTTTATCAAATATTACACTTTTTAAAACACTGCCCTAATATTTTCCCTTAACATTTCCATTTTCTTGTGTGTGCAGAACATGGGTATTAATTTAGAGGGTGTTGACATTTTATCTTTTGATCACAGATACCAAATATTAGAATTGAAGACATTTAGTTTTCATCCACTCATGTATTAACATTTGAAATACATTGTGGTGATCCTGTGCAGTTCAAAGGAACCAAATTGTGTTTTTGGTCACAACTGACAACATCTGCAGAGAATTGGTAGCTTTTCTCCGGTAAGGTTTCAGATCTATATACCGGCCCATCTCATTCAACTAGAATATTGTTTACCGTTTGCTTACATACTGGTATTTATGTAAAATGTGAAATAAGCTCATAAACTATTTTGTTGATGGACAGTGTGAGATGTCACCTCTCAGCAGGGTGATGAGGGAGACCAGGCGGTGCTCTTCCACCACGTGGTTCAGTTTGTGTTGAAGGTAGTAATCAGTATAAGCCTCCAGTGTGTTCTTGAACAGGATCCTTCCACCCATCAACAAGTGGTGCAACCAGTCAGGAATGTGGAAGACGACTCGGCCTGCCAAACAACAGAGAAGCACAAGTAGTCATTTGCTAAAGCTGCTGAACTATCATGGATTAAAGAAGTTATGATTTTACACAGTGTCATATTTGTTATTTTGATTCGATATTACATGTGGATTCTGGGGATACAAACACTTACCTACATACATTAAATAGTCGTACACCCCCTCCACAGTGAGGATTTCCATGAAGTAGTTCTGGTTGTGCCTCTTTTCTGCCATTTCAGACCTGTTTGCATTGTTTTTGAAGAGGTCGTTGAAGAGCTAAAGCAAATAAAAAGGGATTTATATGGCGATTTATTGGAGCTGCAGCAAATGGAATGGAAACGTTCAGTAAAAATTTCCTCACACTATAATGCTGAACTGCCTATCAATGGCATCGGGCCGAAATCTCCAATGTCTTCATTTTGTAAATTTCATATTTTTTTCACAAATCTATACAAATGGTCAGTCCCCATGTGTGTGTTATTTTACACATTATTGACCAACAAAGTGTTGAAAATGTCTCTCTTTTATGATTGCAATGTTAATGTCTGGCGGCACGGTGGCCGACTGGTTAGAGCGTCTGCGTCACAGTTCTGGGGACCGGGGTGTTCCATTCCCGGCCCCGCCTGTGTGGAGTTTGCATGTTCTGCGGCCGTGCCTGCGTGGCTGCGTGGCTTTTCTCCGGGCACTCCGGTTTCCTCCCACATCCCCCAAAAAACATGCATGGTAGGTTCATTGAAGACACTTAAATTCCCCGTAGGTGTGAATGGTTGTATGTTTGTATGTACCCCGCCTGCTGCCCGATGATAGCTGGGATAGGCTCAACAAGATTTGTTTTGGTTTCCTGAAAAGTAATGGTTTTTGGAGAAACAAGCAGGGATCTCGTTCGATGTGTGTCCCGCGTCCTCCTCCTCCTTTTCCTTTTAGGCCTATCCGGCTTATTCTTTTCTCCTAAATTAATTACATTTTCCAATTTATTTGACCCATATATGCGACATGTATATTTCTGTAAAGTATTTCTTCAAATACTGAGATCCTCTCTCAAAGCATTTTGACTCGATGTGAATTGATTGGTTTATGAAAGAAACCATTGCGAACCTTCTTATCGTTTTCTGAGGTGGGGCTCAGGATGGTGAGCTCAGGGCGGCTGGGTTTGGGTTTGGGTGACTCACAAGAGTTGAAGTAGGACTGGATGAACAGCTCAAGATGCTGTCCTTTCTAATGGAGAAAAAGCACAGCAGACGGTTACAAACAGACATGTTTTGGCTGGTGCCCTGATTAATTTTGAGAGTTCAATTAATGTTTTATTTTATTTTTTTCTTCCCCCCACAGTCATTATCCACAACAAAATTCCCAGCAGCAGCGTGGATGTGCAGATGCTTCATGTTAATCGTGGTAAATAATCAAGTCATGACAGCAACAGAGAAAGCATGAAGGGATGGACCTCTTGGCACACATTCCAAATATTTAGGATGCCAATCATAGGCCAACTTTTTTCTTTGCTGTTGTGGTGTTGGATCCTGTAACCTAAACATGAACTCTTCATAAACATGAGTCTTGTTAAAACATACACAGTTTACTTTCAACGTTTAAAAGACGGTGATGGAGTTCAAGTCCAGTAATTGTAGGTTGTTGTTTTGTTTTTGTTTTTTTTTAAATTAAAACTCATTATACAGGCATTATTAGTAAAGGTATTATTCAGTGTTTTGTATGCACTATTAAATGTTAGCAGTCGAACATAAGGTGAATAAAGGCAAATAAAGTGATTGGTAAGATGTGATTAAAATACATACACACAATCCTGACTTTCCAAGAGTTTAATAGGATCTAGGGGTTAGCTTGAAAAGCAATGGACTGTGAACAACACCTATTTTTGGGACAATTTAACAAAGATCCCTATTTTATTATGATTATTATCCATTTTATGAATTTGATGTGACCTAACCATGATCCACTCATTTCCCCTCCAGCTATCTTGAAGTTAGGGGAAAAAAGTTAACATTTTTTCTTCTAAACCAGTGGTTCTTAACCTGGGTTCGATCATACCCCGAGGGTTCGGTGAAGGTCAAGACACACACAGCGTGTGTCCATAAAGGCCTTTTCACACCGCACTTAGCGGGGCACAGCATGCGCTGAACGAACCCATTCATTTTGTAAGTGCTTTGAGGGGGCAACGACAGAAATGAGGGCGTTCGCCATTGTGATGCAGCTTCGGAGTTGAACATTATTCAACTCAAGGTTGCCGTGACATCAGACGGCACAGGAGAGGGGCCGCCACAGTGATTTCGACCAGCGGGAAAAGCCCTCTGCTGCGTGTATGAAGCGGGGGGAAACTGCTCGTCTATTTCCAACAGACACAACTGCAGGGGAAGTAAGTTTATCTAGTCATTCTGTAAAATATAATACACATTTAAGAACCATGTGGACAAGTGTTGAGAATTAGCACTCATGCTAAAAGACTTGTTTGTCCAATGTTCTTGTGACTCCCATATTAAATAATGTTTCAGAAATATATTACAACATAAACCTGTGTTACTCCACATTGTAATATGTTTGTGGATGATGTACCATGGAAAAAAGGTCTGACTGCAACCAAACAGCTATCTAATTACAAAAAAAGTTAACAAAATGTCTTTTAAACTTTTCCATAAATTTTATCCAGTTAAAACTTAAATAGAAATGAGATTTAATCAGAAAGATATTGATGTGAACTGTAGCTTTTGTGATGAATGCCCTGAAATGGTTGTTTACCTATTTTGGTACTGTCCATCTGTTAATTGTTCTTGGCAGAAACTGTGATTTTATTGACAATAACAGTCAAAGGAATGTTGTGCTCGCTTGGAAGAATTTATTGTTTGCCCTCTTTGAAGATAATATGTTTTTTTTCGAGCAAATTAATTTTTCCTCTTTATTTGTTAATCTTTTTCTTCAATGACTTTGCTTCTTGTCTTAATTGTTGCATGATCCTTATACTGTGATAAGTGTTTCACTCTATGACCACTTGTATTTTAAATAGTCATACATTGCAATAAATATGAAATAATTAAGTATTATTATTATTATTATTATTATTATTATAAAAAACTGTGGGAAAAGCATCCATTCTACTTCCTGGGAGGCCACTAAGCAATTACTTCCAAATGCGGGCAAGTTTGCACTGGAGCGCTGTTGGCCCTGTGGAAGCCGTAGAAAATAAAGTCTGGACACTGTTAAAACTCACCACACTTTTCCGCTTTAGTTAAAACCACACCACAGGGTCACATCCCAGTGTTTGGTAAATGCACATATGAAACGTGTGGGATTCAGTTCCTCCAACAAGTTGAAGAACCACTGACGAGAACAAATTGCACACACACACACACACACACACGTACACGTACACCACTAGGAATGTATCACTCACCTCTTTGATGAGTTTGCTGGGGACTGACTTAATGATTTTCCCTGTAAAACAAGCATAATTATTCATAGTGATGAAGGATCATGTCGTGCCGTGACGTTTGGCTCTATCTGGGGTCACGAATATATTTTCAACTCAACTCAATGTCAGGTTGATCAAACACATGTTTCTAACACAGTCCCCTGCTCAAATAATCCCTTTCACTGGACTTCAGTCACATTCTCTTCTTCTTGTCCACACGCACAGTCTGCCTCATACTGTACCGAGGTTCACATCAGGCAGCATCTTGTCCAAGAACTGAGACTCCACACTGTGCGGCGACAGGAAGTCGGCAAGAAGTTGGCTGTTGCTCAGCTCAGGGTGTTGCAGGAGCTTCTGCACAGTAAACATGTGAAAGGAAATCTTCGGTAAGAGCATGAGCAATACCATACACTAAACTTTTAGTAGGATGCGACAGGAAATTCCAAAGGAAACGCATAACAGATCACCCAACTTTGTAATCCATCCATCCAGAAATCCATTTTCTGTACCGCTGTTGGAATGTCTGCTAGTTCTAGTTTGCATTGATCGGTAGCGCCTACCGGAGGGGAGGAGCTGGAAGAGCTGGTGACCAGGATGTGGAGGGTCCGAGAGGGTTTTAGACGCTCTTGTCTTAGTCCTGGCAGTGTGCAAGTCCTTTCTCCGGGCACTCCGGTTTCCTCCCACATCCCAAAAACATGCGTGGTAGGTTGTCTGAAGACTCTAAATTGAACGTGGTATGAATGTGAGTGCGAATGGTTGTTTGTTTCTATGTGCCCTGCGATTGGCTGGCGACCGGTTCAGGGCGTACCCCGTCTCCCGCCCAAAGACAGCTGTGATAGGCTCCAGCAGCCCGCGGCCCTTGTGAGGATAAGCGGTCAAGAAAATGGATGGATGGATTTATAAATGTGTCCTTGTGGCTTGTTACCATGAAATTGCTTCTTGTCCTGGCAAACTATGGACAAACATTCTCACTTCATAAAAATTCAAACATTTCCACAGGTTCTCTGCATTAAAGTGATAGTGTGCTCCAGTGGTTCAAAACTGAGAGCTTCCTAGACAACACTGCCCTCTGACAGTCCACAGTGCTTCCCACTTAAAATGCCTATTAGTACCAAGCACTTTTAGCTGTGTGTGGAGTGGGAGGAACTGGAATCAACAGAAATGACTGCTTCATCTGTATATCATTGTTACCCTGTAATGCCAAAATTAAGTTGGCTCAGAGTGAGAGAATGGTGAAATAGTGCTTAGCTAGACAGTGGAACAGACTACAAATCAATGCATTTACTTGACACTAATACGAGTCCAAATTCAGCAAGCTTTTCCGATCCCGTCTAAAGGAATTCATCAGCCGATAGCTTAAGACACCCACCTGAAGATACTCCTGAAACTCCTCTCTCTTGGATGTGAGGAATTCATAATTTTTGGGGCCAATGATTCTCTTGGAAGGCAACTGTGCGTCGGGAAACGAACCTGGAGGTTGAGAATTTCAAGAGAAATTGATACTTTACTCCAACAGGAATATTAGTTGTGAGTCGTGATTACGGGTCACCAACATGGTGCCCTGTTCCAGACAATGCATATTGCAGCTCTGCAAAAAAAAAAAAACCTACCGTGGAATTCGGTTAGCTTTGACTCAAGAACATAGAACTCCAGATATCTCCTGTATACAGACCAGTGCTCGGTCTCGTGACCCACTGTGGTAAAACACAAAGAGGGAAAAAAACAAAGGGCCTTATTAACTAATGGTCTGCGCATGCAAAAAAAATAGCACAATCTCAATTCCTCATGTAATCAAATTTAGAGGCTGATCGACTCGCGCATTTCGGGCGAAGTATTTCCAAATAGCTTCATTTAGCACCCACAATTTGATTTATCAAACCTGAGATAAATTGCAATGGCTGATTTGGGGTCTTTAAATACCGCGTCTGAAAGACGGGTGCAAACGGCACCACTCTACATGACCATGACCGGGAGGCGCAGGGAAAATGGGAGACGGCTGGCGAAGGGATCTTCTCTGCTTGAGTAAATATTTTTGAAATGCTATGAACAAAGATTATTGCGACAAATTATCTATTTAGCATGCAAGTTTGGAGCTTTTGAATGATCTAAGGAAGGGCAAGTTGCCTCCTTGCAACTCTGCATTTCCTTGCGTCTGGGTCATGTCAGCATGCTGTGACAATTGTCTGATGCCATCCTCTCCCAGAGCAGTTGGGCACTAGGAACATAGCTTCTACATGTTTGCTGACTTCTCCAAAATTATTGAGCGTCATTTATTTTCTGTAAGTCAGTAATATAGTTCTTTATCTTCCAAGCGCACCTCCAATTCCATCACTTCAAACTTGATTCTAAGCAAATGTTCCATGGTGAAAACCGGCATGACGCTAAAGCGCATAACCCACTTTTACTGTAATTACTGTTCTGTCTGAGCAAGACTGAAGACTTGAAGTTGTTTCACAGGGTGCAGCATAGATTTTTCCAATATACTGTCAATTTGTGTTGAAACAATGGGGATAAAGCAAAAGAGTCTCACTCTGCTTTACCTGCTTTCCGGTCATTCCGCTCCACGTCAATGCAGAACACCGGAATCCTCTCCCTCTTCACGTCGTCATCGTAGAAATCAATGTAAGGGATGGTGATGTTCCATGCGGACAGGTTCCGCGGGGTGCTGGGAGTGGAGGCCGCCTCCATCGGAGAGTCATCCTCCACCACCATCATGGCTTCCTCCACCTAGAATGTAAGAAAGTGAGGGAGGTTTCGGTCTCATACACACTATGTCAAATTACTTATTTGATGGTGTGAAGAAAAAAATTTCACGTGTAATTCATGCCCATGTATGTCTTATAGTGTATGCTGTGTTTCCATTTTAATTCATTTACTTCACTTGATCTTCCGTACATTTAAAGCAAAACAAAGGAATTTTCCATGTGTTCAACAATCTTCCTAATCTGTAATCACTGAACAAAGAGCAGGGAACGTTTTGGCAACACTTGACAGCAAATAAGGGAAACTTAATGGAAAACACAGGATATCCCCCGACAGTAGTGGAGGAAAGATCATGCGTGAAGGAGCATTTCGCAGACCTGTTCTGGGTGGGTCGCGAACAGAAACAAATTCATACAAATTGATTTAACACGCATTCGACGTTGGACTTCTATTTTGAAATGTATTCACCGGAAATGTTAGCGACTGAGCCTAAGAAATTGCTACAAGTACTTGTAGTTACCCAAACCACAAGCATAAATATGAGTAGTGGTCTTTAAAAGGTTTGTACATTGAGGATAAAATGGGACAGAAATCCCAGTGTTCGATATGTAATTAAATGCAGTTTATAATGCAGTTGTCATGATGAAAGTTCAATATCTATTTAACAAATATATTAAATAGCTTTCTGTTAGTCATTTATCTTTAGCCTTAATGATTTTATGCAAGTGTGATGGTTACTTTGGCTTTATTACTCAGTTCTTTCAGCATTGTAATGATACATCTCATGAGCTCTCTGGGATGTAGTATTGCCAAATGACTGATTGGGATTCCCCACCGCTGTGCTGCAGCAGATTAGCGTGCCCTGAGAGATCATCAGGTGTGTCATGGGGAAATGATGATTTACAAATAATGTATCTGTGCGCATTTATCTATGCTAGCAATGGATAGTGGCAGGCAGAACAATGAAATGATCTTCCACTATAGGGCAGAAAGTACAATTAACCTGTGTATACACCTGTTGCCATTCATACAACTGAATCATTTTTGTGTTCAATTAAACAGGAGCAGATTTCTCACGGAGTTGGTAAATTTGTGGGTATATTCAGACGTGGTAATCATTATTTCAGTAGGCTACATTGTATTAATTTGTATGGCATTTTTATTTGGTGGTGTGCTGTGAAATCTTTCTGATGTAAAATGTGTGCCTTGCCTCAGTGAAGGTTGGGAAGAATACATTGACTTTAATCTATCCTAAATTATGCAAAGATGGGTGCGTGTATGTTTGGCTTTGCCTCACCAAATCATCCTCTCCCTCCACCAGCCCATAAGCTGGCAACATGGCTCCCTCCATGGTTGTGCTCTTGAAAACGCCCTTGATCTTGCTGCCTATGCGGCTGATCCCAAAGGACTCGCCTCTCTTTGACGTGCTCCTGCGATGGCCAAAGGAGGAGGGGGGGGTTATTAAACTGGGCTTAATTGAAGAGATGTGCTTGGCTTCAGAGAAAAAAAGCCCAGGCAGCTTAACAAAATGACAGAGAAGGAATTGTAGCACAAAGCGAGGGAGGGACGCACGTGCACACTGCAGCGTATTATCACTGCACATCAGGGGGAAAAAGATGAGGAAGCCAGACCAAAACCACAGCACATTCATGGAATGTAAATGTCTTAATCGGTTACCATGGGAACGAGAGCAAATAAAGCAAAGAGCAATTCATCAGCAGATGTCTTGGTTAAGTAGAAAACAGCAGACAGGCAATAACTAATTGCCCACAGAGAGCTGACAAACACATCAAGAAGATCTTTGTGTCTGGCTACATCAAGCATCTTGAAAAGGTTCTCATTTAAAATCAATAGACATCTTGCTATGAACATTTCTCGTTAAAAATATCTGGCTGGTAGAGAAATGATCAGCAATTTAATCTTTGGAGATACTTAAGCCCTCGTTCAAAATACATTACAATTCTTGCTATGAAATGGGACAATAATCTTGTACCTGTGAATCATGGAGAAAACATGTTTTCTCTGTTTAAAACATGTAGGCAACAGAAAGTACCAATTAATCTGACCTTTGACCTCAGCTAGGTCAGCCATCCTGGGTTGATGACTATTTAAAATCAAATAGGATCTTGCTTTGAGAGACCAAAAAGCCTTGAAGATTGAAAATCCATTCATCACAGCACTGGTTAAGAACATCTGTTTAAAGCTGTGCCCAGAAAAGTGGTGGTTTAAAAAAAAAAAAAAAAAAGCCCTTAAAGCTGTAAGATTGGTTTCAATATTTCAAATCAATAGGGTTTTTACATTGACACAGCACAACAAATAATCCTGAAAGTTAGAAGACAGTTTAAAGATGTGCCCGGGAGAGCGTTGGTAAGGAACATGTCCTAACAAACCTGAGCTTCCTCAAACATGTTAGGTCGGACACCTTAGTTCTTGCTTCGACAGAAAGTTCAAAATGTGACATTTGGCTGCCATCATACCACCATGCTGGACAATTATTCTTTAAATTAGTGGGGCTTTTGCTTAGACAAAACAATAATTCTCATTCTGGGTTGAAAACCGTTTTGAGGCTGTGACCAGCAGAAAATGTCCCAAAATCTCTGACAAGGGTTGTATATCTTGCAACGCACAATAAAACCTAAACATTTGAAGAACATTGTTAGGATTTGTGACGTGTAGAGTGCTGAAAAGATACCAAAAACAGAACACAGTATTCCTATCGTTTAATTCGGACCACATTCAAGTTGTACGTGTAGCACAGACACACAACATTATAGGTGCTCTTTGGGAGTTAACTTTATAGGAAATGACAATAAATTGATAGTAAGGATACAAATAAGAAGGTTGGCTGCATGCTGCTGTTTGGGTAAGGGTGGCATGGGGGTTGCTACACTGGGAAGGCAAAGTGGACAGCATGACATCACACTGAACCACAGCTGGCGGTATGGATGGACCCTGACTTACTTGGGTGATAAGGAGAGGCGGTGGGATAGTGAGCCATATGGAAAAGTTGTTAACGTGGGCTGGGCATGGAGGGAGTTAAAAGAAGCGGGTGAAGAGCTGCCAGAGGCGGTGAACTGTGAGGAGGGGGACTCGGAGCCCCAGTCCCAGGAACTATAAGCAGAACAGGGTTATGTCCCCAAGGACAAAAAAGAGGAGAGGATGGATCATACCAAGGCAGGAAGCATGGCGGTGAGAGAATCAGAGTGCACACACACACACACACACACAGCATGGCGCGGCAATAGGAGCCCATATACATGCCACATTCGATGGAATAATGTTAGGACAGAGAGCCTGAGTGGATGATGTGATGTCAGTTCAGTCGCCGTCATGCTTCCGTGTTAAAATGAAGTGCGAGTGTCTCTTCTGCTTTGAAAACTGCCTTCGTAACAAAGGACCAAAACGCAACGAACGTCTGATATTCTCACATTCCAATTATACTTTTTAAACTGTAATTTCTGACGTGATCAAACCTAAAAATAATAAAAACTGACATTTGACTTGTACAATCTAATGAGATCCATATAACCACATTTACATTAAAAAAATAACTAACTTTACAATGATAATAATGCAACATTCTGACACTAATAGAAGGTTATTCATTTAACAATGTTTATTATTGTGGTTGTAGTTTGTACAACTTTAATGTAAAAATGTTTTTAAAAATAAAGACCATTTAGGTGTTTTGATTTTTTTGGGTTGCCTTATGTGCCTAAATCATGGGAAAATGATTCTACATCACTGCAAACTAAAATATATTATAATTTTATTGGTATTTAATACTACTTAAAATCTCCAGTGTCAATCAAAACACTAACATTCTTTGCACTTCCGAGACCGTTTTTGTATTAAGCGCTCATTCAATTATAATGGGGAACCTAATTAAGAGTCAAGTGAGAGTAAATTATGTATTTTAATTGGCCAGACTCTTGATTGAGCTGAATTTTGTTTTGTTTCCAGGCTCTCCCATTTGTATTTACAGCACAAATACCAAAGGAAGCACATATTTAGGGGTTTGATTAGCAGAAAAGTAATTACTGTACTATCACAATAATGCTAATTGGCTTCCTTTTGGAAGGTCAGGCAATGATGAAACTGTTAAAAAGGCAGCCTCCTCTTGTGTAGAAGAGTCAAGCGAGAATGGCATGTCAGCCAGCAACTATTTGGATCAGGACACTGACGCCTTGTACTCACCGGATGTCATCCATACTGATGCTATTTCTAGAACAATATGCATAATGAGTTAGTGGCAGGGCCCGGGGCCACATACGCACCCCACCTTGTGACAGACAGAAACCATCACTTAAGTCACTTTGCTGATTTGACTAACAAATGGCTAGCTCAATTCTGTTGCATTCCTCCTTTTCTTTCGGCGCGCACACGTAATAAAATTACACTTACCTGCTCATTTTGGAATTCCTGGCAGGGGATTCAGCCCCCCTCAGAAGCTGGCGAAAGTACTACAGAAGGGCGAAAAAAAAAAAAAAGAGAGAAAACAAATGCATGTCTCATGACATCATCGTCAATATTGAAGCCAGCAGCTTTACAAGACTACACAATGCTCTGACTCTGGGCGCCCATTTGGCAATACTACTACAGATCACGTGCTGTTGGTTTCTAGCAGAGCCATGCATGGAAATGCGGTATCACATATTTTCTAGCCACTCTATTCAAGCAGGATGGTAGCATGTTGTGTACAATGGTTGCCTGCTACTCTCCCTAGCTGTGCAACCTATTAGGGGTGAAATTGGTTTTGGCAGCTTAGCTTAATGCCAGCGTCGCACAGTTGTGCATCTTGTATAGATGACACTGAGGTTAGTGGTCGGGCATGGAATCATTGACTCAAATTATTGCCAACTCCAGAATTTTCTGAAATGAAAAATATTAGATTTTAACAATCATGCAGTTATCAAGTGATCACAAATGGGAGGCATTGTGAGTCATCATGAACTATTAACACTTTATATCTTATTTGTACACATGTATGACTGAATGTTAATAAAGAATGCTAAAATGTTACTTAAAAGACTCAGTTCAGTTAATAAAGAGCTGGTGGGAGCATTGGTAGCTTATCTATAAGGACTTGGACTTCGGCTTTGGAAATGGAGTCTCATGATTCGAGTCTTGCTGATGAAAACTGTTTGACCCTGGAACAAATTGTATCTATTTCCATTATTTCTATTGGGATACAGCTCTATGCTGTACAGCACATCCCCATTTTTCTTGGGAGTTACGTTCCAAAAAGAGCCATGAAAAGTGAAAATCAACAAATATCCAACACCCATATTTAAAAATAAAAAAATGAATTTCAAAAAACTTAAAAAGATGTATCAGCATACTGTGTTGCTCTGTTACGGTTGCTAACAGTGGCTGTTCGGTGTGCTGCACAGTAAATCAGAGCGTTTACAGCTCTTCAGTAGAATAAAAATCAATGGAAACAATAAGAGTTAGGCATAGGAAGCTGCAATATAGCAGGGAAATCGCCAACTAAAAATAGATGTGTTCCGATCCCTGATGTAGTGTAGCCAAATGTCTATTCTATCTATATCAGAGGTTGACCAGTATCCCAGAGCGGACTATGCTCAACCTTAGACGTTTCACTGTACTTTTGTGGGTGCCACCCGGTGACAAGCCCGTATTAACCTCAAGGTACAATAATGTGTTTCTTTTGTGTGTGTGTATTATCTTTTTGTTTGAGAGCTAACCTCATCACTGTGGCAGAACATGGGTGTGAAAACATTCTCCAGGAGGGATAGGACATGCTCATATGCTTCAAACAAACATCTCATGGTTTGAAGTTTCACCACCTCCTCATAAGGGCCCTCGGCAACTGAGGACGCATAGATCATAAACCAATTAATTAATGTAAAACTCCTTGGATATGTTACAAATGTGAATTTAAGTATTTCACACACTGTTGCGTATCTCTTCCACAATAAAGGGATCGAAGCGGATTTTGTCGATACTCTCGTCTAAACAGTAGGTCTCGTAGATCTTCTTCACCTCCTCGTGAAGCATCATCTTCTCAGAGTCGGGCAGCTCTGGGCACAGTATCCTGTCGTTGAACTCCTCTGAGACATTAGAGTTGAAAGAGTAACCCATGATTTTGAGTTAAGAAAGGCCTGTTAGGTAAAAGGTGCTTGCATGATCTATTAAAACAAACTATAAAATATCTCACTTTATGATAGTTTGTAATTCAATACCTTTAAAGTCAACTCCAATTGAAATGACAAGTACATTTAACTTTAAAATTACTGACCTCTACTAGTGAAATACAGCGGTATACATTTAGAAATTATTCCTAGAAGTTAAAAAAAACTATTTTGGTTCGACCATAATTTGATACACTGTCGCCGCCATGTTTAGCGTGCGCAAAGAATTCTGGGAATGATGACGTAGAAGGGCTGTTGTAAAATTGTTATGTTGCTGTTCTTTGCGGAGCTAAGCTCGCTAACTTTTATCCTCAGTGAAGAGTTACAAATGACATACTGCGCCGCTTTGGGATGCAATTTTCAATCAGGACGGAATGCAAAAAAGGAGGTAAGCATTCATTGCTTTCCCACAAAGATCAAGTTGAGGAAACGGTGGGAGGACGTGGCCGGAAGAGTTGAGCTGCCGAAAGATCCGCGGTTGTTCGAACCCTTTGATCGCCCCCCAGCTCATGAGAGAGCTCACCGCTGTGCCTGGGTATAGAGGACGGCTTAAATCCAATGTAGTGCCGACTATCTTTCCTCACAAGGAGCCTAAACGGCCGCGTGTGGCAAGCGAAAGCCGAGCAAAAAGACCCGAAAGACAGGAGGCGCTGATCAGCTCACTTTAGCAGCAGCATGTGTTGTAAACAAACCATCCCCACTGGACAATGAAAAATGGTAAAATAGGTATGCATGTAACTTTGCTCTCAGTTATCACTGAATACATTTATAACATCGGGAAAAACGAAGTACCATGAGCAGCAGCAGAAATGAAACGGAACTCTACAACAGATACTCTTAGTCGGCATTGGCAAGCAGTAGCTACAAATACACCACTGAAAATGACCCGCTCGAGTTTCTTCATCGTCAGTTCTAGTTTCTTCCTCTCTCTCTTCATTTTCCTGATCACACTCTGGCTCGAACTGAAATGGCTGAACAGTGTTCCTCGCTGCTACTGTGTCTACTGCAAAAAAACTCTGGGCGTCAGGCACATCCCCGTTGACGTCACTACCCAGAATGCACTGTGACGAAAAAACAATGGCGGCCTATGTTGAAATTACGATTTGTAAATATATATAAATCTGGAAATCATTATCGAAAGTTGGATCATGTTGTTCTGTTACTCAAGTGGAAAGAGTTCATATATACCCAACATGTCATTGCAATCGGAGTTCACTTGAAATTGGACAGTTCACATTTACAGAGGCTAAATTTGACAGGAATGGGACACACTTACCCACTGCAAGGCAGAACTGAAGCACATGGACGGCTCCCTCTTGCTTCAAAAAGTTCATGAAGCGGAAGAGTAGATCTTGCTGCTCTCTGATTTCTTTTAACTCCAGCTTTAGAACCTGGCAAATCATATTTTCTAGACTATAATGCAAATCAAATTTTAATTGAATAGTTCAAGTGTAATTGAATGTACTGTTTATTGTCTTTGTCGTGACACACAGTTGTGCCAGTGCTTACTGAAGGCTTTCTGCTACGGGGATCAGAGTATTTTTGAAGGAAAGGAACCAGCATTGAGGTTGGCTCTGTGGCTTCTTCAGGCTTATGCAGAGAGATTTAAAAAAAAAAAAAAAAAAATCCCATTATTTACAACTAATTTAAATCTACACACTGTATTCAATGTTCATGTTAATACACCTCAAGAGTTGCTTACCGGAGAATTGTCGATGAAGAGCAAAAGCAAATGGTTCACCGTATCCTAAAATGCAAAGCAGTATACACAAATGTCACATGCTGCAAGCACTGTGCAATGCTGATGATTTGGGCCTGTATATCCAGTTGTGGGTTTAAGAGTTAAGTCTGACTACACTCACAGGGTCAGCCAAGAAGTCCATTGAAGGAAGGAAGACAGAACCAGCCAGGACTTCTCTTATCAGCAAAGTGAGAGAACTGATAGCATTTAAGGACAACAAAATTAGAGAATTAAAGAGTGCCCATTTTGAAAGTCAATATTGCCTTGACACAAACCTTTACATTAACTTTTAGGGGGTCATCAAATACATGAATACATTTTGTGGCACATGGGTTACCTGCAGTCAGTAGCCTTCGGTGGCAAGATATAAGGAAAAAGCATCTCGGTCAACTTCCTGAGGTACAGAAGCTCATCTCTGCGACTGCGGAGGGCTACATGAAGGTCAGGACCATACTCCTCCAGGGTAGCTTGTTGAAGAAACTCAGCTCTATTCACTGAAGAGGAGAGAAGAAAGATTTACTTTTTTATGATGGATATGGAGCGGATGACTATATCGATAGTACCTCTCTGCCGAGCTTTAGCAATTATTTCAATGTGCTTCATGGAGGCTTTCAGAAGCTTTCGCGTGATGAGAGACGCCACGTCAACCTGAGACATAATTGAATAAAACAAGTTACAATAATGTGTTCTTCGTGTATTCTGGATTCCATTTTCCAACTCAATTTGTCACCTTCTGGATCCGGCGGACCAACACGGCAGCGAAAAAACGTAAAGTCACCCTCAGCTCATCAACAAACGCCTCATCATCTGTGACATCTCTGAAAAATAAGTGTGGTTCCCATCCCCACAACATTATACAGCAGCAGTCATTTAACAATGTTGTGTTGTATAAATGCACTGCATCGCACTGAAAGGTGTATCTAACAATAAATAAATAGGTGATTCAGTTCTAACTCTCAATCAAAAGTCCCTATCAAGAGTCTAGTGAGTGTACATCATGCAGACCAAAAAAGTCCTACCTATACCAAGGATACACAAAGTTTTCAAGAACAAGCTGCAAAATCTAGGTGATGGAAAAAAAGATGGAATTTACAAGATTTATATTGAATATTTAGTCATATGTAGTCCATATATGTAATAATTTTGTATTTTACCTCTGATAGAGAAGCATCCACCTTAGAGGAAACTTTCAGGTCAAGCCATGGTTGATAGTTTTCCAGTAACAACGTAGGTCTAATATAAATGAGATAATAAAGAAACACACACACACAAACAAATAAATAAATGATACAGGGGGTCCTCAGTTTATAACGGTATTGACAGACGATTTCGAGGTTACTAACAACACGTGACGTACTGGTTTTCATTTGATTTTTTCAAAATTAAGTGCCTAGAGAGGATCAAACAAATATTTACTGTAATTATGACTTTACTACTATATTTCAAATAATGCACACATTTGGCTTAGGTCAATGCCGTAGGAACGGAACTCCGTCGTACACCGAGGACTACGGTGGCTTGGAAGTGCAAAACAATATAACATATTTTGGAAAACTTTTACATTTCATAAAACACATTAACAAAAGCAGAAACAATTTTACAAAAGACTAAAGAAATTACAAAAGATGAAATACCCGGAAAGGGAACGTCCCATTTCACAGATATTCTTAGAAATCCCACGCCCTCTCTCGTTAAGACCCGCCCACCTTTAACATGATTGGCTCCTGCATCGCGGGAAGTGTAGGCTACGCAGATGTAATGAAATGTCCATCCCAAATAGCGATGGTATATACGGACGCCCTGAACAGTGAGCCTGTATAGGTGTTTGATGCTGTATATACAATATATTGTACTTGACCACATTTCTTAAACCATAAAAAGATAGATTAAGAGTTAAGGAAGGAGCAGGTTGTTAAAGAGAGAGGATGCTGGCAATAATTAAAGGCCAAGTGTGGATATTGGAAAGGAAGTTGCCGGCTCCATTCATTTTTGAACATACCTTGCATACATTCTGGTCACAAACCATGCTTTTTCATCGACAGGCACATTGTACATGATGAATATAGTTTAGCATTGATGTTAAACCAAATTTGATGCTTTATGTACTATTTAAACTTAAACACCTGACCTACAATTCCATTACAACATGCTGGCAATTTTTTGACTTCGTTGTCGCATTTCTGTGGGGCCAGTTGTGTATTACTCGTGCACTCACTGTAGCTGTCTCGCCATGCTGCACTATTTGCATATACTGGCCACTCATGCCAGAGTAGCATCTGCTCCATTGCACACTGTTTGAGGAGTATCCGTAACATTTGCACAACCAACATTGTCCCGGATTATCGCACTACTCGTCACTTTAAACCGCATACACTCCTTGAGGTCTCGGCGCCCCTTGCACGATGGTCATTGCACCGGTCTATTGCAATATTAGTCATTCGAACTGTTCTAAGTGCTAGAGGACTCTGCATCTTTTTGCACAATTGTTTTTTGTCAATGTCTTTATGTCTCCAAAGTGTTCTGTAAATTGACTGTCTGTTGTACTAGAGCGGCTCCAACTACCGGAGACAAATTCCTTGTGTGTTTTGGATATACTTGGCAAATAAAGATGATTCTGATTCTGATTTATATGGCTTGAGCCGAGGCAACGCGGTGGCACGGCTCGAAAACCCGGAAATGTATTTTCACCGTCGGGGAAAACGCTTCTGTGCGTTTGGATTGAATGTAAACTGGGACGTGAAGACGCTGTGCAACGGAGATTATAATTTTAAATCGCATTAAAACCAGTGACCGACCGATCGGCCGCTCGAGGAAACAGTTGCCAAACCATGCACACAACGCCATAGTTCAGTCGGGTTCGCCGGCGGTGCTCGGTGTGCGCCAGCCTTAACCACCATAATCCTAACCTTAACTCATCCTAAACTGCCTTAACCCCAACCCTACTCCTAAACCTAACCATAATAAACTTCTTAGTTTTTTAAATTATATTTGGGATGGACATCTCGTTACATCTGCGTGGCCTACCCTTCCTGTGATGCAGGAGCCAATCATGTTGAAGCGGGGCGGGTCTTGCCGAGAAAGGGCGTGGGATTTCTCAGAATGTCTGTGAAATGGAACGTTCCCTTTCCGGGTGTTTCGTCTTTTGTAATTTGTTTCGTCTTGTGTAAAAGTGTTTCTGCTTTTGTTAATGTGTTTTCTGAAATGTAAAAGTATTTAGGTTTTTGTTCATTTGTTTTCTGAAATGTAAAACTGTTTCGGTTTTTGTTCATTTGTTTTCTGAAATGTAAAAGTGTTTCACAATTTGTTATACTCTTTTGCACTTCCAGGCCACCGTCTCCTTTCAGTCTCCAATAGGGGTCGGTGGAACATAGCAAAGGACTTTGTGATGTACCCTAACAAGCAAACACATTTGAGAAACATTAATGAATTGCTGTATTTAAAATTTTAGCAAGGGTACAATTATTCACGTGATGAATAGCATCATGGTCATTACCAGTTGTTAAGCACAAAATTAGATGTGACAGTACAACATACTTGTGCTTCGCTACGGTAACTTGAGCAGGTAACTCACCTGTGTCTTTTGCATCTGATCTTCCCACAAACAGCACAGCTGTGGCCCAGCGGAAACAACTCCTGCTGGTAGGACTGCCAAAGAACGAACACACAACAACAACAACAAAAATAAAAATATAGTTTTTTACAAAAATCAATGAATGCATGAATGCAACTGGATCCAGAATAAATAACAACATAAAACGTTTTGATTAACAATTAAACAGATGTACTACACTATCATATTTACTCAAACAGTGGCCTCCACAATGAACCTGTAACCCAATTAATTGTGCTACCTAAATAGATACCACCAGGTGCCACGATAGACGCTTGCAGTACGACAGAAACCGCTTGCACAGCAGACATGACATCTGTAAAGCTCAAGTTTACTGTGGAATTTGCAGGAAGTGCTGCAGTATACAGTGAGAAACATTTTGGAACTAAAGCTGCTAAACATTTCAACACTCCACCGTGCTGCCATTATAACCCATTTTGTATTGTGCTTGTCCTCATTAGGGTCACAGCTATGCTGGACCCGTTCCTAGGCTGACTTAGGGCGACAGGCAGGGTGCACCCGGGACAGGTCGCCGGCCAAATGCAGGGCACATATAGACCAACAACCATTCATACTAACGCTAATTTATTGTTGTGTAGCACTGCATCATACTAAGAAGTTTTGGTTCACTTCATGCCAAAGTCCAGTGCACAATACAAACTTTGTTAAATTAATACCACTTCTTTACAATGGCAATTTTATTATTAATTTCCATCCATCCATTTTCTCCTCATTAGGGTCGCAGGCATGCTGGAGCCTATCCCAGCCATCATCGGGCAGGAGGCGGGTTACACCCTGAACTGGTTGCCAGCCAATCGCAGGGCACATACAAACAAACCACTATTCGCACTCACATTCACACCTACGGGCAATTTAGAGTCTTCAATAACCTACCATGCATGTTTTTGGGATGTGGGAGGAAACCGGAGTGCCCAGAGAAAACCCACGCAGGCACGGGGAGAACATGCAAACTCCACACAGGGGGGGCCGGGGATTGAACCCCAGTCCTCAAAACTGTGAGGCAGACGCTCTAACCAGTCGTTCACCGTGCCGCCGATGATTAATTTTTGAAATGTATTTTTGAATTAACGGTCACTAGATTGTGCCGGAAATATACTAACTTGTGGTTAAGTGTGGTATACTACTAGCACTAGAAATCCGAGCACTTTTTGCTGTCAGTCATGTACAGGTACCTTGATCTTCGGCTTGATGTTGACCAGGATGTTTGGCAGCAGAGACTCGGGTCCCAGTGAGCAGTAGAAAGTAATCACACCAGCCAGAAAAGACCAGACCACCATGATGATGTGAATGTACCTGAGTGAAAATGGGAGAGCAAGTCGGAAGTATAAACAGGAAACGGAGGGAGTTGCGGAGTGATGCAAACCCCAGTACTGTTACCTGTTTAACAGCACCGTGGACAGGAGCAGTATCAGTAGAAAGAAGCAGAACACGGGATACTGTCGACCCAAATCTCTGAGCAGGTCCAGCTTCATTTTGCGTCGTATGCGTTGCAAACAAACCCTGATGCTTCCCATCGTTGCTCCCTCACTAATACGAAAAAGTGCTGCCAAATAAAGAGCACGTTGGAGGTACTGCATCAGTAAATAAGTGGGTGCCTGAATCGCACTTTAAACTGACGTTTGTAACTGAAGGATCTGTCTGAATCGCACTTTAAGTTGACGTCTATCATTAGACTCTCTGATCTTACCTTACATGTCAATCGGGCCGCGGTTGTTGGTGTGTGGGTCACGTTTCGGTGTAGTCCTTTGCAGACGTTAGTGTGCCGATGGATGGCTTGGGAATGGCGTAAACAGCAAGCCCTGCCGACCGAGCAGTGCTGGGCTAACTGCTACCACCATTCTGTGCTGTCATTTGAGGCTGTTCAAAGGGGCGTCAAAGGGTGGGGGGATGCGTGAGCGTCGCCTGATGTCATCTCCGCTCCGCACTACAGTAGGCGTTCAATGTACAGCATTGTATATATAGCAACGCTTTATATAGAAAATAAAATACAATCAAATAAAAACACGTACAGTACTATACTGTCATCTTGTCTGCGGTCATCGATCGAACCGTCGCCATTTTTCTTATGAATTTGCGCGTGAAAAGCAGGCGGGGGAATGGGGTTTTATCTGCCAAGTCGACGTGGCCACCTTGATCAAATAGGCAGTAAAGTGGGGTCGTAAAGGCTACGGAGCAATGTTATTTTCGAATGAGAACGTACCTAACCCGATTTTTAAACGTTTGGCACGATACAAGTCAACGGTTCTCCCAAACTGCCTATTAACTTCTTTGAATAGACACGCTTTGCATTACCATCAGTTTGCTAGCCTGCTACTCAGAACTTGAACTTGATGCGAATTTATAGGCTAACGATAACGTTAGGATTGGCCAAGCTATTACGCTTGACAACACTATACCACCTGTGAGTGATTAGCTGGCATTTAAAGTGCAACTGATTAACGTAGTACGGTCATGAGACTTCTCAGCCTTGCTGTCCCCTAGTTGACTTCGGCACCTGCATTTACAAACACTTGTGAATATTGCTGCTGACAATCTAATTTCCTTCACGGGATAAAGTATCAATCCAGAGCCGTTAAATGACATAACTAATGGTATAATTATGTCTAAACTTACATTTTTCCTGGGCCATCACAAACCAACCTCCTCACGATGGTCATGTGATCAAATGATTTAAGACACACATAGAAATCAAAAACTTTATTACAAAAATAAGTTACACTCACCTCCATTTTACAGTATAAAACAATTTATTTGCAGGAATGCAAAAACGTTGTTGGCCACCAACAATAGTTTAAAACTGCTAACATCTTTTTTTTCTCAAAAGGTGGTAATGATTTTACTGAGGGAGTTAACTGTATAGAAAACTGGAATTGATCAGCAGTTTCCTTGTAGCTATACCTGGAAATAGAATGTATTCACTGCAGCACCCCTTCTACCATGTGATGTTGACGATCCTACACCAAAACCATAACTCTGGACACATGCTTTGTCTGGGCAATATGGCCACAAATAGCATTAACATATTCTACCAGTCAGTGGTTTAGGAGATGCACAAGGGACCCGTCCGATGTTAATATGTTTATGTTTCACCTAAAAACAAACCCATCGGATTGACAGTGGCACAAAAGGGACACTGCAGGGCTTTTATTTTTGTTATCGGTTAAAATCAAAGGCAGTCTGTTGCCCGTGACATTGAAGCCTTTACAAAAGTAACATTTTATCCCAAAAAAACAAACAAACAAAAAAACCTATACAAACAGTAACTACATACGCTGAAGAAGCAAGGCAGCTAATTCAGTTCAAAATAGGATAAAAACAGGGCTTGTTCCAACTCATCTTATGAGATTGTTTTTGCATGCCCAGTTTGACTGTTTGCAGTGTCAGAGCTGCAGCGAAAATGACTATATTACATTAAGTACATTGTTGTGCACTGCAGCTCTTGTGCATATTTTTTTTTTTAAAGAGAACAAGCCCGGTTTTCATCAATATAGTTTCCCTATTTACAGTACAGGCCGGGTAGTTTAGTCCTCTGTACTGAGGTAGTCAACCAACCCTTTAAAGACAAGTTCTGAAAAGAACCACTTTCCTGGAATGCCTGACTTATCCATGCCAGGTGGGTACACCCTAAATAAAAACCTGCAAATGTTCTCTTTCAAACATCCACATCAAAACAATTAACATGGATATTCCAACATTGAAAATTGCGATTAGCACAAAAATATACAATAGCATCAAGCTCCTTCGAGCCACTTCAAACCTAAGAAACTTAAAAAGTGCAAATTCTTCAATAATTATTTTTTTTAAAAAAAATAAATGGCATGTTCAGGAACAGGGAACAGGGGGAGATTGTTAGGGCAACAAAATTAACCCTGCATCAGGGCAAGCTATAGGGACTCAGGGGCAAAAGAGGCTTAGGCGAATACAATAATCGTGCGGTCATCTTTTTCAAGGTGGCAGTTTCTTTTAAACAAAAACAAAAAAAAAAAAACTTGGGGAAGGGGAGATGCTTCTTCTGTAAGGCTGGAATATCATTGGACCTTTTTTGTCACGCTCTTTTTGTTTCAACATCCTTTGCAGCTCAAGGTGTAATCCCACACATCAAGTCAGTATCCGCTGTAAGTGACAGGTCAGGACCGCCCTCGGCCTCGCTTCCCTGCTGGACCAATCACAGGTGAAGATAAACTCCGTTTATTAAATCATGTAGCACATAGCTTTTGGCAATCTGACAGAATTGCTCTTGTTTTGAATTCAAGTAATTGTGTTGACTCAAATTAAGTAATGGCATTTAATTAACTCACTTATGAGGGACAAATTACAAGCTTTGTTTGCATTCATCGCTATGTGACTAATTTTAAAAATCACTCAAACAATTACCTCTGCTTGTTCCAGGGCCACCCCGCTGCGAGAAGCCCAATCTACCCCTGGGTGTGATCCCACCACGGGCCCTGGTCTGACCAACGCCGCCACGGATACCGCCCCTCGGTCCCCGGCCTCTCCCAGAGCCCTGGAAATCGTTGTAGGTGTAGAAAGGGTCATCATAGCCACCCCGGTAGTTGTGGTAGTCATATCCATAGTAATCATAATAGTCTTCATAGCTGTAGTATTCAGGAGGGTAAGAGTAGCCTCCGCGCCCGCCTCTACCGCGGCCTCTTGTGGGTGGCGGCATGTGGGGAGGCGCATAGTAATAATATTCATCATACCTGGAAAAGGAAAAAATGTGTCTAAACACGGGAGTCTGCTTTTCAAAGCAAGTTTAATACGACAAGATTTGATTTTACTCCTCTTACATTGGTGTTTTGGCCGCCTGTCTCAGTGCCTTGCGCTCTTTCCTCTTCTGGTCAGGAGGCTTGGCGAAGACGATCTCAATATGTTCTCCTTCCAGATCTTTTCCATTAAGATCAGCAAGAGCCTGTGAAATTGTTCAAGACCACAGCTACGGTTAGTTCCCAGGCATGCACAACCAATATCTTGTATGCTCATAGTAAGCATCATTTCAGTACCTTGACAGCACCATCTCTTTCCTCAAAGTGAACAAATGCATAGTCTTTCAATTTCTTCACACGCTCCAATTTGCCAAACTGACAAAAGGCCTTTTCAAGAATTTCCTCAGTTACAGAGCTAGCTAGGTTCCTCACAAACAACACTTTCACCTGTGAACAGAAGACAATTTCATGACGACACAATTGTGCTAGCATGTACCAGAAAAGGCTGAGCAATTACGCCCTGAGCCTTACCTTAGCCATGACCTCTGGGTCTGGGTCCTCAATGGGATCTGCCCACTCCACGGTGACCACGTTGCCCCACACCTTCACCTTACCACTCATCAGACGTCGGCGGGCCTGAGCCGCCGTCTTGTGGTCTTCATACTCCAGGAAGCAAAAGCCACGGTTCTTCTTCTTGTCGTCAGGTTGGTGGTACAATATGACATCATTTAAACCCTCTGTGGATTAGAAAAGTGGGAAGGAGAGGAAAGGAAGTTATAAATATCCATGGTAATAAATTCCTACTTACAACAAATATTGTAGATGTGAACAGTCCAGAATGTTTTGTTCTTTAAAAGCAAGAATGTGTGTAATTTTGAAAAATAAAAGTTCAGTAAAACCACACCAACCGTTTTGTGTCTAGAAAAAATAAATAAATAAATAAATAAAATACACTTACCAACACAACAATGGGTACACCTGATACAATGCTCAATATACCATAAGAACTATAGCTAAATGTGTACAAGGGGGAAAAAAATAAAAATGGACTGCATCATAAAGGTGTTTATAGTATTTTGGTAACTTCGCTTCTTTGCGAGGGGAACAAAATAACTACCCAAATGGTAAAGTTATACACCACTTTAAACAGCAATAGTAGTGAATTTGTATACAGTTGTCATACAAGAAAGGAGATAAAAAGGTACCAACTCACCTGTGACTTTTGCGAATTCTTCAACAATCTGTTCTTTTGTTTTACTCTTGGGGATAGAGCCAACAAACAGTCGATTATTTGCCACTGAGATGCACACCCCAATTAGTTTTCCAGGTCGGATTTCATTGTTGTTGCACTGCAGCACAAAGAAGAAATACAGAGACAAAAAGAGCAATATCAATATAAAAGGAACTTGTTGTTTTGATATTTCTATTAGCCACACAAGTTTCTGCAGTGTAGTGGGGACCTCTTAACATTATCAATATTTTATTTTAGACCCCATCAAAACACACCATTAAATCATATCCTCTTCTTTCGCGCTCTCTCAACCGTTGGTCGAAATTGCAGGAAAATTAACGTACCAATTTGACAGCCTGCTGTGCAGCCTCTTTAGTGCAGAAAGTGACAAAGGCGTAGCCTCTGTTCAGGCCACTGAGGGGATCCATCATCAGGCGCAGGTCCCAGATAGGGCCAGCTTTCTCAAACAAAGGAACCAGCTCATCCTCAAAGAGGTCTCTGGGGATTTTTCCAACAAATATCTGCCGGGATAGAGTAAAATATCATGCAGGTCTTTTGGGGGGGGGGGGGAACAAACAAAAAACAAAACAAAAACAAAAAAAAACAAAACAAAAAAAAAAGAGCTAAGGCCATGACCGAAAAAAAATCGTGATTTATGGTATCTATCAGCTCTTAGCGGTAAACTATCATCGTAACCAATGTTACTACAGATTAATGAAAACTGTCATCATGTGAACACCTCACCATCTTGTACTATACATGTTTCCTAAACTACAGTAAAAAGTCCAAATTTGAACAGTCTGCACTTTTTTGCACACCAAGTTGCATTTCTGGTTCTAAGGTTATCATTACACTTTTGCTCGTGTGTTCCAACAAAAAACAAAAACCCTCAGAAAAATAACAAACCTTTGTCTCTTGGGGTGGTTTTTAACATTGGAGGGTTAGGGTTTACACATCTTATCTTGTCTTGTATACGACTTAAGGTTGCATCAATAACCTGCAAATAAATCAATGACTTTCTGTACCTCTGTCCCAACAGTCGGCTGTGCCCCCGAGTGAGCCGACTCAGGTGGCGGACCACCATACTTCCTCTGGCCTGTAGTGACATCAAGTGTGTAGCCAGTCCTCTCCAGCAATGCCTGACAATAGTTATAGAGATGTTATAGAGTAAATCAGTCTTCAAAAGAATACCATTTTGGTTAACTTTAACTGCCAGTTTTAATGTTTTTTTGTTTGTTTGTTTGTGTTTTACTCTGAATCATTCAAACTTTAATGCACTTCTTAAAAGGGTTCTCACTTTGATTTTGGCTTCATCAGGTCCTTTGTTGGTTTCTGACACTTTGGTCCCTTGTTTCTCTCTCTGCCTGTATGTCTTCATCACGCCACAAAGAAAGGCACTTTTGTTCTGAAAGAAAGGGGGGGGGGGAAATGAAAGAAGGAAAAAGAACAAACTGCCATCCAGTAGACGAGGCTAATGGCAACCAAGAGATATTTTGTCATGACAAATTAACATTAACATGGTGAGAAGCAGGCGTGGGGTTTGACCAAAATTTCCTATATTAAAAAAATTATTGATTGCCCATTGAGCCATCCACTTTTTAAAAAATATTTTAATGGGATAAGAGAATTTTTTTGCACACTAAACTAGTCAAGACTGAATTGACAGGGCCTCTGGTGGTTGCAGTCAAGTAGCGTTATTTTTTTGTCTCAGGCGATTAATGAAAATGAATCAACAATCTATTCCACATAGGCAACAGAATTCCAGTGAATGGAATTTATGGACCATCCCCAGTTTAAAGACGTATAAACATTATGGTTGCTGCAAACATACCTGAACATGTGAGAGGTCACTGTCCTTGAATTGCAAAAGGACTTGGAGAGCACCTTCGTCGTTGAATTCTTTCAGAGCCTCAATTGCTCGATCATCCAAGTCACTGTGTGACACCAATCCTGCAGTAGCGGGGGAGTAAACATGAAAAGGTAAAGGACTGAGTACCAAACTTTCAATGTATTCCAATGTATTGAAAAATAGGACAACTGAAGTAATTCTGCATATAAAATAGGGACCGATAACTTCTGTTGAGGGTTTACAACAGGTCAAAGATAAAAGACAGCTGTGTTCTGTCGCTGCACGTTATTTTCCAACTTGCATTATACTGCAGAACTACTCACACCAAATGAGACAACTATGAGTTGCTAATGAGTTGCTGTGCATTCAGTTCTACCGAAGAGCCGTCACCAGACAGCTGTCATCATTGTTTCTTCCCTGGACCCATCTGGCTAAAAAAATTATTTAAAAAAAGGCTATACTGGTACTTTTTGGGATGTGGCTGACTAAAAGTCGTAAAAAAGCTACTGATAAAAGTTTCTCAGTAGCACAAAACGAGCACAAAAACACGAATAAAACTAATTCACAATTACGCCAATGAGAAATTGTAAGGTTCATACGGCATAGGACACTGGATATGCTAGAAGATACCAACAGTGAGGGGACAACTCTGTTGACCTCACACTAGTGGTCAACCAACCATATAGGGAATGCAAATGCTGCCACCGTTTACACTTTCACTGCTGTGATGTGTAATTTAACATTATGTAGCACTGCAGTACCCATTTTGGTAGGAACCACAAAAAGTTGCTTCGGAATCCCAATTCCCCCACTCAAAACGTTAATGAAGTGACAGTACATGCAAGAGATTTATCGACAAAAGCGTTGCATATTAGCAACGCAATATGCAAATGTGTTAACTGTGTCTTACCTGCTATGTAAATTTCATCTAGTTTTTCAGCAACTTTCTGTGGTAAACCAGCTTCTAATAAAGTCTGGAAGTGCTCAGAATGGGTAACTGCAGCAGAGGTGTCCATTGGTTCTTCTGGACCATTTCCATTAATATGTTCTGTGGCCATGTCCCCAGAAATCTGTGTAAATGCAATGAGCCAAATTAATCCTGGTGCAATGGCATGGTTTGGGATGCGCTTAGGATAGTGGAAAGTCTCAAACTTGACAGGCAGATCATTTCACATTTGTCCATAGCGGAGGCCAAGGGTGCTGAATTTATTATAGCTGGTGTGGTCTCCGTAAGTCTATACACTTTTCACTATCCTAATTTATCAAGTAATTTGCATGGGCAGTGGACACAGGCTGAATATTGGGCCCAAAACAGACAACTTGCATACCCAATTATCCACAGCTATTAATATGACATACTGTAAAACACTGTAGCGTGTCAGTGTGACAAAATTCCGCCAAGTTTACTCGTTAAGGCAAAGTTAGTGCCTCTAGTGCAGAAACCTCGCCTGCTCTGGTCTCCAAATTACATGTTAGCTTACCTTCCGAGTGCTGACTTCAGCACAGACAAGAGAGCTCATACACGTGTTCCATCACTGAGCACTCCAGTTTCCGGTAGTTGCCACTTACATGTAAAGTGTGCACCTTTTAGCATTAGGCTTCATGCCATCCTATGATTACTACTATATTGGTGCTATAATTAAACGTTTGTTTTTTTTTTGCTTAGGCTTCTTCTAACAGTCTATGCTTTGCTAGGCCAAACACTCTGCTCACATTGCAGCACTCCGCAACGTAGTTTCTGCAAACTGGTGGGTGCACTTTAGTAGCTTAAACTCGCATTAATTTTAACGTCTGCCAATGCTAAACTGAACATCAAAGATATTGGCTTTGGTGATTAACACAGTCTACTGTCATGTGGGTAAGCACGTGCTTTCGATGAAAATGTCCACATCCCAACAGCATTAATTTTAAGGTTATAAATTCCATAGGGGAATTGTAACGTACGCCACAAAACGTTAATCTTACAGGAGTTCGACGCGGGTTTAAATTATTTAGTTAAGCGTGTGCCTCGCGCACGTTGGTCAAGCTAGTGGGCTAGTTTGCAGGGCTAATGCTACTCTAACTAGCCATGTATTTACTGGACAATAACACAGCGCGCTTGTATAAAGTATTCGCGAATACATCTGTACTTTATACTGAAAATGACAATCCGTTTCCCCAACCCATTAGTTTAAGAATATCGACAAGACTAATAGCCAGTTAGCTTCAGTTAGCATGTGATGACAATGAGCGTGTCAGTTCCATGATCTGTCAAAATAGGCTAGCTTACGCTAGCATGCTAAGTCGTAGGGAATTTCAGTGAGGCCATTGTTAGAGCGGCGACGATCGGCGCGGATTTCACTAATTACGAAATTGTCAAAATATAGTTAAATCGTATTGTTAGAAGTACGGTGAGCTAATGATTTAGCTTGCTAGGTGCGTGCTGTGCCAACGTGCCGCCACATAGGAAGAGTCCATTTTCAAAAAGCCGGTCAGGAGAACTCGTTCCCAGCCACTACCAGTTTCCACATTGTTTCAAATAGCGCCGCACCAGTAAGACTTTTCACACACAAACCAGGCAACGATAACTAGGCCAAACAGTAGCAATCGCCCTACCTGCCGCTGGATCACCACTGTGTACGGTGTAGAGTAATTTGGAAGATAGACGTTATGTTTAAAAGACGGAAAAAGTGGAAAACTCCCGGCACGGGTCCGGCCTCAGTCATTCACTCTTGATGATGTAAAATGGCTGCCACGTTCACGCCTCGAGTTTTGTCTCGTCGATGGGGTTTCTTGGAGAGTTGTGCACGGGCTCTGCCTTGTAAGCGTTTGTACAGTAGACGAGAGACTGACTTGTCAGTCTACAGACACACAGCGAGGGCTGAACATCAAGGATAATATCGTACTACTCGTGCTTATTCTTCTCTCCGTAAACCTACCACTTACCAAACAACCATTAAAATAAGTACATAAACAAACAAACACATAAATAAATAAAAGTATGAAATAATAGTTCATGTTAAAAACAACAACTACTAAGAAGGTTATTCAGGATAGTTAATGACTCGCCTACTATCTTGGTTAATGGGGGGTAAAAAGGCAAACTCAAGTTTTTTAGAAATAATTCTAAAGGTGCAGCAATTAATCGACAACTAATATTTTAGCAAATTAATCGACAGCTATTTTGATAATCAATTAATCGTTTAAAAACATTAATTTGAAATTATCGTAATCTTAGCCTCTCAACAGTAAATATTCTCAGATTTCTGTAGTCCTCCATGAAAGCAGATTGATTATCTTTGTGTATAATCCAAATAAGAAATTTACAAAAATGTGCTTTTACTTTGGAAAACAATGATCACAATATTTGTCTATTTTCTGACACGTACCAAACCACAAAGTGAATCATAATCAATTTATTTGTGCATTTTGCACTGTCAATTTGAACTAATCTCCTGTTTTTTAATAAAGGGATGGACATTTAAAAAACATCTATTTTCATCCAAATCATTGATTAATTGAAAAAATCAACACGTGAATCAATTATTAAAATAATCATTAGTTGCAGCCCTAAATATTTCTGAGATATTATGCCGTGTATTAACGATACATTTTAACAAAGAGCAGAACTGGAGATTGCGGAACTGTAAATTCTGTATGTTCCCGTTTCTCCCACACTGTGTCACCCTTCTCATGGATTTCACACAAATCCACATAGACAAAAGAATAAGGGTGCATGCCAAGGAAAGCAATAGGATTATTTGCTTGAGCAGATGCAGCTAGTTTGCACTATTTGTGTCTGTTGTGGAGAATGGTTCCATTGTTGTTCAGTGATTTTTGCATTTTGACCATTGTAGAACAATCACAATAGCAAATGTTTATACATACAAGTACACAAAAACTGCTTAATGTCCACACGGAATGCCAAAGATCTAAGCTGTTGACCAATAGGGCTTTTTCATTAGCTCACTCTGTTGAGGACATTTTCCACTGTTACTTGGCTTCAAAGTGTGTGAACTCTGACCTTCATGTAGCATAATCAATCATTTAATTTAGCGCTTTAATGATTGAAAATCAGGTGGTTTCTCATGTCACTTTTTTAATTATGTATTCATGTTGTACAGTACAAACATTCGTATTGATGTTTTTAAGTACAAACTCCAATTCCAATGAAGTTGAGATGTTGTGAAAACATAAATAAAAACAGAATACAATGATTTGCAACTCCTTTTAAACCTATATTAATTTGAATACACTACAAAGACAATATATTTAATGTTCAAACTGATAAACTTTATTGTTTTTAAGCAAATATTTACTCATTTTGAATCTGATGCCTGCAACACATTCATGGGCACTAACACACCCACAACATCACAGATGATGGCTTTTGAACTTTACCCTGATAACGATCAGGATGTTCCTTTTCTTCTCCTAACGATGTCCATGATTTCCAAAAACAATTTGAATGTGGACTCGTCAGACCACAGCACGCTTTTCCACTTTGCGCCAGTCCATCACAGATGAGCTTGGCCCTGAGAGGAGGCAGCGTTTCTGGGTGTTGTTGATATATGGCTTTCGCTTTGTATGGTAGAGTTTTAACTTGCGTTTGTAGTCGTAGCGAACTGTTAACTGTGTTAACTGACAATGGTTTTCTGAAGTGTTCCTGAGCCCAGGTGGCAAAATCCTTTACACAATGATGGCAGTTTTGAATGCAGCGCTGCCTGAGGGATCGAAGGTCACAGGCATTCAAATGTTGGTTTTTAGCCTTGCCACTTAGGTGCAGAGATTTCTCCAGATTCAGTGAGTCTTTTGATGATATTATGGACCGTAGATGATGAAATACCTAAATTCCTTGCAATTGTACATTGAGAAACGTTGTTCTTAAACTGTTGGAGTCCTTGCTCATATTGATGTTCACAAAGTGGTGAACCTCACCCCGTCCTTGCTTGTGAACAACTGGGCCTTTTAGGGATGCTCCTTTTATACCCAATCACGATACTGTTTCCAAATAACCCTTGGAATGTTTCAAACAGATGTTTTTTTTTTGTTGCCCCTGTCTCAGCTTTTGCCCGCGACCCTAGTGAGGAGAAGCGGCTCAGAAAATGGATGGATGGATGTCTCAGCTTTTTTGGAACGTGTTGCAGGCATCAAATTCAAAATTACAGAACATTTGAAAAAAAAAAAAAAAAAAAAGAATAATGTTCATCAGTTCGAACATGAACATATCTTGTCTCTGCAGTATATTCATCCATCCATCCATCCATCCATTTTCTGAGCCGCTTCTCCTCACTAGGGTCACGGGCGTGCTGGAGCCTATCCCAGCTATCATCGGGCAGGAGGCGGCGTACACCCCGAACTGGTTGCCAGCCAATCGCAGGGTACATAGAAACAAACAACCATTCGCACTCACATTCACACCTACGGGCAATTTAGAGTCTCCAATGAATGCATGTTTTTGGGATGTGGGAGGAAGCCGGAGTGCCCGGAGAAAACCTACGCAGGCACGGGGAGAACATGCAAACTCCACACAGGCGGGGCCGGGGATTGTACCCCAGTCCTCGGAACTGTGAGGCTGACGCTCTAACCAGTCGCCCACCGTGGCAGTATATTGAATTGAATGTAAGTTGTAAATGATTTACCAATCATTGTACTCTGTTTTTATTTCCTTTTTAGACGTCACATCTTCATTGGAATTGGGGTGTGTATTCATTGTTCACCTCAATACAGCCCATACATTTACTTTCCATGAATTGCTGCTGCTCCAAAAAAATAAAAAATAAATACATGCTATGACTGAGAGACATAGGCATTAACCAAGCATTAATGTTAGCAGTATTGAAAAAAAAACAAAAAAAAACATTTTTATGGTAAATAAGCACTTTCAGAGGTGTGGCTGTCAGACACAATATTCTGGTATGTGGTGATATGAAGAGACGTACAAATGTTGCAATACATAAACTCCAAATAACTCCATTTGTTTCATCTTGAGTCCTCCTCCTCCTCCTCGTTAATAGAATTAAAAGCCATGGGATTTATTACCTGAACAACCAAGCGTGTGGGATGAGGGTACTTTAGTAACAAGAAACAAAATAAATTCATATTAATCCTTGACATTTCAGATACTGAGGGCGGGCAGATGTAGCTAGCCTCTCAAACACTATCAGGTTTCTTTGTGTTTATTCACAAGTTCCTCCATCCTACCGTGCACCATGTTTCAAGGAGCCAAGGCACTGAAACACTGCCAATAACACAACAATAAAAATCTAAACTATATAACATTAAAATAAAATGCATGTGTTGTGAAGCTAAAATAACTACAGTACAATACAGTAGTTGTATACTTTGTTTATGCTCCCATGTGATTTTCACTCCAAAGCTGACATTTCCTCATCATTGTTTCCAGCTTTAATTTGATTTTCCATCCGGGGTGTCTCATATCTATGGGTTTGGACAATGACAAGTGCTTTTTATTAGTTTTGCTTGCACCAGCACAATGGATTTGAAACAAATCAAGCTGTGATTGAAGTGTACACTTTATGGTTTTTATGTAAAGGTTTTGCATGGTATTTAGTACTGTTTGCATTTAGGAATTACAGCCATTTTATGCAGAAGTGACGTGACATAAATAAAAAAAATTCATGTTTAATACTTGGATGGAAAGGCTTTGCAGTCAAAGATTGAAGTAAAATAGCCAAATTGTCAGTTTCCTCTGTAGAATCTTTGCCAGGCTTTTAGTGCAGTCACTTTCACTTACTGCCTTTACTTTTGTATTCACTAAATGAAATGTACGTTATGTTGGCATGGAGATTATGAGACTATTGGTAACTTGGCAATTCAATAATATTCTGTTTCCTTTGTCTTCAAAAAGTCTTGAGTCTCTTTTCAGGAAAGACAACTAAAGTGAATGATACAGAAAGCTTTCCTTGGTTCCACTTCACATAATGTGTAACTGTCCCTCAGCTCAGTCAACGTGTGTTTCACTTTTATTTTCAGATTGGAACCATGTGCAGTCATAAACACTAAAAACTAAGTACAGATGAACACAAAATCAGATCCAAATCACGTCTAATTACAGTGTAGTCTACAACTCTTTTTTAAAATAAATATAAAGAAATTACCACTTGCCGAGGGCACAAATCAAGATCAAGATTCAAGCTGTAGTAAGAAGTAAGATTCAAGACATTAGCTTTGTTTTTTCTTTCTAAAGCTCCCGTCAAAGAGTCAGAGAGGACCATCGAAGACCTCTTACTTGATTCTGTGCCACATCATTTTAAGAGGTTTGTGAATGATGCTTTATGAGGTGGTGTCCTATCTTAGTCTATTTATATTTGAATCGTTGTTTTTATTATTACCATCTATGGTTCATGTTGCATCGCCGGACTGAGAAAGAAATCCTAGTTGTGAATGTACATTTCACTGACAATGGAAATAAAATGATTCTGATTCTGAAATGGAGACTGCAGTACATGTTATTTAAGAGAATGACATCACCTTGAGTGTGTGACATGGAGTACATGTTACACCCCAAAGTGTGCTATATTTCATTTACATTCCCAGCCATATGGTATTCTGTGTATGTTGAATTTTATGGTAAACAAGACTTTAGAACACAAACCATTCATTCATTCATTCATTTTCCTGACTGCTTATCCTCACTAGGGTCGCAGGTGTGCTAGAGGCTATCCCAGCTGATTCTGGGCGAGAGGCGGGGTACACCCTGAACTGGTCGCCAGTCAATCGCAGAACACAGACCAAACGATTCGATAAAATAACAAACAATGTACTGTTCTAAAACACACACACATAACATGCACCGCCTTGACCGTGTGACAAGGAGTGCATGTCACAAGATCAATGGAAGTCAATAAGACACTGAAGGAGGTTCGTGTATCATTGTAGAAATGCCTTCATGAATTTGAGAGTTTACAACACGGTCCAAACGAGTAGTAACATTTGAACAAGAAAGCCAGATTTGCCAGGGGGAAAAAAAAGCTTTCCATTTGGAAAGGTAAAACCAAGATGAACTTGTGTCAAAATGATGGAGAGAGAAATGTATGGCGGAGGAAAGGAACTCTGTGATCCAAATAACATCACATCATGTGTCAAATGCGGTGGAGGCTGTGTTTATGGCATAGTATATTGCATGTATGGCAGCTATGTAATTTCTTATTGATGTTCATTTATCTTGACAGAAGTAACAAGATGACTTGAGCTGCTTGGCACAAAACTGATTGGAGGACGCTTCACAGTGCAGCTGGAAAATGACCCTAAGCATACCGGTACTATGAATGAAAATCAAGGCTAAAAAAAACTGAATCAAGACCCACAAACAAGCAACAAGTGAAAGTGGCTGCAATGAAGTATCACCAGGGTGGAGCAGTCATTGATGGCAAAGTATTACAAATATAGGGCTATTTTTACATTTGTCTCAAATTTCCAGATACTTTGGATCCCTCGAAAATGTATTACTCCTACATAAAATGACTATTAATCCTAAATGGTAAATACCATATTTTTAGGAAATAAATTAACACTGAAAAATCACAATGTTGAATGGTACAATCTACAATCACATGTTGAATGGTGTCACTCAAATCCATTGTGGTGCATAGTGTCTAAATGCAAAACCAATTAAAAAAAACAAAAAAAAAAAAAAACTCTCACTGTCCAAACACGTCTTGAGATTCAGTAACTGTCATTCCCAGCTGCAGTGAGCCTTTGTTCAATAGAATAGAAAAGAATTGAATACTTAAATTGCAAATAATACATTTAAGTTCATCTCCTTCTTTGTGAAATGACAATTCAAAGCACCCATTAGTAACCAGATAAAAAAGATATTAATTCCAACAACCATCACGGAAGAAAGGAGGAGGTTGATTTTCCATGATTGCTCCTACTGTATCTCTCGATGCTTTCAAGGGATTATTAAAGAGGTCATCATGCACGAAGAGAGAGATGATAGATAAGGTTGTCAGGCTTCACTTAATCCAGGAAGGGGTGGAAAACAAAGGCGCACTGGTATAAAACAGCTTGAAACAGGTCATCGTCGGAGTCATCCTGAACAGAGACACTTCAAAGGTAAAAGCTCAACTCTTAGAATGGTAATGTAACATCTTGCAAATTTTTTTCAAGGATGGGATAGACTCCAGCTCACCTGTGACCCTGAACAGGATAGGCAGCAGAAAACCGATGGATATATTGTTCAGTTTTTTTTTTTTAACATGCATTTGTCTCTGCACGATTATAGGCACCCACTGCAAACATGTTGGGATACGTGAAATCAGTTGGACCACTTCTTCTCCTGTTGACGTCTCTTCTCTACATGGCCAGTTCTTATTCTGACTTCGACTTTTCACACAGTAAGTTTAATGTGCCTATTTCAGGAAAAACTGACAAAGATCGTGAGAACACTAACCACAAACCTTCTGACTTTGATTACCTTTCTCTAGTTGGATGTAAGGAGTGCAACCTGAAAAAGAACAATTTTTTCTCACGGGACCGGCAGCCGGTCTATCAGTGTAAGGGCTGCTGCTTCTCTAGGGCTTACCCGACACCTCTCAGAGAAAAGAAGGACATGATGAACCCAAAGAACATTACCTCAGAGGCAGCATGCTGCATTGCAAACAGCAGCCACTGGGTAATAAACTGTGCAAGTGTGAACTTTCATTTTAAAAATGACGACATTTTAATACAGATTAGTGATTAAATTGCGAAGTACATACACTTGTCTCATAATTCTCAAACCATGGACTCAATCGTAACCATTCTTCTGGCCAATGAAAAAAAAAAGATCATTACTTCTGTTGTAATGATCATAATAAGTAATCACTATCTTGTATTAATTGGAACATATATAATTGAAAGTACTAACATTTCTCACCTGGATAGCACATCTGCCTCACAGTTCAGAGGTTCTGGGTTCGAATCTCACCTCAGACCTTTGCATGGATTTTCTGTGGGCAGTATACAAATTGCAAAGCATACAAAAACTGAAGACCCGAGATTGTCCATGCGATTGGGAATGGTTGTGTTCCATGTGAGTGATTGGTGACCAGTCACCCAGCTGACTTGGGGCAAGATGCAGGGTACACCCCGAACTGGTAACCAGTCAAACACAGGGCACAACAGACAACAATAAAACTCACACCGCCACTGAGTGGGAACTGAACCCACACTAAGTCAGGCGAGTGTACCACTACGCCACCAGTAAGCACAACTTCATTGATATTCTAAAAAGAATATTGCTTCAGTTTTTTGTCTGTTTATTCCACAGGTAACAGTGGATAACCTTCCGGTGAGAAACCACACAGAGTGCTACTGTGGGACCTGCATATATCACAAGATCTAACCGATGGGAATATGGAGATGAGTGAGCCAGTGTTGCTCTACAACAGTGTGTCTTGTCTTCAATGTGCACAAGCTTTACTCTATTTAGGAAGGCATGCTCTTTGCAACGTACCAAGTACCCAAAATGTGAACCCACAATTTGTATTTTCACTGGTGTGTACGTAATATTGATGAATATTGTGTTGTGTGTTTGTTGTAATGATTCTGTATGGCAGATAAATGTCAAAAAATAAATACAAAAATGTGTAAAATAAAAACAGAAAGCTTTTTTTGGTTCAAAATGTGCAGGCTAAATGTACTGTAACACTACACTAATGCGTAGCTTATTCATATATGTTTTACTTTATCAAAAAGTAATAATAATTAACGCCTGATACTGAAATAAACTCCTCTGACCAATATGTAAGGAAATAAGAACCCCTCAATAAACAAAATATCCATCCATCCGTACTGTTTGTCCTCATTAGGAGTGAGCTGGAGCCTATCGCCAGCTAATTTTGGGAAAGAGACAAGGTACACCCTGAACTGGTTGCCAGTCAATCAATGGGCACATAGACCAGTGATTTCAAACCTCTATGGAGCGAAGGCACATATTATACAATTGGAAAATCTTACGGCACACCAACAAACAAAAATGTCATGAAAAGTAGATATACAGTAATTACTGTATGTACTTCCTGCCATCTAATAGAAGAACATTTATTTGTTCTGTCTATCTCTATGTCTCACTGGCATAAATAGAGGAACAAAGATACATTATTTCTTGTAAATGAATTATTTTTTGAGCAGTTAAGTAAAATTTGATTATTTCCTATGGCACACCTGAAGATCGCTCATGGCACACGAATGTGCCACGGCACACTGGTTGGGAATCACTCACATAGAAAAACAACCATTCACACTCACGTTGACGCCTACGAACAATTTAGACCCTACAATGAACCTAACATTCATGCTGAGGTGCCCGGAAAAAATACACACAAGCACGAGCAGAACATGAAAACTGCCCACAGGAAGACCACGCTGAGATATAAACCCTGAACTTTAGAACTGTGAGTGACTCGCATTAACCACGAGGTCACCATGCTGCCCTCTATTCTTTTCTATATTGGAAAAATGTTTATACACCAAACAAATTGATCTATCAAAATGATTTAACATCCATAGTATCCACCCATCCATCCATCCATCCATCCATTTTCATTACCGCTTAGCCTCACGAGGGTCGCGGACTGCTGGAGCCTATCCCAGCTCGGGCGGGAGGCGGGGTACACCCTGAACCAGTCGCCAGCCAATCGCAGGGCACATAGAAACAAACAACCATTCGCACTCACATTCACACCTACGGGAAATTTAGAGTCCTCAATCAACCTACCACGCATGTTTTTGGGATGAGGGATGAAACCGGAGTGCCCAGGCACGGGAAGAACATGCAAACTCCACACAGGCGGGGCCGCGATTTGAACCCCAGTCCCCAGAACTGTGAGGCAAATGTGCTAACCAGTCGTGCAACGTGCTGGTAACTCCATAGTAATTTATTTTAATTTAATTAGCTAAATTTACAGACTGTTGGCTACCGACCAGTCCAGGTTCCAAAACGACAGCTGGGATGGATACGAGCTCATCCGTAACCATTAAAAGCAGGATGGAAAATGGATGGTGCTTAATTTACAAAGTTAGCAATGAACCAACGCACAGTTCCCAGAAAGCATTGCACTATGAAATGTTGAATTATTGCAGTAATAAAGACGTTAATGCTTGTCTTTGGTGTGTGTTAATGTTAGTCCCGCTTGTCCGGGATCTTGTTCTTTCGGTCGCAACCCACAGCTCGTGACCATAGGTGAGGGTAGGAACGCAGATCGACCAATAAATAGAGAGATTCGCCTTCCGGCTTAGGTCCTTCACCACAACGGACCGATACAAAGTCCACATCACTGCAGACGCTGCATCGATCCGCCTGTCGATCTCCCGTTCCATTCTTCCTTCACTCATGAACAAGACGCCAAGATACTTGAACTCCTCCACTTGGGGCAGGATCTCATCCCTGACCTGCAGAGGGCACTCCACCCTTGTCTGATTGAGGACCATGGTCTCAGATTTGGAGGTGCGGATTCTCCAATCGCCTTCTCCAAGTCCACAAAACACATGCAGACTGGTTGGGCGAACACCCATGCACCCTTGGCAGGGTCCTCGAGGGTGCATTTCTGAGTGCATTCCTGGTCCACTGTTCCAGGGCCAGGACAAAAACCACACTGCTCCTTCTGAATCTGAGATTCGACTTTCCGACGGACCCTCCTTTACAGCACCCCTGAACAGGACCCGTCCCCCCACCCAGGGGTGGAGGGAGGCTACCCTCTCGTGAACCCCAATGTACAGGTACCGAGCCGGGGGCAATACGTATATTCACACCTGCTTGGCGCCTCTCACCGTGGGCAACTCCAGAATGGAAGAGAGTCCAACCCCTCTCAAGAGGACTGGTACCAGAGCCCAAGCCGTGTGTGGAGGCGAGCCCGACTATATCTAGTTGGAACTTCTCAACCTCACACACCAACTCGGGCTCCTTCCCTGCCAGAGAGGTGACATTCCCCACCTCCAGGCCTGGCTCCAGAGGGGAGCCCCGGTCCTAGGATCATTGGGACACACAAACCCCTCCACCGCGATAAGGTGACGGCTCAAGGAGGGGAAAATCAACAATATGTTTGCACAATTCTAGCTGAATGTTATTTATTACTAACATTGATGCTATTATGGTTTTATAATTGTTTTCTATATTTTAGTTAGCCAGAATGACATTATCTGTGTATAACGGGTTAGTATAATTAAAGAAAAATAATCAGCAAAACTGCCCACTTTAACCCACAAATTATACAATAGCAAGGATATTTGTACAATAATTGCATTATATTTTTTTTCCATAAATGTAGGAGACATAATTGTATTACTGCAATACTGAATGAAAAGGATCCCCACTTCTGCTTTATAAGGTCGTGGACGCTTTGTTTACATTTTACAGTGTGTGCGTATGCGACACGCACATATTTAGGATACCCCCCTACACCCCACCGACTGAGACCCACCCACCAACGACCCTTTCACCCCGCCCTCCCCCACCCCGCGTGCACGTGCGTGTGCCATTCTGGCCAGCGTAACATCTGTGCGTGCGTACGCGGTCGTGATTGTTGTGAAGATGGCGGAGGGGGAGACGGAGAGGGAATATGACACACGAAAAGCGAACGACGATCTCCGCGGCCGCTTCCACGGCTTGACCGTGGCCCTGAGGGAGAGCTCGCAGTCGCCGCTGGAAGCTTCGCTGATTTTCTGCCAGGAGTTTTGCCAGGTTAGCCCACTCTTTGCTGTGCGTCCCTTCTTTGGCTTCCTGGCCGAGGATGCCCGTCTACAACAATGTAGCTAAGGAGCTAACCGCACTGTTAGCTTGCTGCTACCCCCGAGATGGGGAACAAGGAGGGGGTCTCCTGCGTGCTTTTCCGCCGTTCCTCCGGGGATGTTTCACTGTTGTTGATAATTCTACATAAAGACCAGCCATTTTGGTGGCGGCAAGTCGGGCTCATGTGCGCGGACTATGCTTGTGTTGCTCGCATTTTCCAGGCCAGATTGCTAGCAGGAGATCAATGTTGCTAGCTGGTATGCAGGGTCCCACTGTCCTGTGCAGTGGTCATGCTGTGGAAAAAAAAAAAGGATAGCTACGTTAGCGAGAGCTTCGTTAGCGAATGTTGACAAAAAATGCACCAAATTAGCTTATTTCATTGGTAGCCGATGTGTAATCTAGCCGTCATAAACATAGCAATTCGCTTCTCTTTGATGCATTTGATCGGTTGGGGGAAATGGGCTACTTTTATGAGGCAGGAAAAATCAATTATATGTAGCTGAGGTGCTAGCTGAGGCCCTATTCACTCATTTTTTTACCCAGCTAATCACAGATGAGATGCTTATTTGAAGTAGCCACATTAGCAAGTGATTTGACTGCAGCTTGGAGATATTTTCTCTAGCGGTTGTAGTCATTCGACTCCATTACTCTCCCACCTTTCTTTTATTTATTTGCCACGGCCAGATATATATCATTTGTTGGTGAGCTCGATAGCCCTGTCGTTCTATTAAGCTGTAATCGTTGCAAGGTAATCAACAAAGATGTGGCTCCCATTGAGGATTTCCTGCAACTTAAAACAAAGTTCTTTGTGTGAACGGGCGAGTACAGCTCGGCCTGTGTGTAACTAATGGTAAGGAGATGTTTCTAAACAGTGAAAACTAATAAAAGGAATAAAAGAGTCGTTCAGCGTCCAAATAAAGTGGAGGGATCTTTCAGGCCTTGCGCGACTTTAGAGTGAACATTGGTTGTCGTAAATGGTTTGTAAAGCACATAACGTTTTGTGTGCTAGTCTTTTTGCAACGTTGTGTATCATAAATGGGTTAAAATGAACATACAATCAAATATTTCTGTATGTTCAAGTCTGTAACTATATTACTATCCTAATGCTCTTTTAGATAAGTGCAGTTGAGCCTATCCAAGACCAGAACTATATAACTATGTTAATTGCTATGCATATTTAAGCTTTATACTATGCCAACAAAAGTATAAAATATTGCATAGTAAAGTATTACATAAGCATAGAGAGCATTATAATTTTTCTTTTATCTGAAATTATTCTGTAAAAAAAAAAAAAAAAACAGTCAAAACCTGATTGTTTGTTAAAAAACATACTCAACATACAGTCACAATTTGTAGTTGCCAGGTGGTATATGTTGTGGTTGTCAATGATCGTGCATTACTGTTGATGGCCAGTACTTGCACGAATGCGAATAATGTTGAATGTGCAATGATCATGAAACTCACATAAAATTCTGTAAATACAGTGCCGTGAAAAAGTATTTGCCCCCTTCTCAAGTCCTTATTTTTTTTTGCAGCCAGTTATTAGGTTTAGGTAGCAATTACTTTTCACTCAGGGCTAGGTAACTTTGAATAGTTTTTTTCCTTTAATAAATAAAATAACCATCTAAAAACTGAATTTTATGTTTACTTGTCTTATCTTTGTCTGATGATCTTAAACATTGACATGGGGAAACTATGCCCAAAAAAGAAAAATAATTTGAGAAGGGGGCAAATACAAATATCTTTTGATGTATGATTTTCTTTGTTCCTGTGACAGTGACAATAAAGCACTATTCTATTCTATTCAGACTAAACTGTGCCCTATATGGTGCATGACCCATCATTGATCTCTTTGTAATAATAACTTCTGTTTTCACTGTTTGGGTACACCAAGTCTTAAATGTATGGGGGAAAAAAATAATCGAAGCCAAAATAATTAAAAAATCATTTAATTTTTTTCATAATTGTCTTTTCAATGATATAAAACAATTGTTTTGTTGAAAAACTGTTATGGCAGATATACTGCATGCGTGTAGTATTGTACACAACCACAATATATCCCACCATTTCATGTGTGTCTGTTGTGGTAAAAGTGGATGTTTTAATACAGCTTGTATTGAATTTTAGTATAATGTGCAAGTGGTCATAATGTGGTCCAGCCAAGTGTGATAAGAAAAAATATAGTGGCACATATGACTAGTGATCAAACATCTTGATCAAAGCAATGGAAAATAAGAACAGTTGAGCTCATTCCAACCTTTTAAGCACTTTCTTTTCTGTTGGGAATGGCTTACTTTTATCAGCCTTATCCAACTTACTGCCTTGTGCTTTCCGGTCAGGCCCTGGTGGATTATGCCAGCCGTTGGAAAACCGATGAGGATCCACTGCCTTTGCTGGAGGTCTACACTGTGGCTGTCCTCAGCTTCGCCAACGCCACCTCCTGTCTCTCCTCCGAATGTGAAAATGTCCCACTCCTACTTGAAAAGTTAACATTGTAAGTACAAGTCCTGGAAATGGTCTTTATTGAATATTTTCACTCTGTCCAAGAATTCAGTCAATCCAGTATATGCGCACCCTACTTCCGCACTCGTCAAAACAGGTAAAAACACTTCTTCCTCGCTCAGGTGAATGGCGAAGGGGACCGTGACATAGCACCCGTGGGAACTTTAAATGTCGACCACAGACCCACCAAATTGAAAAATAACCAATATACATGTATTTAACTTTTGTCCGAAGACACCAGCCATAAAGAAAATGAAATTTTAGCAAGTTCGGCTTCAAACAGTAATGTCATCAATCCAAGTCATGCTCCTAAGTGTGGCATACACAGTCAGCTATCCCACTTTCCTCATTGGTCATGTGACGTTCCGCATGTAGCGGATTGCTAGAAAACCTTGAGTTTCCTTTCCGAATCAATATTTTTTTCCATTGATTGCAAATGAGATTTGTCAATATGCACAGAAAATTCATTTAATGTTGCAAACATGATTACTCGTTAATGAATAGCCTAGCAAAGCTACATTTTAGCTTAAAATGTATCACTAGGTTCACTGAGGAATGGATAAAAAGCTCACTTTTCAATTGGGGTGTACTCATTCATGGAGGTTAAATTTGACAAAGTATTTTGTCACTGATTCAGAGATTACATTTTTCGTTTTGGATATACACTAACCTGGCACAACATTATGTACACTTTCACAATCAAGTGAGATCCAATACTAGAGCTGTATCAAAAACCGAGGCTTTACAAAGATGATGTTTTTATTGACACTTTAAGAGAGGCAGTGATGTACTGCACCATACATCGAGGCGTGTCTAATATTTTGAGTTTCACCTTCACCAAACTGTTAAGACAAACCACCACAAACTACGGTAATGCTGTCAGTGTGTCGGTGTATTTAAAGATCAGAAGACAAAGATGTTAAAAATGTTCTTGATAAATCTAGGACCCCTTTACAAACCACATCTGCCATTTCGAAGTGATTATATAGCAGATATACAGCGCTAAAATCGATAAATATGATGCAGAATGCGCCTTCTGCTTTTTGCATCCAGCGCCTTCCGGTCTTCAGCTCTGTCCGGCGCTGTGACGTAACACGAGCCAAACAGCCTGTTTCTTCGCCGTTGTGTGCTATTGTTCCATGCTGTTGTTCCTGTCCTTGTATATTTGCTGTCGTATGATTTAGCGATGTCACGATTGTTTGAGCGGCATTTTGTTGTACAAATGGTTCAGGCAGTGTAAAATTTTTTTTTGGCTTTCCAAATGAAAAAGGAATATGTGACCAGTGGATAGGCAATTTCAATCGACAGGGGAAGAAGCGTGGTCGGTTATTGGTGCCTAGCAAGCATGCCAAACGCTGTGCTGATCACTTTGAACCGGCGTGTTTTGAGAAAGACTTACCAGAAAGCATGGGATACAGAGGCAGGGGCTGAAACCTGCTGCGGTGCCAACTATTTTTCCTACAGCCATCGGGACCTCAGTTGTGTACTCCTGTACGTCGAAATCCGCTTCCTCCTCTTCATATTCCAACACGTTGCTCGCCATTGCCTATAAGCTAGAGCGCGCTGTGTTTGTCAATTGCAACATTACTTCTGGTAGCCCTTGCTGTGGATGGAGTAACCACACCCCGGTGTCTTGAGCTTCGTGTATGGTCGGGGAGTGCTCAATACGTGTAATAAAAAACAAATTTTTAGCTAAACTATAGTTGACAACTTGCTGGAAGTTACGTGCATGTATTACATAACATATAAACAATGCAAATATGAATTTTAACAGACCCAATAACATCTTTGTCATCTGACCTTTAACACTTGTGCTTTGTACAGTATGTCGGATAGCGGTTGATATTCAGACATTTAACGAATGACAGTATGCTTGAAAACAAGAAGGCGACCTTGTTCTGGTTGTAGGTAAATAAAAATGCACCGAAATCTACGTGGAAATCTAGTGAAATAATTTGCGAAGTAGCGCTGCATTTACATCCTGGCTCTTAAGGCTTCTTATAAGGTCGTGGACGCTTTGTTTACACAATCGTAAACAAATCGGACTCCACACAGGTGAGGCCGGATTTGAACCCGGGTCCTGAGAACTGTGAGGCGGATTTGCTCACCGTGTCTCCTCAGCAATAATCATAAATACTTATTTTGTAGTATGGAATGTTACAAAAGGCTTGGTCAAGTGATAGTATTCGAACGGAGAATGATAATCAGGAACAGTAGGTATGAGAAAAACTGAAAAAACAAAACCAAAGTAACTTTAAAAATAAGTGTGCTATATTGAATGAAATAAAATTAAAATTACATTGGAAAATCCTGAAAAATAACTTCAATAAAATTAGACTTTAGACCGATCTGATCGGGTAGATCGGTATCGGCCAATAGTTAGCATTGTATGCTGATTGGCTTTAATGTCATAATTCCCCGATCCGATCAATGACGTCATTGATCAGCTCCGCAAAAGACATTTACCCCGTGTCGCATACAGTATATTTGAATCCAAAAGCCAGTTTATTTTTAGACTTGTCGCGTGCCTTTTGACGTCATTTACGATCACTGGGCTTTGTCAAATCAAACGCGACCGGATACACTTGTTACCACGGCCACGACAACAACAATGGATCGCGCGTGTATTCTGTTGGTTAAAAAAGAACAAAATGGGGGAAAACGTGTGGTGGTGGTGGTCACCGATGCTCGGGAGAAGACGTTCGTTCAAGGATTCCTTCAGGTATGTTCACGTACTTTTAATACGATACGGCTCACAGACAGCCAACAAAACACTATGTAGCCTAACAAGCTAGTGCTAGCACTAATGGTTGTACGTAAACATGCCGGCATTATGTTGAATCATGCGCTAAAGTTTCGGTGTCTGTGAAGTAATTTAATAACAATAAAATAATTTAATTACAGTAAGTTAGCATCCATTATTTCTGTCATGTTGTAATATTGGTTTGACCTGACTGACTAGACTGACTAGAATACATGACCTGACGAGAATATTTTTGAAGATACTCAGTATACTGTACACAAGTATATCCAGTAAAGTCATTTAAATAGACACATTGCCCCATCTTGTGATTGGTTATTGTTTTTTTTTTTTTAACTCTGTGATCGGCCCCAATAATCCTGAATCATAAATAAAATCAAAAATATATATTTAAATGGCAATGTAACCAATGCTTAACTTAAACAAAAGCATATTCTACATTTGAATAGAATGACTAAAACATAAATTGGATATCCCTTAAAAATAACCGCAATAAATAATAAATACAAAATTATACTTTTAAAGTGCAAAAGAGGCGGCACGGTGGACGACTGGTTAGAGCAGGGGTGCCCAAACCTTTTGGCTCAGGGGCCACATTGACGTAAAAAATTGTCATGCGGGCCAGCATTAATTTTACATGCTACCGACGAGGGGAATGCTTTTTTTGTATTTATTTTTATTTTACTTTGTTTTACTATGCTGTCTGCTGCTAGGTAGATCTGATAACTGCCTGACCTGGATAAATGAAGGTTAAAATAAAAATTAATGAAATGCAAAATAAAGTATTTTTATGAAATTTGACTCAAACTCAAACTTTATTCATCAGAATCAACAAACAACATGTTTGCATTAATGTGAAGGGTGATACTGAGATCTCGACTGCAGGAAATGGGGCAGGTCTGGCTCAAAAGCGGTGGTTTTAATGCGCAAGATGTCACGCAGGTGGGAGTCACTTAGTCTTGTCCTCACGCGGTTCTTATTCATGTTCATGACTGAGAATGTCTTCTCACACAAGTATGTCGAGCCAAACAAGCTCAACATTTTCTTAGCAAATGTACGAATCTCTTGGAACCTGTCTTTATCCAGCTGCTGGTAAAAGTTGACAAGAGGGAGTTGTTGGTACCGGCAGCAACACTCCGTGTCACACTGCAGCTCAATGAGTTCCAACTGCAGGTGGGCTGGAATGTCACTGAGATCCACGGAAACGGGAGAAGAAAAAAGCGTGATCTCCTTTTCAATAGTTGCAAAATCCATGAAACGCTGTTGAAACTCCTCAGTCAGAGAGGAGATGTTTGCGGCATACCTCCTCATTTGCGCACTGATATTGTGCGCTGGAAAACATTATTTCTTGCAGAGATTGGAAATGTGTGGTATTGGGCTGCGTTTGTGACAGGTGGGTTTTGAAAAGTAGCAGCTTGGTCCGAAAGGCTTTCATATGTGAATACAGTTGGCTTATCAATGCATGTTGCTCCTGAAGGCCCGTGTTCAGGGTCTTAAGATGTCGGGTTATGTCAACTAAAAATCCAAAATCAGACAGCCAAACAGGATCGGTTAGTTCTGGCATCGGTTGTCCCTTTTTTGCCAAGAATTGTCCAATTTCCTCTTTGAGTGAGTAGAAACGCTGCAGTGCAGACCCCCGACTGAGCCATCTTACATCAGTGTGATACAGAACATCTCCGTATTCAGCGTGGATATCCAGTAGAAATTGTTGAAACTGGCGGTGGCACAGGGCTTTGGAGCGAATATAATTAATAGCCTTTATCACCGGTTTCATAACATGATCATATTTCAGATGTTTGGCACATAGAACTTGTTGGTGAATAATACAATGGAGTTTTATAGCTTTACCTCCTCCTTCGCTTACTTTGTGACACACTAGGGTTGATAATTCACTGTGCTCGCCAACCATGGCAGGTGCGCCATCCGTAATAATCCCCGTGATTTTATTCCACTGTAATTTTATGTCATCTATGGCAGAACAAACAGAAGCAAATAAATCTTTCCCTCTTGTTTGGTCCTTAAGGCTCTGGAGGTCAAGTAGCTCTTTACGCACGTTCATTTCACTGTCCACTCCTCTAAAAAAAATCAGTAACTGAGCGCTGTCGGATGCATCCATGCTTTCGTCACAGGCTAACGAAAAAAATTCAAACTCCACTCCTTTTGCGTCCAACTGTCTCTTAATATCAGAAGGAACTTCTTCGATCCTTCGTGACACAGTGCTACGAGCCAGGAAAACATTGGCGAACTGTTGCTTTTTCTCAGGACAAATGTTCTCCACCATTTTCACCACACAGTCTTTAATAAATTCACCCTCAGTAAAAGGTTTGCAGTGCTTGGCAATCAGCATTGCCACCTCATAGCTTGCCTTTGTTGCATTTTCATTCGACTCACTGGCTCTTGCGAAAAAGTGTTGCTGTGCCGTTAAACCAGCTTCCAGTTGCTTCAATTTTTCACTGCGTTCGTTCCCAGTTAGCTTGTCGTAATTAGCATGTTCCGTCTGGTAGTGCCTCTTTATATTGAACTCCTTGAACACAGCCACAGTCTCTTGGCAAATTAGGGAGACGCAGTTGTTTCTAAACTCAGTGAAAAAATATTCAGACTTCCATTTGTCCTGGAAACGTCGGCCCTCGCTATCAACTTTCCTTTTCTTACTTCCAGTTGCCATTTTAGAAAAGGGCAAAAAACAGATCATGCGCAAAACGGCTCCGTGAGAGTTCAGCCACAAGTTTACTGCCATCCTGTGGTGAAATATAAAATTGCGTGTGTATTTTGTACTGCCGGGCCACATATTATTGGTTTTATGACAGAGGCTTCGGACCAGTGGAAATATGAACACGGGCCGGATTTGGCCCGGGGGCCGGACTTTGGGCATGTCTGGGTTAGAGCGTCTGCCTCACAGGTTTGAGGACTGGGGTTCAATCCCCGGCCCCACCTGTGTGGAGTTAACATGTTCTCCCCGTGCCTACGTGGGTTTTCTCCGGGCTCCCCGGTTTCCTCCCACATCCCAAAAACATGCGTGGTAGGTTAATTGACAACTCTAAATTGCCCATAAGTGTGAATGTGAGTGCGAATGGTTGGCCATTGGCTGGCAACCAGTTCAGTGTGTACCCCGCCTCCTGCCCGATTATAGCTGGGATAGGTTCCAGCACGCCCGCGACCCTAGTGAGGAGAAGCGGCTTAGAAAATGGATGGATGAAGTGCAAAAGAACAAATTCAGTTATTATTTTACTCTCAGTATATGTATGGTGGGAACAGCATTTGCTTTCTCCACATGTGCGGCAATACACTTTTGATCGTCTTGATGCAACTGGGGTTTATTTTTGACAATATCGTGGCGGATAGGATTCATGTATTGAGGCGTGGAGGCGCTGCTGGATAGAAGTGCTGGAGCAGAGCATGGAATGGACTGCTTGTAAAAGAGTGGTTAAATCTGAGATTTTAGATCCTGTCCAAGACTCGTTTTTTTTTTGCTGCCACGAAAGAGCTTGATTAGGGACTACCCTAATAAAGACATTAGAGCACCGATACACCATACTCTTCATATTCCAACACGTTGCTCGTCATTGCCTATAAGCTAGAGGGCGCAGTGTTTCTCAATTGCAACATCACTTCTGGTAGCCCTTGCTGTGGATAGAGTAACCACACCCCGGTGTTTTGAGCTTCGGGTATGTTCGGCGAGTGCTCAATAGGTGTAATAAAAAATTTTTTTTTAGCTAAACTATAGTTGACAACTTGCTGGAAGTCACATCCATGTATTACATATAAACAATGCAAATATGAATTTTAACTGACCCCATAACATCTTTGTCATCTGACCTTTAATTAACACTTGTGCTTTGTACAGTATGTCAGATAGCGGTTGATATTCAGACATTTAACGAATGACAGTATGCTTGACAACAAGAAGGAGACCTTGTTCTGGTTGTAGATAAATAAAAATGCACCGAAATCCACTTGGAAATCTAGTGAAATAATATGCGAAGTAGCGCTGCATTTACATCCTGGCTCTTAAGGCTTCTTTATACTCGCACGGACGACGACCGCGCTGACGTCACTGCGGCTGTCCCGCGTGTAGTTTGCCTGTATACTCGAGCGCAACCCACGTGCACAGTTTTGAAAATGTACTGCAGTTCACCTCCAAGTCGGGGGTGTTGCTACGGCTGGTATTGGCTAGGACACCACAGGGTGGAGTTTCCTCTGCATATTTTTTTTTCCATTTCCGGAAGCCGTTTTTAACTTTCCTTTCAGTAACAAGGAACAAAGCAACAATAATGGCGACCGTGGAACAGTGTCTTCTAGAACAAATGGACCTAGATGACCAGATGATAAGTTTAATTATGCTACAAAATCGACCGAGAAGGCGGCGGCGTAGATGGTATGTAGAACCGAGGGGCACGCTGAGTACGTCATCACAGCATGTGACTAAAATGGACCCATCACGAGAGATGATCTCTGCGGCGTTCGACGCGCAGCAACAATTTTTGCCACGTGCGCGTCAAGCTACGCGGAGGGTCCGCGGAGGCCAATTCGTCGGTCACGTGATGCAATGCAGGCGTTGTCGGTCGTGCGACCGCGGGAGTATACAGAGGCCTTTACAGACAACAAATCCTCATGGGTACAACATATACTCACTAGCCACTGTCCTAGCTCGCACAAGTTGATGAGACCCTGATCCAAGCGCTTTATTCGAAGGTCTGGTGTCCTGATAAAACTCATACCGATCGGTTTAATTCTATAAATTACAAATCATATAAAACTAAAGCAAAGTTTTGTTAATTGTACAAAATTATGTTGTTATAGTTTTTTTTCAGTGATGTAGACACGGACTATGAGTTTTATTGTTACCTTATTTTAGCTGAACGCAAGGGGAAAAATATTAGGAGCACTTCTTACTAATGCAACCACAACAATAAACATATTGTAAAATTCATACCTTTCTGATAGTGTCAATCAAAACTCAACTATTATGTTTGTAAATGTAGACTTTTTGGTGAAGCTCCTGTATTAGTGCTCAGTAGGTGCACCTAGTGAGGTATCTGGTAATTCTATATAAATATATACACACAAATACAGCATGCAACCATTTCATCATTTTGTATAACTACTACATAGAGAACAGCATGTATTGTCAACACACTCATACACACATTGTTATTGCTCCATATTTCCTGTTTATCGTGGATGAAAAATGACATCACAGCACTGCTCTACATTTACATGGTTGTCCTTGCAGCCGACTGTGGTGATGTGACCTAAATGTGGCCTTAACAAATTCTGAATGTTTGAATTTGCAGGAGCTGTGCGGAGCTGGTGCTCTTACTGCCCCAGCACATCCCTGGTGCCTTATGGGAGGAGTTTCAGTCCTCCATGAAGGTCAGTATCCTCTCAGCCGTCAGTGGGCTTCTTGGACAATTATCTTTGCGGAGATGGGCCAATCTGAAGTAATGGCAACACCTTGACCTAGAGAAAATACACGAATATATACTAGGGGTATAACATAAAACGATTTGAATCAAAAAATGTGTTTTGATTTAAAAGATGCTAATAAATCAGTTTCATTGTAGCTTGAACAGGTCAATGGCTCAATCTCACAAGACTACGTGGTTCCGTCAGATAGTGCTGTATTGTGAGCTTGTTGAGGGAAAATGTGAGGGAACTGCATGGAGGAATATCAGACTCGGACAGGATTCAAAACACTCAGAGCAAGTTTAAAGTCCAAAGTGTGCAAGAAATTTGGATTTTATATGAATAATGAAGTAGTGGATGAACACATCAATCACCACATGCAAAGACTAAAAACTGATAAAGTACACTGGTAGCACGACAAATCTCCACACTCACTTGCTGAGATGGCATGGTGAAACAGGCGAGGAGGAGGCTAGCACAGCTAACACAGAGATATACAAACAGACAAAGACACAGAGATCCAAGACTTCTTTCAGCCAAAACACACCCAAAACTTGGCGAGAGAAAATGTAATAACGGTGTCAATAACACAGTTTTTTGGTAAAGACTTAAAGACTTTACTGGACGCTGTCGTAGAGAATGAGAGCAAAAGGCTTGATCAAGTGATATTATTCGAACAGAGAATGATAATCAGCAACAGCAGGTATGAGAAAAACTGTAAAAAAAATAAAGTAACTTTAAAAATAAGTGTGCTATATTGGATGAAATAAAAATTACCTTAGAAAATCCTGAAAAATAACTTAAATAAAAATAGACTTTAAACCGATCTGATCGGCTTCATCGGTATCGGCCGATAATTAGCATTTTATGCTGATCGGCTTTAATGTCACAATTCGCCGATCCGATCAATGATGTCATTGATCAGCTCCGCAAAAGACATTTACCCCGCGTCGCATACAGTATATTTGAATCCAAAAGCCGGTTTATTTTTAGACTTGTCGCGTGCCTTTTGACGTAATTTACGATCACTGGGCTTTGTCAAATCAAACGTGACCGGATACACTCGTTACCACGGCCACGACAACAACAATGGATCGCGCGTGTATTGTGTTGGTTAAAAAAAAACAAAATGGGGAAAAGTGTGGTGGTGGTGGTCACCGGTGCTTGAGAGAAGACGTTCGTTCAAGGATTGCTTCAGGTATGTTCACATACTTTTAATACGATACGGCTCACAAGCAGCCAACAAAACATTATGTAGCATAACAAGCTAGTGCTAGCACTAATGGTTGTACGTAAACATGCCGGCATTATGTTGAATCATGCGCTAAAGTTTCTGTGTCTGTGAAGTAATTTAATTACAATAACATAATTTAATTACAGTAAGTTAGCATCCATTATTTCTGTCATGTTGTAATGTTGGCTTGACCTGACTGACTAGAATACATGACCTGACTAGAGAATATTTTTGAAGATAATCAGTATACAGTACCCAAGTATATCCGGTAAAGTCATTTAAATAGACACATTGCCCCATCTTGTGATTGGTTATTGTTTTTTTTTTTAATTCTGTGATCGGTGATTGGCCCCAATAATCCTGACTCATAAATAAAATCAAAAATAACAAAAATATATATTTAAATGGCAATTTAACCAATGTTTAACTTAAACATAAGCATATTCTACAGTTGAATAGATTCAATCCATACAAATACACATCTACATTTGAATAGAATGGCTAAAAAATAAATTGGATATCCCTTAAAAATAACCTCAATAAATACAAAAATATACTTTTAAAGTGCAAAAGAGGCGGCACGGTGGACGACTGGTTAGAGCATCTGCCTCACAGTTCTGAGGACCAGGGTTCAATCCCCGGCCCCACCTGTGTGGAGTTTAAATGTTCTCCCCATGCCTGCGTGGGTTTTCTCCGGGCACTTCCTCCCACATCTCAAAAACATGCGGGGTAGGTTAATTGACAACTCTAAATTGCCCGTAGGTGTGAATGTGAGAGCGAATGGTTGTTTGATTGGCTGGCAACAAGTTCAAGGTGTACCCCACCTCCTGCCCGATGATAGCTGGGATAGGCTCCAGCACGCCCGCGACCCTTGTGATGAGAAGCGGCTCAGAAAATGGATGGATGAAGTGCAAAAGAACAAATTCAGTTATTATTTTACTCTCAGCATATGCATGGTGGGAATAGCATTTGCTTTCTCCACATGTGCGGCAATACACTTTTGATCTTCTTAATGCAACTGGGGTTTATTTTTGACAATATCGTGGTGGATAGGATGCATGTATTGAGGCTCGAAGTTCTTAGCTTTCTCTATGTGTGCTTTCATTGCTGGGATCGCTGTTCCTGCTGTGCTTGTCTTGACATTCTGACCGGCAGTGTGATGCACGTAATGAGACACGCTTGTGGTAACAAATAAAGTAGAAGTCACGACCGAAAATTGTTTATATAACTCCTTTTTCACAGAGTTTAAAGAATACATGCCCGAGAGTATTGTAGTATTGCCTGTATGTATGTGTTTATACAGTGTTTGTGTACCAATATTCATTATTTTCAGAGATATGTTCAATGCAAATTTTTGTTAGCTTGTCAATGGTGTTTTTAATTCAATGTGCATTAGCTTTGAGCTAGCAATTTTTGTGAATAAAAATGAAGAAACAAAAGTGTGATGTAGTCAGTACATTCAATAGGTGTAATTATTTTTCATGTGTGTTTAGTTTTACAGTGAACTTGAACTACAGTGTTAATAAATGACTTTAAGCAAACAACATTCACTCTTACTCCTTGCTCCTATGGTAGCACCTTAGCAACCTGTTGTTGTGATCACGTGGGCTCTGCATGCCGTGGAGGCGCTGCTGGATAGAAGTGCTGGAGCACAGCATGGAATGGACTGCTTGTAAAAGAGTGATAAAATCTGAGATTTTAGATCCAGTTCAACTCGATCCAAGACTCGTTTTTTTTTTTTGCTGCCATGAAAGAGATTGATTAGGGACACCCCTAATAAAAACATTAGAGCAACGATACACCATACTGACGCGACAACATTTAACTAACAAGTATGTGCCAGAGTTGTACAACAAGGTTAAGGATGAAGTCAATGAACAGCTATTCAATACAGAACGAATGGCAACTACCACCGATGCCTGGACATCATGTATAACGGACACCTATGTGACAATCACAACGCATCATATCTCTCTTCCGGCTGGGATCTGAGGACTCGTGCTTTACAAACCAGGGTATTCAATGTGTCAATATTCATTCATTCAATATTGTCCATGCATAAACAATCCAATTCATTCTATCAGCAAGTTATTTGTTTGTTTGCAAAATAGAGTGCAGTTTTAATTGACTTTTGAGATCTGATTAATCGGCTTTAAGAGACTTGCTTTTTTTTTTTTTTTTTTAAAGGTTGAATTGGTGAAGGTGAATTAATCCATAGGCAGATATTTTTGGTGATGGCTCGGCGATATCTCTGCATCTTTATCCGCCATTACAAGGTTGCTGCAATAAAAATATTAAAGTAACAAATATTGAAACCATAATTTATTAATGATTATGATTATAGAGTAATTATTATGTTGTGCAATTGAACAGTATGCAGAATGTGTATGTAAACTTCTGGTTGCAACTGTATATTAGGATTCTTATTATGTGTGGGAAACCAAACGTAAATTAGTCAGTGACTACATATTCATTTGTCTTGTGTTATTTGTCTTCTGTTACAGTTGGCACACAACCTTTTGCAAGAAAGTGGGAGTGCACAGCTTCGCCCGCTTTTTGCTCTGGCACAGCAAGATGGCATCTGGTCCAACACCACACTCAGCAGCATCTTGTCCAACACGATCCCTCAAACTGAGCAAGGTTCTTTCCGACTCGCGCACATAGTTTATTGCACATTGTTTATGTGTCTTCCATATGTACTTTCTCACTTTTCCTCTACCTTCTTTCTTATTGTTTAGTTCACGAGTATCTTGAGTTGGAAGGCCCCATGCTTCTCAGCATGCGCATAAAGCACCTTATCAAAGTAGACAGTGCTGATAAAGCAGCGGCCCTTGCAAAGATGTGCTCAGAGTACCCAGGGTATGAAGGAAAAGGGAACTTCAAACAAACCTACTTGCTCTGCATTTGCATGACCAAAAGTCAGGAGCAACTCATGGAAGAGGTAAGAAGCATCTTATCTACCATCACCGTTTCTCGATTAGCCTGCTCTTCCCACCATCAACAATACACATTTTACAGTGTTTGGGTTTCCATGAGATTCCTTCCAGTGTAGCCTTTCGGTCACGTCACGTGGGCCTGTCAGCCGAATTTTGCATTACTTGCGACATACCCACATGGTCATATGGGTACGGGGTCTAATTGGGTGCATTAAAACTCAAATGAGGAAGTGAAGCACGCCAGCAGCGTGGCTAAGCGGCGTGGCTTCGTATAGCTGGCCCAAAACTAAATTTTAAGCCCAGTGGCTCATTATTTTTTACCGAGACAAGACCACCACGATATCGAGGCACTTTTAATTTCACGATATCGTGAATATTTTGACATCCCTAAAATATATCATTTCTAGTACTTCGTCACCTGGGCTTCCTAATGTGTCGAGCCAACACCATAAAGTTGGAGTTGATTTCTCATCAGTGCATCATTGTAACTTTTGAGACTACTCAGCTAGAAATGACAATAATAAACACACACTGTATCGTTAGTTTACTGTGTTGGTGTGCCTTAGGTCTGGATGTTGCTGTATTATACTCCACAGTCTCCACTTTGCTGCAGCGCCTGTTTTGTTGCTGCCCTTTGTTTCCGTTCAAAATGAAATTTGTTTCGTGATTGTGGCCTATGGCCACTTGGTGAAAAGTAAATGCAATCGAACCCTCTTCCTCCTCTATGTTATTGGATGACTTGCCTTCAGTGTGGCTTGGTTTTTGGAGTTTCCGGACGTACTATTTTAAAATCAAATGCTTCAGTAATTTAAAACATATATTTGATAGTAAAGATGTTTGACCCAACTGGATCTGGTAAAACACTATTACGAAAGTTGTTCATTGTGTACGTGTCAAAGCCCCCTCGTTAAAATGAATCCAATCCATATGCAGTAAGCGAGTGAGACTTTGTGTGAAGCAATGCCTTTATATGTATCATATAATGTGTTGTTTGTTAAAGTAATTTCATATGCAAATGTACACATGTACAGTCCACGAGTTTCTGAAGTTCATTGGGACATGGGTTAATTAAATCCTGGATAAAAATGGTTGGGTTACATCAGACAAACAAATCATGCAAGTGACTCGCTGTGGCGGTGACCCCTGATGGGGAAAAGCTGAAAGACATTTCTTTAGTGAGATTGAGGCTACAAGCTAATTAGATGCATGCTAAAGGCCTCTTTATACTCCCGTGCTCGCGCGGGCGACAGCACCCGCATTGCATCACGTGACCGACACATTGAGCCGCGAGGCCCCTATGCGACACTTGACACGCATACGGCACAGATTGTCGCCACACGCAGAATGCCGCAGAGATCATCGCTCGTGATTGGTCCGTTTTAGTCACATGCTGTGATGACGTACTCCGCTTTCCCCTTGGTTCCTCAATACCGCCATCCCGACTTTCATTTACTGGCCGCACATAACACCAACGCCGCCGTCGCCTTGATCAATTTTGCAATATAATTAAATGCATCATCTGGTCATCGAGGTCCATTTATTCTAGCAGGCACTGTTCCACGGTCGCCATTGTTGTTGCTTTGTTCCTTGTTGCGGAAAGTGAAAAACGGCTATCGGAATTGGCCATAAAATGCAGAGGAAACTCCACCCTGTGGTGTCCTAGCCAATACCGGCCGTAGCAACACCCCTGACTTGGAGGAGAACTGCAGCACATTTTCTAAACAGCGCGCGTGGGTTGCGCTCAAGTATAAAGGCATGTGTGCGGGATAGCCGCAGTGACGTCAGCACGGTCACCGCCCGCGTGAGTATAGAGAAGCCTTAATAATTGGAGAGGGGTTGATAATTGTTTGTGCAGACTAATGCTACCCTCATAGATTCATTGTTTGTGTTTTGAGCTTTTTATGGCAAGCTATTGGGTGATTATTAAATAAGCAGTTAATTTTTTTATTATTTTGCACTTACTCTGGCTATGTATGTATTTAATAGACATAGCTATTACATTTACTTTGTCTTCATTTTTTAGTTGCACTCTGTCAATCTGCCTGTATACATTTATCAGGCAGGGGGGTAACGGCACTTTCATTCTGAAACGTTCCCACTGTATGGTGTGATGAGTCAGTTTCGCCTTAATATTTCCGGATGGATGTGGAAATTTTTGTCAATTAAAAATTATTCTAAATGTTGTTTCATAAAAAGTACATACAGTTTGGAGATCTACTGTTACCTGTAAGTTGCAACTGTAAATGTATATTGTAATGTTATGTAATGTTGAAATTGCACTTTTTATTACATTTTATGATTTTAAACAAGATTTGCAACAATTATCAATAAATGTGAATACTTTCCCAATTGTGGTTGTAATTATGTGCACCTAAAATATGGTAACAAAAAATGTAATTTTTATTTTTTTATTGCTTGTAAGGCCACAGATATACTGGTCCGACCCACTGGAAATCAAATTGGGGTGAATGTGGCCCATGAACCAAAATGCGTTTGACACCCCAGCTTTAAACAAACCCTTACATTTTTTGTATACAATCACCACACCGCGGTTGCTGATTGATTCCACCTGAATTGGCTGTTTTTTTTGGCCTCTATAGATATCATCAATAGACTGCAAAGATGCTCTGGAAATGATCTGTAACTTGGAGTCGGAAGGAGATGAGAGAGGAGCACAGTGCTTATGTTCTGCCTTTCTCAAGCGACAACTTCTCCAAGGAGACGTTTATTGTGCCTGGTAAGTGGAGATGTTTGTTTGGAACAATACCTTAGAACTCTTGCTGAAGAACTTTCAGTTGACTGGGGGATTTTTTTTTTCAGTGGAACTGAAAGATCTGTATAAACACAGTGTCACTAGCAGAGCCAGATATCTTCTATTATTGTTAATCGTTCAAATAGTATATACTTTCAATTTGTCACATTGGCATGTTTCTGTGCATATCTTTACGGTACACCAGTTTGTGGGTAACATTTTTACTTTCGTTTGATTGTTTTGCTTGACGAATGAATTTGTTTTAATCAACTTAATCTTTTTTCAGGGAACTGACGTTGTTCTGGAGTAAGCTACTCATGCGTTTGGAGTCTTCGGCCGACTCCTTCCTCAGCCACAGCAAAGAGATGGCTCTTCTCTGCAGAAGTGTCTGTCACATTCTATTCCTTATTAAAGTGATCCAGAATGAGGTAATAAAAGGACTAATCCCTCAAACTGTGAACTTCGGTATGCACTTCAACAAACTTCTTCAAATCTTTTGTTCTGTGTCGTGTCTTTAGGTTGGTGAAGTGGGGCTTCCAGTTTGTGTGGAAATGTGCATTCAAGCTCTGAAAATGACCTCAAGTGACCATACGGATAGCAAGTCGACGATCTGCAAGACTATTTCCTGCATCTTGCCAACGGATCTTGAAGTGAAGCGTGCATGCCAGCTGACTGAATTCCTCCTCCAACCTACTGTTGATTCCTACTACGCCGTCGAGTCGCTGTACAACGAACCGGATCAAAAACCTGAGGAGGACGGCAGTCTGCCGGTGCCCAATTCCTTACGCTGTGAGTTACTGTTGGCCTTAAAGACAGAGTGGCCTTTTGATCCAGAGTTCTGGGACTGGAAAACATTGAAATGCAATTGCTTGGCACTGATGGGCGAGGAAGCAGCTATCGTGTCATCTATTGACACGCTTAACGACACAGACGAACAAGAAGTGGAAAGTACACACGGAAAACTCCCAGAGTACAGAGACCTGGAGGACTTTCTGTTAAACACTACGAATGAACTCAACGAAATCACAGATGAAAAAGAAAAAAACAGGGAAGCAAAGAAACTCCGGGAGCAAGGATTTGTATCTGCTCGTTTCCGAAACTGGCGAGCCTACATGCAGTATTGTGTTCTGTGTGACAAGGAGTTCTTGGGTCACAGAATAGTTCGGCACGCTCAGAAGCATTTTAAAGATGGAGTGTATCTATGTCCTATTTGTGCAGACAGCTTTGATAGTAAGGAGGTTTTAGAGCCACATGTAGCATCACATGTCAAGCAGTCTTGTAAAGAGCGACTTGCTGCAATGAAAACAGCAAGAAAGGGGATAAAACTACCGCAGTCTCCAAAAAGTATGAAATGTGTTCCCACAGCAATTAATAGTCCTGTCAACAATAACTCACAAACTGGTATCCAATCAGTGAACGTAGAACAAACGACGTCTGTCGCACAAATAAGTCAAGATTGCTTCTGCCCCGTTAAAAATTGCTCCAAAGCATTCAAGTTTTTCCGCAACCTCATGGCTCATGTCAGGTCGCACAAAGACGATGAAGAGGCCATGAGGTTTTTGGAGATACAGAAACAAAAAGTGGTGTGCCAGTATTGCAGGCGGCAGTTTGTTAATGTCCGACATCTCAATGATCATTTGCAGATGCATTGCGGCAGCAAACCATACATATGCATACAACTGGGTTGCAAGGCCAACTTTAATTCAAATTCAGAACTTCACATGCATAGGAAAACACACTCAGAATTTAAGGCCCAGTGTATGTTTCCAAACTGTGGGCAGATTTTCAGCGAGGCCTACCTTTTGTACGATCACGAGGCTCAGCATTACCTTACCTACACCTGCCCGACAGATGACTGCGGTAAAATATTCTACTCGCAGGCTCAATTCTTATCTCACCAACAGATTCACAACACCAATACAATCAACAATGTGGTAGTCATACACGAGAGCCCTCCTGTCATTCCCACAGTTGACATGCCACAGGAGAATATGCCATGCCAGGAAGACTCGCATTCTGCTGTTGTTTGCCTTGACACAAGTAATTCAGATGCATTTATGAAAGAAGCATCAAAGGCAAACACATCCCCATGCAGTTCCCCAGAGGTTGCTAAAGACCTCATTCCTGTTAGAGTGAAACATTCGATTGAAAACATGTTGAATTCTGTGGCGCATATTCAACTGAAAGATCCAGACAAATGCTACACTCCACTAACAAATCCGAGCACAGCACCAGCTGACTTGAAAGCGGCGCCAGAGGCTCCGCATGCACACCAGGCAATGGCAGAGCAAGCCAAGATTCCCCTGTACCCTGTCCCCAGTGCTATCAATCTCATGGCAAGTCCACAGGAAGGAGGGCACAATAACATACAAGCTGATGACTTTCAGAAAGCAATACCACAAATGATTTCTCCCAACCAAATTAAGACAGAAATCCCTTCGACAGAAATTCCTTCTTCACTGCAGGGATATACACCAAGAATGCCTGCTGTATCCAGTAATGGGGAAAACCTGCATAGCTGCCCACATAATGAGTGTACAAGGGCTTACAGTACCAACAAAAGTTTGTCGAGACATGTGAAGAAGCAACATCCTGAAATCTTTGAGGACTGGAAGTTAGCCAAGAAATACAACAAAGTGGCCAAAATTACTGCAAAAAAGGCACCAGCTGGAGTAGATGCACGCAGGCAGTTTCCCAACGGTAACAGCATGCTGCCAAATCAGCCACCAACTCAGCAAGGGGCTCTTTGTAACAAACCTGGGATGGATCAAATCGATTACCCAGCGGCATGTTCAACCTCACCTTCCCAGTGTTATCCCGGCTCAATGGACCCTGTGCCCATCACTCCAATGGTGAACCCCACACTGTATCCATCCTGGGGGAGCTCCAACAATACCGCGGAACTCAGTCAGCCCGACGTGTCCCAGTCCTGGTCTTCACCTCCAATAAACAACTGCTACCCAGATGCCTTCAACGTGAACGAGTACCCCTCCCGCAGCTATCCTCAGTGGCAGCCTGATCCTTATCCAACCACAGCTTCTCTCCCAGCTGAAAGAGATCACTCAATGTCATCTTTACAAGGATCAGTTGGGTCTCACGTTCCTTCAGATTCAAGTTTGATGTCCCAGTACTTATCCAGTTCATTGATGCTTGACAACGGGGGGCAAATGCACAATGGCGTGAATCAATATGGACTAATGCCTCCCGATGGCAGGACTGTTACAGTGGATGGAAAGAAAACGAGTAGAAACATGGCAGGACAGTCGGATAATGGGGACAGCGTGTCTACAATTCACAGTCTACCCGAAGGAAGTTACCACACTCCCTATCCTCAGAGTGATAAGTCAGTGAGTCAGAGCTCACCAGTTGATATTCCGATGAAATGTCTGAGCCCAGAGGCCCAAGAGACATCAAAAGCTGCAACGAAATTAATTAAAACCGAAAACATGGCAGCTTCTGGATATGAACATATGGACAACGCTGTGGATGGCATGCTTAGCCCACAGAATATCACTCCGACTGACTTTAATTTAGAAGGAGACTGTACTAATGCGGAATGTGCAGCTACTGATGATAAGGATGATGGTGAAGGTCAAAAAGCAAAACGTGGTAAGCTAAGCAAGCGAACCAAATGGCCAGCAATTATTAAGGACGGAAAAGTCATTTGTAGGAGGTGCTTCAGAGAGTTCACAAGCACAAAGTCTCTCGGAGGTCATCTATCCAAACGGTCACAGTGCAGGCCGTTAGATGAAATTGATCTGACTGCTGATCTGCCGACATCCTTTCTTGATTTTCTCAATGACCCACATGTCCCAGAACCTAATGGATCCATTTTTAACTTGGCAAATGGTGATTTCCCACAGGAATCATGTAGTTTGACCCCTCTGAATTCTTCCATGGCACTGAAACAAGAACCCCAAAATACAAATATAACCGACTTCTCAAACGTCTCTGCTACTGACCTTGAAAGTCGTCAAGAGAAAGCAGCAGGGCTTGCTTACACTGCTGCTGACCCACCTCATCAAGAGGATCACTTGATGGAAATATCCAATGCCTTTCAAAGGTTGGATTTGATTGAAGCTGCCCAAGAGAAGATGCGGGGTAATTTGTCCTTAGAGCAAAATCTCACCCGTTGTGATACAACCTCTGACCGTAAAAAAAGCAAACCCACGCCAAGCAAGAAAGATGACAAGGTTTTGACAAAAATACCTAAACCTTTTAAATGTGTCAAGGAAGATTGTGAGTACTCATTCATGACAAAGGAGGCGTTATTCAGACATTTAAATAAAATGCACGATTACTCTAATGGTATGATTGAAGAACTGAAACGAAGTCCATCCAAACTGTCGCCGTACTCTTGCCAGATTTGCTCCAAAACCTTTACAAGAACAACTGGCTTGAGAATTCACTATGAGAAGGTCCATCGATTATCGAAGGCAGAAGCACAAAAGTATAAGATCAGTGCTCGAAATAGTCGACAAGCAGTTCGATCGAACGATGTTTCGTGTACGAGGGAGCCTGATGCTGACACAAGTGGCGTCACCCAATCCACAGCCAGCTTTCCGTATATTAAACAAGAGCCCCTCGACATTGAAATTGAACCTCAAACTGACAATGCAAACAATCCAGAAACTCCTCACATTGCTTCACCAGGAAATCCTGTAAATGATGTCTTCCCACATGCAACATCAACTGTCACCTGTTTGCCATCGGCTGAAAGCTATTTAGATGGCAAGCCATTGGTTGACGGCATGCAGGCAGATCCTGAAAGGTCCCAAGAGCAGCTGACAGTGGAAGTTACATGTCCAGATGGCCAACAGAAATTTGGTTTAACAGAGAAATGTGGTCTCATGAAACCAAGAGAACATCCCACAGTCAGCAAAATAAGAGAACCTAAGTTCAGCCTTCCACCTGGCTCTGCCTCACCATCCCCAGAAAAACCAAGCAGCTCCAAAAGCACACCCACTCAAGATGAAGTCCACAAGAAGCTTCAAAAAAGAATGGGGCTCAAAATGTGCGATGCCGACAACGCCTTCAGTCCGTATAGACCATATCGCTGTGTTCATGAAGGATGCACTGCTGCATTTACAATCCAGCACAATTTGATCCTTCATTACCGGGCCATGCATCAGTCGTCTCTACCCCCAAGCAAAGCAGAGAGCAGTCCTGAGAAGATCAGCGTACCAAATGGCCAAGAAAGCTATGATATCACAGGGAAAGATCACGAAGTCAGGTGTCAAGTGAAAAACTGCTCACGGGTGTTCATGGGAGTCACAAGGTTATTGCAACATTACCTTTTGCTTCACAAATTCACCCGCGACAAAGCCACCTCAATGATGGCCAGCATGGCCATAGGGACGTTCAACTGCGATCGGCCTGAGTGTGCGCTCCCCTTCAGCTCAGTGGACAAGTACATCGAGCACATAAAGAATTTCCACAAAGAAATTGCCATCTCGGAGAGTGGCTCAGTTGATACCACATTTAAGTGTGAGTATGAGGGATGCGAACGCTTTTACTCCACAAAGTCTAATCTTCTTCGCCACCTGATAAAAAAGCATGAATACGTTTATAACCCAAAATCAAGTGACGGCAGAAGGAATAGATCCATAGTGCTGTTCCCAGGGATTAACAATGGAAAAGAAAATGTGGAAAACAAATTCAAAATGAAGAAGAAAAATATAAAGAAGAAAGATGGGAAGATCTTTGAACATTGGACCAATTTTGGGAAGCCCACGCTTAAAACTCACGATGAAGCGTCAGCCATGTGCACTAAGAAGTGGCCATTGCAATATCCATGCATGCTAATAGGCTGTGATACAATTGAGGAAGCTGAAAAAAGTATTTTTAAGCATTATGTGACCCATGGCCTCACAGAGAGATACATCGAAGACCAGAGGAGCCAATTCATTTTCTGCAAAAAGTACAGATTCAAAGATGCAGACAAACCAGAGGGGGCATCATGCACATCGTCAGAGGAGACTGAGCCAGAAGATGGCGACAAATCCATTGAGCTAAACACAGAAGAGGAAATAGAAAAAATAGGCCAAGAGGACAGCAAGCTTTCGAACGACGAAAGTGTAGAGTCTCAAGTGTCAACTGGGACAGAGGGCGGAGTTAAAAGAGGGCGTCCCAGAAAACCTGTCAATCCAACACCAGCTTGTCCCGAGAGGATGCAAACCCTTCGCAATCGTACGACTGTTAGCAGCTCAAGAGAGAACTCAAATCCTGGTACCCCTGTAGCCCAAGAACAACAAGAGGAGGTTAACGCCATGCCGGGGTCTTTCAAACCTTTGGGACTGGAGGACTCTTTCCTTAAGTTCTTGGAAACGTCCGAGTCGACGCACCCCTGCAAACGCAAACTGAACGATAAGCCTACTGCCGAGTTGCCGTCCAAAAGACGACAAACTCACAAACAGAGGACTGCTTTGAGAACTAAAACAAGTGATTACTTTCGAGGTTGTGAGAAACTCGTAGACTTTAGAAATCCACATAATCTCAAATCAGTGAGCAATGTGAAGATAGTCATGGATAAAACGTTTTCAAACGGTGCTGATCTTTTGCTTAAGCAGCTACAATACATGAAACCCATGGTCATGATAAAAAAGTGGCTTTACAGCGGATCATAGCCCCATGTTTTATTTCCAACTCCGTCTCACTCAGGATTTGAGAAGTATGCTGCAGAATGGTTTGACAATGCATCAAATTCCCAACTGTTAACAGTAATGGTCACAGTTAACAATGATATGGCCTATTTTATACATCATAAAGTTAAATGTCATGGATGATTTTATGTATGTTAGTCCTAATAACCAGGTAATCCATAGGGCATAGATTTTAGATTCATGTTTGTATTTATGCTTAGTACTGAAGATGTTTTTTTGCTAAATGGATACTTTTAAAGAAAAAAAAATGTTTTTATATATCCCTATGGGATTTAATGTTTTGTTTATATTTATTTCATCCTTTTTTCAACACTAGTAGACCTATCTGTAATATTTACATGTCTTCCACAAAGTGTTCAATAAAATGTTACTGTTTTTTTTGTAAAATATTGTCTGTGTACTTCGTGTGAATGGCATATTGTTGACAGGGTTAATTCCTTGCACACACAATAAGTAGCGTCTTGCTGTGAAAATGCTTGACAAATTATCAGTATTTTTTTACTGAATTTATCAAGACTTTAAAAAATAACCTCGCTCTATTAGGCTTATAAAAACCCCTTGTTAAAAGGTTAAGATTAAACAGTATAGTTTGATTTATTTATGCATTAATATATAAAGAATAAATGCAGTAGACATACAACAATGTACTACGCCTTAGGTTATGCTCCCTAGTTGTTCTTAAATTCCATAAATTACAATTTATACAGTGCTGAACAAGTTAGACTGCCATCACCACCCCATCCAAAATCATGAGGCACTCTGATTTCCTTTTCAGAGTGCACTAAGAGGTTTTACTATTTTGATCAGGAAAGAGGATCCACATTTAATTTATATTTAATTAATCATTCATAAAATTACACCAGACATTTTTTTCCTGTTCAGGAATGTAAGTTAGTAGTTCACATCTTAATGGGAAAGTCAAATGTGCTGTTTTTTTTTTTTTTTTTTTTCCAAGTAAATTTGACAACTACATTGTACAACTAAACACATAAAACGAAGGTTTTAACTGTTACAGGAACATAAGTATCGTTGTTGGTTATTACCAGTGCTGTTAATTTAGGGCAGCTGTGCCATAAACTATAAGAGTTGTTTAAATTTGAGAACATAAAGTTAGAACAGTGATAGGACAGGTAGAACAATGAAATGCCCTTCCACTAGTTGGCTGAGGGTACAAAGGGTAAAAATAAACGAGGTAATCATATCAGTATGTATACATTTTTTTGTGACTTTAAAAATAAATATATATTAAATGTCAAATATACGTCTTGGCTGAAACACTGATAGAGGACAAGGACTGGGACAAGTTGAAATACTTCTCTGGTAACTGCGCAGAAGTGTTCAAAATCACAATTGTTGTAAATAAAGTCGTCATATTAACACGGGAGTCGATGAAAATTGGAAAAGGTTTTTTGTGGCTTACCGTTTTAATTAACTTATACAGTATTTTTTAATTTTGCTGTCCTAACCACCGGTTAAAACGGTTATGAACTGGATTGTATGAGATGTTGCATAGGGAGGATTAGAAACTGTGAACACAGCCTTTTCCGGAAACGTAATTCTGGCGGGAAGTAGCAGTTTCGTCACTGCCGGAAACAATCTGGGAAGCAACCGGTATAAGGTTTGGCGTCACTTCACGGTGTGACGGGACGGTTTGTTCTAAAACACCAATACTGAAATGTCCACCACATCGTCAGTATCAACGGTAAGACTTCGTGTATACCTAAAGTTTTATTTATTTTAGTCTGCGTACTTTCTGACACTTAACTCGACATTCCAGGGTTGTTTCGTTTTCAAGCCAGACATCAAGAAGAAGAAGAAAAGCTTTCCCAGTTTAGGTAAAGCATTACTTTCCACCACTAAGATAAGTAGTTGTATTTAAAAGGTGAATCTTGAATTTCTGCTTTTCCTACAGATGACTATTTCACTCATGGTTGTGAAGGCGCTGAGACCAGTGATATACGGTTCAGACTCTTTCATGATCTATGGAACAAGATTAAAACGGACACAGAGGTATCTAATACAGTGATAGTCTGCGATTGGGTTGACACGTTTACAAGGGGTTGTCTCGAGATGACATTTGTCCTTTAAATCCATTGCATGTGTGTATGTGTGAGTGATGTGTAAAATAATGCGTCTGCCTCACAGTTCTGAGGACCCGGGTTCAATCCCCGGCCCCGCCTGTGTGGAGTTTGCATGTTCTCCCCGTGCCTGCGTGGGTTTTCTCCGGGCACTCCGGTTTCCTCCCACATCCCAAAAACATGCATGTAGGTTAATTGACAACTCTAAAATTGCCCGTAGGTGTGAATGTGAGTGCCATGTTTGTTTGTATGTGCCCTGCGATTGGCTGGCAACCAGTTCAGGGTGTACCCCGCCTCCTGCCTGATGATCGCTGGGATAGGAGAAGCCTATCTAGGCTCGCGAGCATGCTGGAGTCTATCCCAGGTGACTCTGGGCGAGAGGCGGGGTACACCCTGAACTGGTCTCCAGCGCAGGGCACATATAAACAAACAATCGTTGTAGGAAAAGTGTAATGCAGTATATGTGTTCGTTGTCAGCATTTGCAGGATGAACTCAACAGGCAAATCCTGGACAGCTTGCTGGACTTCACCAGGAAGTGCTCCTCCACTCGCCAACACGACGACTGGGCTTCGCAGATGAGGGCCAGTGAGATTCCCACAGCAGCGCTAATGCTCGGTGTGATGATAACGATGGGTCGATAGCGTTCTGTCTTCCAACCATGAGCTCAAGTTAATCTGAGGTTGTAAATATAGTACACTTAAAACAATATATTTTGTCATCTTCTCATGTTCTCACTAGGAGTGAACGTGCCTGACCACGACATGACCTTCCAGAGCCTGTCTGAGCTCCTCCAGCAGTCTGTCACACCTCACGTGGCATCTGTCCAGGCCAAAGAGTGTGCAGGTAAGTTAATTCGCCACATAGTGGAGAAAGTTAAAACAACTCATTTCAGTGGAACTTTAGTCAAAAACAGTGTCACAGTTGTAAAAAGCTGGCTGGCTTGATTTGTTTGGATTTGGAAACAAATTTTACCATTGGAGATGATAATAAAATTCCAAGGGTTCAAACTTTCATGATTATAAAACAATTAACTGTACTGGCAATGTTTTAATTAATATTTTATCATTCATAACTGCTATACTAGTGTAAACTAAGTTAACCACGCGATATTACGTTTAAAAAAACAAAAACAAACAATAATTACAAATGACGTTAACCACTATTAAATTAGTCATAAAACACCATACCTTTGATAACAAGTGACATAGAATACAGCCAGCCAACCTGTGACTAGTGCCAGGCTACCAGCTAAACTTAGCACTTCAATCCACTACGATGTTTGTTGAATTGAGGTGTAGTCAGAGTTGATGCATGTTGTTTCTAACTCTACAGTATTGTGTAACCGTGCAGGCATAATTTTCCCTCAAATGTTGGTTAGATTTGGATTTTTTTTTAGGTTTCAATGTAATCTATGGATCTTATTTTTTTTTTTAGCTTTGAAGCACTTGATGAAGAGGGTTTTGGAGCGATTGATGCACACGGTGGTGGTGGCTGCTGCTGCTGATGATGATGATGATGATGATGACGACGAAGAGAAGGAGGAGGCGGCGTTAAAGCAGAGCGTTACTCCGGTACACAAGAGTGTGCACTGCTCCCTGAGCGTGCTCTGCGAATGGTACAACACACAAACAAAGGTAGAGAGCTCAGTTTATCACGAATAATTTTCTCTTTTGCTATCTTTTTTTCTCATGTGTTTTTCATCTGCCATTGCCTTTTAGAAATCCAACACTCCTGGAAAAAAGCGCAGTTCTCAGAGTAAAGACCAGCATCCCCCAGTTGTGATTATTTTCAAAGATTTAGAAGCCTTCAACCAAAAAGTTCTTCAGGACTTCATTCTCATCTGCAGGTAACAATGAACTCTCTTGCATGGGTCCCGTAGTGGAGGCTTAAATGATTGAAAATGCATGTATATTATCAAGGTTTAAAAGTGATACAATTTTGGTTCAACTTTTGGCTTTGGAACCTGTTCAAAAGATATTTTTTCAATCTGTGCTGTCCCTACTTTCTGAACTGATTTAAAAAAAAAAAATAATAGTTTAATAAATCATATATTATTTTAGAATATAGTGGAACTACCACTGGTGACAACCGCTGGTTGACTTCAAAGATTTTTCCCATAGAAGATAATGCAAGTTGAATTAATTAGTACATTCTAGTCAGAATTCGACTGACTGGTGATCTTTTGAGTAACATTTTGTAACATTCTTCATAGTATAACAAGACGTTAGCCACTGTATAATAAAACAAAAATAATGTAAAGTAAGGAAAGGCAACAGGAAGGTCTTTGTAAAGCGATACGGTCAATGACTTCTTATTTACAGCATACATATTGCTGTGATTAATGATGTTGTAGTAGTGGCTAATTAGTGTATTAACATCTGTTGGTAAAATTTATTTGTGTATGTAATTGACATTTAATGAATTGTATTGTTCATGTTATACTTAGCAGCCAGATACACTCCTACGGAGTAATAAGTTAAATATTTGGTTATATTTGCCGTTTTTTTACTCATCATGAATGGTACACTAAAGTTAATTTGAGCTAAAGTCTGACAAGATTTTTTTTGATGGGTTCGTTGAACTTAACTGAAGTGTTGTTTGACTTTTGGGGCCTAGTTCAACTAGAGGCTTCAACTTCATTTATAAAAATATTTCAGGAGTATTTGCATAAATATGTCATTCACCGCAGCGGAAAATTGGTGAAAATGAAACCAAGGTGTGTGAAGCTGGCTACTCTGTCTGTGTTGTAGTCGATACATCGAGCGTCTTCCCCTCATGTTCATATTCGGCATTGCCACGTCGCCGAGCACCATCCAGCACATGTTGCCCCACTCGGTGTCGTCGCTGCTGTGCATCGAGCTCTTCCAGTCTCTGTCGTGCACTCAACACCTTGCCACTGTCATGGACAAGGTGCACATTCATTCTCATTGCACAGATGACCTCAAAATTTACATTTGATTCTAAGTTTAACTAAATTCTGTATTTTTTTTGCTCCCTTCATTTTTATAGTTAATCCTGACATCGAAGTTCCCTTTTAAGCTGACTGGCAAAGTGATGCAGGTGCTGATTAGCCTTTTCCTCTATCACGACTTCTCCGTGCGAAACTTCATCAAGGGTGTACAGGTACCTACCCAATAGCTTCTGACAGCTTTGTTGAGTGTCTCATCCCGGATTGTAACTGTGTGTACAGTACAGTACTTTGTCTTCTGCATAGCTGTTCTATATAAAAAGCACCAAACTTGTAATTTTTTTTCACCTTCTGAGGTAGTATCCGAGGTAGGGATTGGCACCTGTGTGTAAAGAAATGCAAGAAAGGTGGGACAAAAGTGTCAAGTTTAACACTCCCCCATTGTGTTGAAAGCAATTGCAGCTCTCATTTCATACTTCACAGCAGATGCTGGCACTGATGTTATCACACATCTAACTATCTGATTGTGTTTTGCTGTTTTGAAGCACACATACTGTAGATGACAGTGCCCTGCCTTCACTGGGGTCTGTGTAAAATGGAATGGTTTAGGGGGGATTGCTGCATAAAAGAGGCTAATGGTATTGACTTTATGCTCAAGATGGCCCTGTTGGAGCACTTCCACTCGCAGCCTCTCAGCGTGCTGTGCTGCAAGAAGAAGGAAGCACTGCGTAACGCTGTACATCTCAGCCACGAGGGCCTGGAGAGGATCAGGCAGCTGCCTTCATTCACCAGGTACCTAAGTCACTGGTCAAAGTTCAAACTAACTCCATGTGGGCAAAAGTATGAGGACACGTGGCCGTTCAACCCTACTGGAAGTGATCTTTTGGGAAGTCTGTCCTATAAGATTTTAGGTGGAATTTTGTCATCATCCCAAAGGTGAGGTTAGGGCTTTGAAGTTCTCCAACACCAAACTCACCTAAGCATGTCTTTAGGGACCTTGCTTTTGTGCACTGGGATTAGAAAAGGACCTTCCTCAAACATTACCTACAAAAAACAACATTACAGTTGTCCTGAATTTTTTGGTAAAATGAAGATGTTAGAGTCATGGGCTATCAAGGTGTCGGGACTAACCCCTGATTGGTGTATTTTCTAATGGAAACTTTGGATTCATAATTTGTTCCACAATGGTGGCTGACCTCTGATTTGTTAGTAAACTGAAGTAATGGAAATGATCTATTCTGGTGTCCAACCATTTATAATTGCACAGGCAATGTTAAGTCCATCCATTTTCAACACCGCTTATCCTGGTTAGGGTCGCGGGGCGCTGGAGCCTATCCCAGCAGACTTCGGGTGAAAGGCGGACTACACCCTGAACTGGTCGCCAGTCAGTCGCAGGGCACATAGACACGGACAACCATTCGCACCCACATTCGCACCCACATTCACACCGTCACTGAATGGGAACTGAACCCACGCTGCCCGCACCAAAGTCAGGCGAGTGTACCACAACACCATCAGTGACCAATGTTAAGTCGCATTTTGAAATTTTTATATATGGCGAAAGCGTAATGCAAAGGTTTTGAACATCCTAAATTGTCACAGTCACAAGTAGCTATCAAAAATGGACTCTTTTAAAATATCAAACACTCAATGAGAGATAAAGCCGATGGAGTCTTAATTTCATAAAATGTACAGTGGGTACGGAATGTAATCAAACCCCCTTGAATGTTTCACTCTTTGTTATATTGCAGCCATTTAGTAAAATTTACTTAAGTAAATGGCTGCAATATAACAGAGAGTGAAAAATTTAAGGGGATCTGAATACATTCCATACCCACTGCAAGTGTGCTTACTTCATTTTCTTTAACATCCGATGTGTGCATTCTTCTCTCACGTTCTTCTTATTGAAGATTATCCTTTGAGTATGCGGCATTGCAGCAAAAAAAAAAAAAGTAGAGCTTGGTAGTCTGTAATCGGTCACACATGACAGCAGTTCTTTTTTCTTCTTCTTATTTGTACCAGCGTCTGTATTCATTACAGTATAAGGTGTGGCTCAATATTTTGTCCATGTGTTTTATGATTAATATAGCATCAATGGACTATTTGATAATGTATGCTCAGCATCTGTATGCTTCTTCAAAGGTATGTTGACAAGCAGGAATCCCAAGAGCAGGTTGGACTGTTAAAGGATGATGCTCACTTACAGGTACAATGTTCTCTTCGTTTTAACACAACACTTACCTGTGCTGACATGAACCCTCGAGCGAGACTTTCAACTGTGTTAGGAGGTTTGCCAAAAGCTGATAAAGGACCTTCATAAATACCACAAGAACTATTATCCCACGCTGAGGTGTCTTCACGCTTTGACCTCGTCGCTGCCTCGCTACCCCCTTGGAAAACAGGCAAGAAGTGACTTTATCTCAACAAAGCATCCTTTTTTCTAAACTTCCATTGTGGCTGTGGTGTAACACTGGATTACCCACAGATCCGGGAGCTCCATTTAATTTGCCTGGAGAAGAATGTTTGGGAGACGGAGGATTACCAGTCAGCCATGAAGCTGCTTAAGTAAGATGGGAAAATTAATCTTGCATGTCTTGGTATTTAAATGGCTCAAGTGTAAGCACTGGTTGTGTTGCAAATGAGAATATACACTCACTGGCCACAACATTTGGTACACCTGGACATACGCTCATTTCTATGAAATATTCTGCATGGTTGCAGTTGGCAGTGGTGTAATGTTACAAGAAAAAAGTAAACATTACAAGAGAAAAAAATATATCTAGCAATTTTATCGGGAGTGTCAAAATTCCCACACCCTCTAGAAAGCTGCTTTATATTCAGAACACAATATCACTAAGCATGAATACTCATGCAAATTACAACTTTAATTGATTACTTTTCCCCCCTCAATATTCTGGCTTTATTTTTGCAAAATGACAGATTTTTCTTGTTTACAATATTATTCTTGTGCATTTATGGCTTTTTCCTCATATATTGACTTATTTTATATAACTGACACTTTTCTCTCACTGACTTGTTTTAAGACTTTTCATAGTCATAAGACTTTATTCTCCTATTTTTTGATATAAAATTAAGACTTTTTCTCATTCCATTTTGTTTAAAAAAATGCCCTTTTACTGTAATCTTACATTTATTTTCCTGTATTCTTTTTACTTAATATTTTTTGTTTGCATACCTCTGTATATTTTGGTTAATAGAAATCCCGTGCAAAATACAATCACAGCGATAAACCCTATGGTAAACGGTCTGCACTTATATAGCGCTTTATCTACACCATCACAGTGCCCAAAGCGCTTTACAAAGCCTCACAGTCATATACCCATGGGCGACTGCCGCAATGCAAGGCACTTGCAGGCCCACTGGGAGCAAATTAGGGTTCAGTGTCTTGCCCAAGGACACTTTGACATGCGGACAGTTGTAGCCGGGATTTGAACCAGTGACCCTTCGACAACCCCCTCTACCTACTGAGCCCACAGCCACAGCCGCCTACTGCTATATGAATGTCAGCCAAAGCTGCGCGTTATCTTTGTAAAAGCAACAGTTTTTTATTTAAAAAAAAAAAAAAAAAAAAAAAAGTACAGGGGAGCCTTGGTTTACGGCAGCAGTGTAACACAATTTTGAAAGTAAGTTGGAATGTGACAGTGTATCACAAATGCAATAGAGTTATAATTACAGTAAATATGTTTGAAAAACATTTCTAGGCCATTAAATGTAAACTAATCCAATGAAAAATTCTATGTACATTAACTGAGCGTGCTTTCTACCTCCCGTATGGCGCAACGTAAAAAAGAGAGAGGTAAAGTCAACTTTGGGGTCTTACAGGGTGGCAGAAATGGGGACAGCAACAACATGGAGGAGCATGAACCAGGGAACATTCATGACGGCAACAGATTCCGAGAAGCAAGATAGTCCCCATCCATGGCCTTATTTAAGAGAATCGTTTGATGTTGTCAGCTTCAAAAATGATTTGTCAAATGTGTTGTTTTTTAGTTTGCATATATTCCTGTGCTTGCGTGGGGTTTCTCAGCGTACTCAAACTTCCTCCCATGTTTAAAAAAAAAAAAAAAAAAAAACATATGTCAGGTTGAAGGTGAAGACTCTAAATTGTCTTTAGGTGTGAATGTTAGTGGGAAGGGTTGTTTGTCTATATGTGATTGGCTGACAACCAGTTCAGAGTGCCTATAGCCCAAATTCAGCTGGATAGGCTCCAGCTCACTAACTACTCTGAGGATAAGCTACAGAAAATGGATGGATATACAGTGGGTACGGAAAGTATTCAGACCCCCTTAAAATTTTCACTCTTTGTTATATTGCAGCCATTTAATAAAATGTATTTGTCTTCTCGATGTACACACAAGCACACCATATTGACAGAAAAAAAACTGAATTGTTGACATTTTTGCAGATTTATTAAAAAATAAAAACTTAAATATCACACAGCCATTTACCCCCTTAACCACTAGAATGCGCCAATGTCAATGCCACAAATCAGGCTTTTCATTGCAGGTGACCAACCGCATGATTTATATATTTTTTGAAAACTTAAAGCTGTTATGATCCTGCCGTGGTTTCTCCTCCAGGATGTTGGCCAAAGACGAACTGATCGCTTTACTCCAGAGATGCGCGGAGATCCTGCGGTCCGCAAACTCGAAGAAGATGAAGAGCGCCCTCGTCCAGCTGGAAGACATGCTCAGCAAATTTAAGCAGTTGGACGGTGAGTTGTTAGCAGGATCTGCTGAGTGACGGCTTTGCGTAAATCGCCTCCTTTCCTTAGGATTGTTACTACAAAAGGACTAAGCATCACTTGCTGTTCTTCTACAAGCAGGGGGCAGTGAGGTGGTCCAATGTGATGAGGAGAGCCTGACCTCTCCTGTGAAGAACCTTCAGAAGAAGACTGACCTGTACCAGCTGCAGAAGGTACCGTAACTCTTCACTGTGGAAGGCTGCTGACAAATCGTTGTGGTGATAGCTGACGCCATATTTCACCTGCTCTCAACAGGCTCTTCTGGAGATGAACGAGTCTAGAAGGACCAAGAAACGCAGTCCCTTTGAGAATCTACGAAGTGAAGCACTCGAATTTATCGACAACCTCGTAAAGTGAGACAAATGGATCTTCTGATCGTCAGCCTCCTGTTTGTGAACACTTACTTGCTTATTGGCTTCGTAGGAGTCACCTGTATCTGCCAGAGTGTCAGACGCTGAATGAAGTGTGCTACTACAGCTCCTCATCCTCCGTGAGATGCCACCTCAACGCCACACCTCGCACCTCCATTCAGGCCGCACTCAGCAGCCCTTACTATTATCTTCTGGTATGTCAATGTTACATTTAAGCACTTTCAAGTCGTACTTTGAGCATGCACAGTTGCACACACGTGGTGGGACTGGGAGATTAAGTTGATATGTTGATTAAGGATTACGGCTATCTCGAGATAATCATACTTTTATCCGAAACACAGAGAAACCAAAATATATATATTTTTTTAAGATTTAGTTAGATGATTTGAAGGTAGTGTTTTTCGTTAGGTGGCACGGTGGATGACTGGTTAGAGCGTCTGCGTCACAGTTCTGAGGACTGGGGTTCAAATCCTGGCCCAGCCCGTGTGGAGTTTGGATATTTAAGATCTGTCCATTTATTTTCTATACTGCTTATCCTTATGAGGGTTGCGGGTGTGCTGGAGCCTATCCCAGCTGACTTTTGGTGAGAGGCAGGGTACACCCATCCGCCATCAGCATATGTTGGAACAGTTTGATAGGAATAAAGGGCAAGCAAAAATTGTTACATAAGATAGTCATTATGTCTATAATATGAGGTGACTCAGAAAGACTCCAGGACTTCTCACAAAAGATGCATTTCAAATCCGAATTATGTACTTGCAAGGAAACTGTAAATATGTACATTTCTGTTTTATTGTAATTATTACTTCACATTGAAGAAACACATTTGCAATGAACATTTTTTATAAGCAGAATCTGATTTGTATTTTTTTAAATTAGACAAAAAGGGGGGGCCTACTTTTTTAGAGATGTTTAATTGGAAATCAATGACAGTGTTTTGTTCATATTGTAATGAGGAGCTATGACGCTCCATTTCTATGGTTATCATCAAACTTTACCGCAATCATCACTCGCTATAAATAAAAATCAGCTAAATCTCCTGAGGTTTGCTGACGTCTCGTGTGCCTTCGCTCATGACGATGGTTTAAATGGCAGCTTTTGTTTGACGTCCGGGTCATTATTTTTCCTAACATTTTGGTTGAACTCCAAATTGAACCACTTTTGGGAGGATGGACTTTGGTGCGTTTCATTGTAAGTCAATTGTGAATGTTTTCGTTTAAAATGATAATTTGTTGTTTCAGAATGAAAGCCTAAAAACAGATGACGGGAGCATTTCCAACGCGGCGCCTGACATCTGTATCGCGTACAAGCTGCACCTGGAGTGCGGCCGCCTCATCAACCTCTATGACTGGATGCAAGTGAGTTCACTCGCCCTTTATGCCTCATAACAATAACATTGCCTTTCAACTTTGCCCTGATTAACGTCATAGATTAAAAAAAAAATCTGAGTAAGCTTCTGATTCTTGAGGTATTTAGTTTTTTCCCCCTCCATGTTGGTTGTTTTGTGAATCAATGTTTTTGATGCAAACATTTGACAGATTTGGATGGCGGTGTGATGGTGTTTTTGTTTTTAGGCCTTCTCTACTGTGGTGTCTGCAGCAGAGGGCAATGATCCAAATTCGGACAACTTTGGCAAAGTGGATGACGTCAAACAGTATCCTTTCCCAGTATGTTTTTTTTTTTTTATATGTTCAAAATTCATTCATCTTCCGTTCCGCTTATCCTCACTAGGGTCGCGGGCGTGCTAGAGCCTCTCCCAGCAATCTGGTGAGAGGCGGGATACACCCTGAACCGGTCGCCAGCCAATCGCAGGGCACATATAAGCAAACAACCATTCACACCTACGGCCAATTTAGAGTCGTCAATCAACCTACCATGCATGTTTTTGGGATGTGGGAGGAAACCGGAGAAAACCCATGCGGGCACGGGGAGAACATGCAATCTCCACACAGGCAGGGCCGGGATTTGAACCCCGGTCCTTAGAACTATGAGGCAGATGTGCTAACCAGTCGTCCACCGTGCCGCCCATGTTAAAAATTGAGTTTATAAAACAGCTTTGCAAGGTACGAGATACATGGAACACTTCCTTAACAGGGCTCCAGCGCTCGGTTCATCCGGGCTGTGTCGGAGATGGAATTTTTGGGGTTTATCAAGTCCACCAAGCAGAAGACAGACCACGTGGCCCGACTCACTTGGGGAGGATGCTGACCCATTGGTCCAAAAACAAAATATAAATTCCTTGAAAATTTTTTTTTTTTTTTTTTTTGTAGTTCTCCCTTTTAATTAAAGTTATTTGTATGACATCTTAGATCATGTGTTCATTTCTTAAAATATTAAAGGAATGAGTTGATGTTAGGTGATACAGTACACTGTACTATTTCCAAAGACAATACTGGACTGAGTACAGTATTGGATTTGGATTTAAACCAAGAGGCAGAATATCACAGAGTGGAAACCTTAATGGTCAAACACCCTAAAAGTGGTACAATTTGAAGTCACACCACTAAAAAACTGATTGTGAAAATGAAGTGTAATAACTAATGGAACTTATTACAACATTGTAAAGTATCTGGATGCTTGGTACAATTTGTTAATTTATCACAAGGCTTTATTTATTCCAGCACTACCTATAAATGGTCACATCAGGTGACATTATCATTCTGATAATGCCTTCCTTTCCCCCCTCTGTTATTGTGTGTTCAAAGACCTGAGTGGTTTTGCTGGATTTTGGTTTTATTATGTGGTTCTCTTTATACTTATTTGACAGTTAATAATATTAGAAATAAGCTGTGGCCCAATGGTTAAGATCATCGCCTGCCACCGTGGGGGACCTAGGTTCAAGACCCCGACCGGACCATCCACCGGACTCGCGGCTGTGGTGTCCTTGACAGACACTGATACCCCGAACTGCGCTTCAGCTGCCCCCTGCTCCAGTGTGTTCCACTAACAAGTGTGTTTTCACTGTGATGGGTAAAATGCAGTGAACAAATTTCATGACAATAAAGGTGATTCTAACTCTTAACTTCTAAATAGCCTAAACCAGTTAATTCATCACATTGCATTGTTTCCTGTAGGAAATACTACACCTCGGAAGTCAACCAACAGCATGCAACGGATTGTGTTCGACTTTGGAGGTTCCAGTGCATTAGGTACACAATCAGGTGAGATCCAATACAATCCGTGTCAAAAGTCAGTTGGTGAGTCATTTTGCTAACCGCATGGTGTGTAGTGGCGAGCACATCTGCCTCACAGTTCTGAGGTTCCAAACCTGTGCTTGGGTGGCTTTTCCCCAGGTACTCTGGCTTCCTCCCCCATTCCATAAACATGCATGTGCAAGACGAAATTGGTCGTAAAATGTCAATTATGTGCACTGTGATTGACTGTCGACCTTCCAGGGTGTACCTAATGGATGGACGTTTTCCTACAAGTGTAAAATTTTACTCCACAGCTATTGTATTGACTTTCATTAGATTGTGCAAGTGTACCTTATGTTGTCTTTTGTAGGGAAAATAACCCCAAAGGTCTATAGACTGCAGGCTTTAACATTAAGTCCTTTATTGTTTTTCTGATTAAGTACAATGGGTTCAAAGTTATATCAGTAAAACAAATGAAAATAAATAAAATGCTTGGTCAGGGAAGGAAGGGAAGAAAATATCTATTTGACCTACTTAGTGCTTAATTATAAAAAGGAACAAACAGAGGAGCGACTGCAAGCTTCCTCTGTTTGACAGCAAACTCAACGCTGCTCCAACATATTTACATGTAACAAACTGAAGCGTGAACATGCTGGGAATGCTGATAATTATCACAAAATGTGTGACAACTGTCAGCACGCGCACAGCTTGGCCCAATCACCCAGGTGGGAAGAAGGGGAGTGGGGATAAGAAGGGGTCCGCTTACATCGGGAAGCACCGGGTTGTTTACAACCATTTGCCCAACCACAGAAATATGGCACAGTAAGAAAAAGTTTCATTTAAACTAAACTGAATCTCGTAACAACGATGGTTTTTTTTTTTTGGTGTTTTTTTTTTTTTTGTCCTTCCCGGAGGTGTCACACAATCTGTATGCAGCGAGAGGCAGCTGTCCTGTGCGCTCAGGAAACATCTGGAGAAGAAATGCAGATGTGTAACTAAAGAGTCCCCTGTGGGACAAGAATGTGGGAATGACGCATAGAGACCACTCACAGCTCGCAGGTTGTTCACCGAATCGTCGCATTAGCTGGTCATGTGTGAACTTCACAAAAGTGTCATATTGTTCTGCAATGACAAACAATACACACTTGGATTTGGAACATTTTGAAGATTAAATTACCACTATTACAGGTGTGACTCTTCATCCGTGTCAAAGCACAGCCTTATCCAGATCCTCACTCTAAACTGAATGGGTTGGAGCTGTGAAAAAGTAATGGCTAACACCTTTAATTGGTTTCTTACCCACTCAGGTTGGCCATAAAGCTCTAGGAAAATCAGCAGTCAAAATTATACAAAAGCCAAGTAGGAGAACACTTGGTCAACGTTTCTGTCTGATCACTACCGTTTTCTCAGTGTCTTGTGTTACAAACAGCGGGGGACATGTACCTACCTGCCAGTTTGGATGTCATGGTCTCCTCGTACTCCTCTCGCACCTTCTCTTCCCTTTCTTTCAGCAGGCGTTCACAGATCATCCCAACTTGTTTGAGGGTAAATAGTGGCTGCTCCTTCCTCGACGGGGAAACGGCTCCAGAAGGCGTCGCTGCACAACCCAAACAAGCATCTTCACGGTGAGTCAATCTCCAGTGTATAAAAGGAAACAACTACAGCAATGTATTCCTTTAAACTCTAATTCTTTCGTAAAGCATTACTATTATAGTATTGATATACCTTACCAGACACCGTGGGCCGGAATTTTAAAAACAAACACCAAAGGCACCAAGGGGGGGGGGGGGGGGTGCCCGTAGAGAATCTTTTTGATTTTAACAAATTAAGCTATCTGGAAGACTCTGAAGAGTACAATAAGGCAAAAATAAACATTTTCTTCACACAGAAAAACATTTTATATACACCGCTCAAGTACATGTTGATCTACAAATTTAAGATTCAAATTACATTTGTCTCATTTCTTTGCTTTTTTGTTTTGGCCTCCCACTTGAGCCAGGCCCATCTCCACCTGCACCTGATGCCTGCTTCAAGCTGTGCTACATGAATCCAATCCTCCTCTTTAACCACTCTCAGACTGTAAAAGAATTGACTAAAATCATTCTGTTTCACTTCATTTTTCACTATTACCAACTTCAAAGGCTAATCCCAAATGCATCCTCCATGAAAATATTAAACTCCAACATCGCTCCGTCGCTTAATGCATTTAAGATTAACATCTGTAAACTAATTGGATAATTGTAGGCACGTTTCCTAATTAATACAAGATGTACTAGCGGATCAGCTCTTGTCGTCGAAGTTATGTGTGCTTCGCGGTTCCGCTGGGACCACAACCTGCAGCACCTCAACACGAAAATACAAAAGATCAGTGCAACAAATACAACACTGGCTGATTTGATGAGCAAAAATGTTGCTGAAACGTCGTAGGAGTAGCAATAGAGGACGTCCGCTCCAGATGGTGGGTAGAGTAGCCAAATATTGTACTCAAGTAAGAGTACTTTTACTTGACAATAATGTCACTCAGGTCTCATCTTGGGCTGGCTTATCTAGTGTTAATTCCCATGCCCGGGAAGCCCAATAGAAGACGACGTGTGAGGTCATGTGACTTTCTTGTAGTGTTCGATTGGTGAACTCGACTTAAACGTCACTAGCGCTTAAATTAGATTGGGGCAAACATCGTCCAATGCGGACGTCGAAGTCTCGCGCGCGAAATAGTTGATAAATCAGCAATAATTGATAAATAAAAGTAGCGAGCAAAATTGATATCATTGTAACGGAGTAAAAGTACCGTTACTTCTTAGCAGCAGAAGTGTTTTTTCTGGTCTCGTCAACTCCTGTGACTTATCCAAAGCAGGTCACGAACGCCTATGACGACAGCGACATGTTACATTCATGGAGTCATTGGGTGGTGGTCATGACAGACTATACAGTCACTGGCCAACTTTAAAAAATTTAATGAATAAATCACTGTGTATTCATTTGGCAAGCTCGACGACTATCTAAACTTCCATTGGCCCACTTTGTAATTACTGTTCATGTAGTCATTGGGCAATCTACACATCCATGATTTTACTGTCACAGGCTGGATTTTCAGTCACTGTTCATGCAGTTGTCAACCATCTACATGTAAATGATTTTTGTTATTGGCTCCCTTGGAAAACTGTTCATGCAGTCATTGGGTCTTAGAGAGAACCACAAATTGCTCTTGAGGTCACAGTGTATATACACATTCATTACACGTGGGATCAAAGATTACTCTTGGTAAGAAAATTATTTTTAACCATGTCTAATTGAACAAATGACAATTTGGGTAAAATTAGGCCATGGAAAAGGATATCTTCAAGAACTAAAAGTGACATGTAGCAGTACATGTTTTAAAACATATATAATTTAAACATAATCTGGCCAAAAGTAATCAACATCTTAATCTACAGTTTTCACATATAGATGTACTTACACTCTGTTGTTGTTTTAGTTAAAGTAAATACAAATTTGGAGACCATAATATTGTAACGCAGCTAGTATAAATTGGCAGTGCATTGTAATAAACAATGTACGACACGTTGGCAGTAACTCGGCCTTGGGTGTGTGCATTGACCAACCTGACATGGTGGACTGGGACTGGGATGGAGGAGATTCTGGAGAGCAGCAGCACTCTGGCGGCTGGTAGCCTCCAGCCTCTAGATGCTTCCTCTTTTGTATGCGTTTGTACTCCTGCTTAATGCTGTGAAGTATTTGTTCTAGGGCGAGGGGGACAAAAGGACGGTTGACAAAAGACATTATTGTCTTAACGAGGCAGAACTACAGGTTGGTAAGGCCTCTGGGCTCCAACTTTGCTCGCTAGTTAGGAAGATTACCTGCGCTCAGTCTAGAGGATGACTCCCCGAATGGCGAAGGCTCCATGCTCAGATACTTCCTGGGGGACGAGGACGACGGAGACACGGGCATGCACCTTCGTCTTTTGGGGGAAGCGGGACTCAGGAGCGGATCGAAATCCATGGTTCTCTTCAGGGTAGCTCCGCACGCCATTGCTTGAAACGGATCAAAAAGGAGGAAGAGGTGTCAAGCCAAGCCCCAAATGAAGTCTACATTGTCAGACGTTTACAGTCGTAAGGTTATGAATTCGTCATCACAGGCAGCTGTCATCGCTAGAGTCTCTACTAAAACCACACGGTGCCGCTTATCAGGCACATGATAATCATGTTGCGCAGCTGAGCCTTTAAATTGCTGCTAACGAGCTAACGTTAGCGCCTGAAAACAAAGCTAACGGTAGCTTTAGCTGTCTGCTTCTATATTTATTTTCATGTCTTACCTTTTAAAGGAGGGTGTCTTGTATCGTAATTGAAGTGTCGTCCAAAAGTTGTTTCCTGAAAAAAAAAAAGTTGGAAGCTTGCAGCCCAGCAGCGGGCTGACTGCCGTTGAAGATAGCGGACGGAGCTAGCTTTAGCAGACGCGACTCGGCTCCCCACTTCGGCTGGTGGCGTCACAGGTGACCTCACTGCAATGCATGCTGGGGGTTGTAGTAAAGGGCGCCACTCAAAGGTGGACGACGTACTGTGTCGATAGCGACGTCCTTAAAGGGCTGACGTTAACAGTTCGTTTTCCCCTTTTCGGTGTTTTTGCACGGCATCAGAGGCTAAGTGGCTTTAATCACCGGTCTGACCGAAGCACGTTCAAATCAAAATGAAAACGAGGCACGTCTGTGTCCACAAGAGGTCAGTGTTACCCAACTTTAAACTATAGCTAGTTTATGTGTATATTCGTTTTTACATTTTACTGAAATCCAGCATCTGGTCAGGGTCCAGACTCCAGGCTGTAATTGACTGCAATATATTTGCAACAAAAGTATTAAACAGGGAAAGTTTATAATTGTTCTTTTGTCCCATTAATTTTGTTTCCTTAAAAAGTGGGAGGCACACATAGAAACTAAGGTAATTGCTACACATTCACCAAATTTAGTTGTAAATGCCCTCAAATTTAAAGTTGAAAGTCTGCAGTTGAAGTACATCTTGTTTTCTTTCATTTCAAATCCATTATGGTGGTGTTTAGTTTGCACACCCAATTAGGCATGTGACTGTGTTCAGAATTAGTCATATTTAAACTCCCATTAGATGGGATTCAGCACCCACACGGTACCATTTTGTCCCAGATTACCGCAAATAAAATTTGTCTGTTCTAGTAGGCTTTTGCTGGTATTGATTTTGCTTTCGAGCGGAGGCCTGAAGGTTCAGGGCGAACGATAAATGCTATTTGGGACTGTTCATAATTCCCTCCACCTTGACTAAGTCCCCCAGTTATAGCTGAAGAAAAACAGACGGGTACCACTTATTTGGAAAATAAGGCTTCCTTCCGTCTTGTCACCGTAGTTCGGACATATTAAGAAAATTGGAGATTGTTTTCATATGTCCTAAACAACCAGTACTTGCCCGAAATTCATGCAGCTTCATAATGTTGTTGTTGGCCTCTTGCAAGCCTTGCTGACCAGATTTTCTTCTGGATTTTTCATCAATTTTGGAATTTTTGGAAGGACTTCCAGTTCTTGGTAATGTCACTGTTGTGCCATATTTTCTCCATTTGATGATGACTGTCTTCACTGTGTTCCGTTATTTAATGGCTTGGAAATTATTTGACACCCTTCTCCTGACCAGGCAATATTGACGATGGATGGATAGATAAAATAAAGCAATGTGTTCTCTTCTGGCTTTCGATGTTTCCTAATATTTTGTGGATACATTGGCCACACATTGTGGTCGGGGTTAGCGCATCTGCCTTGTAGTTCTGAGGTTTTGGGTTTGAATACTGGCTCTTCACTTATGTAGTTCACATGTTCTTCTTCTTGTGCTTCTGTGGGTTTTCTTCCAAATTTCCAAAAACACTTCTTAGGTTAATTGAAGGCTAAATTGTGAGCTCCAGCTCTTCAGTGAGCCAATGCATACAAGTGCTGTAGAAAATGGAAGGATGGATTATGTCTGTCTCTCTGACACACACAAATGCATGAATTACTTGTAAATTAGGTGCACTACGTTTGGTGGCATTTCATCGTTTTATTAGGAAAAAAGATCACCTGTTGTCTTGCGATTTCATGATGAGAAAAAATAAGCAGATTTTCTATATTGACTGAAGACAGAATGGCACTATGGATCCTTGACATCAATACGGCAGTGTCAATTTGTCACACAATGTTTTACAAGCACACTCAACATTCCTGTAAGCTACAAATATTTTCTGCTATCGAAAAAGCCAAGCATGTTTCGCAGTTTTTGCTTTGCAAAACCAACTCTAGAATTCTACAATAAACAACTGAAGAGTGGTGAGATGCCAAACATCACAACATCTTACATAACCACCCACGACTGCTTTCGAGTCAAAGATGCTACTTTCTATCAAGTAGTTTAATAGTGCAGTTTTCCCAGCAGACATTTTGGAAGGACTACGGCCACACTATTGCTATGCTCTGATGTTGTTTAGCAGTGGTGAGGAACCTATGTTTCATGGGTCATGCTACACCGCATTTATCCTGCACGCCATGCAATTCTAAATACAAAGACAGAAAAGATCACCGAAACATTTAACCCACAAATGCTCATTAAAACAATCAAAAAACCTAAATAAATAAATAAATACATAAATCAATAAATATACATTTGCCCTACAATTGACTCCAGACCACTCCAGCGTAGTGTAGTCTGCCTTTCTCCTGATGTCAGCTGGGGTATTTTCCAGCTCCCCGTAACCCTGAACAGGATAAGCGGTACGAAAAATGGATGGATGGACAAATAAAACATTTGTTCATCAATTTACTATGGACGTTTTAATAAACTGAATGGCTTTCTAAGAGGGAAATGGTTTCCCCATGCCTGTGATATACAGTAGTATTTAAATAGTAACAATAAATATGGTCACCCTTAAGTTGTTTATGATTGAAACATAACACAAAGCAAACAGATTTCATTATTTATCCATCAGGAACACCTGCACAACCTAGTGGCATCCATGCAATTAAGTGACCAATTTGCAGAAAAGGGGGTTAAATTAAAGCAACACATTTTATAGGACTCCAGATAATGCTCGGTGGGCCCAATTAAAGACTTGAACATTCTGGATGTGGCCCGCAGACCATACTTTGCCCACCCCTGGTTTAGATAGTGCAGGTGTACCGAAGGAAGCAGTTGCAGGGTCGACCTTCAAAGCAAGCTTCCAGTGATGTCAGAAGAGAGTAATTCTTTGACACGCACCGCACTCAAAAAGCAAGTGCAGTGAAAAGAAAATCAGTTGAATTGACTTCATTCAAACATGTACATGTCTTGCACATGACAAAAATGTATTTAACACATATTATGAGAGGATCTTTGATGAAAAGAGGGGCAAATGAGTTTACCACATTTTGATCATGGCCAAATGAAAATGAAGTGCTTTTTTTTTTTTTTTCTCTCTCCAAGTTCAAGGAGGCGCAGTTTATCCTACTCTACTACTCTACTTGTATCACAGTCAGAAGGCTTTTACACTGAATCTGCGGTAGAAGTTGTATCTTTCACTCCAGAAATATAAACTTGGGCCACTTTGACTCGAATGTTCCCACCACTAGCTCCGCTATCTTTGCCTCTTACGGTCCTGCTGTTCCAGTCGCTCTCCCCGCTGTTGTCCAGAGGAGATGCGCTTCCCTGACACAGGTGGCAGATGTTGCCGAAAGCCCTGCGCAGGTCCTTGCTCCTCATGGCGTAAATGACGGGGTTGGCGGTGGAGTTGAGCAGGCACAGCATGCTGCAGAAAGCAAACACGGTCTTTATGAAGTCGTCCACTTTTCCCAAGAGGTCGTAAACCATGATGGCGAGGAGCGGCCCCCAGCAGATGATGAGGGCCACCAAGATGAGCACAAGGGTCTTGGCCAACCGGAGGTCCATGCGTGCTTGCTCAGGCCTCACCATCTGAACCTTGGTACCCTCCGCTGTGTAGACGATGACGCTCCTCTGGGAGGTGCGGCTCAGCATGCGCACAGCGTGGTGGTGCGACTTCCACAGAATGAACATGTAGGCGTAGATGATGAAGAGCAGCAGGACGCTGGTCATCCCGATCCAGAACATCAGGTACCTCTCATCGATGAGGGGGAAAATGTCCGAGCAGACAGAGTTAAGGCGCTTGCAGTTCCAGCCCAGCAGGGGCAGCAGTGCAAACACAATGGACACGCTCCACATGAGGCTAAAGGCCACGACCGCTTTGGTCTTGGTCACGATACGCTTGTACGCCATGGGCCTGTGGATGGAGATGTAACGGTCGATGGCGGTGAGGAAGAGGCTGCCCACGGAGGCGGTGAAGGAGGCGATAACGCCGGCCAGCTTGAACAGGAAAACTTCGGGGCTGTCTTTCCTGTGGAGGACGTGGAAGTCCAGGAAGCTGTAGACGAAAATGATGCTGCCGATGAGGTCCGCCACAGCCAGGCTGCCTATGAAGTGGTAGGACGGTCGGGATCGCAGCGTCTGCGAATGCAGGATGACACACAGCACAATCAGGTTCTCCAGCACTGTGAACGTACCCAACGTGAGGGCCAAGATGGCGATGGCCAGCTGCTGGCCCGGAGTCAGGATCATAAAACACTCCATGTTGTCCACAAAGTTCTCCCCGCACTGAACCGCCATCCCACCAGTTCCATTAGTCACCAGAAGGTCTGACATGTTGGTGGGGAGAATGGGTGTGAGGGTGTTGTAAATGACCTTGTTTGCGCTACTATTGGATGCGCAGTACGTTTTGTCAGAGCGGAATCCAGGTTTGGCGGAACTGTCGTCGTAGACTGCGTCGTTGGAGCCCAGGTACGGCATGACTGTTGTCAGCGCGCTCGTGGTGGCGCCTGCCAGCCGGTGCAGAGCCGACTTCATGGCTGAGAGGTGGTACTACAGTGGGTCAGCGGACTGGCGTGCAAACAGTCCAAAAAGACAATATAAAAGGTTATTCTTCTTAGACAATAAAGCCTTACAGCATCAGGTAGACATAATACTGTAAGGGCACAATAAATTAACGTAATTTAAAACATAAGAATTGGATTCCATTGAAAAGAAAAAGGCCGGCACGGTGAATGACTGGTTAGAGCGTCTGCCTCACAGTTCTGAGGACCGGGGTTCAATGCCCGGCCTCGCCTGTGTAGAGTTTGCATGTTCTCTCCGTGCCTGCGTGGAGTTTCCTCCCACATCCCAAAAACATGCATGCTAGGTTGATTGAAGTCTCTCATTTGCCCGTAGGTGTGAATGTGAGTGCGAATGGTTGCTTGTTTAAGTGTACCCTGCGATTGGCTGGCAACCAGTTCAGGGTGTACCCCACCTCCTGCCCGATGATATCTGGGATAGGCTCCAGCACTCCCGCGACCCTTGTGAGGAGAAGCGGCTCAGGAAATGGATAGAGGGATGGATGAACAGAAAAATATTTTTAAAATATGGTTGTTGCTTGTCCACCCCCCAAAACTAACTTTGTTCAACTACAGTACAAGAGCTCCATCAAAATATGTGCCTTTATATCATGGTTTTTTTTCTGATATAAAAGTTGAGACCATGATAACTCATCAATCAAAAAATTGTGAGTAACTGAACAATTCAATTGAAGAATAAGCAGGAGACATTTTTTGAATACAGTTATCTTTAATTACAGTAAAGAAGTATGATCAAAGCATTTTCTGTTAAACTTTGAAAACATTTCCCCAACAATAATGTGACCTACAAGCTGTAAAAATGAATCGGAATAGACTTTAGGTGGCAAAATATTAAAAAAAAATGTCTGTGCCTTTTTGTTTTTCCTTCCTTTTGAAACATTTCTTTTGCAGAACTGATTACAATCTTGTCATGTTTTGTGATTAGCACTATCAGAGAGACAAAAATGACCTCCGCCAAGAATGTTTTCATCACTATTTGCTGGATGGATTGGACAAAAACTGTTCCATCTTGATGCAGATCTGGATACAAGTTCAGATTGTCTTCATGCCGCCCCTTTATTAATTCATTTCTCAGTGACTCATGAATCGCTCTGAATGACAAAACTGAGGCAAGGGGTTAATTCAAGGCCACAATATGGTGGTCTTCCCAAATACTGTCAATATTAGAAGGCCGTTGTGGTTTGTTTATATAGAAGCACCGAGAGGTGTTTCTGAAACATCGCTTTATCTTATTTACTGTGTGAATGGGTCAAAATATTAGAAACAGCTATCACTATAATGCAGTGCAGTTATACACCACTGCAAAGTACAAGCACATCAAATTGTTAAATGAATGCCTTTCTGTCAGTGTCAAACTTTTTGCGACATGTCTTGTATGGGACCTATAACGAAGTGATTGTGTCTGTGTCATGAATGCAAATGTGGCAAGAAAAGCAATATGTTAAGTGTTAAAAGATGCATGATGATGCCATCGTATTTGCTGGGGTGAATCAGCGCAGCTGACAGCAGAGCAGACAATAGTGAGAAAGTGAACAGTTGATGACAAGGTTGCGCGGCCTCGGGGGAAATCACTGCGTTAAGTATGTCGGACAGCCAACGCTTGCTTATCAATTAAAAGCAGGGCATTCAACATGAGGGTTTTTAATTCAATCATCATCCATTTAATGCAGTGTCAAAATGTCCGCACAGGCATCTACATTTTGGATGATTTCCATGAGTAGCAGACGTGTTTTGCATAAAAACTTGGGATAGGTGCTTTATTGACTTATGATTATGCATGTAACTTCCTACAGGGCAATGGGAAATTCTTGAATATCCTTGTTCAGTACTTCGGGAATAATTGACATAGGATGGATGCAATAGTACACTTATGCGGCATCAACATATAATTGTTTACCTTTCATTTTTTTCTTTTGAACATAATTAGACAAAATAACAACATGGAGTGGGGTAAAGTTAAGTTTTTCTGGCACATTCTTGCTTCTTTCCTCTGTGCTGCATTTGTGATCATATTTTGATCAATGCTGCTTCAATTTAAAACAGACATAGGGCATTACGTCGAAGGAGTACTTAATACAGAACTTCACTAATGAATTACAGTGCTGATCAAAATACAAATAAGAACTGACAGAAATTAAACATGCATCCACATACCTTAACTTGGCACTTGTCCATGACTCAACATTGATGTAAAGCATCTGACCAAAATATGCATATTCATCGCATTTTGTTGCAGCAACTCCCCTCACCCCCAAAATAAGTTAACAAAATATGTTTTGTGATGACGTGGCCGCTATTTTCTCGCATGTGGATCCAGATGAGGATGTCAGTAAGCGTAGAAAGCTTGCAGGCAGCCGGTGGGAGTGTGTGGGTTTGTGCGAGAGTGGGTGTCTTTTTTTTTTTTTTTGTATGTGTGTGCGTCTGGTCACGTGGTGTCACACGCACGTGGGGTGAATCTGCGCGCGCACCGCCTCTCAGCTCACGACCCAAACCACTTCGTTATTAATAAATGAACAGAGAGGCAACCGCGTGTACACATGCATGCTCACAGACACCGACAATTAATGGTATTAGCAAAAATGTGAATTGTGTTTTAAAAATAGAAAACAAAAACAAACCTTTGATTTAATACTTTTTATATTACAGTTGTGAATATTTTGAATGTGACATGACATGAGATGAACTTATTGTGGCTTTCCACAGAAGAGAATTTGCAATTTCTGTCGTACTGTATCTCCGAGTGGCGTCTTTGATCTATATTCAAAACACTTTTTGTTATATTTGATAAGAAAAAAATGTAGATACATGTTTTTCATTGGATATTCCATTTGTTGTAACAGCTGTTGTGCTCAGTATTTGTGTTCTGGTTATTATTTTTACTTCAGTAGTTATCGTGCAAACGTAGATGTCATATCCTCCCTTACTCGTATAGTTACCGTAAATAAGGGGATGCTTGTCTTCATTACATTGTGTGGGTCTAGTTTATTGTTTTGTCCAGCGAGTTTCTAGTTGAATTGGCAGTAATCTATATGAGTTCTCATTCTCTATTTTAAAGATAGAAGGTTTTGGATTCAGCGTGTATCATTACTTTCAATAAAATGTACTGGTCTTTTTTCATGATGGCACCTTTCCTTTCCTTTCCTTTCCTTTCCCTTTTTCTTTCCTCTTTCTCCCCCATTTTTGTGTGCAGCTGCATGATTATTTCCACTATTATTCTCTCCCAGCAGAGCCATTGCCCAATTTACATGGCTCTTGTTGTGGAAAATACATGCCATTTGGACGCAGAACAACATGGCAAAAACAATTAACGCGCTTGCAGAACTGCCCATCACTTGTGGCACTACAGTGTATATATATCAAAAAAAAAATCCAATTAAAGTCAAAGTGAATCATCATGTTAATTCAAGTTAAATGCAAATAAGAATGCTGCAAATCATGTTGCTCTTGTCTTGAGTTGAGCATGAAGGTGTTTTGGCTCAGAAAGTGAAAAGCAGCAGGCAGACATCCATCATCATAATTAGCACCATTATTTCAGTCAGGGAGAGAGATTTTCAACACAAGGCTGTCTGACAAATGACAAAGGGCTTACATTGACTGGTATGAGAAGCGAAAGCTATCATTTTATGTTTGCCTCTGCCGGTGAATGCGCCAAGCAGCTTAGCACAATTGATTTTGGTAGACTTGCCTTTGAAACGGCAGGCCAACACATCTGATTTGATATTGATCTGTTGTTTGAATGCTTTTACACATTTTCAACTTTTTGCCCGGAAGAAAAAAAGCATGGATTTTGCTATTCTTTCAGTGATATTTTCCTGAGCTATTGTACAACCATATGGTTGTTCTTGCAGATGGCTGATTATTTGCAATCAGGGTTGCAAATGCAGTGTTTCCACTCCAAGGTGGGTGGGCTGTCTCTGGTGTGTTTGTGAGGGGGGAACAGATGATGAGAGGAAGTGTGAGGAGGAAAAAGATGCTGTTACTGTGATCTACCGAAAGAAAGTTTCGTTTAAAAACTGAGCTGTAGTCACCAGCGAAACAGCAGAAACTTGATTGTGTTATCTTAAGTCAGGTACAAATAGAGACTTATTTACACAGAAACAGGCTCAGCGGGTCCATACCCACAATCAGGCCTAATTTGACTATTTTTCCTCTCTTACGATCAAAGTTTGCAATAGGGCAATTCTTGGATGTGTCTAAAGATTATCATGAGCGATGTAGGGTGTGTTCAGAGTGATTTTTTTCCCCTCCACGATCTGCTCGTAAAACGGCCAGGGGCCGACAATCGTAAATGTTGAATCGGTTCTTAGAATATTTTATTCTCAGATGGAAAACATGCAGTAGCCATCAGAGGAATTGTAGCCAAGAGTAAAAGTGTTGTATATCAACTTCTCAGAATCAGAATCATCTTTATTTGCCGAGTATGTCCAAAAAACAGGAAGGAATTTGTTGGAGCCGCTCTAGTACGACAACAGACCGACATCTCATCTTGATGAGAACGAGAGCCGCAGAAAGAAATCCAGATTGATGCATGACTCGGTAAGTACATTTATGATCATAGTTTATTATGTAGCTTTTGTACATGCAATGATATTGAATACGTAGCTTGTTGTTGCTGAATATTCACTAATTGTATGGTTTCAAATAAACTGGACAGAAATTGGTGAACATACGTAAGTAACATTCTTGCAAATTTGCACTCTCACGAGAATGAAAAGACCGAATAATGGCTGTCCACATAACCAAGTTAGATGCAATGTTTTAAACACACACACACACATGTATTAGAGTAACTGCTTTGTAGATTTAAGTCAACAGCTTGTGATAAAGAAGATATGCACATTTAGAATATATATGTTTGTTTGGACATTGTGGGTTTTGTACCCATTTAATTTATTCATCCTTTATTAAGTAAAGTGAACATTCTAACTACAATTATTAATATACAGTACAATGAAAAAAACAGTAACCCAAATCTGTCCCATTTGGATACAAATACTAGCTCTACACTAAATATTAAACAAATATAAAAACATGAATGAAAAAAATTCAGACAATTAAATTGCGTTTTTAAAGAGAGACAACTTTAGTCTATATTTACAGTGCAAAAGTAATATGTTGGACCAGATCCGGTTTTGGTGCAATACACAAACATTTGTAGTATATAAAAACAAACTTTTTTTGAAAAAAAGAAATCATGCAAACTATACAATAGCTATATGTATATGGTCCATTTTAGTTTTATCGTACAAGACAAGTTATCATTCCACACATCTTATGAATGCAGCTTATCATATTCTATTTATTATGCCGATAGGCTTTTTAAACAGGACCGCTGTTAACTAATCTAAGCATGTATCTGAGAGCAGAATGGTGGATTTTCTCACAGTGTAGTGTGGCCAGTGGGATGCAAGCATCCCCTTCATGCACCATTTAGTCACATTAAGATCTAGTTTATCTGAGCTGAATGCTGGGGTGATCACAAAGACTTAGCATGCGGTTCAGTGGACGCTCTCTTGCAGAAAACACTATGCAAATCAGCGCTCCAGGCACGCATACACGCGCGCACGCACACACACATCAGCTCCAAATCAAGCTCATCGCTCATATTTTGGGGATGATGTTGGCACCAGGAACATACCCTCTAGTTTTACAGAATGATCTCCATGATTGCCAGCTAGGCCATGAACTCAATGCGATGATCATGAAACTCTGGACAAGTGGGAACGTGCGGGTGCGAGCCCCGACGGCCTCGAAGGGTCGTCGTCCTCGCCAAGTCAGAGCCACAGTGTAATTCATTTGGCCCGGAAGCAGGTGCACAGACCTTCCCAGACTGACAAGAACACCCAAATGGGCCTGACTGCGGTGACGCAACCGTGGCTTTATCTGGAACCACTCGGCTCTTTTCTGTCAGCTGGATGACACCTTGTGAAATGGAATGTGGTTTGTTTCCCCCCTTTTTCTATTTTGAGACTGTCACTTTGTTGTTGTTTAGGGATGTCTTAACAACCGTACAAAAAAATATTGATAACATTAGAAATGACATAGGATACCTGTATCTACCACTGTTCATTTGTCTTCTTAAAATATAGAAACTTTGTTGCTAACCGAAACAGCAGCACATGCCAAGACATTAACTGGTGAAATAAGTGTAAAAAGACCAAATAGACACATCCCCTTCCATCTACATTTTAGTTAATAACTGACCTTGACCATAAGTTAACTGTGGAGTCCATTTGAACTACGTTGGTAACCAAAACAGCAGCACACACCGATGCACATAAACAGTCCCTCGGATAAAATGAAATTTGGTATCGTGTATCACCGAATAGACACCTCTGTCCATCTGCGTTTGATCGCGGCCATGCGATAACTGCTGAGCTCGTGTGAACTTAGTTTGCTTCCCAAAAGGAGCAGCACGTACTGGAGCTCATAAACAGCCTCAGGTGAATTTAATCACCTAATAGAACCCCCCAACCTGCATTCAAGTAAGTAAACAACAACGATTAGTTTTTAAGTAGACTGACATTTGCTCGCGCCAGAGTGCTGTGTGCGACTGTGCGTCCATGTTTATGCTCTACATGACAGATTTAGTTCTTGCCATTGCTGGTCCCTTTTAACTCCAGTGTGACTTGATTGTTCTTGTAATGTACTTTTATTTTGTCCGTCATTTTAACTGATGAAAAAAATGACCCAAATCGATGTGCATGAATTATTTCATTTATTTCACATTTTACGTTTTTACAAATAAATGCCTTCCCTCCCATCTGTTTTGGAGAAAATAAACACTGGGCCACATTATGAGGGAAACATCCAAAAGATAAAGTGTACATAAAAAAACAAAACAAAGTAATAATATATTTGAAATGAGAGATCCATTTTTCATAACTGATTTCTAAATAAAACCAGTGAGTGGAATGTGTTGTTGTTCTTTTTGAAAAGGAGTATGTCAACGTAAGTTCAAGTTGAAGTTTTGGACATTAAGGGTTTCCACCTGTGAGCATTTGTACCCTTTTCATTTTTGGATTATCAAAGAAAAAGAACCGTAGATCACAAATAAATGTACTAACATACTGTGCTTCCTAAAATGTGGAAATATGATCGCAGCATATCCATCATTGTCAAGTTATTTTCTATTTTAGTCCTTTCGAGTTGCCGAAATTGCGTTAAAGTGACACAACAATGACTTTAAAATTGCTTTGGGATTTTGGGTCCTTGTGTTTGGCCGGTAATTACTAGAGGTGGAAAAGTAGTGCTGCCAGTGCCTACTGATTATGTTCGACGTTTATTTATTGCACTTCCTTTGAACTGTTTTCAGCAGCTGTGATAACCTCACAATTGCCACTGCAGCTGCCAACACAAACACGCCGCGGTGGGCACACACACATCAAAGTATTGAATTATAGTATTTGCAAAGAAACAAGCTCAAGTATTGTGTTAAGCAGGGTACACACAAACTCATAACCGTGTGTAATTTGAGCGTTTTTCTTCTCCTCCTATCGAAGTCATCAAAGGCCCGATTATCGTCTCTGAACAGTTATCCTGCGTGTGATAAGAGTGACTTCTCCTCGCTGAGCTGGCCGTCAATTGCAAATGTCAAACCTGTTCAATATGTACGATTCTTACACTAAGCGTGTGGTCGACATTGAGTTCTGAGTTGTGATGTGAAACGGAATGAAAGCCAATTAGGAAGCGACATTTTGTAGCATTTCTCTTGGCTGTACTGCTGTCAGCATATGTTGGTGGATGTTAGATTTTTTTTGTCCAGTCAGATTTCAGCTTCAATGTGTTGCCATGTCAATGGGAAATTCAAATTCTTCCTGCCCTCATTGATGTCAGCATTTTTCCATCTTCAGATTGGTTGGTCAGAGCAAAACCGATTTGAACTAGCAAAACACATCTGTTGCAATCTATGCACATGAATACATTTGATAATCAGCATCTCGGTGAGTATTCATTCATCTTCCGTTCCGCTTCTCCTCACCAGGGTCGCGGGCGTGCCGGAGCCTATCCCAGCAATCATCGGGCGAGAGGCGGGGTACACCCTGAACTGGTCGCCAGCCAATCGCAGGGCACATAGAAACAAACAACCAATCGCGCACACATTCACACCTAAGGGCAATTTAGAGTCTTCAATAAACCTACCATGCATGTTTTTTTGGGGATGTGGGAGGAAACCGGAGAGCCCGGAGAAAACCCACGCAGGCACGGGGAGAACATGCAAACTCCACACAGGCGGGGCCAGGATTTGAACCCCGGTCCTCAGAACTGTGAGGCAGATCTGCTAACCAGTCGCCCACCGTGCCACTCGGTGAGTATGATGTATTTTATTTAAAATGTTTCGTTTTTTTCCCCCATGTCATTAGATACATATTGATTCTGAACTTTTCTTCTTGACAATGTAGGTGGCACAGTTGCATGCTGTTATATTGCATTTTTGCATTGTATTGATGGTCTCTATGGCGATGTGATAGTGGCGGTGTTAAGAGATTAAGATTAAATGGGTTAAATCTCCCCCGAAAGACCAGGTACCAAGTGCGTGGCCCGCCACTGCTCTTTCTACTAACGCTACGCTTTCTTCTTCTAAGTTTTTATCGTTTTTTCGTCAGTCTGGTTGTTCTGTGGTACCATGTTGCCTCTCACAGGTCAGTCTTGGTACTACGACAGACAGCAGGTTTGGGAAGGAAACTGGTGTCTTGTCGATGGAGGTAAAAACACACTTGCCAATTTCTTCCTCATCATGTTTTAAGTCTTTTTTTTTTTTTTTTTTTTAAATGGTTAAGATGTAGAAAATCACGAGGTGTGTACCCCTATTTAGATGAAAAGAACAAAAGTTGAAAGTGGGGATCTTAATTGAGTCAGACTCACAGTTGATACAAAGATGAGCGGGACATGAAGCGGAAAAAAGCAACGCAATATCTGAGATTTAGGAAATGAGTTTTTGGATGGAAGTCATTGTTGCCGCCCATAACTTCCTAATGAGCCACAGCCTTTTTTTCTTTTTCTTTTTCTATTGAACCAAACATAAATCATGGATAGTAGAAAAAGTGACAGAAGAATAGTGTTTTTTAGATAGTGACTAACCCTTTATTATAATTAAAATAAGAATTGTTGTCATTAGGCATTCATTAAAATGCTAAATTACAAGACTTCTTTTAAATTAGAGATGGCAGAGGTGACTATTCAGGGGTGCGGGGGTGGACTTTTTTCTACAATTACAAATAAAAAATATTTAAAAAGAAAAACACATTTCTGACAATAAATAATGATTCTTGGTTAAAATAAGACATGACATTATATGTCAAGTCTAACTGAAGTATCAAGACTATTGATATTAATTTGGAGAAATGAACAAAACCAGGCAGACTGCATGAAAGGATTAATTTAACTGTGTCACGAATCATAAAATATAAACATGGACACAAAAAACATTGTGGAGCGATCACGTCAGAGTTTGCTGGGAACACCAATCGTTGTCACCACTGTATGTAAGAATCTTTTTAATGTGTCCAAACTTTAATTCGACTGAGAAACAGTTTAGCTGCCTTGGTAGTTGCTGCTGTTTTGATTAGCAACAAAGTTCAAATGGGATCCAAAGTTGCAATTCAATGTATGTGTATGAACAACAGCGTCTAGGAACTTAGGTCATTACAGTTCCTACACCTGTAAGATGTTTCTCCACTATTTGAGGAAATACAGTAATTGGCTTTTCGTTCATTGTTTTTAATGAAATATTTTTCTCTCTTTGCCGACTGGTTGGAGAAAGTCACAGTCTCGGACTGTCTCATCAATATATGTGTGGCGTTCATTTTCACTGTACAGTGGTACAGCTTACAACGGGGTTCCGTTCCTTCAGTGTTGACGTAATCCGAATTTGTACAGAACGCACACTAACATACGCTAACCCAGTGGTAAAGTCATAATTACAGTAAATATTTGTAAGAAAAACCCAGGCCATAAATATAAACCAATCCAGGGACAAACGGCAAGTTTGGTGGTAATTGAACACTGAACATCTTCTTGTGCTGTGTAATGATCTATTTGTACACCTTCACGCTCCATTCGTAACTTTACGTTCATATTTGTAAGTTACCAAATGTGGTTCCTTGCTCCATTTTTGAGAATTCCCATTTTATGTCAATGGTGAAAATAAAAAAAAATAAAAATAACAATAATGTCTTCGCAAGAATTCTAAACAGACTGTACCTCCATGAATATAAGCTATTGTGTATTTTTCCATGTTTTACACACAATGTGAAAAATGACATGTCTGTACACAGCAATATAGCACTGATGATTTTCATTGTAACCCTTGTCAGTTAAGACTCAAGCATAGCCCTCCAAAAAGTAATAACAGCCATCTGTCCTGGAAAATACATCGATGGCTGCGGTGCATAAACATCTCCGTAGGCCGCCGGCTGCCAGCCATCCAGGCAAAATTGGCCAAGCGTGAGTATTCCTCTACTTTACACCTACAACCCCACCACCCCAGTAAACACATCCACACACTTCTTATCACCTCTCAGCTTGGGGCATAATTGACTTGAGGCTGTTGCGTACGTGCCCTAAACTTCAATCCGTAGATATTATCCCCTGTGGTCCCAGCCCTGCATAATAGCTCATCAATATACAAAGTGAGGAAATGGTTTCTTATCTTTTCTCCTCACCATCCAGCCAGACACATGCGCTTATGAATGTTATTCATTGCTATGTACATACAGTATCTCTGTGTGTGTGTGTGTGTGTGTGTGTGCCCATTTTATAACACTAGAAACTCTGCAGACATACATTCTCTCGATTTACTTTTTTTTTTTTAATGAAAGCAAAGCAAAGCAAATTTATTTATATAGCGCATTTCATACACATGGTAACTGGTAACAATGTGCGTTACATGATTCAAAGCTTTTAAAAACAGCGTATAAATATTTAAAACAAAGAGGAAAAAAATACCATTAAAACAGCGTACAGTGCAAGAAATATCATTTAAAAGTGGAAATGCTCTAAAAAGCATGGGAAAAAAGAACATTTTTTCACCTGGACTTAAAAACATGCGCACCTGGGGCTGACGACACTTCTGTTGACAACTTATTCCGTTTGTGTGCAGCATAAGAGCTAATTGCTGCTTCACCATGTTTGCTTTGGACTCCGTGCTCCACTATTGGACCCGAGTCTCTCGATCTCAGAGCCCTACTGGGTTTATATTCCATTAGCATGTCATTCATGTATTCAGGTCTTAAACCGTGTAGTGATTTATAGACCAGTAGCAGAAGTTTAAAATCTATTCTAAAGCTGACTGGAAGCCAGTGTAAAGACTTTAGGATTGGAGTAATATGCTCTGACCTGAGGCGCAGCATTCTGAATGAGCTGCAGCTGTTTAATGCTCTTTCTAGGGAGTCCAGTCAGAAGACCATTACAATAGTCAACTCTACTTGAGATAAAAGCATGGATGAGCTTCTCCTGGTCTGCTTGACATGCAAGCCTTCACCCTGGATATGTTCTTCAGGTGGTAGAAGGCAGTTTTAGTCGTTGATTTGATATGACTGTTGAAAGTGAGGTCGGAATCCATCAGAACACCAAGGTTTCGGACTTGGTCTTTGGTTTTTAAAGAGAGTGACTCCAGGTATTTACTAACAGCAATCCTCTTTTCTTTATTGCCAAAAACAATTTTCTCAGTTTTGTTGTGGTTTTTTGGCTCATCCAGTTATTTATCCGTTTTAGACAGTGACACAACACCTCAATTCAACCGTAGTCATCTGGAGACACTGCTAGATACAACGATGTGTCATCTGCATAACTATGATAGTCAAAATGAAAGTTCTGAAGAGAGAGTTTGACCCAAGGGTAGCATGTGCAGGCTGAACAGAAGGGGTCCAAGAACTGTACCTTATCAAAAGGCGCACTGAGGTCCAACAAGATGAGAATTGACACCTTTCCCGAGTCAGTATTCAACCTTATATCATTTAACACTTTGATAAGAGCAGAGCAAAGCTTTTGCACATTTTGACCTAGATTTAAGACCTATTTATTCAACTTAATATTTTTCAAACAATGTTTTTTTCACCATTTTTAATGTTCAGTTACAGTACATAATTATTCATTTGCTTAACATTGTATTGTTAAGTCTTTTTATTTGTTTGTTTTTGCCGCATTTCAAAATGATTCTTGCACTACAAAATGATAATTGCAACATTGCTGTTGCAGTGCTTTGTACAAGGTGCAGTATTTACAGGTTAGACGTCAGCTCATTAGCGTGCGCCAGCTTTGTCTTTGCCCAGATTCAAACCTCCGCTGTCAGTTACTCATCAGGTCAAAGGGCCATGACCACCAGAGTCGGAAGTGCATTGTTCAATTCTGATTGATTAATGGCGTGTCACGCAGCAGCACCTGTTCCCCAAAGAAATCACAGGGCAGTATTTATTTGTTGTCTGATTATTCTCTACTCTCTGACTCCCCGAGCGTTGTGATGGACGTCTCGCTTCGCTTTAATGCGAGCCAGGCGGAGCAGTGGAAAAGTGAGGCTGTTTCAGTTATTTTGTTGACATACAGTAGAAGCCCTGGAAGTCTGGGTCTGGATTTTGGATATCATTAAAATGCAGTGGAGCCCCACAAGTCGAACGCAATCTCTTCCGTGATGCCGGTTGAGCTTTGACTTGATCGGATACCAAAACAAATATTTCCAATTTAGGTGTTGTTTATTTGGAATATTTCATTCAGGTAGCACGGTGCTTTAGGGGTTTGCATGTCTGGTTCACTTTGTTGAGAGGTTTCGGGTTTGAAGCTCAGCTCAGGCGCTCCTGTGCCAACTTTGCATCTTCTCCCCACTTTCTTCCTTCCACATAAAAAAAACATACACGTTAATTTAAGACTCTAAATTGTACATAGTTGCTAAACATATGAATCACACATGATTACAGTCCTCATGTCCAAATTTTGGAAACATTTTTTGGGGCATATTTTTCAACGTATTAGTACTGCACTGTTTACTTGAAGATGAATATTAATGCATTCATGCAACAAATTTGGGCCTAAAAGAAGTACAGCAAAATAGTGGTTTGCACGTCTGCCTCACAGTTCTGAGCTGCTGGGTTTGAATCTTCGGTTTGGGGTTCGCAATTTCCCCCAATGTTTGCGTGGGTTTTCAGCAGGTACTCCATCTTCCTCCCACACTCTCCAAACATGCATAGTGGGTTCAATGAAGAATCTAGATTGTCCATAGGTGAGGCTCTCTGTTTGTATGCGCAACCTCTTGGCCAAAGTCAGATGTGATAGTCTTCAGCTCACCTGCGGCCCTCGTGAGGACAAAGGATGACGAACGTGTATGGATCCATTGTCAAATTTTTTTGTGGAAAATAAAAAAATAAAAAGCCACAAAGGTGGCCGTTGCCTATATTTTATTTCTTATTTTTTTACACTCTTTTTTTTTTTTTTAGTGTGCCATGAGATTTTTCAGATGTAAAATGGGTTGAGAAAGTTCCATCCATCCATTCTCTGTACCATTTATCCTCACAAGGGTCGCGGGCGTGCCGGAGCCTGTCCCAGCTATCGTCGGGCGAGAGATAGAGTACACCCTGAACTGGTCGCCAGCCAATCGCAGGGCACATAGAAACAAACAACCATTCGCACTCACATTCACACCCACGGGCAATTTAGAGTCTTCAATTAACCTACCATCCATGTTTTTGGGATGTGGGAGGAAAGCGGAGTGCCCGGAGAAAACCCACGAACGGCACGGGGAGAACATGCAAACTCCACACAGGCGAGGCTGGGATTTGAGCCCCGGTCCTCAGAATTGTGAGGAGGATGTGCTAACCAGTCGGTCACCGTGCCGTGGGTTGGGAAAGTTGGTTTCGAAAATAAATGTGAACATGAACAATTCTCAAAAATGTCAAGGCATTGCAAGACAATAAGTGCCACAGCCGCCTTCATTCAAACCAATGGATTCTTGTAATCAATCAGTTAATATTATTGGTCCACACCAGCCCAAAAGGAATACGGAAGGAATATTGAACGTGTCCATTATTTAGCTATGTATAGCTGTGAATGTGTGGCAATCCTCTTCAACATAAAGAAGAGTGAGGGTCAATCATGACACCTACGAGCGCTCCCAATTAACACTTCAGTTCTCTCCCTCACGGTGTGGAAGGACGCCAGGCACAGCCAGGCACAGCAACACTGATTCGTCTTTGTGTCATGTCCATATTGGGATTAAGAAACACAGTCAAGAGATGCAATTGAATTTCATTTACATTGACGCTTTAAGGAGTCTTATTGTTCACAAGATTCACTTCACGTCTGATCCGACAATACAAATCATTGTCATTTGATTGAAGTGAGTTTCCTGTGAGAATTTGCTTTCTCACGCTCTCCCTGCAGGCCTTCCAGAGCCACCATCCTCCATATTTAATTTAACATGTGCTTGTGGCAATGATCTGTTCTGGATGCCTTCTTCTTCCTCTGGAACATAAAGATGAAATAACTCTTTTGCGACTGGAGTGCAGTGAGCGCACTGAACATTGTGCAATGTAGAGATGAAGATATCAAGATATCTGCTTGACGCTTGAGGTGCAGGGCTACGGAAGGAATTTGGGACGGGGTTAGTTAGTTCAAAGTTATGGATTAGGTTTGGGGTTATGCTTAGTGTTAAAATTAGGGATTAAGGCTGAGCTAAAGGTTCCTTTTAAGGTTGGTGAGTAGAATGGGGTTGGTGATTCAAGATAAGGGTAGGGTTAGTGTTAAAGTTAGGGGTGAGGGTTCAGGGTTTTAATTCGGGATTAGTGGAGGGTTAGCGATTTAAAATGGGGATAGAGTCAAAATTAAAGATTGGGGGAGGTTTAGTGGTTGGGGATTAACAATGGGGTTAGTGTTAAAAAGGAAGTATTATGGTTAGGATTGGTGTTCAAGTTATGGATTCATGGTTTAGTGTTAAGGTTGGGGTTGCGGTTTGGGTTAGGTTCAAGGAGTAAGGCTCAGGTCGAGTCAGGTTTACTGTCGGGTTGAGGGTTAGTGTTAAGGTTGGGATTAGTTTTAAAATTAGGAATTGAGGCTGGAGTTAGTGCACGGGTTAGGGATGAGGGCAGCGTTAGTAGTTTGGGATTAGGGTTTGGATAGGGTTTTATGTTAGGTGTTGTGATGTAGATTTAGTGGTTGGGGTTAGTGTTAAAGTAAGAGATTCAGGGTAGGGGTAGGAATGAGTATTGGTGTTAAGGTTTGAGCTACATTTGATAAGGGCTAATGTAAGTGGAGCTGTCCCCCAAACTCTGTGAACAGACGAGACGTTTATTTGCAGCTTGGTACCGTCAGACACTGTGTACAGTCATTAAATACCTGGAAAACTACACAGGATCAATTTCAAGAACAGGACGAAATACAGTGAAGTATAGCGTTTTTCTTCTATAAACAGAACAATAACCTCGTTCCACTTGCCAGACACTATTGTAAGATTCAAGACTTCATCTTTGTTTCTTTTTTTCTGTAGCTGCCAAAGAGCTGAAAATGAACATTGGAAGGATAAACATAAATTCAATTCCGATGAAAGCAAAGAACATTTACCTTTGGTTTGTCATGGGCATTATCTTGAGATTCATGATTGTTTTCCTATATTGTTTTCTAAAGTTAGTGTTAAGGATTACTGTTTAGGTGGGAGTTAGTGTTCAAATGTGTGTTTGTGCTAATATTTGGGACGAGTGTAGGGTTAGCGGTTGTAAATGAGGGGTTCGGGCATAAGGTTAGCATTAAAGTAAGGGATGTGGGTTGGTGTAGGCTTTAATTGTAATTCACAATTCTGATTTATTATTGTGGGTGTCGTGTGCAGTGACGTAGGGTTTATCTTGAGGCGCATGTGAAGGACAAATTATTAGAAATGTTTCTCAGTGGATTTGTAAACTTGCAAACTACGAGTACAAGCGCATTCATAGTGTGTATTTTGAACAGTGCATCCTCTCTCTAACGTCAACGACAGTTCTGCTTAACACAATCGGCTCTCCTCTTCGCACTATGAACTTGATATTATTAGAGCAGACAGCACCCTTGCCACTACTGTCAAATGAAGGAAAGGCTCATATCCTACAGGGCTGCTCTGTAACTCTAGCTTTTCTTATTTTAGAGACAATTGCCGCTTTTCAACATTGCTATGTGAGCCGCACTGTGATTTGTCTTTAACCAAATATACAAATCCACACAATGCCACTCTCTCACGCTCACTCCATGCATAGTGATGGCTTTAACCACAGAGGCCGTCATGATTTTCTTCTGCAAATTACCAACAGTCTGCCAAGCTCGAGAAAAAAACCCAAAAAACAATTTGGACTGAGTGGAAAAAAGCTTTTAGGAATCGGTTGCAGCAACATAGAATGATTTCGTTCCGTTTACGCTGTGATGCCTTAATAGAAAAACACTCATACAGTGTTATCGCATCTCCTCACCCCCCTTCAAACTTCATCCCCTGAAGGTGTAGAATGAGGTTTTAATATATTCTAGCTCGGAAAACACAAGCATACACTGGTGCCGAAGATAGAAATGACACACGCGCGCATCTGAGACCTTGGGGTGCGATTGGAGACGCATTTTTGTGGGTTACCCCTTCCAAGCGTGAGATGCTGACAGGAGGCTCAAACTGACAGCATGTCAGCTTCAGCAGGGCGGAACCTTCATGGTTCAAATCACGCTCATCAACACCTTTCAACCTTCTCTGTTTTGGAACGGACTGGAAGTTGACTGCTGTTTTTTTGTTTTTATTTTTGTTTTTTACTTTTGCACATTAGTAATTTCATGAAATTATTTGAATCTAATCTATTGACATGTTTTTTTTATTTATATTTATTATTCAGTTGAAATTATATATATATATATAAATATATGTATTTTCTCTTTTGCTTTACTTAGTAGGAGATTTTGTGTTGTGTTTTTATTGTTTTACTAATTAAATAATAGTTTGTCTTCATCTTTGGTATTTATAATTCTTATTTTTATTTTTCACAATAGTATTTTAAATGACTTTTTATTCCATTTTTTTTTGTTTTTACATTTGATACTCCGGTTTCCTCCCACATCGTAAAAACATGCATGGTTGGTTGATTGAAGACTCTAAATTGCCCGTAGGTGTGAATGTGAGTGCGGTTGTTTGTTTCTATGTCCCCTGCGATTGGGTGGTGACCGGTTCAGGGTGTAGCCCGCCTCTCGCCCGAAGATCGCTGGGATAGGCTCCAGCACCCCTGTGACCCTAGTGAGGATAAGTGGTACGGAAAATGGATGGATGCATGATATTTCTTATTATTTTATTTTTATTTATTTTACATATTATTATGTTGTTGTTTTTTTTTTTTTATCAGAACATAATGTTTGGAAGTGTTTAATTGTAAGATATATAGTTTTAAAATATGTTTTGTTCTTTACTTTCTTAAATTATCAGATTTAAAAAAATAAATAAAATAATAATAATAATAAAATCAACTATGCTATTTCTATCCTGACTTGTGGTAGTCCAAACGAATCATCTGTAATAAAACACATGTCCCCGCTGGGCAAATCCTTGACAAAAACAATAGGGTGACACATGGTGCTTCCTCTCCAACCCTTCATTCCCCTTCCCTTCCATGTCATTTAATTGATGCACAATTGAGAGTGATGGACATGGTCGGCGGTGCGTAAACCTCGCTGACGGACACGTCACGTCAGAACGCAGACTAGCTGAGTGCTGTTCAACATGTCGCCCCCCCCCCCCCCCACAAAGTGTGAGTGACAGCCGCCCCCAATTAACCCCCAATGCACAAATACATATACACCTGCTTACTCCCACGCACTGAGCTGTGTCTTTATGCATTCCATTGACCTCATTCTACAGAAGCAGCTCATTTGCATGTTCTACTAACAACATGCATAAATGTAGACCTGCGTGCAACCATATCCGTGTTCATCGCCATTTCACAGAGGTCGAGGTCCCTCTAGCGTGCTTCCAGAGTGACGGCCAGTGGATCGGACTGGATCCTGCTGGCTTGCGTACGCTCTCATTTCTTACAGGCCTCGTCATGTGCATGGCGGCCTCCCTCTGACCTTTTTCAAACAATGGTGGCACATCTCTTCCCTCATGCGTGACATCAGCATGCAGACAACGCATGCAGTTGTCCTGTTTGGAGGACATTTGCCATTGATAACTATCAGTGTTCAATTTTGTTGTGTGGATACTTTCCTAAATCGGTCAAAGATGAATTTAGGTGTCAAATAGTCGAATACTGTCGAGTTTATAATGAGAAGGCTTCTAGAGTAGACCAGCAGATGGGGCCACTCGCTTCAGAAAGCCATCCAGCTATCTATTATATCGTCCTAACAAAGATTCATCAATAAGAATTTTCACAAAATATTCGGATAATGTGCAGAGTACTGTAAAACTAAACACAAACAATAGGAAATAATAACAAAATAGGAATAAAATAATTTACATCCCTATTTTATTTTTGATTCTTTTTTTTCATGTATTTTATTGTATTGTTAACTTTTCTATTTATTGATCTAGGTATATTTTAACATTTATTTTCGACTTTATATTTTTTTCTTTGCACATGAGTGTGTTATTTGAAGATTTTTTTTAATGATAATATATTTTTATTATATTTATATGTATGTTATATCCATCTATCCATCCAATTTCTTTACCATCATTCACGCTCACATTCATACCGACGGGAAATTTAGAGTTTCCAATTAACCTACGATGCATGTTTTCGGGGGTTGTGGGAGTGCCCGGAGAAAACCCACCCAGGCACGGGGAGAACATCCAAACTCCACACAGGCGGGGCCGGGATTTCAACCCCAGTCCCCAGAACTGTGAGGCAGATGCGCTAACCAGTCGGTCACCATGCCGGCCTGTATGTTATATATATACACACGTCTTTTTTTTATTTTATTTCACCTGTTATTCATTTAGCCAGTTGTTCATTATCTGATTTAAAAATAGAAAACACAAATGAGACAAAAAAGAAAAAATATCAATACAAGTCTTCATAAGATATACTCTACATAAATAATGTGCAATTACCAAAATGTGCAAATTAAAGTAAAAAATAAATGAATAATCCATCACATTTCGACCGCTTTGGGTCTAAAAGCTGCTCTTTCAGTGCCAGTCAAGGAAACAACTTTTCATAAAAGACATGAAATACCTACACACCAACGAATTACTGTTAATTAACGATGAATTTACAGCAGTATTTTACTGTATTTCATAGTTATTGTTAAATAGTCATCCCTCGCAGGTAAATGAACAGTCAATGCTTGGTTAACGTTAACAAAATTAATTGAAATGTATAATAATTCATAATCAGTTCTTTTGTTTAACCAGGTGAAGCAATTGAGAACAGGTTGTCATTTCCAAATGGTAAATGGACTGCACTTATATAGCGCCTTATCTACACTATCACAGTGCCCAAAGCGCTTTGCAAAGCCTCACATTCACCCACTCACACACCAATGGGCGGCTGCTGCCATCCAAGGTACTGCCAGGCCCCACTGGTAGCAAATTAAGGTTCAACGTCTTCGACATGGACACTTCGACATGCGGACAGTCAGAGCTGGGATTCTAACCAGCGACCCTTGCGTCATTGGACGACCCACTCTGCCAACTGAGCCACAGACACGCCAATACCAATTACAACTGAGGATTCAGTGTCTTCCCTAAGGACACTTCAACGGAGCCGGAATTCATACCGTCGCCTCTTTGGTCAGTGGACCAACTGAACCACAGCCGCTCTGTATTTTCTCTCAAGTGATGAAGCTACGTTGTAAGCACCATCATCTCTTCACATGCCCGGCCTCCATCAGCAGCTTACCGATGGTTCGTTGAGGGCTTCTGTTTCAGTTTTGGTGGCAAGATACGGTACTGTACGTTGCACATGTTAAAATCAAATTACAGTAAATGCACGGTAAAATAACTGTAAATTACTGGCGTCCCTGCCAGTAACTTAATTTTTTTTTTTTTTTTACTGCGAGTAAAGAAACCAAACCAAGGGGAAAATTGTGTATAAACCCATTTACTGAGGCCGACATGATGTTTGTCTATGTGTGCTTTGTGACAGGCTGGGGACCAGTCCTGGGTGTACCCCCTCCTTTCGCCTGAAGTCATCTGGCTGGACTCCAGCTCATTTGCGACCCTAATGAAAATGGATGGAAGGATGAAGATCAGAAACAGCTGAATCCCCAAGTCCCTCTTCCGCACGCACGCACGCACGCACACGCACACACCATGGCTTAGAACTATTCTATTTACTGGCTATAACTGTTGTCATAGTTACATTAAACTCACAAAAAGAAAACACAGAGTTGAATCGAATGCACTGCAGTCAACATATTAATATTGTATGTTCAAAGAGAAGGCCTTCCATCACATCCGAGAATGTTCCTCAAGTGTTGCCATGGAGACCTCGGGTGTCATCTTGCGATTGAACTTAAGGAACAAGAACAACCTTGCGTTTGTGTCCCAAAGCAGCACATTCCTCGACACTCCCACTGTTTCATATTCTCCACACGTACGATTCTAACATTTAGGGAGAAATGTTCGAGTGAAGAGGCTGCAAGCAGCAGTAGTAAACCCCTCGGCATACACCAAAAATAAACACGCGCTACCGTTAGGATTACACGCTGCTGTGCCTTAGCTTGCAATGCTGCAGTTTTATGCTTTGCAGTAGCGTGCTCTTAGTCTCTTGTAAAATAAGATTGTCACTGTCACGTCAATAAGTAAATCCAGGACTGGATGGAGAGATTGCTGTCTGCTTGATTGATTCTGTGGACAGGTGTCTTTAGACAGGAAATAAGTTTAGATGGGTGTCTTTCGTGCAGCTAACGAATTTCGATTAGGAGTACATTGTTAAAGTGGGAGGACTAGTCTGTTGTAGCCAGAATTCTTTATTGGTGGTAGGGGATCAAATACCTGAGTCAGTCAATGAAATACAAATACAAATACTTTTTTCATTTTTTTTTTTTTTTTTTTTAAATGTGATTTTTTTTAAAGATATTCTTTTAGATATTCTGTCGCTCACTCATTACATAAACCTACCATTAAAATTAATAGACCGCTCATGTCTCTGTCAGAGGGTGAAAATCAGCGAGGGATCAAATAATTATTTCCTCCACTGTAGGTACAGTGGTCGATGGTCTATATATTAAATACTGACATAAATACAATGAATGAAGGAAAAATGGAAAGGAAATAAAAATAACACAACAATGTAAATATACATTAAGACCATTTGAACATTTTGGGAATTGTTAAAAAACTACTTTTTTGATGTGCACAAGTGAAACAATGATGTAAAGACTGAACAAATTGTTTTGGGAATTTCCATTCTGATCTGAGAAATTGCCCGTGTCTGGGAGAAGCTGTGTAAGACTTTAATTTACACACAATAGAGGTGTGTTAAAAACGAACAAAAAAAAAATCCCTGCTCTCGTCAGTAGGCGGACCGCTGTGCAAGGGCAAAAAAAACACACACTTGCAAGTCCTCTCGCTGCTTAATATGAAAAAAAAACAAAAATCACCAGAACATCTTACACAGGATTTGAACATGATTTAGGGCATTTCATACTGGGGACTTGAAAAATGTCTCCTTTTTATTTGGAGTCCCCTCTGCGTGAGTGTGTAACGACGCCTAAGTCGCCCATGCCCCACATTCTCAAGTGCACACACACACACACACACACACACGCACGCACACACATTCGGCGTGTGTACGGTACTTCGACAGGAAGTGACGTGCTATGTGCAAATGATCAACACAGTTTTTCTTATTTGTGTTTGTTTCGGTCGTCTTTTATCTTTAGCTCACCGTTAGTGGCTGAAATGAATCCATTTACTAATTGGTTGTAAAGCGAGGCTAAAGTGCCTTTCACGTGTTCTTGTGACTCATCTTTGACACAGTATGAAGATTACAATGAAAGGCTTCGCTGCTGTTGCAGTGTGGGGGCCAAGGCCACTGAGAAAAGCTAAAAAATGTCTCGCTTAGCTGCACTGGTTTTAAGACCTTTTCACTCAAATGATGTAAAACAAGGCATCAAAAAGAATACACAAACTAGTTTTGAGTGTATTTTACTTAATGTGCTTGGAATGAGCATTTCACCACGTATTTTCATTTTTGTCTTTCTTTGGAAAAGCCAGCCTATTGTTCTTATTTCAAGCAAGTCATGTGCAATTCCCTTACAGCGCTGGCAGATAATTTCACTTCTTTCTGGTCTGAATCCTCTCAAAACAAATAGTGTATATAGTTCTTATATTTAAACATAATCTTTGCAGTATATGGTCGATTAAGAGTCTTCTAGGAAGCTAACATGCATGTTTTTGGAAGGTGGGAGGAAGCCCACGCAAGCAAGGGGGAGAAGGTGCGAACGTGAGATTCAGATCCCGAACATCAGGCAGACATGCTAACATATTAAGATGTAAAGACCATAAAACACTCTACCTTACCTTTGATAACAAGTGACGCTGAAGTCTTATTCCTAACACCTCCTCCTATGTCACAATAAAAGTCAAAGGAAAAAGCGTAATTGAATCCTTTGGTGCAAGCTGAACTGAGCTTTCATAAGATATGCAAAGGTCTCAATAATGCATGACGGAGATTTGAATTCTGAAGCTTTGAGTGATTTTGAAAGCGTTTTTTTCTCTCAAAAGTTTTGGTTGGACCTCCATCTGTCGTTCTAATTCAGTCTGATCCCTTTAAATTTGGGGAAGAGTCCAGAATAGCTGATATTAGAACAATAATGCTTTATAATCCATGTTTTTTCCCATTTGTTTGTCATAAGCAGAGGTGGGGAGAGTAGCCAAATATTGCACTCAAGTAAGGGTACTGTTACTTTAGAATAATATGACTCAAGTAAAAGTAAAAAGTAGTCATCCAAATATTTACTTGAGTAAGAGTAAGGAAGTACTCAATGAAAAAAACTACTCTAGTAAAGAGTAATTTGAGAGTAACTTCTAATTGTTTTTTTTTAAATCACAGCATGAAGATGAAATAAAAAACAATAATATATGGGAGTCGACACACACCTACCACCATTTCAATTTTTAACTGCCAAAAATCAACAATGCATGCATTGGGCCCTACAGAAACATTATTTGCCTTATTCACTTAAATGACTTCATGAAGAAGCTGTTTGCTCATCAGACTTATTGATACTGTGTGTGTGTGTGTGTGTGTGTGTCTGTGTGTGTGTGCTAATTTTGCCGCATCCACTCCCAAAACAACAGCAAAAACAAATGCAACTTACTGCAAGGTGTTTTCTTAAGTTAGAAGTGGGTTGAAATATCCAAGTTTGGGCAGTCACAATTTAAGAGCTGCATGACAAAGCTGTTGTTTTTTGGTCTGTAAACATACTAGTTTTTTTGTTTTGTTTGTTCCCCCCCAAAAATAAGTCATTTTGATTAGCTCGCGAAGGCTACGTGCACAGTCGTGTGACTGCCTTGTGTTGTCTGATTGGTGAATTGGAGTCAAATGACATTAGTGTTCACGTTTGATTGGCGCAACGGGCGCCATATGCGGAAGTCGAAGATGGAGTCTAAAAATAGACGCACACACGCATGAATGGATGAATAAAAGTAGCGAACGGCATGTCGACCATTGTAATGGAGTAAAAGTATCGATCCTTCTTCACATAAGTAAAAGTCAAAAGTACAGTGCATTTAAAATACTCTGACAAGTACAGTTTATGGAAAATGTTACGTGAGTAAATGTAACGCGTTACTACGCACCTCTGGACATAAGACACAGAAGATGTGAAGAATGCGACGAGAAAATAGCGTCATGTCAGCGTCCATGCAGTATGAATGGCACTTATCATCAGCGCGCACTCAGGCATCATCAAGCACGGAGGGGTGTGAAGCCCAACATCACACCCACGTATGCAGAGTTGGAGTTCTTTCTGTGCGCAGCCAGCCTGCAGGAGCATCTTGAGGTGAAGGCTAAAGTTGAGGCTTGATTTACAGCTGCTGCCATGGCGACTGGTTACCAAGAAAGCGTACAGCTCGTCACGTCACCCTGCTAAGTCACTTCATGCGCTACCTTTGTGTTAAGGTACACCCGGCGTTGCCCTGTATAGTAAACCAATCAACATGTGATTTCTTTAATTTAGGAAGAATCACAAGCAGTGCAATGGTACGCTACAGCCATGCTATCTCCATTTTCAGGGGATCAACAGGATTTGGACAAAGTGACTTACACACATGTACATAGAGTGGATTTATAAAGTCTACACACCCCTGTTCAAATTCTAGGATTTTGTGATTTAGAAAATTAAACCATACGGAGCCCCTAAAGAGACATGGGGGGAAAAAATGACAACGAGAACGTTACAAACTTTCACAAATTCATACAAACGTCAGAAATAACACCATCTATTTTGCTGTCTGCTATTGTGTGAATGCAAAATGGCTGCCACATCCTGGCACTTCAGATCACAGATCCCTCTGGTGTATTGAAACAACATAATTAGGTTTCCTTCAGTGACATTAACGCTAAAGATAGCTCGAGTGTCATAGCGGGACCATTTGTAAAAGAACAAAAAAAACCAAACTCTTAAGACACTGAGATGCATTTGTGTTACTTTTCATGAGAAAAGCAGATTAAGCAAAAGGAGAAAAATCCTACATATCCAAAAATGTAATAAGCACCAAATCATGAAATTTCATTTGGCATAAATAACGGTAAAGACATTTTTAACATTGAAAGTGTTAAAATAATATTTTTCACACTTTCAATGCTAAAAATCACTGAACATTTTTTCCCTCCCATAAACAATTATTACCATATGAATGATAACAACCAGCAAAATGACTGTAATTGATTTTCAAAATGAAAGACAGTGGAATATGTTTTTACTGTTATTGATGAAATTTGTTGCATTTTTAAAAATCTTGCAGCCTCGTCAGACTTTGGCAATGTGTCGTTCATGGTCCCAGGGATCCATCCCGTCTTCTACATTGGCACAGACGTGTTTAATCACACCAAGGAATAAGCCAACGCAGCAGGTAGTATAATAATACTCTTTGAAGCCATGTTGTTTGCCTGTTTACTTCGTGTCCACATGATGCCATCTCCTCCTCCTCCTCCTCCTCCTCATCGTCGACTGTGTCTTTGCCAAGCGCTGAAGAAGCCCAGATGTACACCCTGAGGGTGGCCAAGGCTCTGGCCATGACAGCTGTAGATGGAGTGTCGACCCACATCCGCTGAGCCAAGTGAAGCAAGAGTACTGACGAGAACTCAGTACAATGCAGCGTACTACACAACATTAAAAGCAGTTATAAGGAAAGGAAAAAAGTCATGTCAGCGGCGGGGTGTTTAGGATTTTGGATTCATACGCCAATGCAATGGATTCGAAATGATGCTAAAGGAGCGTTCAGTTTTCATTTAAGAGGTTTCACAAAAACATGACATTTACCATTTAGGTGTGAAAGCCAATTTTTTTTCAGAGGATTCCAATTTCCAGGGGCTCAAAGAAAGTTGACATTTGACACAGTTGTAAATCAAACCATCAATTTGAATAGTTGGATGAACATCAATAGAAGTCTGGAGCCCACAGGCATCATGTTCACTGCAGCACCTTCGCTTGATTCTTGTTTGTGGCTCTTGCTTCTGTCATATTTGTCTTTAGTAAATGAAAAACAAGAACAGGTCACCAATTTCATTCGATCAAATATAAATTCCTTTCCTTCAGAAAATATGGAGATGATTCTTTAAGCAAGCCTCTGCAGATTGCTTTCTATTCCAGAAAACCATCTTGAAGGCAATTGACATTGAATATTCTTCAGTGGCCGAGTCAATGGAGTGCAGAATGCTTTCTACTTACTGAAGACAACATTGAAGGTAACTGACTGTAAACCATTTTCATTCATTCATTCATTTTCAAGTACTGAAAATAATAGTTATACACTTGAAGTCTACACGGTCATAGAAAAAAAAATAGACTGAGATAAATCATTTCAAAAACATTTTCCACCGTTAAAGGTCACTTTAACCTGTACAACTCAAGTGAAAAGCAATCCAATTTTGTAAAGCCGGCGCGTAAAACTAAACAAGTGAGATGATCGATGTGGTTGCAATCCAGCCAAAGTTCAACCTTTGTTTCATCGGACCACAGCACATTTTCCCACATGCGTTTGGGAGATTTCAAGTGTGATTTTGCAAACTATAGCCGGGCTTGGATGCAAAGCTTCCATGTTGTCACCCGAGCCGAGATTGTTGTCACATGTACTAAACAGCCAGCACTTGGCAGAAATTCCTGCAGCTCCTTCAATGTTGCTGTTAGCCTCTTGGAAATCTTCCCTGATGAGATTTCGTCTTCTTTTCTTCACTTTTGGAGGGACGTGCACTTCTGAGTAATGCCAATGTGGTGTCATATTTCATCCGATTCATGATGACTGTCTTCATCCTGTTCCACAGTGCATGTAATGCCTTGGCAATTCTGTTGTACCCTTCTCCTGACTGATGCTGTGAAAGCTCTCTGCAGATCATGGCTTTTGCTGGAAGATGTGACAACAGAAAATGTCAGGAAAAGCCAACTAAAACGTCTGAACTTTAGTTTGGTTTAATCGGGGGCATTTCCAATGTGTGTGCTGACTCCCATTGACATGAGTTTGAATGTGATTGGTTATTTCTGAATGCAGCCACATCCCCAGTTACAAGTGGGTGTGCACACTTGCGCAAACACAATCGCAGATGTTTATTTTCACATTCCCTCTTTAAAATATTTCCTTTTTAAGTCAGTCGTACAGCTTATAGGGAACAATAATGGTGGAAAGATTTCGCTTAGTCTAATCTAAGTCTGATCACAATAACCTGCCGTTTGAACAGAGCTAAGTAGACTTTTTGCATGCACTCTGTTCACATTTGTGTGTCACTTTGTCCGAATACTTCTACCTTAAAAGGAAGTTACTCCGACATAAAATGGCTGTCATTCTGCCATACCCTTACACTGTTTGTGAGTCTTCTTAAATTAAAGCTGGTCAAATGTTGATTGTTTTACTGCACCGTATCTACGACAAATCAATTTGTGGTGGCGTTTCAAGGCAAAATCACAATAACTCTGCGATTGTCCTAATACTTCTGGACCGACAGAAACAATTTCTTTGGCTTCTGCCTTCACTGCATGTTGAATGGGTTTACTCCAGGTACTCCGGTTTCTCCCCACATTCCGAAAACGTGCATGTTAGATGAATTCAAGACTCTACATTGTGCCTAGGTGTAAACTAAACCAAGTGTGTGCCCAAAGTCAGCTGGGAGACAGTCCACCCTAATGAGCATTTCTACAAAAAACATTGTAACACAACATCTCACACGTACCATGTCAGAGTAAAGGTTTAATACAGTACCTGTATTTCTTTTTCTTTCTTTTTTTTGGGGGGCGGGAGATTTGTTCATAAACCAGCAAAGTATCTTTTGAGTGTAAGCATCTAGGCAGGATCACAGTGAACCTCAAAGCTTCACAACAGCCAACAGAGAACACAAGCTGTCCTTGTATTATAAAGAAGAACTAAAGTCATTTTAATGAGTGAGTACAGCAGCAGGTGTTTCCCTCTTTTGTGTGTGTGTGTTTTATTATTATTTTTTTCTTTACAATTGTAATCATTTTTTTAACGAAACATTGTCCAATCACGAAGATGCAATGCGGTAGCTTCACAGCACTGATACAAAAGTCACACAAGGAAACATACATGGAGTCATATTTCACGTGCTGATTGTCATGAGGAGGTTTAGTGTTGTGTGACTGATTGGCAAGTGTGCAGAAAGAGGTGATGTAGTGCCTATCAACGTTCTCATTCAGCGGTTTGGAACCTTCTGCTAGGCAATTCTAAAAAGAAAATAATGCTACAAGCGGTGAAAAAGCTCACTCTTTCACTGCAACTCCTTGAAGTGAACATTAAACTTCGACAGTTAGCACATCTACCACAAAGTCGAGAGGTTGTGTATTTAGATCTCGGCTCAGGTCCTCGTGTGTAGAGTTTGTGTTGTTCACATGCTTCCGCCCACATCCCAAAAACATGCAGGCAGGCAGGCTCTAAATTTGCCATACATGTGAATGGTGCTTTGTTTATATCTGCCACACAATTGACCAAACCACAGTGTACCCACTTCTCGCCCCAAAGTCAGCTGGGCTAGACTCCGGCTCACCCGTAACCCAAATGAGGAAATGCACAATAGAAAATGTATGGCTGGAGTTCAGCAAAGTATGAGCCCTGGAATTTGCCCAAAAATTGCAGATTGTTCAATTTTGGGCATGGGTCCTTGAGACTTTTTCTTCTGTTTTGCGATTATAGACATGTCCACCCAATTTCTTGTTGATCAGTAAAACTGGCCACAGGAAAAAAAAAAAATGTTTTCTAACTTCCCAAGGGCGCTATTGTGACCTCGGGGAGTTGCTGTGAGGTGCCCTTAAAATACAGTACATGCATTTTCACCAGGTTACACATGAGTCAGGTCCCCAAAAAGGGGACTAAGTCATTAGAAAAATTCTGATGATTAAAGCTGCAATGCCGTAAAGAAGCTTTTTTCATAGGCTCCAGCACGCCCGCGAGCCTAGTTGAGGAGAAGCGCTACAGAAAATGGATGGATGAATCCTTTAATTGATCATTCAACTTTGACACCATACTCTACCCACATTAGTGGCTTGTCTGAAGAAGAAGAATCAATGCTGCTGGCAGCGAAAAACGAGCCCTTCTTCATGGGAAATTCTCAGAAATGTTCATTCAACTTTGACGCCCATGCTCCATCCACATTAGACGGCACAGGCAAAAAGCTTGGACATTTAGTGCCGTCCATCTGTGAAGGATACCTTTTCCAAACAAAAACCTCAGAGCAACATTGGAAAAAAAGCCCTAAAACATTGAATGCTTATAATATATAATCAGAAACATATTTGTGCAGCAGTTGCATCTGTTCATCCCTCGAGCACTTTATGAAAAAGTGCTGCTCATAGCAGGCGAACATCAAGCGACAGCAAACGTCTTTCCGTGAACGCCACAACAGTCACAGCATGACAGCACACACACACACACACACACACACACACACACACGTGCATATGGATCGGAACCAGTGCAAGTCACCAGTTGTTAGAGGCTGTTGTTGAGAAGGCGGCGGTCCTTGTTCCCAGTGGTGTTTCCAGCAAGTCCTCCAAGTGTCAGTTCTTCTCAGCTCGGAACTGCCTACCGTGCAGTTCACCACCGGCTGTGACGACGCTCCTGCGTGTGCACCTTACGAATAGATGGACCAGTAGATGATGTTGAAGAGGATGTAAGCGCCGGGAAAGACCACCCGCGAGTATTTGTCTATGGCGTGCGTGTCGATCCATATGTTCACGTAACCCCTGGAGGGCTTCACCTGGCCCGTGAGCTGCGGGTCGTTTAGGGCCACCTGAGCCAGAATCCGATCCTGTCGCCCGCCGTTCTCCGGCATGCCGTAGTTCCCCGTGGTGTTGATGTCCACGGTGCCGTATCCGGTGATCTGGGGGTCGATCATCATGTCGTCCGGGTTGCCGATGCCGCACGTGCAGGGCAGCTGGGCAGGCGCACGTTTAAAAAAAACCAAAACAACAACATGATTATTAGTTTTTTGAATCTTTAATCAAGACCTCTAAATAAGGGAGAATATTTATGGAGAAATGTTTGTACTGGAAATGTTCCTCGGGGGTACGTGGGTGATTTTGGCTCCATATGCCTTGGTATTTGCCAGATGGAATATTGTATGTGTGAGTTCCAGGCCTGCATTGATTAGCCATGGCCCTGAGAGAGCCTTCCAACTGATGCAATTTAGAAAATAGTCACTGCAAATGAACATCATATAATATTCATTCTGGTGTGTGCCAGTTTAGCATTTCCTTCATGTTGTGTATTGGCTGGTTTATTTCATTGCTACTCTTGACTATAATTAGTTTTAAAAACTATAGGAAATAAGATAAAGTCACAAACTCAAACCGTTGCCGTCATAGAACGACATTATGAACAGGGCTCAATGAACTAATTTGTGCAGCAGCGCAAGAATATATTGGCCCGTATCACGGCAGAGCACACAGTTGCCGCCGCACTTCATGTTAGCGATAGACGACTGTGACGCGTTCCCATTTACTCTGCGTACCAGTTCGCTTCCGTCGGTTTCATAGGAATGGAACGCCATCATTAAACAAAAACCTTCTGTACAGGCAACATTTAGCATACAAGTATCAAACTAACAACTGTATAATGAAACTAAAAGAAAGTAAAACTACTTACCCTCTCAAGAACATTTCAAGTTTTCCACACATGGGCAAAAAAAAAAAAAAATCGTTGGCTAGATTGGTCATTTTCATGCTCGTTATTAGCCAGTATGCCACATGCTATTAATGTTCTTCTTGGTGCAGTTGATCTGTGTGTGCAATTGATAGTTAATTAACTGTATTGCTCATGTTGTACAAAGCAGCCACACCCTCTTCCGCATGGCAGAGCGTTCCATTTGTGGTTCTCTGGTGATAGTCTCACTGTTCCCTACCCGTATTTGGTCTCACTAGATGTAAAAAAAAAAAAAAAAAAAAAAACAACTTGTAGTTGTAGAGTTAAATCTTCAGATACTCACTGAGCTAAAGTCTCAAAAGTTTTGGATGATGATGGTTTTGTTTTTATTTTGGGGGCATATTTTTTCACAAGGTTCTGGTTGAACTTTCAGGGTGTTCAATTTTGGAAACTCTGCTCTAGCATCTTTTTTTCTTCTTCATATTTTAAGTAACATTTTAACAAAAAAAGTTAGAACTGTATATATTCAAACATGAAAACATGATACCTTAACTTTAACCCCATGTATTGCCATTCAAACACTACAACGCTATCTTATGTACTGTTAAATGTTAAATCAATAGAAGGGTACTTGACTTCCTACTTTCTTTGAGAGCAAATGGCCATGCATTCACCAGTTAGCCCGTCATCGCTAGGACCCCACTGCTCGGATAGGGCCTGACCCTTAGTCCTTCCATTTTTGAAATACAGGTACAGGTTTACATCTGAAATCTGACACAAACAAACAGCCATATCAAACTGTGGGATTTAAATCATTCTATTTTTATTATGAGGTAAACCTCTTTGCAGCTGTCTTTTTCATTTGGCAGATGAAACGAATATTAATATCCACGAGTTGACGTCCCAGGAATAATTGGCCCGTAGCACCCAGAGTAGCTGAAACTGATGCAATTTAAAAAATATGTATTGCAAATGGGCGTACAAGATTGTATTATTTATTAGTGCGTGTACCAATTTAGAGCTGCGTTTTAATATAACATATTCAATCATCCATCCATTCATTTGCTATAGCACTTGTCGTCATTAGGGTCACTGGTGAGCTGGAACCTAACTCAGCTGTTATCAATCATTTATTGCACCTGTCCCGTCAATTATTTCCCATGGGAAAATATATACATCATATTCATTTCTGCCTGTGTAATTTAGGTTTTTGTTTGAATTTACACCAGTCAATGAGGCCATTTAAGACTTGAGATTTGAATCCGCTTTTTCCAATCATCCACTTCATATGTTTTCTCTTCTTGGTCTCAGCCTTTTGCACACAGTAGAATAGCAAAACGACATTCAGGCAACGAGCGCGTTTGTTTATGTGTTCCGCATCGGGGGCAAAGCTACGTTGATTTGAAGCAAAACAATTGCATTCTTATTGACTTTAATAAATCACCTCTTGGGATCACTGTTATTAGATGAGGCTTTCAAACACGATGACAATACGAATGTTTTAATCTCTCCTCTAATTTGTTTGGGCAAGTGCAGTGCAGCAGATAATTACTGCAGGAGATGATGTGAAAATGCAATTTTCCAGCATCTCACAGGGCAAGAGTTCCATTAACTATCAAAAGGGTGAAAACAACACTACTTACTCTCTCTCTGAGCTTCCTCTCTTTCCTCTCCTGCACCGTGGAGAGGTAGTTGACGGCGGCGTACTCTATCACCGACAGGAAGACAAACACAAAGCTGACCCACAGGTAAATGTCCACCGCCTTGATGTAGGAGACCCGCGGCATGGAGGCGTTGACCCCGGTGATGATGGTGGACATGGTGAGCACAGTGGTGATGCCTGCCGTGAGAAACACACACACACACACACACACAAATACCTCAGCTGGTTACAAGCCCATGTTAAATAAAAGACAAAAATAGAAAGCAATACTGAACGCCGTGAGACGTGATTATTTGCGTGGTTGTGCGCCACAGTAAGGTCATAAAGGAAGTAAGCATGTAGGACACAGTCTGCCTGCAGCAGTTCTCGTCGGTGCGCCTTCTGGCTTTAAAATGTTACGAGGAAATAAATAGCTTTTTATTTGTGAGGCTGAAAGAGAAAAACATGCATTAACAACCAGAAAGTGAGTTTTCATTCACAACGCAAGTATTGCCTTCCTTTGCAACTTCATTCAACGACACATATTATTCAATCTTTAATATTACAGGTTTACTCATACATTTACATTTACTCTGTTACATTTACTCAAGTAACATTTTGGATAAATTTTACTCGTCAAAATAGTTTTAGTTCTTTTTACTTTTACTTGAGTATTTATGTTAAGAAGAAATGGTACATTTACTCTGTTACAATAATCTACATGCTGCTCGCTACGTTCATTTATCAATAATTGCATGTGTGATCTATTTTTAGACTTTCATTTTCAACTTCCACATCAGGCGCCATTGCTCCAATCCACCGTGATTAGCACAGTGATGTTTGACTCAAGTTCACCAATCAAATGACACAAGAAAGTCACATGTCTGCACACAAAGTCTCCTATTGGTCTCCTTCGTGGGCCAATCAAAGTGAGTCGTGACAGCCGCAGCGACATTACAGATCACAAAAAAAAAAAAAAAAAAACAGCTTTAACATGCAGCGTAGCTTTGCCACTGCCCAAACTTGGTCATTTCAGCCCACTTCTAACTTGAGAAAACACCTTGCGGTAAGTTGCAGATGTATGTTCTCTCTCTCTCTCTCTCTCTCTCTCTCTCTCTTACACACACTTTATCAATAAGTCAGAAAACAGCTTCTTCATTCAGTCATTTTAGTGGATAAAGCAAATAATATTTCCATACGGCTGTGTGGATGTGTTGATGTTTTTTTTCAAAAGTGAAATGGTGGCAGGTGTGTGTGGACTCCCATTGATCATGAATTTGAATGTAATCTGTTACTTCTGAACACAGCCACATGCCAGTTATTAGAGGGAGTGCATCTTTGTGCAACAAGATTTATTTGTATTGATTTGATTTAAACCATTTCACCAGGTAAAAGACCTCTTAAAACAGAATATCTCTTTTGCAATGGTGTTAAACATCAAGTCCAAGTCAATCACATACAATTTTATGTTAATATTGGGAATGGGTCCAATAATCGACTAATTAATTGTTGATTAATAATGTCTTGAAGGATCCAAGTCAAAATGGAGGACACTACTTGCGGCAACCAGCAGCTGATTCAGTCTCAACTAGTTCAACATGACATCAGCTAGGAGAACTTCATTTAATATGGCTCTGCTCCTCTGGGCAGCATCTCATCTCATTAAAAAATAATAACGTATAAGTAAGGTAAGATAACTTCTCTTTTCCTGAAAAAAATGTCTGAAGACAAGAAATCTTATCATAAAAGAAGACATCATGAACACAATAGATCGCTAATCATGTACACTCTAAAGTCCAACAACCCTGAGGTCAAATATGACCTAAATCTCGCCTTTAAAGTCGCCAAAAAACTGAATTTGATCTGCGTCCTCAGTATCTGAATGAAGAAAAACTTGCATAGGAATGAGGAAGTGAGTTTTGATTCGTGATGAATTTGAAGTGGTGCCTTCATATATGACTCAATTAATCACCACAAGTAAAACATCGATCCATCGATTTTCTCTACCGCTTCATTTCCATTAGGGAGCCTATCCGTACTGACCCTGGACTGGTCACCATAAACAACGCTCTCACATTCACACCTATGACAATTTACAGTCTTCAATGCCAACGTCAATGTCAGTCTTTTTGTTAGGACTAGAAACTTGTTACATTGCTGCAATTGAGGGTACGGTAGCTAATAGCATTGCAGTTTTTCTCATGATGTCATGGCAGGGGAGGAATTTCATACCACTGACTTGGATAATCATATTACAGGGCCATATTTGGTTTGGTATCTGCAGATTGCGATGACAGCGTTTGATGTATTCACCGGTGCTTAAAGTGATGCGTTCATTACTTTCTTCTTTGCATTACCCTTGGAGAGAGCATCTCGTGGCAATTGCAACCTCTAATTGTCATTATAGTTCCAAATATAATGTTAATTTGCTAATTAAATCTGAATGAGCAGCACCATATTTCGGGGAATAATCATATTTTTTTTGTGCAAATCTAGGCTGCGGAGGAGCCCCGTAGGCGGTGTTTTCTTTGAAAGTCTTCGTTTGTGAACATTAAAGCTGCATTACCCCAAAACCTGGAAGGGTAGATCCCTAGAGGAGACTAAAAGGGGGGCCTACCTAGGGGGACTCTGGCGGGTACGGCCCTGCGGTCGATCCAGAAGGACACCCAAGACAACATGACCATGAGTGTAGCGGGGAAGTAGGTCTGCAGCAAGAAGAAGAAGATGTGGCGCCGCAGGGTGAAGTGGATGTACAAGCGGTTGTACCAGCCTGGAAAGCACACACACACACACACACACACACACAGAGACTAAGTGGTGTGTACAAGCAGTCGCTAGGCCATAAAACCACTGGAAGGAAAGGTTCATGCTATTTCTGGCAAGGGAAGATAGTGCACAAAATCATTTTAAGACTTGAAAGGCTTTTGTGAGAACAGAAGTGATGGGCGCTGAGAAAACCGCCGCACAAGTTGTTCGAAGTCCTTTGATTCATTCGGTGTTCGTGTGAAATTTACGGTAAATAGTAGCACAGTTCACATGGTGGGCGGTGCTAGGAACGCAGTTTGAATTTTCCTTGCGTTTGCTTCCGGAGCTTCTCCGCTCACTGGCGATCAGGCTTCGAAAGCTCAACGAGTCGAACTGGAATACTCGTGATCGTGGATGCTCCCATTTGGCTGGAACACACCGGAAGGAAGAGATTACCTGTGCTGCTGTAGAAAGCCAGCTTGGTGGTGGTGTGAAATTTCTGGATGAGAAACTGGGAAAGGGATATTCTTTCGTCCGTGTTGAGGGATTCGTTGCCTTTCTTCCAGTAAAGCATCAGATCGTCGTCCGTGTACGCATCTGTGGGTAGAGGGAACAAGCCAAGCCATGACAATAGTGCCCCCCGCCCTGAAACACAACTAAAACAAAGTGGTTCACAGATGGCTTTTCAAAAGCCAGAACTCCGCAAATGCAATGATTACTATGTTCTCAACAATAGAGAATACCAGGCATTTGAGAGGTTTATGAGTCCTATATTTGTACACGGTATTCGAACTGTATTAAACAATGTAACAGGTGTATTACAATGTATGATGTCCTATAGCTCAGCAGGGCATAAACACGGACACACACAATGGTGGCGTGATCACGTCAGGGTCGACTGGAATGTTAACTGTCGTTAAACATAACATTTAATACTGCAAAGGGAACTTGTTTACAACATACAGTATGGTAAGCCTCCACACTGTAATGCATAGCTGCCTCCGTAGGTGCTGCTTTTTCAGTTGGCAACATGGTTCAAATGGGTCAACTTTGTGTGGAAACATTGCCGTCTTTGAACATACAGCAGGTGACTTCCGACCCTTTTTGTTCTGAGAGCCAAAATGAAGCATCTCTTTGAGTGAGTCATTAATTTGTCCTATGTGGATGACACACCCAGCGACTAATTCAATTAATTGAGGAAATAGCGTACAGGAGGTAACCAGAATTTGTATGTAAATCGGAACGTGACATGGTCTAATACTAACCTACAGCAGCAGTAAAGTCATAATTACAGTACATATTTCTATGTAAAACACTTGTAGGCCATAACTAGAAAACAATCAATTGACGCGTGCTGCTGGTAACCTCTAAATGTCACATGTCGGGACAGTCATATACTGAAGACCCCCTGTATATTACTATGGTATTACAATTCTATTATTATACTGGTAGAGTCTGATTTGAATTATCTAGGATTGTGATATAAATTATTTGTATTTGTACAAATGGGTTTGAATGAATGAATACCAACCCTGTATTCATTTTGGTAATATATATATATATATATATATATGTATATAGTGCACCACATTCGGTTGCGTCAGATGTGGCAGTAAACGAGATAAAAAGGAGGTGTGTTTTTTGGAATATAGCTTTTGGGAGCCCGAGGATGTGAATTACGAGATGATGTAACCACTCACAACTTTCGATCTCAAGTGAGCAAGTCTGGGTGTCCAGAGGGAAGCGGCTGAGGTCCATGTTGCACATGGCCGTGACTGTGACTCTAATATGCAAGACACACAAAAAAAGCATATGTAGTGAGTGGCAGTTTCGCTGTGTTCTTTATTTGTATGGAGAGGTGCCTTAAAACACGGGCACAATAGCTATTATGATTCCTTCACTGAATGTGGTATGAATCATTTCATATTGTCTCGTGATGAGCGGCACAGTATCACATTTATCTCGTCATGTGATTACAGTTATTATATATTCTATTATTACATATCCCAGTTGTCCTGCCCTTGCAGTATCAACCTTCATCTCCAAGGTTTTGTTCACATGAATGATTCATTCTATTTTTCCAGCATTGTGTTTTGGGGAACAGTTTTTCATTTTTGACCATTCTTTCACTGTCACACAAAAACAGCCTATGACTAATTCTATTTTTTTTTTTGGTCTGGGAAATTGCACACATGAAAGATAGATACAATTGTTCCCTTTAATGTACAATTTGAAGAAAGCCTGTTCATGTTTTGACAGACCTTTATATAATATATACACTGCTTAACATATTAGACCCCATAAAACGATGCCGCATCATCGTGAGAGGAGTTTCTAACACGTTGTCCCTCTCAAGTTACTGATGAGGTAGTGTTAAAGTTAGCCAGAAAATATTCAAACCAGAAATATTCAAAGTTGTCTGTCGTTCATTGGCAAGGAGCAACAACGCGTTGGAGACAGATAGTTTCACAAGCCGTGCCACTAAGTGTCTGTCTCGACGAGGAAGTGCTATCTCTCTTCTACTCTCCTCGGAGTACGGTGTGGAGTGGAATGTGCCAGCAAGTTCTACTCCTTATAAGGTAAACTACAGATGTTACAACCTTCAGAAACAAGCCCAGATAAATGACTTAGAATTGCGAATATACGCAATATTTTCTGTTCTTTTTCACAGACTACATTCTTTATTTATTTCGATATGCAGGCATTCTATCTTTATAAAAATATATCCGTAGGCAATAAACCTCAGTATGATGCCATGCAAAGTACAACCAAAACAATAAATTACCAGTGAGTGCATATAAAGAAAGAAACAAAAAGGCAATCATAAAATGTCTGCCGTTTGCTGTGTTTTACCGGAGGCTGTAGAGGACGTTGCCGTCGGGATAAACCCTCAGCATGACATTGTCTGTGGTGGTGTCATGGATGAAAGAGCGCTTGGAGTGGACAAAGAACATGTCCGGGACCCAAATCTTCTTCACCAGGCGACTGTCAAAAGTCATGCTCTGGTTGTTGGTGCTGGGGAACGACAGACGCTCGTCCTTCCAGTAGTGACGCAGATAGAGTGTCATCGTGAAGTCCTATATGGAATAAACACACTTCGTAAGGTACGGCACATCTAATGAGGCCCAATATGACAGCTTGATCCAAATAACCTAACATTGCTCAGATTTGATTGACACTTTCAGGGATTTATTAATTTTGCAATATGCGTTTGTTTATTTGTTCACCATATCCACTTCAGAGATGGTGTCCAAACTTTCCACCTGAACATCTACTCCGACTGGAATGGGAGGACCTGAAATAAAACATGATGGTGAATGTTACACAGACTGCTTTTACGGTCACGCTTCCGCAACAGTCACTTGTAAAAAAAAAAAAAACAAAACATGGTTCAACCCCGCAAATCGGTCTGGTTGGGATTGTACAGCGCATGTGACCTATTTACGCTTTGCCACGCCACAGCATCATCCTGTGATAAAAGTGCGTGAACACAATTAGGTCGCAATAATGGATCAAAGTTGATGCAGCGGCGGGATGAAATCCAGTCCATGCTTGCACTTTAAGGACGTGCAGTTCAAATGTGATGCAGGAAAATATTTGTTTGGTTATGCTTATGTGATGTGAGCCAAGGTTTCCCTCGTTGGCATCAATGAATGTTGCAGTTTATGCTCAATAAATAGTTCAAAATAGGGTTTAACTACAGAGAGCTGCATCAAAAATGTATTTGATTGACAATCAAAGGGGTATTCATTTAAAAATAGGATTATTACTGTGGTTGTACTGCACTGCTTCATACTGACAGCAATTCTGGTTATCTTAAATAGCTACAGCGATGGGCAAAATATGAAAATCCATTTTTAATATGATGTAGTACAAATTATAGCTTTGGAAATATCATCTGCTGTGTGTGTGTGTGTGTATATAAACATCCATCCATCCATCCATCCATCCATTTTCTGTCGCGCTTCTCCTCACGCGGGTCGCGGGCGTGCTGGAGCCTGTCCCAGCTGTCATCGGGCAGGAGGCGGGGTACACCCTGAACTGGTTGCCAGCCAATCGCAGGGCACATACAAACAAACAACCATTAACACTCACAGTCACACCTACGGGCAATTTAGAGTCTCCAATTAATGCATGATTTTGGGATGTGGGAGGAAAGCGGAGTGCCCGGAGAAAACCCACGCAGGCACGGGGAGAACATGCAAACTCCACACAGACGGGGTCGGGGATTGAACCCCGGTCCTCAGAACTGTGAGGCTGGCGCTCTAACCAGTCGTCCACCGTGCCGCGTATATAAACATATATAGATATATATAATTTTATTAATTTTTGTTTTGTTTATATAGTATCTGTAATTAGAATCTGTTATTTATTATTATTCATGTTTTTCTTTTCTTGTAGGAAAGCGGAAGCATTTTCCTCTTTTGGATCTTATTACTGAGATGCGTGCTGAGTTTATATTCAGTGTTGTTTCTCCCAAAAAACCAAACACAAAAACAGCTGGTGTGTTTATCCTATAAATATATGTCAGTCCGCAATTCTTCAAATCCCTTGTATAATATAAACAGCTCAGCTATGCCTGTCATAGGAGGAAGTGATGGTACACCACTCCAATGGCTGCAAGCAATGTCCTTTTTCTTCGGGAACCCAAACATGAGTCATGCATACACATCTTTTGCCTGACCTCCAAATGCTGGCCTCATAGTGAAATCGTGGTCGTCTATTCTGAGAAGCTGCTCCGATTTTGTCAACAGAGATTTTGTCATGTCGGGGCTTCTCTTGTAGATCGGGCTGCGGAAATAAAGACAATTTAAGTAGACATGGGCCATTTGGCTACATTTCCTTGACTCACTGTGAAGTAAACCAGTTCATGGATTCATTATGTGTTTGCCATTACTTTGAATGCTCATTAAATGCTCTGAACTCCTGTTTTCATCCCAGTGTAATGAGCAGAATAACGTTATGCCATTGTGGAAGTCTGCATGGATGTCCAGTAGCTCAGCATCAAATAGCTGATATCATGTCATTCTTCAACATGTAAGGACATCCACGGAATGCAGCTAATTACTGCTTTTTAATTTGACTTTATTACTCAACGTGGTTGCATAATCAAGTCAACGATCAATTCCACACAATCAATAGAACTATCAACAGTCAATTACGTAATAGAATATTTATTCCTATTGTTGTGGAATTTAACGGATTTCCAGTGTTTACAGGTGGAATTATTAAGAGTCAAAGAAAAATCAAATATCTCCTTATAAAACCAAATATACTAGGTATTTAACTCACCTTCCTGTTTTGTGACCTGAACCTCCATCCATTCTTGTTTCTCTTCGGGACCTAATCATTGACATAAAAAAAAAAAATATATATATATATATATATATATATATATATTAGTGTAGATTTAGTTAGCGAGTCTTCCTCTCAGTCAAGAGCATTCATGTTTGAAACTCAGCTTGGGCCTATCTTTGTGGTCATCTTCTCCCTGGTAAGACTCAATTGCCCATTGGTGTCAATGTGAGCGTGAATAGCTATTTGTCTATCTGTGCCCTGGATTGACTCCAGCTCACCCGTTACCCTGAACAGGATAAGCAGTAGAAAATGGATGGGTGGGTGGATCAAATGATGGACGAATGGCAGGCATTGCGGGATTTGTGTGTACAGTAAATCGGAATGCCCATTTTTGGGGGTTCTGAAGCACCCCTAAAATGAATCCCAGCACCCCTAAATTTTTAGAGCTCAATTCGTTTTTTTATTGTGTAAAACCACAATACTTGCTTGTAACTCAATATTGTAACAACAAAAATACAGCACCCACTAGTGCCTCGAAAAGGTTTGCTACACCCGATCCCTCCCCGACTGGGCTGTGAGCACAGAGCAATAAACTGTCTTTCGGTGATATGGCCTAAGTACCTGGCTTAAACCAGGATACAGTACGTTGCACATTTCTTGACTCCAAACACTCAAAACCTACACACTATTGTCATTACCAGATCTCATTTTTTTTTTTTTTCATTTAATCGTAGCTCACTGTTTATGTTGTTTGGCAGCAGTTAGTGGATATTGTTTTTCCTAACTAGGAAACGATTCAGGTGGTCAGACAGCAGAACTGTCCTGTGGTTGAATTAGAATGAGAGAAGTTAAGAAGTTAGGTTTCGCTGCCTTGTGTGGAGTTTGCATGTTGCCCCCTGTGCTTGCGTGGTATTTCTTCCGCTACTTCCTCTAATGTCCCAAAAACATGCCTGTTGGATGAAGTGAAGACTCTTATTTGTCCTTATGGTATGCGTGGTTATTTGTCTGTTTGTGCCCTATGATTGGTGCTACCTTTTCAAATTATGGCCAAAAAGTTCAACCTTGGTTTAATTGGACATGAACAACATCTACAAACACGTGGGAAAATGTGATTTGATCCGATGAAACAAAGGCTGAACTTTTTGGCCATGATCGCAAAAGGTAGATTTGGCGCAAACACAACACTGCTCATCATCAAAAGCACCATACTTATTTTGAAGCATGGTGGTGGCAGCATCATGCGCTGGGGCTGTTTTGTTTTTCTCAGCTTCAAACACGGCCTTAGTAAGGTGGAGGGAGTTATGAACAGTTCCAAATACTAGTCAGTGTTAGCACAAAATCGTCAGGCTTCTTAATATAAAGTAAAACAAACAAAAGTTAAGAAAACCCCACTAGGACAGCTAAAATGTATTTGTAAATGTTCATCGGAGGAACTTTAAATGGTGGTAGGTGTGTGCTGCTCACTTCCATTTAACATGAGTTCAAACCTGAACACAGCCACTTCTTAGCTATAAGAGGGTGTGCACACTTGTGCAACTACATTATTTCCATAGTTAATTTTTACCCCCTCTCAAAAAGACTACAATATTTTTTTGATCACATTAATGGAAGAAAATGTTTTGAAAGGATTTATCTTGGTCTCCATTCATCCATTTTCATTCATCCATTAGGGGCGTGGGTGTGCGGGAGCCTATCCCTGGTGACTTTGTGTGAGAGGCGGGGCACACCCTGGACAGGATGCCAGCCAACTGCAGGTCACATATAGACAAACATGGACAAATAAGCATTAATACTCACAATCACACCCGAGGACAATTCAGTCTTCAATTAACCTAACATGCATGTTTTTCGAATGTGGGAGTAAACCAGAGTACCCACAGAAACCCCACACCAGCACGGGCAGAACAAATCTCCACAAAGAAAGGTTGGAACCCTGATACGAACCCCCGATGTCCGAACTGTGAATTGATCGTGTTATATTCGTCTCATTTTTTATATCTCAAAAACCTAGTATTTGAACAGGGGTGCATAGACTTTTTATATCCACTGTACTTTAAACACTGCATAGGGTTACGAGAGCACACATTTTCTACCGTTCTGCTGCTTTCCCCTGCTTTCAGGAGCTATAGTGACTATGATTACATCATCCCAGCATCAATCACACATGGGCCAAAAGGGCATCATCTCCTCATGGCTTCCAAGTTGAATGAAGCCGCCTCTTCTCTGACGCCACTCTTCCAGAGGCGTGCCTTCAGCTCAGTCAGGGCTTAGCGGGCTTTCGTCAGACCACATACGGCACGAGAGCGAGAGAGAAAAGATGAATTCCAAGCCCTCTAAAATGGATTAATGGAGTAGAGCATGTTGTGACAGACAGAGACAAATCCCTCTGACAAGCACAGACAAACATAAAGACGACAGCACAGAAGCAGAAGCAAAGAAAGAAAATGAGAAGGGAGGGAGGGAAAAACGGAAATAAGGGCAAATCATGGGTGATGGCTGCACCGATGGCCGACGGGTGCCACTCGTCCGGTTCCATCCAGCAGCTGGTTCCTAATCCTCTTGGCAGAAATGACGCTCCAATCCCCTCTCGGACTGTCATCAGAACACAGCCGACTGCGTGTCTGCACGCCGCTTTACCTCGCAGCACTTTCTCCTGGGGGAGGCCCACTTGTAGGCCTACTTAATCAATCCGTAACAGCCCCCATGTTGTCAATTTTAATATGGAGAAGTGAGCATCAGGGACGATTCCTGCTGCATTTGACTAGTTTAAAGTGGTGCGTGCCCAAAGCCTCATGAGGCGTTTCTAGTGTGCCCTGCTACCTATATCCACCCATCACTATTCAGCATCCTCAAGGCTGAGAACAGGGAGGAAAATCTGAGTAACAATAAACACACGCGCAACACACAGCAGCAGCATGTTTTTGTGTGCTTCCACCACGTGACAAAAGGATGCTGATGACAGCAAAGAAGTGCGACGATGACGACCATAGAAGAGGGATCATAGCGACATATGCGTTACATGTGTCTCTGTCCGGGTTGCTCTGTAAAATATGGCAAATAGGGTTAGGCATACGATTACAGGGGTCCTCAGTTGATGAATATCCAAATTTAACCTTAAGAATATAGTGTTACCTTGACTTACGAGTTTAATTCATCCTGTGACCAAGCTTGTAACTCAATTTATGCATATGCCAAATCAATTTTCCCCGTCGAAATGAATCAAAATCCGTTTCATACACCCAAACAACACTACCTTTTTTTCATTACGCACATGTTTTTAGCAAAGAAAAATAGAACTGTATCGTATCAAAACATAATAAAAGACAATGTAATAAATAAACTGGTATCATACAGCGTAATTACTGAACATACTCAAGTATTTGTGTCATGCATATAAATGGAAACACACCCATATGAACACTCACACACACACAAACAGAGCACATATTGACTAATAGTGTAGACGCTGTAGAGGAATGGCAAGACACTGATGAAAGACAAGCTGTGGGAACAATCCACACTGAGAGGTGCCACAACCTGCAGCCACAGAGACCATCAGGACCCGGGATTCTCCACATTGTGCAGAGACCCCCCAGTCTCCCGGGTCTGGGGACACTGCAGGACGACATCCAATCAAAACAAGATAATAACAAATAAATAAATAAATAAATAAGGGAGTAATAAATAAATAATAAAGAACTCAGTTAAAAGCTAAACCAAACAGGTGAGTCGTGAGCCTTCTTTTAAAAGCATCTTTTAAAAGTCTCTGCGGTCTTGGTGCCTTTTAACTCATTCACTGCCACAGATGTTTATATTCCTCCAGTGGAATCCAACTGTTATATTGTTATTCTATATTCTTCAAGTATGTTTTTCTACGGAAAGGCGAGCAAGAGGGTCTGGTCCAGCTCGTCCGTGAACTTCAGGTTTGTAAACCACTGTAATGACTAACAAATTCCTGTCAATGACGGCGTTGCATCGCTTTGGATTTGAGAGCAGCACGGCTTTGGAGTCGAAGATAAAGATTAGGGGGTGAATCTCAGCTCGTCACGTCGCTTATGAGGGAGAGAAATACAAATACGTTGGAAGTCGGATGTGTTTAGGCACCTCACACGCCAACAGCGTATTTGTATGGCATGAAAAGAGTATGTGTCGGGTAATTAGTAGAAAGTGTGTGTCGCGATCGTGAGAAGAGGATGCCGTTCACGGAGTGAATGGTGAACTGTGTGTGTAAACTCACGGTGCATTTCTTAGTTGTAGATCTGTAAATAAATTCTTATTTTGCCATCAAAAGCTCTTTCTCAGTCTTCTTTAGCCGCTTCAGTGGCCTTGTTCCGTAACTTAAAATTTGGCTCGCAACACAAAGCAAAACATTGGTATGTGACTTGAAAAACACCGAATTGGGTCACTTGTAGGTCGAGGTACTACTGCACGTGGTTGTGTCTCATCGCCATTGTAATCCATCATCAATTTATTGATTGATTAGTTGCCTGGTGTGGATTCCTTGATCAATGTCTTGAATTTCCCTTGATAGATGATAATAACCTTTCTTTTCATTTGAAAAACAAATGTAATTTCTAGATTAATTTTAGATTTGGAAAAGTATATTGAATATTTTAAATACCGGGTACATTTTGTAAGACATTCAATTGTTTGTCACAAAGACTACTGCTCCCAGAGGCGTCCAACCACAGTGAAGGATGTGGATGTGGATGTGGATGTAGCCAATAGCGACTCGAGCGAGTTGAGACTGAACCAACAGCGCCTCTGCTGCTTGCAGCCAAGTAGTGCATGCCATCGCATCGCTGACAAATCAACAATCATTGATTGTTATGCAATAATGGCTAAAGCAACAATAAGTGGACATTACTAATAACAAAAGAAGAATGCAATTTACACTGCAAAGTCAGCTCTTTTTAGTCTTTATGTCAAGAGACTGCTCCCCTCCGAGGCACATGTTGTAATCTCATAGTTCAGCACGCCATAATAGTTAAGGGTGGGTTAAAGCATGACTTAAAACATTGCCGTTACAGTTGATTTTAACACCGAAAAAAAACCACAGCTGAGAATATACAAAAAGTACAAGGCTAGATTTGAGATGAAGACAACACAGGCATCTGCAGGGTTTACTGCTTTCAATCACATTTGCATTCATAACTTCATTCCTCGTTCTACTCGACAACCGCCAATCAGCCGCGAGATGATTAGCGACAAAATGGTGCACACTCGCAGCCCAAATGACCTGAGGCTCGTTCATTCCAGCTGATGATGCTGAGCCGTTTAATGTCTCCAGTGATCTCTGAAACAACATCTGGACAAATGATAGTGTATCTAAAGGCAGCAGGATTATATGATATGGTGGGCTTCTGCTGTCGATAAACTTGTGACTTCTGCAAGGGTCTTATCATCCTCAACAGAAACCAATCAGAAGTTCATCGTGGCCACAGGCTACGACTGAGCCAACTGTGTATTTAATGAGAAAAAGATTTGAAAAGTGAAAAGATGGTAACCTTTTATTGCGTAAATAGTTTTTTTTGCACTACTTTAACCATCAAAATAGTTCAGTGCTACTTTTATACCAGCTTTTTAATTTCTGATGAGACTATCTATCATTTTTTAATGAACTCATACATTAATGATGAAAATAAATCCTTCATCTATATCCCCAGCTCAAAAATAAATGTCTTCATCAACCTGATGGATTTAGAATTTGAATTCATGTGTTAGTCTAGATCAGGTGTGAGGAATTTTTTTCAGCCATTCTCACTTTCATAAAATATTCCGAAGGCAATAACAAATTGCTGAAAAAAATATGTTGCAACGATCAAACAGATATTTCTTATCATATATTACGAGCATTTGATGTTTTGTTTTATAAGGTTTTATGAGGTTTTATTTATTTTTTGTATTTTAAGGCGGGCCATATATAGTTAACACACAGTGGTTTTCCAACCCCTGATTTGTTTGCCTAGCTACTCCACTTAATTAAACAGGAAGTATTCTCAGGCTATGCCCTGCCATTGGCTGGCGACCAGTCCAGGGTGTAGCCAGCCTCTTACCCAAAGTCAGCTGGGATAGGCTCCAGCTCCCCAGCGACCCTAATGAGGACACACAGTAAAGAAAATGGATGCATGGATTTTTTGGGGGAGTCACTTTTGGGGAAAATTACATCACACACAAAAAAATTCCCATTAGTTTTTTTTCCAGCATCTAATTGTCTATAAACACTTGCTAAATCCTTCAAACCAATGGGTAATGAGTTCTAATTGCATAAATGGTCAGCAAGAAGTAACCACCGGGTGAAGCTATGTCGCCTCGCTTTCCTGCTGCGGTTGTGGGGCAAAACAACTTGTCAGTGGTTCATAAATAGATTCAGGTCTCCTTGCTGTCCAATCTGCTGTATGTGGAAAAAAAAAAAACCCAAAAAACTGGAGGGGCAAAGTAGCACACAGGTGATGCCAGCCCACATCCTGTCAATCTAACCTTCTGAACTCCTTTTCAAGCACACACAGCAACAGCGTTTGTGACTGAAGCAACAAGCGCACACATTCATTGCTTTTCCACGTTTGTACCTGCTTTCCTTCAAGGTCTCCAGCTTGTGACCCTGCGACCGAGCCAGCTTCCCGGCGGCGCCCACCAGGCAGACGCAGATGAAGAACACAAGCACAGTATCCACCCGCATGGCTCACATTCCCCGGAGGACGGACCTCTCTCTCTCTCCAGTTAGTCAGAACGTGCTCCCCTCTTGGGCTCCAACTACTTCCTCAGGCATTCCCTCAGCCAGCTTCTTAGCTCCTATGTTGAAAGACTGAAAAAAAAAAAAAAAGCAGCAAGCAAAGCAAAGCTACACTGGTTTATTCTACAGCCAGGGTGGAAAACATTCTACGTCCTCCGGTGCTTAATCTCCACAGTGGGAAAAGCAATTTTGACTAAACCCATAAATCCTTGAGCGTCAGATGGTGCAGATTTGATCCCTGCAGCGAGCGGCGGATGTGCCTGCCTCTCTGCTGCACTCACTGATGTGTGCTCTCTACTTTACTTTGCGCCGCCCAGAAACACCAATTCCCACAATGATGCAGCATGCTCATTTGTAAGGTCAACGCTTTGGAGATGCAGACTCACAGAGGATGGCATGGTGGAGGTGGATGAAGGGGTGGTGGTCTGAGGTTGATGCAAAAGGCTATTTAACTCCTTGTGAGCCTGTCATGAGAAAAATCCATCCATCCATTTTCTACACCGCTTATCTTCACGAGAGCTGTGTGTAAATCGGAGCCTATACCAGCTGACTTTGGGAGAGAGGCAATGTACAACCTGGATTGGTCGCCAGCCAATCGCAGGGCTCAATTGACAAACATTCACACTCACAACTAAAGACAATTGAGAGTTTTCAATAACCTAAGAAGCACGTTTTTGGAATGCGTGAGGCAGCCGCAGCACCCAGCAAGCATGGGGAGAACATACACACTCCACACATGAAGGCTGGAGCCCAGATTCGAACCACCAACCTTTCAACTGTGAGGCAGATGGGCTAATCACTCGACTTCCACCATGACAAAAAAAAAAAAAAAAAAACAATACACTGCATCTGGGTGCTGGATGTCTTAATGTCATGATTGCTGGCCAGCATGTTATTTTCATTCAACAAAGGTTGATGTCAAAGCAACAGTATTTTGGCCCACAAAAAAAAAGTCATGAAGATACATATTACAATGGAAAAAGTTAAAAAACGTATGAGAATGAAATCATAATATTGTGAGATAAAGTCGGAATATTACGAGTCAGAGCTTTAAGATGAACTGCATTCTTCAGAAAAACTAAAGAAATGTATATATATTATATATATATATATAAAACTGTTGTAATTCCTACACTGCTCACCTGATTTGGATGTAAATACTCTCAAATTAAAAAGTCTGCATTTAAAGAAAATCTTGTTCATTTCATTTCAAACCCATAGATTCTCTATAAATAAAGGCTCATGTTGACACCTGCAGATCTAATATGTGATATAATGAGATGACCTAACAGAATTGTCTGAGTCAATATAAGATGATTCTGATTCTGATTCTGATTCTGATCAGATGTCTTTGAGACCTTCCCATTTCACCAAAAGCAAAAACAGCAAAATATGTGAACTTGCTGACACGGTGGACATTTTTGACTAATGTTAGCTTTTAATAAGCAACATGATTCATTTTTAAAGCTGACTGTTTAACAAGTATATTTAAAATGTTTGAAAGGTTGTTTCTATCAATTGATATTTCATTATGGCAGAGCGGACATGTTAAGCTTGACAACATCCTACTAAACACAAATTCTGAAACCTAAGGTTAAATATTTATTCTGCAACTACCACTGTATAAGAAAGACAAAATGCTGGTAGTCATTTTATATTTGAGTTCATCTATTTCAAGGCCAGTACCTAGAAATGTGTCATCTCATTTTCAACCCTAACCCTAACCCTTCTTAATGGTGCATTTACTCCATTATGACAAGGTGGACAGCAATTCCAGGAACACGTTTAATATGATTAGGAAAATTGAATATACATGATCAGAATGACTCTTTTTATCAACTAACCTGTTGTGGACTATAAAACTTTGTAAAAGAAATATTACTCTTATTACACACACTGTAGGAAGCAGAGCATGCCAAAATCACATACACCCAATGAACACAAATTGTTTAAAAGGACGGAAACACATTTCAAGAGACTTATCATTGCACAGTGATGTATGTATCGCGCTTGCCGTTATAAGGGAAATAGGTGGGCTGGGGCCTGTCAGTTTACACCCTGGACTAGTGGCCAACCAATTGCAGGGCACATCCAAACAACCATTTGCACTCAAATTCACACCTAAAACTCAGAACTATGAGGCAGATGTGGTAAAAACATTTTACTTTACTTTTGTTTAATAACTGATCAAGCAAAGTTGTTTCCAAAGTAGCATTCTTTTTAGACTCAACATTTATTCTATTTCAGCACTTAGTTTGGCATGCGGACACACAAATTGAAAGTATCCCAGTGCTGCCATCCCATCTTTGATTCATCTTTGGCTTTTTTATTATTATTATTTTTTTAACACAGGCGGTTGGATTAGAAGAACACGGATTTGGGTTAACTCCACGGATGTCAGGCTTGATAATTGGTGTAAGTAATACAATATTAGGCTTTGTTTGTGCAGCTGTCTTTGCAGCAGCACAAATATGACAGCACAAGCTTGCTCTTGGCCTAATCACAACTACACTAATTCCCTCTTCCTAAGTGTTGGGGTATTGTTGTTTGTGAGTCTCCTTTTATGTTTTAGATTTATAATATAGATAGGTAGGCAGGTAGATAGTGGCACTGTCTAAATCGTTGTTAATTAAGAGAAATTAGACAATTTAGGGGAGATGCTCGAATCATTTAATATATGTTGCATTCATTTAGCTGTTATTTTCCCCAAAAATGTATTAGTTAAAATGTATTTATTCATTTTACCATTCATTCAAATCATTGAACAATTGGTTGATTGGGTGAATAGTAGTAAAAAAATTAAATAATCAAATACATAAACTTTTAACAAGGTTTTATTTATTTTAATAAGGAATTTGTTAGTTATTATAACTTCATTATGAAAGAATGAATTATTGTATGAGCAAAATAAATATTTTACATGCAATTGTTAATTTTTTATTTCGTATTTATTAATTTGTTGCATTAAATAATGGCAGTTTGCCCAAACACATTAAGGCTACTTCTGCCTTTCAATTTTTTGGTAGCTAGACAAAATTACCCAATTAAGATAAATTTTCCTGTACTTTCAAATTAATAACTTGTTCGTGTTAAATATTTACATGAAAAAGGCAATATTTCTTAAACCATAGCATAATAAAAATGGACATCACTTCGTGGAAAATCGTACCCGTGCCTCTTACACGCACTGAATATGTGCTCGTTTTGCCTCTCGTATCTTGTGTCTCCAAAAATATAAATAAAAATAAAATGCATGAATAGATGTAGTGTATTTCAAATATAAATAAAAATAAAATGCATGAATAGATGTAGTGTATTTCTGAGTGTCATGACGCACCAGATTAGAACGTCATACTGTTGTTTTCTTGTCTCCAAGCGTTATCTGTCACGTGCACTCCCGGTAGCCAATCAAAGCGCATAATTTAAGTTTATTTTCTCTCTTTCTTAATTGACAGGCATAATGTACACCTCGCTTTTACCGCTATTAAAAGCAATCATCAAATTTTTTCCCTTCCCATAGATTTCTTGAGCCAATTTATGTATGTATTTGAAATATGACATTTACATATGATCAGGCAAAGAGGAATTTTGCCTGACAGTCAAAATGTAGGGTAAATTCATAAATCCCTTTATTTGATTGGTTGGCAACGCGCTGGCGGGGCTTTGTAAAGTTCCAGAAAGGCAACACACATTTGTCTCTAAAAATGGTGATGTTTCATATCAGGAGTAGTTCACGATCTGCCACGTCAATTACCGGTAACGATGTGTCTTAGTGAAAAGTACGCGTAAAAGAGTGTGTCAGTCAGCGAGTCGGCAATTGATTTTAGACGCAACAGATTGAGCTGAGCGGGTTCCACTGTCAAGTGTTTTTTTTTTTTTTTTTTTTGTTACTAGCAAGCTAGCTTGTGGCTAGCATTCCCGGAAAGCTTCACGATGAGTTTTTCACGGGAGATGAAACGTAAGTCATAAATAAGTATTCCCGTTTATTTGTTTGCTATCTCACCTCGCCGCGATTGTTACGTTCTCGTCGTCGTCGTTGTTGTCGTTGGCGGCGATTGTTGTTTTGCAGTGCTGCAGAAAGCGAAAAACAAAGCCCAGAACAGCAAGGACATAAGAGAGGAGGCCACCATCTGCAATCAGCTTGGAGACCTGCTATCAAGAAACGGTCAGTGCTCTATTTCTGTCCTTTATTTATTAACTTGTCCATCAAGGATAAAGGAGACAATAATGGGGCGAGTCACGTCTCGGTTGGATTGTCTACAAGTGTTGGTTAAAATCACATGCTGCTATTTCTGGTTTTCTTAATATAGTTGACATTAATGACGAATATAATAATCAAACAATAAATACATGAAAATTGTAAATTTATTAAAAAATATATGCATAGTTTAAGCACTTGAAATGTGCAATATAAAAGCAAGTAGTTATTGTAATCATTATTATTTTCACATTAGCCAGCAACACCATAGCTCCATGATATTGTCTTGCAAATGGGGTTGTAAATCATCTGTAATGTTGCATGTGTAATGTGCATTTATGGAAATTATTTTTTTATTTTTGTAAAGTTTTATACGCTTACGAATTATTTTATTATCAACGTAAAATTTGTTTCCCCAATATGATTGTCTGTCATCTATGTGCCCATCGATTGGCTGGCGACCAGTTCAGGGTGTACCCCGCTTGTCTGTCATCTATGTGCCCATCGATTGGCTGGCGACCAGTTCAGGGTATACCCCGCCTCTCGCCCGAAGATAGCTCCGATAGGCTCCAGCACGCCCGCCAGCCTAGTGAGGATAAGCGGTACAGAAAATGGATGGATGCATGATAGTCTGTCAAAATGCTGAATCTGGTTGCAATGGCCACTTCAACCTTAGTACAACGCATCAAGAATTTTGAAAATCAGAGGATGGGTTCCCCAAAAATGGACTCTTTTGTGTCGGACAGAATGGCCGAGAATGGGAACGTTTTTGTTGCCAATCTAAAATCTGGTCAAAAAACGGCTTCAAATTAAAGCAAATCAGTACAACGTGATTCTTTTAAAATATATTTTAATTATATATATATATATATATATATATATATATATAATATATATATATATATATATATATATATATATATATATATATATTATATATATATATATATATATATATATATATTATATATATATATATATATATATATATATATATATATATATATATATATTTATAAGAGCAGTGTGGGCAGTAGAATTGGTCATCCATCCATCCATCCATTTTCTGAGCCGCTTCTCCTCACTAGGGTCGCGGGCGTGCTGGAGCCTATCCCAGCTGTCATCGGGCAGGAGGCGGGGTACACCCTGAACTGGTTGCCAGCCAATCGCAGGGCACATACAAACAAACAACCATTCGCACTCACATTCACACCTACGGGCAATTTAGAGTTTTCAATTAACCTAGCATGCATGTTTTGGGGATGTGGGAGGAAACCGGAGTGCCCGGAGAAAACCCACGCAGACACGGGGAGAACATGCAAACTTCACACAGGCAGGGCCGGGAATTGAACCCCGCTCCTCAGAACTGTGAGGCTGACGCTCTAACCAGTCGTCCACCGTGCCGAGAATTGGTCATATACTTTCATAATCAATTATTTTTCCAGAATTTAATTAATTATGGAGGATTTTAGAGGCACTTGAAGTGCTTTTTAGATGGCCAAAGATGGCAGCCACTTGTCACGTATTTGTATGCAATAATTATTAATGAATATAGTACATATTTGTATTCACTGAGTCGCATAATTGGTTATGTTGAATAAAACCGTCAAAACATACACATTATTCTATATACTAATTTTAACTGGTATACAAATAATGAATTACCTATTTATTTTAATGCCCGACATTTTCGACCTACTGTAAAATTGTCACCAGAGAAACATCGCACACACATGCACACATTTTAGTAAGAAAAACAGTATAGGCTACGATGAGATTTTAAAGGATGTTTTTACATTTTTTTACATTTTAGGTTCATCTATAGCAAGAAATTGTTCTATACACTTATTTTTTTGTCCCTTTTGCAAATCTTTATGACGTTTTTTTTGGGGGGTCCTTCGTCCAGGTGACTATGAAGCAGCCATTATGGAGCACCGGCAGGAGTTGTCGCTGTCTGAGGTGTTAAACGACAGAATTTCACGAGCTGTGGCCCATCGTAAGATTGGAGAGTGCTTTGCTGAGCTGGGCAACATTGAGGCTGCACTGAAAGTGAGCATTTGTACATCTACAGTATGTCCAAATATTCATTTGGAAACATAATCTCTAAACGGGTTGTGTCTGCGTTTGTCTTGTCTAGCATCAGCGCTGTCACCTGGACTTGGCCCGCTCTGTCAACGATCTCGTAGAGGAGCAGCGGGCGCTCGCCACGATTGGTCGAACTTACCTCTTCCGCTTCGAATCGGACCAATCGAAGAAAAGTCTCAAAGAAGCAGAAGATGCCTTCCGGAAGAGCCTTAGTATTGTAGAGGATCTTCTCGGTGTGAACTGTGAACATGCTGCTGCTCTCTGCTCCTTTCTTGTATAACTATAATAATGACCTAAATTAATCTTTGTGTCTGTGTGTATTGTTAAGGGACTGTGCCAGAGCGAGACATTCATGAAATGAAGGCTCGACTTTTCCTCAATCTCGGTGTGGTTTGCGACCACCTGGGAGAACCCAAGCGCTGCAGCGAGTTCATTCGACGCAGTGTCTTCACCGCAGAGTAAGAGCTGCCTCAATAAGACACAGAGGGCCTCTTTGGAAAGTCAACTCTCCTAACATTTTCAGCACCTTTCCTTAACCTTTGTGGAAAACGTCAATGGGTCAAGGCGAGATACAAAATGTGCTTTCCTTTGAACATGGACAAAAACAGCACTGTTTAAAATGAATTTGACTCTACTTTTCCTGACCGATGGCATCGCGCAACGGCAAGCATTGCTGGCTTAAGGCCAGGTACACGCATAAAGACAATCGGCCTGTTTTTGTGCTTATTCCGCCCCTTCTCGACCTTGTACGTCAAATGCCAGACAATCTTAACGTTTAAGATTATCCGATAAGGTTGTCCTTAGGTGTGATGTGTGTTAAGAGTGGATTCGTCGTGATTTTAGAGTCCGAAACAGATCGGGGCCCGACAATCTTAAATAATGAACGTGTTCAACATTTACGACCAAAGCTCTTCGTGTGTGGGGAATGCCGACTTCTCCTGAATCATGACGCCGATAATGGAATAATGGACGTGGAACAGAATGTAGCCAATCAAGAAGCACCCGAGACTGACGAATACAGAAGTGACCGTAAATAAAAACAAAAATGTTTTACCCGAAGTTGTTTTCTGGATAAAAGTGTGTTCCCCAGACAACAAGGTGTATTTTCCAAAGCAAGTTGTTTTTTTGAGAACATCCCTGCTGTAGCAGATGAAACATCTTTAAGAGTGGAGAAATCTTTGTGTGCGTACCAGGCTTAAGTCTCAAGCGTGAAAATAGTATTTCCCAAAGATGGACTTTAAAAAGTCTTGTGTGCTTGTTATATTTATTTCAGTCTTTTGTTGCCAACAGCGAGAATCAACTTATGTGAATGTGGAAATTTACTGCTCCCAGTACTCGTTCTTAAATGTGAAGTTGGCATTTTCTTTTCTTATGAGGTAAATTATGAGCTACGCAAATAACTTGTATTTTTTAATACTAACATCATAAGTTATTGTTTTGTAGCGTAATAGTAACTTACCCGCGATGCATTGCTTCTTCTCCTTAGGCGTTTTCTGTTGGTTCTGTAACGGCGTCGGTATACTTTGTTGATTTAAATATTTTTGCCATAAAGCATTATAGGTCAAATCCTTTTTTTAAAGGTTGGTCAGGAGTAACCTATGCTAAAGGTGGGTTAAAGGTTGCATCGAGGCAATTTGAACACCTTTCCTCAAAGTACTTTCGCTTCATCTCGCTTGGATAGGAAAAGAAAGTTCCTAAGTCAAAACCAGAATCCAAAAAGGCCCATGATGTCATTTTGTTTTACTGAGAGAGGTCAAGTGGATTGCTCATCCATTGATTGTCTTTACCCCATTTATTGTCTTGTCCCATTTTTGTTCCTGTATTTGATTTTGGTTGGACTTTTGGAGCACATTTTCAAGACATTTCCAGCTGAATTTCACTGAGCTGTCTGCGAGTCCTCTGTACCTTCAACGCTGAACTAGCTTCCTTTGCTTGCTATTAACTCTCTTCCCCTTTGCTCTTAAAAAGGAAGAGCGGGCTGCTGGAGGATCTCTATCGGGCCAACTTCCACCTGGGCAACATCTTCTTCCGCAACGGCCAGCACTCCAACTCCTTGCGCTGCCTCGAGCAGGCCAAAGAATGCGCCCGGAAGATGAAGGACAAGTTCAGCGAAAGCGAGTGCTTCTATTGCATCGGCAAGGTAACAACTTGCTCTAGAAAAGGGATCACAAGATGGAGGCTAAAGTTAAACTATCAGTTTTGTGACTTTTTAAAATTATTATTATTATTTTTTTTTTTTTAAAACATACACAGGTCCAGCTTTCTTTGGGTGATTTTGTGACCGGGAGACGATCCCTTAAAAAAGCGCTGTTGTTGGGTTCCCAGCAGCCACAGGACAGGCAAGCGGTGAAGAAACACTTTAAATATGGTAAAGGAGCTTGCTTGCTTTTTAATATACTCTACATTACATTTGTTTTCAAGCAATGATGTGTACGAGTGTTAAGTCACTATTAGATTGTTTGTTTTAGAAATGCTATATGACAGTTCTTCAACGCTGTGCACAGGTTCTGGATGGCGACTTCTGATGTGTTTTCGTGTTGTTATTACATATTGTGGTTTGAGTGTTTGCATCATCTTCTTGAAGGTCTGGTTTTCCACCATACTGTAGCCTGCGGTCAAAACTTGGCGGCAGTTTGCAGGCAAAAGCTTTGTCAAGTTTCGTATTTTTTGAGTTAACAGTTTTAGCCACGGGTTGTTGCAAATGTTTGTCATATTACTGCAATACTTAATTCTGCCTGGTACAGCTTACGAAAAGACATTACTTTTGTCTATTTCCTGTGTTCCGGATTTAAAAAGGAATCCAAAATGACCCCAAAGATTTGAAAGATTTGAAAGTTGAAGGCACTGGATTCTCGCTGCTGCTGGTTACTTTGGACGCCATTTTTTTGGGTGGGGGTGGTGATTCCAGCCTTGTCCATAAAATGTGAATCACACGCAAAGCGCCCCCTACTGGTCATGAAGTGAAGCAATTCAGAGGAGCTGCTGAATCGTTATTGAATTAGGTGAATTGTGATGCATCGATTAATTGATATTTGTACCACCCCTAATGTACTGGTAGCATAGCGCAAAACAGTTGACTGAGTACAGTATGCCAGAAGTGCCATTTCCAGTCCAGTGGTCATCGCCAACCCTTGTTTGCTCTTGCCGGCACCTTTTTGTCACGTGGTTTGTCAAAGAGGCTGCAACCAGCAGAGGCGCTATTAAGGCAAATGGCGTATTGGTAGAACAAATATGTACATGTGACGCCAATGGTGAAATTACCTGTATCAGCAACTTTATCCAGATTCTTGCTAAAATATACTGGTGTTTTGGTTGGCCCATGCATGCACAACCCCTCTTAAAAATTCTGTGGAAATCAGTTTAATTTGTGTAATCCTGTTAACTGTATTGGCCCTACTATTTATATGTCAATACTATGTCAAATACGGCTTTTTAAAAATCCATTCCATAGCCGACCGGGGCTGTAAGCTTGAAGAGGAGTTGGCGGAGGATCAGGCCAGGAAACCGAGCTCCCATGAGGCCGTGGGGTTAGAAGAACAACTCGGAGATCTCTACTGCAAGGTTGGCTGCTTCCACAAAGCTGTGAATGCATATCAAGCTCAGGTGATTTTTATTTTTTGTGTGCGAATTACTTTTAAAATGTAATCTATAAAAGCACTTTTTAAATTAATGCCGCTTATCCATCCGGATTAGCTTACAGGCGCTGAGGCGTTGGGGAAGCCCGCACGCGAACTGGCGGTCATCCACGTGTCTCTGGCCACCACCTTCGCTGACCTGGGGCGGCATAGTGAGGCTGTGGGGCACTACAAGCAGGATCTCGCGTTACGGCAGGGCAGCCCGGCCGAGGTAATCCGATTTGCGAGTGATGGGTATAACGTGCCAATTCGCATGTCAGCCGGATCTGTGTGTGTCTGTGTATGTGTCAGGAATGTAGCTCTTGGCTAAACATCGCAGCGGCCCAGGAGGAGAGCGGCAGTGCCCCAGAGGATCAGGACAGCAGCTACAGTGCGGCTCTTCACTGCGCTCAGACGAGTGGGCAGGCAGGATCACAGGTCAGGACGCCTCTGAATCAGGGATGGGTGTCTTGATTGCCTATGGGCATAATTAATTAGGAATTATTCCAGTTAATTTGATGTGATATGAGAATCTTGAAATGTTCTTAATCCCTCTTGTCGAAGCCAGTTTTGTACTGAAAGGTTTCGCTCTAGAGTGGCTCAACTTGCTGTAGCTGTCACGTTTTCTTCATAGGACCACAAAACAGTTGCGACTAAATCAACAGGTTACAGTCAAGTATTGCACTCTATGTTGCTTCAGTTCATTCAGGGCATGGTTAGTCAACAATGAATTCCCCTCTCTCGATCAATATGATTCTCAAGAATCAATTATTCTGCCCATCCATTTAAATTTTTAAACAGAACCAAGATGACTGCGTCACAGAAAAAGACACCTCACCCACCTCCAAGTTAACTGCAGTTTAGGATCTGTGTTGCCATGGTAGCAGACAGCAGTTACATCAGAATCATGCGGATTTTCTTTGGTAACATTTATTTCTGTACACTCATCATACCGAGGTGTGCTTCTAATAATTTGGTTATTATTTAGTATAGCAGTGTATATACACTATAGTGTATATATAGTGGTTAGCACGTCTGCCTCACAGTCAAGAGGTTCTGAGTTCATTTCTCTTCTTTGGAATTAGCATGTTCTCCCCATGCTTGTGTGTGTTTTCTGCGGGTATTCTGGCTTCCTCCTACATTTAAAACAAACATGCTTGTTAAGTTCATTGAAGACTCAAATTGTCCATAGGTGTGATTGGTTGTTTTGTCTACCTGTATGTACACTGCAATTGCCTGGCAAGCAGTTCACCGCTCCAGGTCACCCACCCCCTCAATGGTGACAAGTGCTGAAATTAATTGAAGGACCGCTCTCCACCCATATTATTAAAGGAGTATCTCTCTGTGAGTTTCAATGAATACATTTGTGAAGGCAGATTCTTTTATACCGCTCTTGCCATTGCATTGTGCATGTGTACCTAATGTTGCGGTCAGCGAGTTGTGCATACGCAGTAGTCAGCTCAGGTTTCCCTCCTGTACAGAAGCGTGTTTTGAGGTTCTGGTTGGCAGCCCGGAGGCGAAAGGGCTCGTCGGACGCCGACGACACTGAAGCCAAGCTGCTGGAGCTCTGTGCTTCCGAAGGCTGGAATCCAGATGGAAGCGATGGAGAGGAGGCGTTGGAGGAGGAGATGGACAACAGTGAATCTCAGGATGAAAGTGATGTCATCCTCTCAGACTCAGGTGTTCGTTTTTTTCTTTCACTCAAAGCGTACATACCATGCATTTGCTTTCAAGTTGATCTCACAATGCCTCGTATTGTTTCTAGATGAGGACCTGGAGGGATATGACAAGATGGTGTCCGGGAGGAGGAAAGCAAGAGGGGTGAGAAGGAGGGGGCAACATTAGTTCTCTTGCACAACTTCAGTGTTGAACTTCTGCTGCACTGCTTGTTTCTGCAGTGGAACAAGAGGAATATCAAGGGTGAGACAGCCGTTCACAGAGCGTGCATAGACGGCGACTTGAGGCAAGTCCAGTATCTGATAGAACAGGTGGGTCAAAAATAGATTTAAACATGGAAAAGATACAAATTCCTTGAATGCAGTCACACCAATGCCTGAGCATAGCAAAAAAGCAAACATCAGACAACCTGTCCTTGTAATTTCCTTGTACATGGACCAGACTACCAGTCATTTATAGGGCCGCTTTGGTTATACTGCAAATATCCTTTCAAATGTTTTTCCATGAACTAATATGCTGTCAGGGCCACCCAGTGAATACTAGAGACAACATTGGCTGGACTCCCCTGCATGAGGCCTGCAACTTTGGTCGCTATGGTAACTGATTTACACTCATTAAACCACTCTCCTGTATACGTTTCTTTGGTAGAACGCCGTCTCACCCTCTCTCTATCCTCCATTTCCATCCAGACATTGTGGCTGCGCTGCTGGACCGAGGTGCCCACATTAACGATCAGGGAGGCAAAATGTGTGAGGGTTTGACTCCTCTGCACGACGCCCTGAACTGTGGCCACTTCGAGGTGGCCAGACTCCTGGTGGAACGAGGGGCCGCCGTCAACCTCCGCAACGCGAGGGTATGTGTGGATGTGTGTGTTTCTGTCATTGTCAGAGTGTGTTTGTGTGTCAGTTTTACAGTGTGTTATTCTGTGGTAGTTTGTTCGTGTTTGTTTGAGCGTTATTATGTCTGTGTTAGGATGTGTTGAGTTGTGTGTTAGTGAGTGTGTGTACTTCAGCATTTCATAGTGGTGGTGTGTGTTTGTGGTAGCATTATAATGTGCTAGTGAGCCCGACCGATTAATTTTTTGACCCCTTTTTGCTATGTTCCTGTGTGTCTGTGGATATTCGATACCGCTTCTTTCAGATCAATACTAGGTACGTGAGTACTCATCGATACTGACACCAAGTACCGATACCACTAGTACTTTTGTTACATAAAATTTCACTTAACACAATGACAGTTTTGAACAAAGACCTTTCTTTTATTTCTGATAAAAGGCAGCACAACCTTTAAGCTGTTTATAGCTGTCATCTGAAGGTGAAAAGGTGACAGGTTCTTATTGAGGAACAGAAGCGTCTCTGTATTTTCAGCAGGGAATCTATTTCTTGTGACATTAAGATTGCAAGCTACTGAATTAGAGAGCCGTTCACTCTCTACGCTGCTGCATGGTGCTGAGAGCTATTTTCTGGCTAACTTGGCCAGAGAGGATTTAAAATAAAATAAAATTTAACAAAAATACAAATTTCTGTTCAGCCCAGTGTTGGAGTGGATTGGCTTAACGCTCAAGTACATTTTCTGCAAGGTATTTCTGCAGCTGCATTGCAGCAGCGATCACCAGCACTTCTCACAGCGCTCCGTGACAATGATGATGCACGGCGCCATCGTTAGATTCAAGCTGTTCTTTAACATTGTCATGTACCTGTGGTATCCCAGTCCTTACAATTGTGGCTCGAGAGGGAACTTTATACTTCAGCTCCACAACCGTCATGAACCAAAGTTTGGTTCGTCTGCACCTTTAAGTATTTCCAAGCCGGTGAAGTTTTGGCAAGAAAACCAACCATGCATGCGGGTTTTTTGTTGTCTGAACAGGAAGTGATGCACATGATTTGCCGTAGTGTCAAACCGTGGCAGAATAGCGCCACCTACTGGCTAGGAGTTTTTTTTTTTTTTTTTTTTTTTAATCCAACCATTTTCTACCGCTTATCCGAGGTCGGGTCGCGGGGGCAGTAGCTTTAGCAGGGACGCCCAGACTTCCCTCTCCCCAGCCACTTCCTCCAGCTCTTCTGGGGGGATCCCGAGGCGTTCCCAGGCCAGCCAAAGGATGTAGTCTCTCCAGCATGTTCTGGGTCTTCCCTGGGGTCTCCTAGCGATGGGACGTGCCCGGAACACCTCACCAGGGAGGCGTCCGGGAGGCATCCTAATCAGATGCCCCAGCCACCTCATCTGGCTCCTCTCGATGTGGAGGAGCAGCGACTCTACTCTGAGATGCTCCCGGATGCTTCTCACCCTATCTCTAAGGGAGAGCTCGGACACTCTGCGGAGGAAACTCATTTCGGCCGCTTGTATCCGGAATCTTGTTCTTTCGGTCACGACCCACAGCTCGTGACCATAGGTGAGGGTAAGAACGTAGATCGACCGGTAAATCGAGAGCTTCGCCTTTCGGCTTAGCTCCTTCTTTACCACAACGGATTGATACAAAGTCTGCATCACTGCAACGCCTTTCGATCTCCCGTTCCATTCTTCCCTCACTCGTGAACAAGACCCCAAGATACTTGAACTCCTCCACTTGGGGCAGGATCTCATCCCCGACCTGGAGAGGCCACGCCACCCTTTTCCGACTGAGAACCATGGTTTCAGATTTAGAGGTGCTGAATCTCATCCCAGCCGCTTCACACTCAGTAGCGAACTGCTCCAGTGAGAGTTGGAGGTCACGGCTTGATGAAGCCAACAGAACCACATCATCTGCAAAAACCAGAGATGCAATACTAGCATGCAGGGGTACGTGAAACTGGACCATGGTGCAAAAAAGATTGGGGATCGCCCGGGGGGGTTCTAGGATCAGAGGTTTAGGGGCGCTGACCTCGCTTGTAACAGTTTTGTACATTTTAACGCAATTTAATTCCCACATTTCTGAAAGACAAGCACAACATGTGACTAACCCATGAAATCTAATAAAGGTTCTTCAAATGTTGAACTGCAGTGAAAGGGGAATGGATTGTAATCAAAATACTTCAAATAAACATTGTAACCCTTATATCTGGGCGAAGGCAACTCATGTTGATACAGCAGGACTTCCACATACACATTAACAGTATGCCTTTTTTTCTGGACAAAACCAGCCCACATTGGTGACGACCAAAAATGGACCTTAGGCTTGTATTAGGAATGCAATGCACAACATGGAAACACATGAATAGAAATTGAGTTTTGTGAATACTAATATGTGAACTCCTCTCTTTGCTGCAAGGTCATCCGGTGAGTTGGTCACGAAACATATGAGTACCAAGCAACAATCTCTGGTGCAAAATGATGTACAACACTTTAGTGCCCCAAGACAATCACATCCTTGCGGAAACATGCTGTTATGGCATGTCAAGGAGAAGTTTGTAGGTGTTTTGTTTCTTTAGAGTGCACATTACAGCGTTTTAACACCATATAGATTGCATCTTTGTAAAATAAATAGACATCCATCCGTTTTCCGTACCGCTTTATCCTCACAAGGGTTGCGGCCGTGCTGGAGCCTATCCCAGCTGTCATCGGGCAGGAGGCGGGGTACACCCTGAACTGGTTGCCAGCCAATCGCAGGGCACATATAAACAAACAACCATTCGGGCACACATTCACACCTAAGGGCAATTTAGAGTCTCCAATCAACCTACCATGCATGTTTTTGGGATGTGGGAAGAAACCGGGGTGCCCGGAGAAAACCCACGCAGGCACGGGGAGAACACGCAAACCCCACACAGGCGGGACCGGGATTTGAACCGCAGTCCTCAGAACTGTGAGGCAGATGTGCTAACCAGTTTGCGCCGTGCTGGCTAAACAAAGACATGCAACTGTTAATTCCCATGTCCACATGATCTAATATAAGAAGTATTTTAAAGTTGTGCAAATATCTTTGTGACATAAACCAAGATATATGCAACTGTTAAGTCACATGACAATCATTTTCCTATATAAGACTTCGATACAATTTTTTTTTAGTTGTGTAAATAGTTTTTGTGAGATGAACAAAGATAAATGCACCTTATAATTCCCATGTCCACCTTTATCCAATATAAGACATACAGCTAACAGTTTACAGTCCTTATGTTGACAGTGGTACTCATTAAAGTTCCTTGTTTTCATTTAGTAGTGCTCTGCTTCTTCCTCTTGAATCATATTTTGTTTGTTTGCTTGTGTTAGTGTTCCAGTGAGTTTCTGTGTGTATGTCAGACATGTTAGTGTATGTTTGTGAGTTGATGTGCTAGATGTTTTCTTTCTATAGGAAACAATAGGAACAATCAAATAACATCAAGTGTGAGGAAGTAAGCTAAATCTTGGCAATTTGCATTTCTATTCTTTTTATTTGATCTGTGTGTTTTCTGTCTGTCAGGGTCAGACTGCTTTGGACACACTCCGTCAGTGGCAAAGGACATACAAAAAGGAGCTGGACCATGAGACCAGGCAAGCGTGTGCAGCTACAGAGCGACTACTGATGGAGGCGGTTGCAGGAGGAGGTCACTTGTTTTTCTTATTCAGTCAATTTGCATTATTTTGCATCCAAAAAGTCTCAAATCAGATCTCATTTTGCTGCCTTCCGCAGTGCACGTCGCGGCCACCCCTCCCAAACCTTTTGACGCTCTGCAGGACAGCCAGCTGTTCGATGCCGAAAACTCTGAGCCACTTTCGTCCTCTCGAGAGGGCTCTGCCACCAGCCAAGACAGGTCCGGGAGCAGCGATTGGTTGAAGGCGAACGCTTGTACTAGCCTCAAGAAGCGGCAAGTCGGCAGTTCATCAGAGCGGCTCCCAGCCAGAGGGACAGAGGCCGCTCTTCTTTATGGGGTAATAATAGTTCATGTAACCATACACTCTCAGTGATGAGAGGGTGTGCGCACACTCAGTTTTTACTTACCCTCTCGAAAATATTTATTTACCCCCCCCCCCAATTGAATTGCACAGATTTGAGGCACATTAATGATGGAAAAAGTTTGGAACTGTATTGTCTTGGTCTTTTTTTGGTCTCTCATTTTAACAGTGGTTTGCAGACTTTTTATGTTCACTGTATTTAGTTTGTACGTTGCTGTTGGGGGATTTTGGTGTGTCGGTGTTTGGATATGGGTTAATGTGTTACTTTGGCTGTGTTTTTTAGTCTGTGCATGGTTAGGGGTTGTGTGTGTTTCTCAGGGTGCGTGGGGTACACACTATGATTAATAACATTGTGCCTAGTCGTGCACTTGAATAAATAAATGCCTCTCCCCAAATAGAGGCCCGCTTTTTAACTCCTACAACTAGGTTGTACGATAGCTGTAAACAATAAACATTGTCACTGTCCAATGAAATGCATGTACGTACAGTATGTGAAATTTGAAAGCCAAATCAATTTTTTTTTTTTTACAGCCGTGCAGTAATTGCAAACCTGTAAAGACAACAGTTTACCTCCTCACCATTGTAATGATAATAGTACCTAAAACGTATAGACTGTGGGTTGTTTACAACTTTGACAAATTGCCTCGTCATACCCTCGTATGCATGCGTCTACAGTAGAATGTGTGATGTGAAGAAACTCTTGGCACGCTAAGCATTAGAGTAAGTACGAAACACATTTATTATGTTTCGTTTTCAGCCAAGCTCTTCAGACGACAGCGACTCCGACAGCCCTGTTAGTCCCCTACGTCCAGTCCGCCAAAGACTCTCCGTCCAAGCAGCTCAGAGTCAAAAAGATACAACTCCAAATAAAGAAGTGGGTTCAGTTACTAACCCTGGCCGGGAAAGTGGGCAGGATCCCCCTGCCCCTTACGTCTTCGCACAGGACGAATACCACAGCGCCATTCGAGGGTTAGGCAGCGCTAAAACCCTCCTACAAGGCCGCTCAACACAGCCTCACATCCCCAGCACGCCTGGCCCTTCATCCAGCAGCAAATCAGCTCTGGTTCCCACGGAGGAATATATGGAAGACGACTGGCTGGATGATGATTTGGCAGAGAGGCAGCCCAAAAAGAAGAGGCGGCTTCAAGATGAGCAGAACTCTACTGCGAGAGTTCCTAACTCTCAGATGTCCTACAGGAGTGAGAACTCCGAAAAATATTTGATCTCCTTGTTGCGTCCATAGTTTTGACAATAATTGTATGCTTTCAGGTTTTGCACTTCCGCCTTCCAGCGCCAGGGGGCCCTCTTTGAAAAGGAATAGCTCACTGAAGGCACAGCAGGTGAAAATGACTCAGATGCCTGGCATGATCCGTTTGGGCAGACGAGAAGTCAACACGTCACATAGCCCCACCCTGGCAGATGACGACGGGAGACCAGACACGCCGCCGCCACCTCAACGAATACACGTGCAGGTCAGAGAACAATAATACATATTCATGTTTAGGTGACATATTAAGACAAATGCTCTTTAAGTCTTTAAAATGGATAATATCGAAACATAAACCAGTTACAACATTAGGTACACCTGCACAATACGCTATCAGAGCTATGTATTACATCTTTTTTGTAGGTAAGAATGCTCAGTTTTTATTGATAATAATTGAATAGTGTTTATTATTGTAATTACCTATAGTATGAGGGAGACCTACAGGAATGACATGGCATCTGTAAAGCTGAAGTCTAGACTGGCGTTAAAAGGTGCATTTCAAATGCATGCATCCGTTTTCTATAACGCCTACCCTCATTAGGGTCACAAGACAGCTTGCGACCGATCGCCAGCAAGTGCAGGGCACATACAGTATGAACAAACACAACTGCATTCACACCTATGTGGAGTTGAGCAACCGGGAGCCACAGTGGGCTCATTTTTGCAGGAGGGATGATTTCAGTTTTTTGGGCTGCAATAAAATCTGGAAGATTTATATCTTGGTGATGGCCATGATTACTTTTTCTGGGTACTTGTTTTCACATAAATTGTAGTTTTCCTTACTTTTTTGTTTATTCGGAACATTTGTCAAATCTAGCAATATTTCGTGAAAGATGATGCATTCATAAATAAATAACATTCAGTTACACTAACAAGCTAAAGCACTACTCACTCTCTGAGTCTTCTATCAGTCTCTAAACCTTACTTGGATGTTTTTGTGAGAAGTGAAGCCTGGTTTCATTGTTGAGTGTAATACTGCACTGCCTCCTATCTGTCAAAATTGGAAGTAAACCTTGATTTAAACCAGTATTCATCTGAAAGCTATGCTTTTTCTATATACATTTCTGCACTTAACTTCAAAATGACAAAAATGGAGTTGGTCTGCTCTAATTCTCACTGGCTCAATTTAGTCTGCAATTAACATAGCATGAATGTCATTTGATTGACACGGTCAGAGATGTATTCCTTTAACAGTGTTATTTATTATTATTGTTGTTGTGACTTTCGGCTTGTCACGTCAGGGCTCACCGACAGCCAGTCACTCGCATGTAATTACCTTTACTATAAATGAGACCTACAGGAATGACATGGCAACTGTAAAGCTGAAGCCTACAATGGGATTAATAAAAAAAAGTTTCAAATCAAGTATCATAATTCGTGGGGAGACATTTTTAAAGTATTGTATTTAGTGTTTTATAGTACAAATAGAGTCCATCCACCGAGTATCTTTCCCCCCAGATGAGTTGTACTCTGCAGTTAAGTAGATAAACGCCCTGCCTCTGAATGAGGAATATAGAATTTTGTTATTTATGAAATTAATAGTTTGGAAAAAAGTGAAGCGTTCAACAAGTTGACTTACTATGTTTCAGGATCAGGAGCCATATCTGGGTCCACGTTCATTCATTACTGATTACCGTCAGACATTGATGAATGTATGGCAGGACAATGTATTCTAAGAAGCAGGTGCGGGATTATCAACCATCTGAGTTCAAAATACATTACAGTGTGTTTTGCCTCAGAACACATGCAGCACACATTTAGTTTTATAGTCTTACCTCAATGTGATCTATAAAATAGAGAGGGCGGAGCAAATGAAATGATGGAGGGGGGGTTCACAATTTTTCATCAGCACTACCAGGGGTCCACATAGGACGGCACACTTCCTAACCAAATGTATGACAAAATGCCATTAAAAATATGGACAAAATATGTTTGTGTTTTTATTTTATTTTTTAATTGAACCCACTGTACATCACGGTATATTAATATCATGCTCAAATGCATATATAAAAGATCTACTCTTCAATAACAAAGGGTTTGAAGCAAACAGCAAAATGAGCACGCGTTGTGATTTATTTTTTCATCCCCCCGTGCAAAGGGCTGTCATGCATAAAAATGATCATTCAAAGATACTGCTGATCACGTTTTGTTCATATTTTTTTTTCACCAAAATTAACTGACTCAAAGATTTTAATCCTATACTACTGTTGTATTTTGCCCCTCTCATTTACCATGTTAGGAAAAATATTCTACAACAATCCTGTGAAACCCCATTTCAGTTCGCCATTTTGTCCTTTCAGCCGCCGACTCAGATGATGGCTGCCTCTACCCCCACGACACTTCCTCCACCGATAAGGATGAGGGTCAGAGTTCAGGACGACATTTTCCTAATCCCGGTTCTGCAAAGGTTTGATGACGCGGTGAAAATATTTTATTGCGTTTGTATGATGTTGATTGTTAATCTGCCATCCACTGTAGCGAGGCAGACTCTTGCACGGTGTCATGGCTCTGCGACCAGGCCGCACAGCGTTACTACCAGAAGTGTGGCTTGCTGCCCCGCCTGTCACTGCAGAAAGAGGGCGCTCTGCTGTCCCCGCACGACCTACTGTTGGCCGTCCTGCACACCAACGAGGAGGTTTGGATGGTATGAACGTCTTTGTCGTAACAACCTGAAGACTGATCAAAACCGATGTTGTAGGTGTTGGCTGATGTGTCGTCTTGGGACCTCCCCCCTCTTCAGGAGCGCTACAAGAAGGCGTGCATCAGCCTGGCAGTGGGTGAGCAGTTAAAACACACGTGCCAAGATCTTTATTCACTGTGCAAGTTTAAAGGGCACATATTAGGTGGAAAAAAACTAACTGTTTGATTGCTTCATTAAATAGTTGCGTTTCTGCAGGTAAATACTTTTTACGTTTTCAGTGTATTCGTCCTGCAGCGTAGGTCAATAATAATCTTTGCAAAATACACAAGCAAAACAAAATCAGAAAAGAAAAAGAAATCTGATCTAAATGACCTCAGCTGCCTATTGTGTAAATGTGTCTGAGAGTGAGCTCTTCTGCACTTGCTGCCCCACTGTTATGTAACTGTGGGACTAATTTACATTAGTGGTGTAACGATTCATTTATTATGTCGATGTATCGATTTAGATTCCGACGATCCAACTGGATCGATCTGTGCTCAGCAAGTTAGCCTTCCGGACGTAAATATATTGATTTAAATCATTTTAAAAGGTAATCTATCGATACTAGGAAATAACACACAGCATGATGTAAGCACAACATGTAATTCCTTTAACTTCGCCTGATATTTTTTTTTTTCTCAGTTACCACACAGTAGTTTGCACTGTTAAGGCTATTTTGTGCTTCATCATCATCATCATCTCTTTTCTACTTCCTTTTTTATGCCCCATATTTAGTCGGACCTTTCCGTAGTGCCCCCTGGTGATTGGATGAGAAACCACAGTATGTGTGTGTGTGTTGTTTTTTTAAAGCAATTTTATGGCCCAGCCATAAAATCATAGCTGAAATAGCTGTTTTCCCCTTTGCTTTATTGCAAAACAATACAATCAATCAATTTATATTAAGCAGATTTATAGTCTATTAGAAAACACTTACAGTACAGTGCACAATAAGTCATAAAAGGAAAGTAGATCAGGAAAGTCTTCATATTTAATGCTATAGTATGTAACGTTTGGCTTTAACGACCATAATTCGTTTTTACCCGATTCCCTTACAAGAAACAATAAGAATTGAATAAATTTCACCTGCGCTGTCCAGTATGCAGGTATTGATTTCACAAGCACCCCGGATTCATTTTTGGTTAAAAAAAGTTACTGAATCGATTTCCAGCCACTGAATCGTTTCAGATTGTATCATTCTAAATGAGCCAATATCGTCCTTGAATCGAATCGGCAACCACTGAATCATGATACTAATCGAATAGTTGCTAAAACCAATCGTTTCACCAATAATTTACATAATTATTATGTACATAATAGCTGCCATGGGATGATCAGCTCGGCTGGTTGAAGATCCAGCCACAAGATTTCTGTCTTTAACTACATTCTACATTGGTGGTGGAACGGAACTTTACAGTATATGTGTGTGCGTGGTGTGCTACGTTGAGTTTATCGGCGCACGGCGCACACAGTATGATCGAAACTGTTAAATTATGCGGGGTCTGTAAAAGATGAATAAAAAAATAATAAATCTCTTATGATCCTCATGTGTGTACCATGAAAGCAGGACTTTCCATTGGCCTGACAGTGTATGAGGCATGCTGAGGGCTTGCTCCCTTGGATGAGGTAGCGTTGGCTCCTAAAAACAGGCCAGATTTGGCAAGTCAAAAAATAGCGTGTGTGTGTGTGCGTGCGTGCGTGCGTGTAAAGGGCTCTGTAATTCTTGATCCTTGGGCTAGTTTGATGAAAGCATGTCACATTTTATTAAGACACCTGGGACCTGTTTTAAATAAATAACAAATGTCAACGCATATGCGTGTCCATGCAGAGGAGAACAGGCGCGTGACCCGGCTGTGTGAGATTCAGGACGGGAGCTCCTCCATGTTGGTGTGCGGCCTCGGCTTGGCCGCGTCCTCCCTCGCCGCCCTCCTCCGTGCCCTCAAACTGCAGGCCAGCCTGACTGAGCTACGCATGTCGGGCAACCGCCTCCACGACAACCTCCTCGCCGAGCTGGTCGCCACCGCCGCCACCATGCCTCGACTCTGTCTGTTGGACATTTCGGCCAATCAGGTCACAGGGGAGGGGCTTGAGAAGGCCGCAAGTACCATAAAGGGACTTAGCCATCCTGCATTTCCAGTAAGTAGCATTTCAGTAAATGCTCTAATCCGGATTGTGATGAAGCTGACTTTTCATTAATTAATTTATTTTTTAAAACAAATTTATAGTGGAACCGCCAAGTCCAACACCACTGTATAATAGAATTCAAATTAAGTACAACTACTCATGTTTTGAAGGCATCTGACATACGTGATGAAAATGGGACAGGAAGGTCTCCACTGTGTGAAATTTTCTAGGTTTGCTGGCAGTAATAAATTGTCTCGTGTAGTATTTATGTTTACATCCGTTTGGTAAAAATGACATTTACTGTATATGTAGTGGATATTTGCTTATGTTCCATTTCTAGTTCTATCATTATCACGTTGCCTCTTTGCCATCACTAATAACCTGTGGTGATGTCTCACAAAATTCAAAGAAAAGGAAAAACACAAAACAAAAGTTCATTTTAGATTCTTAGATACTGTATGAGCTGAAGTCCCAAAGATTTATTGATGATGCTGATCATGTCCCACACGGACATCATTTTGAGAACTGTAGAATAAGCGGCATTGTAGAGGTCCTTTTTACGAGACCTCTAGTGATACTTTTTCAAAAGAGCGACGAGCGCCAATTGAATTCATGCTAAGAAACGGAGTACGTAAGGGCATCGTTATGATGTTACAAAGTATTTTCCGGATGACACGAAAGGAGCCCGATGGAAGGAAATCACGTTGAACATTGCCAAAGATGATATACGTTGCAAAAGCAGTGTTTTTATTTACGTTGCAAATGTTTTGACTCAAGAACCGCTGGACATAAGGCTTCTCCCGTACGTGTCCAATACTGTTAGTGTTGTTTGTGTTTCCTGCCAGTGTCTGAAGGAGTTGAACCTCAGCCTGAACCCACTGGGTGACAATATATCAGAGTCTCTGTCCTCGCTGCTGTCCTCCTGCCCGCTCCTGGCTGAGCTGTCTCTGCGCGGCTGCGGCCTGACATCGCGTTTCCTGCAGCAGCATCGTTTGCTGCTCGCCAGTGCCCTGACAGGTGGCAACATTTGTCCTAACAGCGGGTGTTTCTCAACCATATTTTGGATGAGAAAAAATGTCACGCCACACCAACTAACAAAATTGTCACATAAAGTGTATCTATACTGCAATAATGATACTCTAGTCTCACTTTATGTGCCAATTTACTTTGTGTGAAATGTGGTGGTGGTGTTTAGTTGAACACAAAGCTATTATTCTGTTGTATGAATGGCAACAGGTGGAGGCACAGGTTTATTGGCCCTGCTGCCATCAAATGGTAGAGAATCTGTCAGTGTGTCACTACACGTCACTGGCATACACATAGATAGATGAACAAAGGTAAAGAAGACTCTTTGGATCCATTAGGTGATACTTTTGTTCTCTCTCCTGGCACACTAATGTGCTTCGGCACACTGGCTGGGAATCACGTCTAGAAGTTGTTCCAAGCCTGTCTCGCCAGTAAATGACTATGTTCATATTGCTTATTTCCCAGGCATGGGCCACCTCAAGTCAGTGAGTCTTTCCCACAATGCACTGGGCTCCACTGGATTTGAGCTAGTGCTGAAAACGCTGCCTCTACACACGCTCACACACTTGGACCTGTCGGGTGTGCGTAGGGGCACAACTGATTACCCGGCGCTGGAGCACCTCGCCAACATCCTGTCGCAGGTACATGCACTTGCGGGTCATAACGTTAGGTAGACCCGCACCATGAATGGACCAATACGTTTCCTGGTCCAATTAGAACTGGTATTGAAAAAGTCCTCTTTGTGCTGTTCACATATGCAGATGTTAATAATGTGGAGTTAAAACATTGTTTTTCTCTCCTTTTAATAGGATGACTGTTCACTAACCCACCTCAATTTGGCAGCTAATGGCTTAACTGATGGCAGTGCAGCAACCTTGGCCAGGTTCGGTAATAACATGCATTTTTGGACGAAATTATTTTTACATTTACAACAAATAACATTGCAATACCTGAGATTGGCAGATGACCAGTCCAGGGTCTACCCTGCCTGTCGCCCCAAGAGTCATCTGGGATAGACTCAGAAATCTTGGTAAAATATCAACCATCCGTTTTTTTATAGTGCTCGTCGTCACCTCGGGTCTCAAGATGGCGGGGTACACCCTGAACTGGTCGCCAGTCAATCGCAGGGAACTCAAAATATTGCAAAACTTCTTAAAAATGTAATATTGTGATAACATTAAGTTCATGTTGTCCACTGATCATCATATCTAGTGGTATGGAAGTTTATTTTTACGTTTTGTGCATTTACACAAAATAGTTCAATTAGTGTAGCGGATCTGTGCATGTGGCGCATGCGGCATACACTCCTGTGTTGACATTGTGGTCTATGCCGGTTATCACAAGTTAACACTGGTAACATTGTTAGCTAATGCTGATAATACTTCCGTGTAGTCAGGCTGTAGCTTGGAAAAGGTGGATCATTGTCCAGCTGAGAAACTGGTGTTTGGGGCTGGTGTTTGGAAATGAGCAAAATTGTGGTGTGACAATTTGGCAAAATTCTTTACGGTTCGCTCACTGAAACATTTTTGCCGTTATTTGGTGATTTAATTAAACACTCGATGGGTGGACAGGCACTCCAGAGAGACAACTAGAGTGGTGCTTTGACATTCGAGTGCCCCATCTCACGGGTTTTTCAATTTACGAGCCGTTTCTTGGCCTATTAAGTTTTGCTTTATGTCACGAGCCAAAATTTGAGTTACGGGCGAGCTTCAGAGACTCCGCCACTTGAGTGAAGAGGAAAAAAGGAGCAATGAAGATACCGCAATGCCTGCCCCTTGCATTTCGCTGAGGCATTTTCAGCTGGAGCTGCTGTAGGCCACAACTCACGCTCACATGCAGACTACAGTGTAAGCTCCAGATGTCAGTCACTAGGCCACGCCCCTTCAAAGCACACATCAACACACAAATACAGTACATGCAGTAAGTACTGTGCTTGAGATGTCTTAACTCCTCTGACAGCTCATCAGTACAGCACTAATATGTTGTTCTACGCAGAGGATAAAGAATAAATGACTGAGTCCAATGATACATGGACTTCTATGTATTATTTTGCGAAATGATCTTTTATTTTTCCCCTTCTGTTTTTAGGTGTCTCCCTATATGCCTCCACCTGGTGAATTTGGACCTGTCAGGAAACCCTTCAATCACCTCAGTAGGATTGCACAGCATCCTCAGCGCCCTCCGAGAAGCACGTCGGTCGCTGACTCTTCTAAACCTTCAAGGTGCCTACCGTAGTAGTGTGATTATAACTAAATAAAGAAAATAGATCAGAGGAAGTCCAGTATGTACAACCCTAATTCCAATGAAGTTGGGACGTTGTGTTAAACATAAATTAAAACAGAATACAATGATTTGCAAATCATGTTCGACCTATATTTAATTGAATACACTACAAAGACAAGATATTTCATGTTCAAACTGATCAACTTAATTGTTTTTAGCAGACAATCATGAACTGAGAATTTTATGGCTGCAACACGTTCCATTTGTTGCACCACCTTCAGGTTGCCAGGTGTCGGGGCCTTTGGACAGCGAGGATCTGGACGCGTTGTCAGAGCTAATTCAAGACCTGCGTCTTTGCTCTCAGGGCCTCAACAAGCTGGATCGGCAGGCTTTAAAGCAGAGCTGGACCAGTAGTAGACCTCACGGCTGTTTTGTAGACCGAAAAGCAGCGTTCTTCCTCTCTGCTGCGGCCACTATGTGATGTAAATGTTTGTAAAATGTGCTTGCAGACTAGAGACAGTGTTATATAGTTATTTGTTAAATCACGTGAAATCTGCGGCTGCATTTTATTTCTAAAAATATTGTTCAAAATCAGCTTGTAACAAAGGATTTCTTATAAACCAGAATCTGCACGTTTTGTGTAAATACTTAGATGTCCTTTATTTATGTGATTGTATTTTTTGTATAACAATGTTTTGTTGGCTTTGTAATTGTACTAAAAAAATAAGAGTGAAAACAATTAAAGAAGCCAAGGTTTTTTCATTTTAAAGGAAAATGTTTGTTTATTCATGTGTAAAGTCCACATGAAGCCTAAAGGTAATACAGTTTACCTGATTTCACCAAATAGTTTCATAATTTCACTTCAACGTGGTGCATGCTCTGTGTTTCCCAAACTTTGAGCCAAGGGACATATTTTCCATTCCAAAAATCTCACAGCACATCACCAGACAAAAATATTACAAAACGTATATACAGTTTTCCGAAGCTATTTTTTTTCACGACTCACAAATTTACGCAGTGTGAAATCCAGCCTGTTGAACACACATTTATTATTCTATTGTGTGATTGGCAGTTAATTATAATTGTACCTTTTGTCATCTAGCAGAAGAGTGTTTCATTGTCCAGCCTGCCACTATACGTCACTGACATAGATTGATGAAGAAACATTTGAATCATTTTCTGATCAATTAAGTAAAATTTCATGTGGCCCACTTGATTATCTCTCATTGGGCACAGAGTATCTAGTTGAAATAAACACAGCACCTCAAATTAAACCAAATTGCTTGCTACCGGCGGTTTCTATGAGTTAGTTTTCCGGTAAGCGTCTTGCTTTTGCGGTGTATAAATGGGTACCGTGTTTTTGCACTGTTGAGTGCAATAGAGTACGTAATTGTCTTCCACTTTCTTGTCATATGCAAACGTAAAAATAATTCCACTCGTGTTATCGGTTTCTTTGGAAAAATAGTCACTCGGTCATTTGGAAAAGTTGCTTAATATAATGACCAATTTGCTCATTTAGCAACACAAGGTGCTTTTGTAAACTAACTCCGCTGTGTTCGCAGCCATGTTAATGGAAGCCGCTTGTGGCGAGGGATTAAATAATGAATTTGGTTCATTTTCTACTAAACAGGCCATGTATATTTGAATAAAAAATTCCCCCACAGAAGGCATTGGGATTATGAGGAGTTCTGCAAAAAATGGCTCCCTTGTAAAAGGTGTCTGGACTCAAAAAGTGTGAGAATCCAAATCAAGACACAAGAGTAAAGACTGGCTCTGCTGAGTCACCTTATTAAAATGTAATACCCTTTTATTCTCTCTCTCTAAATCTGCCCTTATAAATATATATATATGAGAAGCTTGTGCTGCAATGAACTTGGAAATGGTGCTGGTGTGACAACTGAACAATGCCACATACCTCCCACGGACCTCTGTCTATATCCCTCAAATGACTGAAACATATACTGTATTGTTTGTCCACGTGTGCTGTAGTAGAACAGTGTTGGGAAAAAATATATATCGTTGATACTGTATTTCTGCCCTCGGGAGTGTTTGTGTCACTCCGTGAACAAGTTTACCTCATAAGGGTCACTATACATCAAAGAAAAGAATCAGTTATGTGGGCTGCACCGATATGGAGCACATCATGGTAACTAGCGGCTCAGTAACATCAGCGGCCGCTCATTAATGACTCCGCTGCCGAGCATAACCCTAGAAGGAGACGGCTGGGCCAATCAGGGCGCAGCAATGAAGCTCTGACCGCCAAGCCACTCACAAGCAGTCTGAGCACACTCGGGCTTTACCATCAGCTGTTGCACACATGGCTGAGGCTCAGCGCACATACCAGCCACATGGTTCACAGTCACACGTATGCAATGTTTTCATTCCCTTAACAAGTCACCAGCGGCGCTGCCTGGACTGGGTCATCAGAGTGAGCCTTGGCCTTGGCCTTGAGTGGTGTAAAAAAAAACTCGGCAGTGGTACGAGAGCATTTGACTCAGTCGCCACCACTTCGATACTGCAGGCGCTCGTCAATCAAGGGATAGAGGCGACCTATGTCAACATTCTACAATCAATATATACAACGATTCTTCAGGTTCAATACGAATTGATGATGAAAAAGTGCGAATAGGTCTAGGAAAAGGGGTCCGTCTCCGAAGCTATATACAGCTTGCCTTGACGAAATATTTCAAAAGCTCAATTGGGAAAAAGAAGGACTAAAAAAATGAACGGTGCTTATTTGAGCTATCTTCGTTTTGCAGACAACATCCTTTTATTCTCCTACGATGCCGAACAACTACAGCGTCGTATTCAGGGATTAGAATTAGAAAGCCGTCGCTCAGGTCTGAAAATGAACAAAAGCAAAACGAAGGTCGTGTTCAATCGTTACTGCCCACCAAAAGATATCAAAATGGAGGACCATGTCCGAGGTCTATTTAGGCCAACTTGTAACAATGGATGGATGGAAATACAAGCACTGAAGTTGAACGGCGCATAAAGCTTGTCTGGAAGGCTTGTGGAATGCTTAGTGTTATATTCAAGAACAATCTAACACATTTGCTCGAAAAGAAAAGTTTTCGATCAATGTATTTTACGAGTCCTCACTTACGGTAGTGAAACTTGGACTACGAATGCCAAAGTTCTACAATGTAACCCAAAGGAACATGGAACCCCAAATGTTGAAAAGATGCAGTTGGACAAGACAGCAGACGCGAGTTACCGACGTCATTCAAGAAATAAAAATCCTTAAATGGAAACGGGCTGGCCACGTCGGCCGAAGAGCTGACAAAAGGCGGAGCACAGAAACTATCAATTGGATGCAAAGCGACCACGGCGAAGACCTAAAAGTTGGATGGATAGATGAGATCATTAAACAGCAAAATATGCTGGCAACAAACTGCAAAATGTCATAGTACTGGTTGGAAACGGGAAGAAGAGCCCTTCACCCTGCAGTGGATGGATAATGGCTGAGGATGATGATAGAGTATGCATATATAATAAACACCCACCAATGATATTTCAGGCGTACTCCATCAAATGAGGGAAATAGTTTTTGCCTCCTCACATTCCTTTCATTTTGACGTCCGGAGAGTGATCATAACTAGAGATCCTTTTGCTGGGAAGCAGTCAGATCCCGATTTGCCAAACACTCTTCGGTCTGGCTTGTTGATTTCCTTTCTCGCGGCACTTATTTGGACTTGTGTGAACTTTCAGACACGCCCCCTGGCCCCAGACTGAGCCAGGGTCTTATTTAAGGGGCTCATCTCAGCCCCAGTCCTTGTCCCAGTGGAAGCATCCATCTACAAGTGCACCTTGGTGAGTATGCTTCATGGAGCTTTATATTACACAAATCTTCCTTCTAGTATATTCATTTAGTTGACTGAATGGAGCAGTGTGCAATGGGGATTTTATCTGTGAAACATTTCCATCACTCAATAGAGTGCTTGACCAGTTATATGAGACCGTTCATTGCGGTAGGTGAAAGGAACTTTTTCCAACTATCCGAAGACACAATGGAGTACAGAGAGTAGACGATATTGCATATGGAGCCCATTTTCACAGTGCACTGCTTAAGACTTTGCCAAATACGCTTGCTCTAGTACACCCGTGAACGGGGTTAATTGTTGCTCGGGAATGGGGTGATGCAGTCGAACAAAAGTGTCAAAGTGTGGCAACAGCGGCGTGCCGGCAGACTTGAAATAGAGGGAGATGCGCCAAGTGTCACTTGTGTTACGCACTGTGAGGAGGCCGGGCCGAAAATAGACCTCTCTCGCTCTCTCTCTCTCTCTCTCTCTGTTATGACCCTTTTTGGTGCTACCTCAGCAGCTCCGAGGAACAATCATGGAGATATGATATCAGACATTCTACGACATGGGTGGGCAAATGTTTGGGCTCAAGGGCCACATTTGGTTTTCAAAACTGACAGATTGGTGTCCGTATGGGCATGAGGTTTCAATAAATAAGACTTAATATATATGCAATAGGTAAAATTCTTAATTTGACTAATAACATTTTACTGTAATTTGTATTGTATTTACAGTATGTTAATACTTTAAGTAACCCTCCTTATGTTTCTTAATTTAGCCATGAGTCTACGTGGCCCGCTGTATATTTCATCATAAAAAAAGTGGTTTTTGTTTTTTCAAATGATTATTTCAGTGAATATTGAAAAATCACAGAAATATCAGAACAGGAAAAAAAAAAAAAAAAGAAGAGCTACAGTAAATGAATGTAACGGAGTAAAAGATTATTACAGGACTCTTAGTAATGTAACCGCTCGGCGACCGTATAGGGCCGTATGTGGCTCACGGGCCATACTTTGCCGAACAATGTTCACCAACAAGGTTCCACACAAAAATACTGGCGCCGACAAGGGCAAGTCTAATTATCACCCTAAATATAAACATCAGTGTCAGGTCTTTTAAAGTCACACTAAGTCACTAAATGTCGAGGATACTGCTGGCAGGCCATGATAAAGTCGTTTGATGACACGCATCCAACGCGTGTCGGTTTCTTCTCTTTAAAAAAAAAAAAAGACCATCTCAGACCACTCCAGTGAAGCCTGATCATGTGTGACGACGACGAGACCACCGCCCTCGTGTGCGACAACGGCTCAGGCTTGGTCAAGGCTGGATTTGCCGGAGATGACGCTCCCCGTGCTGTCTTCCCTTCCATCGTTGGAAGGCCCCGCCACCAGGTATGCTGGACTTTACCACGCACTCGTTCTTTTCTGTTGTGTATCAAAAAGGACGGAAAGTTAAACACATATGGATTCCTTCCACAGGGTGTGATGGTGGGTATGGGTCAGAAGGACAGCTATGTAGGTGATGAGGCCCAGAGCAAGAGAGGTATCCTGACCCTCAAGTACCCCATCGAGCATGGCATCATCACCAACTGGGATGATATGGAGAAGGTCTGTATTAACATTGAAGCTGACCTTCCAGCTCCTCGACAATTCACAGGCTGACCACAACTGGCAGAGCTATTTTTAACACGGGCGCCTTACTTAGAGGACCGGGTCGCTGTTGTTGTTTCAGTCCTGAGAGCAGCTGCTCTCTTTTGTCAATCAGATCTGGCACCACACCTTCTACAATGAGCTGCGTGTGGCCCCCGAGGAGCACCCCACCCTGCTCACTGAAGCCCCTCTGAACCCCAAGGCCAACAGGGAAAAGATGACACAGGTGCTTCATTGCCTCCTCCGGTTGTTTGATGCACTTTTATTTCTATATGTATTATCATTTGTATGGTCTATATTCATAGTGTAAACCTCAAATACACTGTACCGCAAACTCATCTTACATCATTAGCCTGGCAAGAAATGGCTTCCATATCATTTGATTTGGAAAAAATGCAAAGACTAACGAGCCAGTCTACAGCTTCTCCCCGATAGACAAAGATTCGAGTCTCTCAGTCTTGAACTATCACGTCAACATACGCCCTTTACACCAGTTACCACTTTCCTATAAGCCAAGGCTTTGGCACCATCTTGTGGCATCTCAGAGCGTTATAGAAAGACCAAAAATAGGTGCGTTTTTCAACGAATAGCTCGGATAGGGTCTGTTAAAAAAAAAAAAAAAAGCGCAAATGTACTTCCTCACTTGAACATTCTGCTGGCCTTGTTTTGCAGATCATGTTTGAGACCTTCAACGTCCCCGCCATGTACGTGGCCATCCAAGCTGTTCTGTCCCTGTACGCCTCCGGCCGTACCACCGGTTCGTACACAAAGCTATATTCACAGTACGCGGCATTATTATTATTTCATAAGTCCGGGACTTGGAATGGTTCCACAAGTGAGAAATGTTCACACATAGGGTGTCAACCATGTGTAGGGATTTCTCTCACTGTAAACAAGAAGTGTTAGTCCCACTTCAACAAGCTGTGTGCATCTTTGCGTCAGCAGTAGTAAATCATTTCGCTATGAGACATACCTCAAGTGAGCTGATTTTTTTTAATTTTTTTTTAGCAGTCACTAAAATGGAGGGTCTTTTCTGCTCACCAAAGGTATTGTGCTGGACTCTGGTGATGGTGTGACCCACAATGTCCCGATCTATGAGGGATATGCTCTGCCTCACGCTATCATGCGTCTGGATCTGGCTGGTCGTGACCTCACTGACTACCTGATGAAGATCCTGACTGAGCGCGGCTACTCCTTTGTCACGACCGGTCAGTCCGCTCGTCATAGTTAATTGTTTTAATCCAGCATGCGTGTCGTTTTCTAACTTGAACACTGTGTGCCTTAGCTGAGCGTGAGATCGTGCGTGACATCAAGGAGAAGTTGTGCTACGTGGCTCTCGACTTTGAGAATGAGATGGCCACCGCCGCCTCCTCCTCCTCCCTGGAAAAGAGCTACGAGCTGCCTGACGGACAAGTCATCACCATTGGTAATGAGCGTTTCCGTTGCCCCGAGACCCTGTTCCAGCCCTCTTTCATTGGTGAGTCTCTATCTTTTGTTTCCATTCTCTTTGTTTCGTGCTTGCAGCAACTCATGCGTTGCGCTTGTCACCTATCAGGTATGGAGTCAGCTGGTATCCATGAGACGGCCTACAACAGCATCATGAAATGTGACATTGACATCCGTAAGGACCTTTATGCCAACAACGTGCTGTCTGGTGGTACCACCATGTATCCTGGTATTGCTGACCGTATGCAGAAGGAGATTACAGCTCTGGCCCCAAGCACCATGAAGATCAAGGTGAAAGAACTACAACTGTTTTTCTTTGTCACTTAACACTGCAAAGTTACACAAGACTGCATTTCCTGTTTTCCCCTATCATAGATCATCGCCCCACCTGAGAGGAAGTACTCCGTTTGGATCGGTGGCTCCATCCTGGCTTCCCTGTCCACCTTCCAGCAGATGTGGATCAGCAAGCAGGAATACGATGAGGCAGGCCCTTCCATTGTCCACAGGAAATGCTTCTAAACACACAACCGACCTCATTCTTCTTGGATTTGTCCATTGTTGTCTCCTGTATATACATGATCTGTTGTAATAAAACTAAGGCCTTGTGAGAGTAGCTTCCCTATTTGTCGTCGTTTCCACTACCTCGCGACGTGATCACAGACTGTACTGTGGCTGAAAAAGAAATAAGCAATAAAAAGGTACTGCCAAGTCGATCAAAGATGTGAAATAGGTAAGCAACGTTTGTCCTTTAAGCCACAGATAGAAATCCTGGCATTATTAGAAATAACATTGAGACTAATCCTGACTCAGTATAAATGTTACGGGGTCAGGCTAAATAAATGATGGTGCGTGAAAATACTTTACCCTGAAAGTTTGTATAACATTTAAGAACTCATTGGCCATTTTATACAATTGACATCTTTATTGGCCTATGAGTAGTAAAATCAGAATCAGAATCCAAATCATCTTTATTTGTCAATTATGTCAAAAACACACAAGGAATTTGTCTCCGGTAGTTGGAGCCGCTCTCGTACGACAACAGACAGCCATTTGAGAGAAAATATGTTTGCGACATAAACACACAAAAACACAGTACGGAGAGTCACTGAGGTTTAAAGGACGTGCTTGCTGCGAGTGCTTGCAGCAGACGTACCCCGCTTCCAAGGGAATTAAGCGTTACAGAGCTTCTTTCATGGTTGTCATGCGTCTCGTACTGTTGCGTTGAGTCCCACTCGATATTGCAGCGGGGTGTACTGTCCTGTTCCAAGGTGCCAATATGACTAGAATATGATGTATCATAGTAGGTGCCTACAAGTTGGAAGGATCTGCAAAGTATTATTTTGCAAAGTTAGTTAAATGATCCATCCATCCATCCATCCATTTTCTTTTGCGCTTCTCCTCACTAGGGTCGCGGGCGTGCTGGAGCCTATCCCAGCTATCTTCGGGCGGGTGGCGGGGTACACCCTGAACTGGTCGCCAGCCAATCGCAGGGTACATCGAAACAAACAACCATTCACACCTATGGGCAATTTAGTGTCTTCAATCAACCTACCACGCATGTTTTTGGAATGTGGGAGGAAACCGGAGTCCCCGGAGAAAACACACCCAGGCACGGGGAGAACATGCAAACTAACCCTGTGAGGCAGGTGTGCTAACCAGCCGGCTCGTTAAATTGGAACACGGCCGCGTACAAACAGATGACCGGCAACGCCTTCATGGCCTGTGGAGTCATGTACGCCAGTAGGTCTGTGGACCTGAACACTGAGGAGATCTACTACTCCTTCGACACCAAGAGCGGCGAGGAAAAACACCTCAACATTCGCTTTCCGAAGTTCCAGGAGAATTATTCCAGCCTGGACTACAACCCCACCGATCGGCTCCTCTACATGTACAGCAACGGCTACTACGTGTCCTACTATGTGAAGTTTAACACGGCACGACTCCCCTCTTTGCGATCAGCGGCATTGTGATTGATACAGTTGACCTTTATCGACCCTTTTGCTCAGTGCACGCCAACACACGTTTATTGCCTCCTCCTCAATCAAAATCCAATTGAAGCATTCAAACAATGAATGAATTCATGAAATTGTTGAAGCATTGCCCTTTTGTTCCCATTTCGTTTTGCACTAGCTTTTAGTTGTGTTGGCTGTTTTGCTCCATATTTCTCAACCTAATCAAGGCACAACTTTGACATGAAAAGAAAAACTGTCACGAAAATCTTAACTAATGAAAAAATGATGACCTCGTCTCAATTTACACACAAACTTACTTCCTTAGTAAGTGAAGGTTCTGGTGGGGGGGGGGGGGGGGGGGGGGGGAGAATCCACTCTTAACACCAGGAAGGTCATTCAGGAAACATGAAAGAATCAAGCCTTTGCTGACTTTGATCACGCGGGAGCGAAATGTTCAAATTTGGACTTATTGCTTTTGAGGTACGAATCTGGGCTCTGGAGTAGAGTTTGCATGTACTCCTCATGCTTGCAGGGGTTTTCTCCAGGTACTCTGGCTTCCTCCGAAATTCCAAAAACATGACTTTGAGGCAGTGTTTGATGTCACATTCCCACCTATGGACCTATTCAGAGTCATCAATGAGTCGCCTAACATGCATGTTTTTGGAATGTAGGCGCCTGGAGAAACCAATGCAAGCAAAGGGAGAACATGCAAACTCTACACAGGAAAGACCCGGATTCAAACGTCCAACCTCTGAACTGTGGGATGGGATGTGCCACCCACTTGTCCACCATGCTGACGTGGCTTAAACAATACTTGAAAAATAGGGAGGTGATAAAAAAAAAATAAAAAAAAATCGAATCAATAGTGAGCTTTTCGGTCCATGCAATTGCCACATCCTCTTTTGCTTTTGAGAAAAGGCTTCTTCTTCCTCTCCCTCCTTGTGTTCCCCTCCTTCTCTCTCAGGCTCTCTGTGAGTCATACAAGGTTACCGCTTCCCCTCTGTAATCCTGCCCTTCCCTGGGGGGTGAGAGTTTGAGGGAGCAGCCTAGTTCCATCTGGTACTAAGCCCCCAGGACTATGGAGTCTGAATAGGAGCCTTCCGTTCATAATGGATGGCACATACATGAAGGAGATTTACTGTTTTACTATTCATATAAGGGATTATGCTGCAGTTTGAATCCCAACGCAATTTAGTTTGGAAGTAAAAGTGAAAAATGACAAGGCCCTCATTCAGTGCATGCAAGAAAACAACACTGTCGCTTTAAATCAGACAGCATCTGGCAGGATGCGAGTGGGGGAAGTGAGCGCTACGTGTGAAATGGTACCCGAACGTGACATCACACGCAGCCAATCAGAGGCCAGGCCTGCGGTCCCTCCTCCTCCGCTGCTCCTCAGAGGAGTGTGTTGTGTGCTGGTTGATGCTGATGCTGATGCTGATGCTGCTAAGGCACACGGTCGGCCTCATCACTTAAGGTACACCGGGTTTATCTGTGCATTATCAATGTTTTGATATGGCGTTTGTAGTGTTTATTGTCACGGGAGAATTTTTAAATACTGACTATTGTTCAGTGCACGTTGAGTAGATGACGATGTCACCTCCTGCTATAAGGATGTGATGCTTGTGTTTGGCAGAATTAAGAGGAAAAGAATGCTATATGTTACCATAATCAAATGTCCATATTGCCCTCATGTTTTGCTTGGATATATTATAAGAACCTTTTGTTTTCTTAAAGATAAAGAGCATCGTTGAATTTATCGGTGTACTGTAAAGTGAAAAACGCTGACATTGTGGTTAGAAAGACTTCATGATGAAACATTTTGGCTATTTCTTTTTATAACATGTTGCATCTGTCACTTTCTGTCTGTACAAATGAAGGTTAACTCTTTGCTTCCACTTTTCCAGACCATCATGCTCTGTCACAGAGGCCTAAAGCTCAAAGTCACTGGGGGAAGAACCACAATGAGCCCAGTGACCCCGAGCACAGATGTGTCCTGCTTTTCATGAGACCGGGAAGCAAAGGTGAGCCTCCAAGTAAACTGTCAACAAAGAGAGTTAGAAACGACTAGAAAATCGGTTACACTCACTGTTGAAAAACTTAACATTCACTTCCTCTTTCAGGTTTGATGGAACAAAAATAGATAACATCTTGCTAATCAGTACTGACTTAGTTTAAGTATAGTTTGCAGTTTTAAGCAAAAAAATACACTTTTCTGTATGACCTGACAACAGAATATTATTAAAATGATCGTTTCAAAATATCACTACTTTCTGGCCCCACCTAATGCCTCCAATTTAATTAGAATTATTATTTGGCACTTAACTTGGCACGGCGTGACAAAAATATCCTATCAGAGACTGTAGAGACAGGAGGCATTTGCACACGCTCACCACACACGAAGTCTCGGGAGGACGCACCGCAGCCTCTCCCAAATGTGACTATTATAGTTTCTTGGCTGAATTATTTCACTGCGGTTAGCAACAAAATTCAAAAAGAAGGAATTTATATCTTGTTCGCGGTTTGAAAACTGCATATTGTACTTGTATTGGATTGTAATCCTTCTGATACCGTGCCCAGGCCCGATTGGACCTTGACAGGTCTGAAACAAGGTGAGGATGGCGAAGCGTGATTACTTGGTGGAGGCAGCCAAGCAGATTCACATGGCGCTGGACAGTGAGGTCAACGAGGACTATGAAGCAGCTTTCAGTTATTATAAGAATGGGGTGGATTTACTGCTGAATGGGGTCCAGTGTAAGAGGATCCTTTTTTTTGTCACTTCTACTTCATAATATTCTGCTGTTATTATCTATACAAGATATTCCATGATTATTGTCATATTTTCTTAGCTGATTGGCTAGTAGATGACATTCTTCCCAATAGTGAGGCAAGTATTAGCACCAGTCAAAAGTTTGGAAACACCATTTAATTCAGTACCGTGAGCATGCACGTCCAAACCTAGGACATTCTGATACCGTACCTAAACATTGAACCAATCACAGAGTAAATGCACTTATCTGCATTTGTGCATTTTTATTATATTATCAATCCATAGCTGTGTGATACATTAAATATGATATTTGTGCAGCACAGGACATGTGACGGGAACATATTGGACCAGAATAAACACAGGAAGTTACAAATCAAAAGTTCCATTATTATCTTGTTCGATTTTTTTTTAGACCAATACACACAGTGGTCTGAGAGAGTTTGTCTTACAGTGGACCCGAACAAGGAGCGTCGGGAAGCTGTGAAGAGAAAGACAACCCAGTATTTGAAGAGGGCTGAGGAAATCTTCATAACGCACCTGCAGGACAACCTCGGCAAAGGGAACTCTCATTTAGGGGTAGGACCATGACGCTATGACGATCGTTTCGAAAGTACAGCACCGTATCCCTTTTTACGTGGCAGACTCTCGTCCACACCCAGAGTCTTACGAATGATCACGGCGATGCCTTATTGACTTAAAATGTGGCGAATAATGTAAACATTGATGGTGCCCTGTGACGGGCATAGGCCAGCTGCTGTATTTCTCTGTATTACCAGGGCTACAGCAGTCTGAGATTCCGTCCGGTAAGACACTTGAGTTCTCCTGTGGAAGATCTGGAGATGTGTAAGGTGGTGGGCGTAAGTGACAAGGTAAACGAATCAGCGGCGCTTCCGTCGATGCAAAAGCATGTTCAATTTTGAAATCCTTGTATTGTTGAGCTATCAATACTTGTTTTGTTTCTTCGCATAGGTGCTAGTTGTCCAAAGCATGGTTAATAAAGAGACGTTTGTTGTAAAGGTGAGTGTTTGTTTATTTATTACAACAGAGGTAGAGTAATAAATGTTTTGCCAGGCTGCGGCCACCTGCACTTGTTGGGTCTAGTTGCCTTCATGTTTGCCTTCAGCGAGTGAAAAGCAAGCTCTGTGTCATGACTTGGCCTTCAGCCTTTTGCGTCTTTGTCACATGATGTGGTATGCTTTGGATCAGCTGTTCCTTTCCTACTACAGTTACCAGTCATTTTCATCTGGTTGAAACCTTCTTTATTTCCATTCATAAGGGTATCTGCATAGAATGTCAGTCATCCAGGCCATGGTAATGTGTAAAAGTGGAATCGAGGCAACTGGACTCTTATCGGTTGTGGAAGATGTTAAGGTTTCTTCAGTTCTAAATCTCAGGTATGGAGTTCCCTATGTGCCCACCCCTAGGGGACACACCCACCAGTGACATAAACAGGGGAACGCTACAACTAAGACTTAGAACCAAAGAAGCTTTTTACATTCCATGTGAAACATCAACAACCAACCCGAGTCCACTGCCTCGATTTACCTTTTGTGGACATTCATGAGGCTATTTCTTTTGACATTTCCCAGAATACGCTAGTCTTGATTTTTCTCCATGTTCTGTTTGTCATTCTTTCTTGTTTCAATCACCACTGTAGTTCTTTTACTGCAAGTTACAAATTCTTCGCTGGCCAACTTAGTAGACTGATCTCAACTCAGGAGTGTGTGCTTTTTACTTGCCAAAGACAAAAGTGAAAGCACCAAGCGCAATAAATATTGACAAATGAAGAATGATGCAGCCAGGGAAGAAAAGATAATTCAATCCAAAGTTTTGATACACTGTATAAAGGCAAAATCAGAAAAACCTCTTCAAACACTAAAGCAGTACTAAAGCAGAAGTATAGTAACCAAGTATTTCTACTTTGGTACTTCCCACCACTGGTTTTTAAGACAACAACAGTAAGTCATGTTTTCCTTTCAGAGAAGCTTACACTATGTCTTACATTTATTTTTTGCAGAGTCTGATGAAATCCAGTTGGGAAAGCAGGGAGCAGCCGACTATCATTCCTCAAGGAGTGCCGTACATGGTAAAGCTGCTGAGGTATTACGTCAGCGAGGACACGGTTTACCTCCATCTTGAACATGTCAAAGGTAAGAAAAAGACAGGACAAAAGGGCATCATAAAACTTGTAGGATTTCAGTATACAGTGTTTCCTTGCTACTCACAGGAGAGACCGAGCTGCGACTAGTGAAAATCCGCAAGTGATTAATGCCCCAAGGTTTATGAAGGCCCATAGAGGCCACAAGATGGTGGCAAAGCATTACATTTGTCTGCATGAACCTACTCAATTCTCTTCAACACGATAGCTGGGATTGGCTCCAGCGACCCTTGTGAGGATAAGCGGCTCAGAAAATGAATGATGAATACAGTAGTGCCTTGAGATAAGAGTTGAATTTGTTCCATGAGCACGCTCTTAACTCAAAACAGTCGTATCTCAAATCTGGAAATGCCTCTAATCTCTCTCTCTCTCTCTCTCTCATATATATATATATATATATATATATTTGTGTTTTTTCTGCGTTTTTTAAAAATATTATTTTACTTTGACATATAGTAATAATATAATTAAGTAGAATGTCAAGAATTCAAACGTTTGTGCATCTTTCTGGTGTGCACCACTTGGCTGCATTATATTCGAATCATGCAGACACACCAAGAAGTTTCCGTTTCATTCACCTACTGTAAGTGACTCCATAATCTGCAGGGATATTAGTTGTTTTTCATAGAGGGTACAGAATATATGCCTATGAGTATTGTTATATTGTCTGTCTACATTAGTTGTTAGTTGTTGTTTGGTGCAAGCGTTATAACACTATCGCTATTTGTAAACCTTTCTGTGACGTTTTACTTTAAGTGTTACAGCATTAAGCTAGCGGAGGCCTTTCTAGGCAAAGTTGTGGAGTTGTTTGAAATACACAAGTAGTTCTCTGTTTTATGTTTAGTTAGACAGTAAACTAACTGGGAGTAAACAACTTGGAAGCTTCTTTTTTTAAGATTTGTTCACAATGCCAAACTACTACTTATTGTGAATTGAGCCAAGCTCAGTTCACTGCCACCATAAAGCACTCGTATCTCAAACTTTTGCTCACAAGACAAAAAACAAGACATGCCAAAACGATGGCTCGTACCTATAAAAACAAAATAAAAATCATTGGGTCATTTGCATCTTTTTATTGCTATGGCAAGTTTCAGCAAATAACCAAGAATAGGGTTAGAAAAAAAATCTGTGAATAGGCGAATTTACGAATGGCGAGTAGTATTGGGAAGTAACTAATTACATGTAACGAGATTGTGTAATTTAATTACAAAATATATGTAATTGTAATAAATTACAGTTGCTTTTGGAAATTTCCATAATTACAATTTTAGTTACACTTGAAAAATATCCACAAAAGCCCCGATTTTTCTTTCATATCACTTCCTCGTTCTAAAGCTGACGCTGTGATTGGCTCTCTCTGGTCATGTGCCATTTTCCAAATATGACCTGGAAGTGCCCCCTTTTGGTGAAATCTATTTGTTTGTCTGAGATTTTAAAGTGGCAGGCCCAAAAAAATGGTATGTAAATACAACACACCACAGAGAAGAGTAATGTTGACAAGCCTGCCAAATTTGAATGAGTAAAACAAATCGCTAAGTGTATAAAATCAGGTTTCAAAACTTGAATAATAAGTGCCTGCCACCTCTCAGCTCTCCGACGGTGTGTGGGTGTCAAATGGATGCGCCAAAATGAATCGAACATACCGAGGGGGTGATAGCTTATACAATGTAAAATCACGTTAAGGAGGCTCAACTTTAAAATTTTATGATTATTGTGGACTATAATTATAAAAATAAGCGCATGTCAGCTTAACCCTCGTTGCTGATGACATAAAGTCACAGCCGAACATGGCACCTGATGACAGCGGGACGGTAGGAGGAAACCCATCTAGTTAACACATTCGCTGCCATTGACGGCTTTAGAAGTCAAATATCCATGTTAACTGGGAAGGCCGGCAGTGAATGAGTTAAACACTCAGCACTGCCCCATTCACTAGTATCGAGTTACCCACAAAGCCATGTTGTTTTTAGTGGAAGCTTACAAAACTATCCGTCGTAAAATGCGCACTGCAGAGTCGGCTGGTGGTGTTGCGGTTCAGCTCGCCATCCGCGTGTGTCTTCAAAAAGTCAATCCATTGCTTTTTTTATTTCCTCATTGTTTGAGAGTTTCAAAAAACGTCACCGATCTGTTCTGTAAATTGAGGCATCCAGCAAAGACGCATTTTCAGGGTGGAGCCATCGTTAGCTTGCTAACTGCACACTGGAGTGGTAAATGGGCCTTGTTATGGAAGCTAAGCACAGCTAACACTCAACTGAGCAGCCAAATGAAATGACGTCACTTTGTCATTATACAGTGGGGGAGGGAACTCACGCTGGAAAGTATACGCCCCAGCTCTGTGATGTCACAGGGCAGTGTTTTAGCCTCACCTACAAAATCAGGAAAATTCAAACGGCGAAAATGCTCAATATATCTCAACACTTCAGCACTATATTGTTAAAAGCCTTTGCATATGTTTTAAACACTTATCTTCAAATATATTTGTATTTAGAAACAAAACACGGATATCTGCTTAGAGCCACTTTAAAAGGTTGACTCACAGTGACACTTCAACACAAAAAAAACAAAACGGTGTCATCTTATAATTTTGGACTTTTTAATGGAAATTCGCTTATCTGGGTTGTCATATGAAGCAATATTGTCTAAACTGTGGACATTTGTCATTATGTCCTGTTGATGCATTCATTCAAAATCAAGAAAAGTATCCAAATGTAATCGCATGTAATTAGTTATGTTACTTTGAGAGCATAATTGAAATAGTTACACTACTACTAAATGTTCAACAGGGTAACATGTAATTGTAAGTAACTACATTTCCAAAGTAATCTTCCCAAAACTGATGCCGAGGCGGTTCACTAATTTACACAGGAACTTCAAGTCCTATGTGTGTTTTATTTTGGGTTTTTTTTTTCAAGGTGGGAAGCTCCTCTCCAAACTTCACAAGCTGAGGAAAGAGCGACCCAAAGAACACCCAGAATGCATCAGCACAACTGGCCAGCACAACATCAAGATGAAGAGCAGCTACACCTCACCTACGATCTGCACGGACTACCAGCGGGGCGTCAGCATGGAAAGCGGCCCTCAGAAACTGAGTGACGAGAGCCCGGATGTGGACGACCCGCAGTCCTGGGACGAGACCCAGCGGCGTCTGGACAGTTGCGGGACTCACTCCTACATCGAGGAGACGGGCTGCTTGCAGAACTCCCGCTCGGCTGCATCGTTCGACACTGACCTCGACCGTGCGACTTTGCTTTCGGGACCCACAAGAACGCAGGTCAGCGCTCGCATTCATCCACCAGCTCCGACTTTGTGTTTGCACTCCTCTCAAACTCAGGACAAGCCCGCTCTTCCTCTGTCTTGTGCTCGTATCAGTCAAGCTCTGGACGTCATGTCAGAACTCAATGAGAGCAAAGCTGGAACTGGACTAATAGAGTGCAGCTCTGCCTTTGAAGTAGCTTGGAAGGCTGCAGATCCAGCACTTAACGGTGATCAAATAAACGCCTATGCAGTTATTACTGACAGCGACTTGAAGACGGCACCTCATTCAAAACAGACCTTGTGTATAAAAACGGAATTTCCCAACACTAGAAGTCACATTTTAAGTTCCTCTCCGGCCATTTTGCATCTTCCTCTCCATTGCCAAACACAAATTCACGGAAGGGCGTCTTGGGTTGCCTCTGGCGTTCACCAGGGATCCATTCTAAGTGCAGCTTACGAGGTTACAAACTTGGACGCCAAGCAGGCCAGCAGCAGTCCCACATCAGAGGAACGAAATGGACTGGTGGTCCTTAGGAGCACAGACCAAGCTGTGTTCTCAGACCACTGGGAAGCACGGACCACCTCGGGAAGCTCTTGGCCTTTATCTGCAAGGGAAACCAGTCCAGTCGACATGAGCGCCGGTGTAGAAGAAGCCTGTGAACTACTCAGTCCAGGAAATGTGGCCCCACCCACAGAGGGACCCTTTTCTAGCTGGTACTCCCCTCGCCTCCTCGGAGCCCAAAAGAAGACTGAGGACTCACCGGTGAGGATGGACGGGCAAGGAGATGACCAGATCATTGAGGTGGATGGATGGTGCCACATACCTCGTGTAGCGCTCAAATCCTCAGAGAAGTCCAGCCGCCAGACCTGCTGGGGGCTCCCCGAATCTGAGGTGCGTGTGTGGGGGGCCCAGATCCTGCTGGGCCTTGAGAGCCTTCATCAGCAGGGCATCTTATGTCGTGACCTCAACCCCAAAAATGTTCTGCTCACCAGCAACGGTGAGTGTCATGCAGACGATTGCATGCAGGAAGTTTGACTTGGTTGAAAATATATTGCTTTATATTTATACAGGAAAGGTCTGCTTGACTTTTTTTGGACAATGGAGCGAGGTTCAGTCGGAAATCAACTGCGATGCCATGGAACACATGTACTGTGCGCCAGGTAGCTCCATTATATTTGCTTACTTAATTTTGAATGAATCCATTAACAGGACCCTTGGATATTTCCTCTTAAAAGTGGATTGAAAGCATAGATAATTATTTTGGAAGGTGGCACTTGAAGGTCATATTTGGAAAAAGATGTCATGTTTGAGACTAAAGCAAAATGGTACATGACCAGAAAGCCAATCCCAAGCATGTGCTTTAAAAGGAGGATGTGCTCTGAAAAAAAGCAGAGCTTTTGCTGCTATTTTGCAGCAAATGTACTAAAATTGTAATTATGTTCCGAAAGCAACTGTAATTGAATTACACATATTCTTAATTTAATGGATTATAACTGCATACATTTTGTAATTACAGTAAATGACATAATCCTGTTATTAGTTACTCCCCAACACTGTATGTATAGAGATGTAGTCATTACAAGCATTGAATGGCTGCTTTTGTCACCAGAAATTGGTGGAGTGTCGAGAGTTACAGAAGCTTGTGATTGGTGGAGTCTGGGGGCCCTGCTGTTTGAACTTCTCACAGGAATGGTAAGTGATGCACACCCACAAACTACTCACAAAACGAGGGATATTCAGCTTTCGGGTGAAATTTCAGAATGGATCCGAGATGCACTATTACCTTTACGGGTGTACTTAATTTGAACTCTTCAAAACTTTTGAGGGGAGGGGGGCCGGGGAGGGTCCAAAGTCAATTGGAACATCTCCGCAACCCTTCCTTTGAATGAATGCCCTGACTATGCACTCTCTTCATTTGAAATGCTATTATCCTTGAAATTGCAAATGCCAACATTTTGATACAGTTCTTGTATTGGACCCCTTTTTCATGGACCCCTTACTTGCTCTTTGTGCCTTTAGCCACTATGGCAACTCCACCCGGCAGGAATCAACTCCCACACTCAGCTGCTCATCCCCGACCACCTGAGTACCGCAGCTGCATCCCTGCTTACTGAGGTGTGGAAAACACACTTCTTTTATGATGATATTGCTCATTGATAAGAAGCCGCCAAAGCGACATATACATTAGACTAGTGGTCCCCAATCATTATTGATCCAAGGCACACATTTGACAAAAAATCAAGGCAGACCACCAAACAAAACCTCACAAAAATTACACAGTACGCTGGTGAAATTTCAGGATGAACCTAAAAAGCACTATAAACTTTACAGGTGAACTTAATTTGATGCTTCTCTAAACTGTTAACTACTAAGCTGTTCAGTGCTTCAGTTCTTTTTTTTTTTGCACAACTTTCTGTTCTTTAACAAGGAACTGAACAACAAAATTCACAACAGGGGTTTGATTCATGAATCGACCAATACATTTTCAAGAACACCTACTTCTATGCCTTTCTGTGACTCAGACCAACGAAATGAGAATTTCCCACGGCACACTAATGTCTGAATCACTGGAGTGGACGAGGCCTCTGCTTCTGCTTCCACAGTTGCTTCAGTTTGACGCTGGCTATCGCCTGGGGTGTGGTGGTGGAGGTGTGAGCGACATCAAGTGTCATCCCTTCTTCAGCAGCGTCTCCTGGAAAGCTCTGAGCTGCTAACCGGGGGCAGACCCCGCTGCACCGAGGCCTCCGTGATGCACTGTGCTTCCCAAAGAAAATTGACTCACAAGAAAAATAACAAATTTCCATCAACAGCGTACACATAAAAGTATTAGATTTTTTGATATTCATGACTTTTTTTTTTTTATCTTCGTGCTCTTCTACCATTATCACCATGCATGACATTGGTTAACGTTTGACAATCTTTTAGGCCACCGGTCATGATACTATATATACACTGTGGAGAAAATGAGACAATGCATTGTCTCACACTCAACAGTATACTGCCATCGCCACACCATCTGACTGTCTCTTTAAAGATCTCCGGGTAGTTAGAAAAAGTTATGTAAAACACATAGCGAAAAGGATTCTTGATAGGGAGACTCAAACAACTCACACTATATTAAGTCTTCCTAAAACCGAAGAGAAAGAAAAACTTTTTGTAGGGTTAATCATTAATGTAATTGTGCTGATAAAGCTGCACGTGCATATCAAGTCAAACTGGAAATTATATTCAAACATGTTAGCAGCTTCAATTCATACACTACATACCCAAGTAGTATGATGTGTTTTACTTCAGTCATGAATTAAACTGCAACTTTCCATTAAATGTTTTGTCTCATTATAGCCCACTGAGACGGTAAGAGACCTTAAATAAACATACACCAAATCAAGTAATGTAGATTTTTATTAAAACACTTTTTCTTAAATATTCTACCAGAGCATAAAGAGAATGTTCCACATTGTTGTGAAACAGCATCAATTCTCTCGAGTTCTTAGCTTTGGACATAACATTGTGTTCCTTGGTCTGAATGCATCCATATTGTTCCGTCACCCTGCACGTTGACTCTAGATTTGCCAGACCGCATTAAGTTGAACATGTTGTATGTAGAAAATTACATATGGAGAACATACATGATTGAATATACTATTTGATCTAAACACCAGAACCCAGGAAATCCTCAGACAGTACCAAACCCTTATATCACTGCCAACCTGATATTGCACAACCCAACTGTGTACCCCCCCCCCCCCCCCCCCCCGAAAAAAAACCCTACAATAAATCTCTGTTTTAGAGTTAATCAGTTGTGTTTTTGAGTAACGTCCATCAGGTAGGTATTGCCACTGGTCGTGGAAGGCGGTTCAGTTGGTCGGGTCTGGAGCTGAAGAGGAACTCACATGTCGAGGAGCAGCACCCTGGGGTCCTCCACCACGGACTTGATCTTCCGCAGGAAGGTGACGGCCTCTCTTCCGTCAACGAGGCGATGATCGTACGTCAGAGCGATGTACATCATGGGACGGATCTCCACCTGTTCGTCCACAACAAAAACTCAAGTCAAATAAAACAAAAAATCTACACTCCACTCACATGACGAGCTGTCTTTATGTATTGTGTGTTAAAATGACCAGTTAAAAGTTTTATACTCAACTCTCTAGTTCCATTTTTTAACCTCCCTCTTGTATAAATACAGAAGCTTACATGCAACTGTGTAGAACTTCATCCTAACGTAGAATAGGGCTCCACCATGCGGCGCTTTATGGCACTGCAGAACGTGCAGTGCTGCTTTTACTTCAAAGATGGATGCCCTAAACACATACACTCACCTGCCATAATATTAAGTACACCTAAGCATTCAATTTAGATGGGTTGTATATTAAATGGCTTTTAAAAAGATAATGGGTATTTTCGGTGAACATTTTGAGCTGTAGAACTGCAAGACATCACAATGACAAGTTATCGACCGGTAGTAATATTTATGCGATACTATACATATAGCTCCAAAAGTGAATCCAACCTGTCTTTGACATCGTGCTGTGATTCCAACTACAAGTGAATCTCGATACATTTCAATATTGTAGAAATCTTCAGTTCAATTCAAAAAGTGAAATCCCTAATTATACAGATTAAACACACCAAATTTCTCTATTAAAAAATCATTTAAATTGTTGCTTACATAATATTCTGATTTCTTGAGATGGTCAATTTGGGTTTTTGTTAGCCATAAAGCTATAATTAAAATGATTTTTAAAAAATACATCAATATTTGAAGTGTGTACTGAATCTATTGCGTTTTACTTTTTAATTTGAACTCCTCAAAATAATGAACTTTTTAAATTCATGAGATGTACCCGCAGTGGCTAGTGAATGTCTATTTAACGCAAATTACTTTTTTTTGCACATATTGAGATACTGAAGTTCCATGTGGAGAACACAAACCTTGCCAGCGACTGCCACAGGCCTGTCAAATATGCCGTGCATGCCTAAAATAGCAGACTGAGGCGGGTTGATGATGGGTGTGCCAAACATGGAGCCGAACACGCCGCCGTTGCTGATGGTGAAGGTTCCTCCATCCATGTCTTCCACAGCCAGCTCGTTCTTGCGGGCCTGCAAACAGATAATCACACTTTGACACTTCTAATGAACTATGGAACTGTATTACCATAGTGACACAATCTTCATAATGTTCCCTGTTATGCAACATCATGCATCCATTTACCATACTATTTATCCTCATTAGGTTTACAGGCAAGCTGGAGCCTATTCCAGCTGACTTTGGCTGAGAGGCAGGGTAGACCCTGGACTGGTCGCCAGCTAATCACAGGCCACATATAGAAGATCAACTATAATGTTGAGCAAGGGTGTACAAATTTTTTCTTCTGTGAAAAATAAGAGGATGCAAGGGCCACTTTGACATTTTCCACCTTTAATTAAATCCATGCTAGCCAATTATATTGTTTTTGTATATATTTATAAAAAAACGGTAATAAAGCAAAAAAGTCAGATTTTTCAAATAGATCCACACCTGCACTGAGCAGCAGCAGAATCATGTCCACTTTCAGAACAAAAACAAGAGCAGTCTGTACTAAGCTGACAACATTTAAAAGGAATGTTTACATGCGAATCATTAGTGTGATACATTTCATAATATGGACCTCGGCACAGAGCAGAAAGTGGAGCAAACAAGCACGATTCATGCTATTTGCTGCTGTAACTAATTTATATTTATTCACGGGGGCATTATAAGTAGAATTGTTACTATATTACTTGAAATTACATTATGGTTTTTTTTTCAATCTAGAAAAATACATTACTATTATGGGAAGTAGTTTTCGTAGTAGTCAGGGATATCGCACCTAATGAAAGGTTTCGGAACCTCCACTTGTCACGCTACTGAAGCAAGCGCAGGGGAGAACATGCAAAGTCCATACGGGAAGGCCAAAGCCAAGATTCAGACTGGGGCTCCACGATATATATATAACCTGCGATATATATTGTGATCTGAAATAAAATAGGATCAGTGTTGGTTTCTACATGAAATAGTTCAAAGTTCAGTTCATAGTTCCAAATAAGAACTAGTTTACAGTTTATAGTTCATAATTCAAAATGTTGGACTAAGTTCACCAGTCCAAAAACGAACTAGTTCGTAGTTGATTTTTTTAATATGCTGCTGATGGGCTATTACCCTCAAAATACTGGCATTTAATTTCCCCATTGTTTCCACCCATTCAGTCCACACTAGTAGCCACCTGCAAGTTTCACCCTACAATCTCAAAAACATGAGGAAAAAATTCTTGCTTAGTGTTTTTATTTATTTTTTATTTTTTAAATGGGGAATTAAAAGAAAAACAGGACTTTTGTCCTTAATGTGGAAACCAAAACACGCAATGCAGTATGACAGGAATGATGATGAAAGGACATTAATAACTTTGCATTCCTCACAGCTCTGGCTGACTAAATCAACAAAATAATTTATCTCCTCTTATATTACAAATTTTTTTTATTCCATATCATCACAGTGTGATTGTACAGTGTTTTAATTAAAGCATTCGGATACAAATAATAATTTTCCTAGTAATCAATTTTTACAATTATGTACTGTATTACAAAAGAACACATTCCATCCCATTTTACGCAGTGTCCGTGAATGCACCTCGCACAGTCACGCAGCTGCCGTGTGCCTGCCTAGTGTCATTCTGAAGCCCAAATAGAAAATGTACCAGGCGTACATTCTTTCTACTAGCATGTCCAAACGGGTCCCATTGCTGGTCAATTTTAAAATTACAGTTGATTCAATGTATATTCCAAAACACCAAGATCGCAGTAGACCCAGCAATGTGACTATTGCGCACAAGTACATCGATGACAATGCTCAAACAAAGTATTGTGCAGCCCTAATTCAGACCCTGAACCTCAGACCCATGAGGAAGACTTGCTAACTACTATACTTATGCAAGAGATTTTTATTTATTTTTTTTAAATACAAACCTTTTCGCCCAACATATTGATGGTCTTCTCAATGTCAGCAAAATTCATCCCTTCAACATTCCTGATTACCGGAACAACCAGACCCTGAAGGAGAAGTCACATGAGGATTTTTGCCAAGCGTGCTGTTGAACACTTCCTATGAAGATTACTCACTCGCGCGCACACGCATACGCGCGTGCACACGCATACGCGCGCACACACGCACGCGCACACACACACACACACACACACACACCACAGGGCTTACCTTTGGCGTGGCCACAGCCACACTGATGTCTACGTAGTCCCTGTACACAATCTCTTTGGTTGTGTCATCAATGACTGGGAAAACAAAAGGTAGATCACACACATGAACAAATATGGTTTACATGTACGTATAAATGTGAAAACTGTCTTAGACTATCACGAAAAAAATAAATAAAAAACTTGCAGACCACCAATACTTCACTGTGGTCGCTTTAAGTGGGTCACCATTGTAAAAGTGCAGTAAATAAATTTGGTGGTTTTGAGGTTCGACACTGAAAGGCAACTTGACAGGATGCACTGAGTCAAATAAAACCATAGCGTGATGCCAGGCAGTCTTGTGTGGTGAAGTCTATACCAGCATTGACAGCAGGTTGGTCAGTCAGAGCGTAGGCGGACGCCTTCACGAACGCAGACATGAAGCCCAACTTGATGTTGTGCTTCTTCAGGAAGGCGTCTTTGTAGGTCTTCCTCATCTCAGAGATGTTGCTGCAGGGTGAATGCAAGGAAAAGTCACACATGAGCAAAGCCCATCCATCTTTAAACCCTACACAAGGTCACATTTAAAGCCCTCTGTAAGTACTTGATCCCCGTCCCCGCCTGTGTGGAGTTTGCATGTTCTCCCCGTGCCTGCGTGGGTTTTCTCCGGGCACTCCGGTTTCCTCCCACATCCCAAAAACATGCATTAATTGGAGACTCTAAATTGCCCGTAGGCATGACTGTGAGTGCGAATGGTTGTTTGTTTCTATGTGCCCTGCGATTGGCTGGCAACCAGTTGAGGGTGTACCCCGCCTCCTGCCCGATGACAGCTGGGATAGGCTCCAGCACGCCCGCGACCCACGTGAGGAGAAGCGGCTCAGATAATGGATGGATGGATGTAAGTACTTGCAAAACATGTTTTCAAGATTTTCAGGAACAGGACATATCTACAAGCTTGCAAACTCAAAGATTCACAACATACAGAATGTCATTTATTTATTTTTTTATAATTTGGATGATTACAGTTTACAGCCAAAAAAAACCTGAAATTCAGCATTTCAAGAAATTACATTATTTTTATAGACTGTTGAAATTGGTCTTGTGTTTGTTTAAATTTGACTTTTTAAACTGAACTACTGATATTAAAAAACAAAACATGTTACCAGTATATTCTAATTTATTGAGATGCACCTGCAAACATGCCGTTTCAAAATAAAGGGGAGTAGTAGTAGTGTTACCCATTTTGCTTCAAGCACAGAAGACTTAAGATTTTACAATTCTTGCAATTTCGAACGCAAAACGTAATTACTTTTAAAGCCTTGATAACAAAAGATTAAACTTCAAGCCTGGATGTATAGTTTTGGTCTTTTTTTGTAGGCTAAACAATTTTATAATGCACTTGACAGATTACACATCCCAGCAAAGTGGCACTGTAGTGGTGGGGAGCAGCAAACACCTAATCTTGAATTCTTCAGGAAATGCGTGCTAAGGATTGACTGTTTCTTGCCAGTATTTGCCAGTTAGAACGTGCAAAAATTTAAAAACTTTTAAGCTTTAGAACAAGATAATGGCCCTTTGTTAAGCTATTGCGATTGGCCTGCTAATCATTTTACCTTTAGTCATTTTTCACTTTTATCTTTCTTTTTAATTGTTTGTTTTCCTGTCTGTAAAGCTCTAGGGTTTCTCTGCTAACATAATTAGCCCCTCCCAAGACACTGACTATGTGAGAAAGAAGAGAAGAAGCGATAAAAATCTTCTCTTTCTAGAGCGTGTAAATCTTATTGGGCTGTCATAAAAGCCCATATCGGTGGAGGCTGGCCTTGCACTCAGGGTGCAGGTCTCTGCGGGCCCACGTAGATGCTGCTGCCTCGTGCTCTGACCGCCTCCTTCGGCTCCAGATGAGCCCGAGCCTGGGAAGTCTTTCTCCAGACCGTCAATATCAATCCGATTAGGATACATGGAAAAGCTTCAATAGCCGAAAGCTGACACCTCACATTTGCGGATGAAAGAAATCGTCAGTGTCCTCTTGAGCACCAGGGGCGAGGGCAGACAATAACATTTCCTTTTAAATGAATAAAGCCCATTTTCACATTTCTTATCTTTGTTTTAGATGTAATTCTGACCAAATATTTACATTCCGGTGTTTCAGATGGGGATCCGGTTTCAAAAAGCTATTTCTATTGGGCAGATTCCAATCTATGACCACTTGTGTTTGTATCATTTGCACTTACAGACAGTAAGTAGGGCACTAGCACCTAGAAATATGGTTGAAATACTTGCATATTTGCTAGTAGAAGAGCATATGAAAAATAAAGTAGGGGTGGGCTACTCTTGGGCTACATTTGATTATTTAAAAAACACCCAGATGGGGCGGGTTTTCATAGGCGGAAATTTTTATTTTTTTTTGTAAATAAAGTAAAATTGAGAAAAGGTTTTATTATAGTCAATAGAAAATCTGTTTAAAAAAAACAACAACAACAACAACAACAACAACAACAAAAAAGGCTTCAAATTAGAGCAAAACATCCATTCATCCATTTTCCACACCGCTGATCCTCACTCGGGTCACGGGTATGATGGAGCCTATCCCAGGTGACTCTGGGCGAGAGGCTGGGTACACCCTGAACTGGCTGCCAGCCAATCGCAGATAGCGCAAAACAGCAAAACTTAATTATTTGTGTGTACGGAGCTTACATGAAGAATAAATTGCCCACAGGTGTGAATGCGAGTGCGAATGGTTGTTTGTTTATATGTACCGTATTTTCACGATCATAAGACGCAGTCCAAAATGGACGCCCGGGGCGCCTTATAATGTGGCGCGCCTTATGTGTGCACCGAGTTCCAAAATCTATAAAAGATGTGATGAGCGCACTGCTTGACTTTTTTTTTTTTTAGCATTTCCTGCCGACACGCTGCTTACACAGAGGAAAAGCGGACGTGGTTGAGGGAAGGGGAAGGGTGCGTGAAGTAGGATGCTAAAGCCACGCCCCCAGTAAGTATATAGCGCTGGGGTGTTTTTTTTGTTTTTTTTTAACCGCTTGACTGACCGGGAGCATTTCCGGGGTGTGCATTGTGCAAAACAACATCGGTTTGGCTAAGGACCCCCAAAAATGTCACCAACAAAGACACACGCTAACGAAGCACAGTTTAAACTGCAAGCTATCAGTTACGTGGAGGAACATGGGAATCGAAGAGCCGTGAGAGAATTCAAGATCAACGAATCCATGGTTCGCAAGTGGAGGAAGCAGGAAAACGAGCTTCGCCAAGTCAAGAAGACGAAGCTGAGTTTCCGCGGAAAAAACAAAAGCAAAACACGGAAACAAGGCAAGGTGCCCCGAGTTGGAAGACCAACTCGGGCAATGGATTAATGAGCAAAGAACAGCCAGGAGAAGCGTCTCTACAGTCACCATTTGACTGAGTGCAATAACTCGGGGCTTGCCATCATTGCGGGAGGCTTGACGAACCGCTGGACATCCGTGTAAACAGGGCGTTCAAAGTGAAGTGAGCGGCGTGGAAGCGATGGATGACAGATGGCGAACACAGCTTTACTAAGATTAGGAGGCAGCGCCGGGCGAGTTACGCCACAATTTGTGAATGGATGGTGGATGCTGGGGCTAACGTGTCTGCTTGCACTGTTGTTCGAGCTTTCGCACGGCAACGAGACTGACTCGAACCTGGCGTGTTTGATTGAGAACTTGCCCAGCTGTTCATTTCGGATACAGAAGATGAGGACTTTGATGGATTTGTGGATGAGGATTGATAAAAAAAACAACATGAGTACATTGTTAAATACTTCAATAAAGTACAACCGAACTCAGTTTTGCTCCCAATGCCTTTTTAAAAACATTGTTTTAGCGTGCATGGAAGCTACTGTATGTTTTAAGATAGCGTATGTTTTACCATACCTGCGCCCAATAATACGGTGCGCTTTATGTATGTGTTAAATAGACAGAAATAGACCCTGTAACTGAGACTGCGCCTTTTAATACGGTGCACCCTATGGTCGTGAAAATACGGTACATTTTTTGGGAAGGATGGCAACCTTTTAATTGCATGTATTATTCTCTTCATTATGAACCTCTTTCATTCCATTAGGTAATTATATCTGACTAACAGAACAGTCTTGGCTTTTGTTTAATGGTGTTCTCTTATGAACTGTATGAGTTACAAGGCTGTCACCACTAAGTACACAGCATAGTTTGATTAGAAATAAAGTTGAGTTAAATTGAGGTTAGAATACAACTTTAAAACAATTCAGTGCAATAAATTAAAATCAATCATAATCTCAGTTGTTGTTCATTTAACTTTTATAAAGGTGTGAATACTTTTTTTTAGTGTTATGACGTATGGGGGGAGGTGAAAATACATTTTATTTCCACTCCAACATATGTTGCGACTGGAGCAAGACTGTATGACTTGCTACTTGCGTGAAACCAAGTAATAACTAGACTTGACTTGCTTGAAATTTAGTGGCGACCCGACTTGCTTGATTCCCCCCCCCCCCCCCGACTTGGACATGTGTGACTTACTCCCAACTCTGCAATTTACCCTTTCATTTATTTGGAATAAATAATCATTAATCAACCAGCTGCTAAATGAAATACATTAATTAAAAAAATGAATAAATAGATCTTTGTCAAAAAAATTTCAGAAACAACTGTTAAATCATCACAACAAATATTACAAGACTCCTAATAATTGAACTGCTTGCTAGGCAGATTTAAGAACGAAGCGAACCATCTGGCACCCATGCCATAGTTTACCCACCCATGATGTCAAAGAATGATGGATATAGCTTACCTCATGTCAATTTCATTAAAGGTAGTCAACATTGCGCAAGTGTTTTGGGCTTCCTTCAGCCTTTGGGCAATTCTCAGTCTCATGCGGTTCATCTTTACCTAATTTAGAGACAGAATTATAAGCCTTAGCAAACAATTCTCACTCTGCCTTACTCAATTATTAGCCATCAAAATTAGCTCCCAATATGTTTAGTTGTTTACCCTGCTCTCTGTGCGGGCTACTTTCGCTCCTCCATCCACAGGAGCTGCCGGTGTGGTAGGCTTGATGGCTGACACTGTGAAAAAGACACAAAGAGACAGTGAGCATCACAGAAGTATATGGAGCCGTTGGCGACATAGCCAAAGAATTATTAATCATGTATTCTAGAGGGTCAGGAATTGTGAGGCAGTCCTCACATAACACGAGCCCCGAACCTGGTTTGGCGTCCATAGCATGTGATGGCACAGGTGGCACAGGGGGCATCGTGGTGGGAATGGGGCCAACAGCTGAGGGTGGGGGAGGTGGAGGTGAAGGTGGGGGAGCAGAAGGTGGTGAAGGTACTGCTGCGGTCGGGGCCTCAGCTTTCGGGGCTTCTGCAGCTTGAGGAGCGGCAGCTAAAAGGTAAAAGAGAAACTGACACTTGAATAACACTTCAGTAGTACAATTGGTTCCAACTACTTATTACGTTTAAAATAGTCACGACCAATAGTTCCATGATTAAAACTGTGTGTTTTTCAATTACATCACAAACAAATCAATTCACATATCTTGCATCAATAACAAAGCAAATGTGCATTGCACCGCATATACAGAGCAAACTTGAGATGTCATATTTTCAAGTTCAGCTGGTTTCGGGTTTGTATCACATGATGCATTTGACGGACTGAAACGTATTCATTCTGCTAGCGAGAGGAGCCAAGAGGAGAAGCTGAGAAACGAGTGAGTGATTTGCACGAGCGGTCTCAATCATACTTGTCTTTATCCACCCAAGTTCAATGTAAGTGAGACGTAATCACTCAGATGGCTTTTTTGGGTTTTTTTTTTATAAATCAAGGTTGCCATACATATGCACTTTATAAAACAATATATCACATTATTAAACATTCAAAAATTATTTTGCAAACCCAACAGGGACTTTTAAGTCGCTCCCTTTCGGTTCAAATTACCAAATCATCTGAAGCAGAGACTCGTATAACGACATATTCCGCCAGAACTACATTATTTAATAAAAGATTATTGAAATGTAATATCAATTTAAAATCATTTACAATGAATAATTGATTATTCCTCCCACCACAACACTGCACTGTATATTTGTGACAACGAAGCTATTCTATTAAGAACTACCCACGGCCTTTTCGAAGTGTGAAGAGAGGCGTTCCTCCCTCGACTTTCCCTCCATCAGGAACCAAAAACTCCACGATCACTCCAGAAGAGGGAGACGGAACTTGCACGGATGTCTAGTGGAGAAAAAAAAAAAAAGATAATAATGATGTTTTAAGGTACTGTCAAACCTTTATTTGGAAAAAATGCAACTATTCCCATACTACTAGGGCATCAACACAATTTTAAGCAAGTATATGTTTATATGATAAAGATGCTGTATGAAGCTTTGATTAAACTGTCACAACGATACTAAATGCTGTTGATTGGTGGGCTTTTACTTGCTACCAGTGGTCTTTATGACATGTACATACCTTATCAGTCTCAATTTCACACACCACCTCATCCTCTGAAACAGTGTCCCCCACAGCTGTAAAAAAAAAAAAAAAAAAAAAAAAGTTTGTTTCAAGATCAAAATGGTAACTCCACATGGCCCACATCAAAAGCAAGTACTGACCTAAGGATTTTTTTTTTTTTTTTTTTACCTTTTTCCCACCTCACGTCCCCCTCTGTAACAGACTCCGCAAAGGCAGGAGTCTTAATGGTAAGGACTTCATCTCCTTCGTCACAAAGAGAAGATTAGAAATGCAGTTCTAAATCCAGTTCAGGTTGTACATTGTGCAAGAATGCAATTGCATGTGTATGTACAGTAGGTGTGTCTATGTATTATACAGGTGCATCTCATAAATATTGTAGAAAAGTAGATTGACATCAGTAATCCAATTCAAAACGGGAAACTCAGATTCAACAAATCCATTTTAGAAGGAAAATTTCCATTTTGATTGTTTATCTACCGGTAAAATTCTAATTCCTTGAAATGCTGAATTTGGGGTTTTCATTTGCTTGTAAGTTACTCATCCATCCATTTTCTATAGTGCTTCTCCTCATTAGTGTTGTGGGTAAGCTGGAGCCTATCCCAGCTAACTTCAGGGAAGAGGTGGGGTACAGCCTGCAATGTGCGCCAGCCAATCGCAGGGCACATATAGATAGATAAACAACCACTCACACCAAAGGAAAGTTTAGAGTCGTCAATTAACGAAGCAGGCATTTTTGGAATGTGGGAGGAAGCCACAGTAATAGGAGAAAACCCACACAAGCGCAGGGAGAACATGTAAACACTACACAGGAAGGCTGAAGTCCGGACTTGAACCCCGACCTCAGAACTGTGAGGCAGATGTACTAACCACTCGTCTATCATTAAGCTATAATCATCAAAATTACATAAAATATAAAATATTTCACTGATTGCAGTGAATCTGTACTTGCACTTTTTTAATTGAACTACAGAAAATTTTCCCACAATGTTGTAATTAAGAGATGCATATTCACATCCAGTACAGGTACAACTAAAACAATTTGAATATTGTGAAAAAGTTCAATATTTTTTTGTCAGTCATTTCCAAAAGTGAGTAGAATCATTACATATAGACTGAAAATTTAAAGAAAAAAAAAATCTTGAAATATTTCACTCTACACATGCAGATAAAATTATTACTACCCCATTGTAAATGGAAGAAAAACGCACAGTGGTCAGAGAAATAACTTGAATCTGACAAAAGTAATACATAAAACATTTAATGAAATTTATTATTATTATTATTTTTTAAAAAGACTTATTTTTAATTGTGGTTCAACAGAATTCTTTTAAATAAACTCATGAAACCGGCCTGGACAAAAATGATGGTACCTTTAACTTAATATTTTGTTGCACAACTGCAGTTAAACGATTTTTGTAACATTCAATGAGACTTCTGCACCTCTCAGCAGCTATTTTGGCCAACTCCTCATGAGCACACTGCTCCAGTTGTCCCAGGCTTGAAAGGTGCTTTCTCCAGACACTATGTTGCAGCTCCTTCCACAGACGTTTAATAGATTTAGACCAGGGCTCATAGAAGACCACTTCAGAATTGTCCAATGTTTTGCTCTTAGCCGTTCTTGGGTGTTTTTGTGTGTGTGTTTTGGGTTATTATCCTTTTGCAAGACCCACGACCTGTGACTGAGACCAATCTTTCTGACACTGGACAGCATACAGTATTTCTCTCTAGAATACCTTGATAGTCTTGAGATTTCATTGCACCCTGCACAGATTCAGGACACCCAGTGCCAGATGCAGCAAAGCCCTAGAACATAACAGAGCTCCATGTTTCACAGTAGGGACAGTGTTCTTTTCTTAGTATGCTTAATTTTTGCATCTGTGTACATCGAGCTGATGTGCCTTGCCAAAAAGTTCCAGTTTTGTCTCGTCTGTCCATAGGACATTCTCCCTGAAGCTTCTTGGCTTATCAACATGCAGTTTGTCAAATTCCAGTCTCGCTTTTTCATGATGTATTTTCAACAGTGGTGTCCTCCTTGGTCATCTCCCATCCACTTTTGCTCAAACAACAACAGATGGTGTGATCTGACAGTGATGTACCTTGACCTTGGAGTTCACCTTTAATTTCTTTGGAGATTGTTCTGGGCTCTTTTGTTACTATTCGTATTATCCGTCTCTTCAATTTGTCATCAATTTTCTTCCTGTGGTCATGTCCATGGAGGTTGGCTACAGTCCTGTGGATCTTAAATTTCTGTATAATATGAGCAACTCTGGTCAAAGAAACATCAAGCTGCTTGGAGATGGTCTTATAGCCTTCACCTTTAACAAGCTTGTCTTTAATGTTCTTTCTAATTTCCTTAGACAACTCTCACATTTGCTTCCTCCGGTCCATATTGAGTGTGGTACACACAATATCACCAAACAGCACAAGGATTACTTGTCACCCTTTAAATAGGCCGACTGACTGATTACAAGTTTGAAGACACCTGTGATGCTAATTAGAGAACACCTTGTTTGAACAGGTCCTTATGGTCAAATAATTTTGTATCTTTTCTCAGGGTACCATCATTTTTGTCCAGGCCTGTTTCGTGAGTGTTTTTAAAAATAAAAATGCAAAAAATCTGTTGAACCATAATTCAAAACCAGTGTCTGATTCTCATTGGTTAAGTTTCCTTTTCAATTTCAATTTAACAAAATTTTGTTTTATTTATTACTTTTGTCAGATTCAAATTATTTCTGTGACCACTGTGGGCTTTTTTTTGCCATTAACAGAGGGGCATCAACAATTCTGTCCATGTGTGCATGTGTAATGCAGCAATATAAAATAAGTTTTAATTCTGAAATGGCTGACAAAAAATATTGAACTTTTTTCACAATATTCTCTCTTTTTTTTTAGTTGTACCTGTATATGAATACATTTATATACATACATAATATATAACATAAGACATACTGTAGGCAAAAGAGGTCCTGAAGTATTGGATTTGGAAGACACTGGAGCGTGGATCAGATTTTCTTTAGGAGAGAAAATAATATTACACTGTGTATTAAATATAAGTTCAACTGTTACTCATGCATAAAATTATACACTGTCACTACAATTCTAAGTATCCATCCATCCATCCATCCATTTTCTGAGCCGCTTCTCCTCACTAGGGTCGCGGGCGTGCTGGAGCCTATCCCAGCTATCATCGGGTAGGAGCCGGGTACACCCTGAACTGGTTGCCAGCCAATCGCAGGGCACATACAAACAACCATTCGCACACACATTCACACCTACGGGCAATTTAGTGTGTTCAATTAACGTGCATGATTTTGGGATGTGGGAGGAAACCGGAGTGCCCGGAGAAAACCCACGCAGGCACGGGGAGAACATGCAAACTCCACACAGGCGGGGCCGGGGATTGAACCCCGCTTAGAACTGTGAGGCTGACGCTCTAACCAGTCGGCCACTGTTCCGCCCAATTCTAAGTAATTTCAATCAATAGGTATGTGAAGTTTGTTTGAGAATTTATATTTGTAATGGGATTGTAGTCCCCATAGGGGAAGCGCTTCTGAAAACAGTAAAAGCACTATACAACAATTGTATACTAGTAGATGCAATTATTTACTCAAATGCTGTAGGGGCAATGCTTTTTGCTTTTCCAAACAGTTTGGTTTTCAAAGTCAGTGTGTGCTCTTACACAGTGTTTCTGAGAGTGAAAGGGTAGCTACTTGATATAGCTGCAGAGAAAAGGACAAAGAGACATCAATAACTTGACAGCAGCAACACCACCTTGAAGCACAGATATGGACTTCACGCATACCTGCTGCGCCGATGCGAGTCAACACATTATTTCCCTACAAAAAAAACATGACATGGTAAAACAACAGTGTACAGTGAAGACTCTCCCATTTGCGAGTAGGTGAATATATTTGTGCAAATGTTTCCATTAAACATAACTAACGACTATTCACTGAAAAACAACTATTCACACCTATCCGCATAGTTTTGTGCTCTTTCTGGGACGCCCTAATTCCATAAATTGACGCAAACGTCCGTCTAATAGGAACATAGAAATTGGTGTCAAGGAGGTATGTTCAAGTAATACAGGTCAACTGTGTCAAGATATTTGCATGTCCAGGAGTAGCTAAATTTAGTCTGACATTTTATCCGTAGTTAGAGAGAGACTTCCCTGAATGTGTGTTTTTGCTCTGCTGAGTGGCTATTAAAAAGCTCAAGTTAACAAACTGCGGTGGTCTCGTCATAGCTTTACAACTGGTATTTTGCATTGGTAATTTTTTTCCAAAATCAAATCTCTTTACCATTAAGTCAAGTAATGTTGTAAGATGAGCATGAACGGAAAATGTTTTTGGATAGTAGTTTGCAGTACATTTACAGTTGTTTTAAAAACTTTTAAAATAAGATAATTAAAAGTGATACCATTTGTAATGGGAGAATCGTTCTTGGTCCCTAACTTCACTGTACAAAGACAGACAAAATTTAATATTGTAAGTGCATGTGAAAGTAACAAGTTCCAGCATTGATTAGATTTGACAGTTGGGAGTCAACCTACAAAGCAATGAGAGTCAACGGCAGGAATGGCACCCTGGGTCAACAGTAAGGCGTGAGACGATGGTCCTGCTGACATAATCCGTCTCGCAGGCAAACGCATACATGTACTGTATGGTTTACCCTTGTGAGACCACCAAACGTTTGTCCAAAGAAATAAGCGGCTAACATACTCAAGTTCATTAAAACCTAATCAATTCTATTCTATTCTACCGGGCTTTCTACTTATACTTTCGAAACATCGAAATTCATAATGAAAAACTATATTGGACGCATCTCCAGGTACGTTTGTTAAGTTAAGCTAGTGCAACCTACAGTCACTAATAACATCTAAGTTAGCATGTCACTGCTAGCTAGCGATACAAAGTTTAACTCCAACGCTACAGTTACCTTTTAAGGATGAAAACCATTTAGGGCGATACAGACAACATACGTGTATAACACTGTTTTGACGCGCACCAGAGAGGACCCGGAATACTTAAAACGCAAAGTGTCATACTGTCCTTGGCTCACAATGTTACGGCCTGTTCCGTGGCCTACAGTGGTGAGGCTAATGCTAGCGATGACAGAGGCTAAACCAGCGCACGCCGAAAGTGTTTCAAACCGACAGTGTCCTCCTCCTGTCGCATTTGTGCCTTTTGGCCTACCTGGCGGATCGCAGACAGGGAGCGACCAAAATTCCTGGAGAGACACCGGGAACGGGACAACATGTTGGCTGTGTGACAGCTGCCTGTCAACCGAGGGGAAGCGGGTCAAACAGACAAGGCTGCAAATGGAGGAAGCCCGGTGGGACAAACCAAGTGCACTGAATCTACGGGGAGGGGGGGTCGCAGCCCAGCAGAATGGACTCTTCTGAAACGGACAACTCAACTCCTGCAATCCAGGGAAAAGAATATACATCCAGCCATTGTCGATAGCGTTTATTCTGGTCAGGGTCGCGGGGAGTTTGGAGTCACGGAACGCGTGCACTACTACACGGAAGTCAGTCTCATGTACCATTACCAGGGGTGAGAAAGTTTTTGTGCTTCAGGACCATATTTGAATTTTAAAATAGATTATCTTTGTTTAATGAGGTATTTACACTGTAATTGATTTAATTAATCAACCACCAATTATTTAATAAACAAAAAATACATGTACACACAATTGTTTATTTTAGGTTTTATTTGATTATTTACAATAAATCAACTAACCAATTATTTCATGAAATAATTTCACTTTAAAAAAAAAACATTTTAAATAACACAGAGAAGAAAATGGCTGAATTAAAGTAACAAATATTGCAGGACTCTTGATAAAGTAACTACTCAGTGAGCTGAATTAAAGAAGAGCATGGCGGTCCACACTTTACATATACGAACCCCTGCCCTACACAATCAGCGACGAGTAAAAATAAATGTCGAGCTCTGACAATGACAATCAAAGCTGTTATTATTTATTGTACTGGATTCAAGTATCCCTAATGAACTGCCAGAATGAGAAAATGTTTATTTCATCTGCTTTTTATGATTCCTGGGTGGGGCAAAGTATGGCCCACTGGCCACATAGGCCTGCTACGTTCTTTATTCTGGCCAACTAACAGTGTTTAATACAAATAAATTGTTTGGTAATTGATTTATTTGAATAAGAAACACAAACATTTTGGTAAAATAACATTGTTTATTTTATTAAGTAATTGTTCAATTAATTAAAGGCCTCATTTCAGTCGCCGCCCCTGTCCCTGTCTCTGCTGCCTTGCGTCACTGCCCAAAGAAACACCCTCAGCTCACTAAACTTGGACATCAAAATAGAACTGAAGAGACCAGTTCGTTGTGCTCACCTGGCTGCCTCAGAGTTTGCCTCGGGGTGGACCACGGGCGCGCAACATTCCACGAAATCTTACCAGTTTGATGTCGTATCTTTTGGAATGTAAAATCAATTAAAAAAATATAAGGGAGATTGTCAACTTACCTGACGAATCTGTGAGAACAGTGACATGACATACGCAGTGGTTTTCTAAGCTCAGCCATGCAGCCGTCTGCATATAGGACATACGCCACTGTTATATACAGTTATCTTTACCTTGATGTGAAGTTGAGAAACAATTCCTTTTTAAAAACTTTTGCTCCTAACCGGAGTTAAATAATCCAACCAAGAAACTATAATAGTCTCCATTTGCGAGAGGCTGCGTGTGTCCCTGTGTGCAAATGATTGACAGACTATTCGATCACCCATCCTGTCACTACACTTTCTGATTGACTATTCTTGTCCCTCAGTGTCACGTTTTAAAAGCCACCCATCCATCCATCCATTTTCTTTACAGCTTATCCTGACTAGGGTCACGGGCTGCTGGAGCCTATCCCAGCTATCTTCGGGCAGGAGGCGGGATACACCCTGAACCGGTCGCCAGCCAATCGCAGGGCGCATAGAGACAAACAACCATTCGCACTCACGTTCACACCTACGGGCAATTTAGAGTCTTCAATCAACCTACCACGTGTGTTTTTGGGATGTGGGAGGAAACCGGAGTGCCCGGAGAAAACACACCCAGGCATGGAGAGAACATGAAAACTCCACACAGGCGGATTTGAACCCCGGTCCCCAGAACTGTGAGGCCGATGTGCAAACCAGTTGTCCACCGTGCCGGCAAGTTTCAAAATAATCATTAAAATTAAATTAGAGGCATTAGATGGGGCCAGAGAGGGATGATTTTTCAAAAGATCATTTTAATAATATTCTACTGTCAGGTCAAGAAGGTATGACAAAAAGTATTTTTATTTTTTTAAAACTGCAAATTGTACCTTTAATTGAATAATATAATTTCAATATTGAATGAGCATTATTATTATTAAATGAAAATGTTTAACATAAAATACAAAACATTAGTAAAATATATTTTTGCATTTAATTGGTTACTTCAGTATAAATAACTATAAGTAATACAATCACGATGGCCAAGTAGTTTGCGGTCCATCTGCCTCAGAGTTCTGTGGTTGGGGGTTCGAATCTCGGCTCTGGCCTTCCTGTGTGTAGTTTGTATGTGCTGTTGGTGCTCTTTTCTTTTGGGTATACTCCGCTTTACACCGACATTCCAAAAACATGCATGTTCACCTGAAGTCAGCTGGGATAGGGCCCAGCACACCCGCGACCAATGGGGAGAAGTGGTGAAGAAGATGGATTGATGGAGGGATTATACAATCAAGAATAAAGAATGTTTTTTTCCTCAATTTATTATTTAAATCAACTATTTCACATGAAATGTACAAATATTAGTGAAATAAACACGTGTATTTTGGTATTTTTATTAGATTTTTTTGTATATATTTTATTACATTTTAAATAATACAATTAAAAACAGTGCAGACATTATTATTAATTATATTATTATTATTATTATTATTATTATTATTATTATTATTAAGATAAACTGTTTTACACAAAATACAAAACTAACAGTAAATAAATTATAATTTGACTTTTTTTAAATTAAATGTTTGGGTAATAAATTTTTTATTACAATATAATACCATACGAAAAACGGCATGAATTACCATTCACTCTTAAAAATTTTTACATATTTTAGATTGACATTTTAACTTTTTTTTTTTTTTTTTTTTTTTTTTTTCTTCTAACCCCATCTTCGAATGATCTGGTCCAACATGTCCGTTTTAAAAATCTAATGTGGCTCTTAATAATCACAGCTGTTTGACCGCTCCTGGGCTACACTCTTGTTATGTTACTTGTCCTACTTGTAAATAACCTTACAGAATTGAACATATGGATATGCACACACAAAGAGCAAGTCCGAAGAGCCGAGCACGGGCACGAGCTGTCAGTCAACTTTCCTCGCGAGTGATGCGTTCATGGTCACGCCTCTTGGAGCACTTCAGTGCATCTGCTGCCGCACTCCTCACATCACAGTGAGCGTGAGGCCACCATCCCGGCAACAGGTAAGGGGGATCCCTGTCACTTTACTTCCTCTTTTTGTTCTTTAACAGCCAAGTGGTGTCTAAAGTGTTCATTCCACTGTTTTGTTGTTTTCTTTTAGAAGCTTTGATCACGTGATAGTTGAGTTTTTAAGTTTCAACACGTTTCCGCTTTTTAAAAACACGTTTACATAGTTTGTTTGGTTTTTCAAGAAAATATTTCTTAAAATGTAAGTGAAGGTTTACGACACTCGTTTCAGAGGTTGATATCTTTAAAATTTTAAATATGTTTATGTAAACTGCTTATTCCATTCATTCAGTCACTGTTTTGAGAATTAAGTAAAACAAATCTTATTAGTCATTTTAATGTAAACTTTTACATTGTAGAAACTACATTGTAAAGGAATTAATCACTTTTGGTTTCTACAAAATGCGCATCATTGTACCTTTTTTAAATAATTTAGGGAAAAGACCATTTCAGTGTTTAATGGCTTTAATTTTGTCTACACTTACAAATTTTGTATTGAAGAAGAAAAAAAGCACACATCAAGTTACAAATTTTACTGAAACACTGTAAAGTGTAATGTAGATTAACAAATCGAAACTGCCGTTTTCAAATCCCATCAATTCTGGTTCCATCTTTTTTTTAAGAATGCACTTATGGTCCATGATTAATTTTGTGACATCCAATGTGCAACTGAAATGAAATGAAAGCCAGCAAGAGGACACTATGAAAATGAAAAAGAGAGCGTGAATGGATGTTTGCTTGTTGATGATACAAAAACAGAGGATTCAAGACAATTGCTCTTATAAATAATTTACACACAGTTTTGAATCATGTTTCTTTTATCCTTTACGTTATTATCACATGATCAAAAGGGAGAAACTCTTATTGCTCCAAATCAAGGTTTTGCTTCCTTACCATCTTGCAAATACTGCAGCATTGGCTGATTTTTGCTGTGTGCAACAATCATTTTGCGTGTTCCAGCAGTATTCAAACTCTCAATTGTAACTACATGTTAGTGTATAAAAACATCAGGTTAAGGGTGATGAAAGCTATAAATGTTTGGTCAAGATTCTTTTGATAGTATATAAACTACAGGCTATATAATATATATATATTTAGAAACAATGTCCTTCAGAGCTTTTTTTCTTTTCTGTTCACATAAAAATGTAAAGCTATTGAGACATTTTTGAATGTGTAAGGATTGTTTTACTTTTTGAAAACTGTGATTCCTTCATTATTATGTACTTAATTGTGTTCATTGTACCCCATCTTTTCAGATTCTGATTTGGCAAAGAGTGTGTAGAGCTTAGCGAAAATGAACCTCAGCCCTTCAGACCAGAGTGTGCACAACTCCAATGAAGGCTGCCTGGAGGATGACAAACACAGCGTCATGCTGCCTTGCTTACGCAGAAACATCTACGATGAGCCACTTTCCTCATACTCCAATGGCTCAATCATATCTCAGCTTCTCCGGAAGACCATGCACAGCAAAAGGGCACTAGATGAAAGCCATTTCTACCTTTCCAACTCTACTACCACTGACTCTGGACAGGAGGACCGCAGCAGTGTGTCGTCAAAGGACAGTACAACGGAAGCCTCCTCACCTAATTGCCACCTTTCTACAAGGTGCAGCTCAGAGGGAGAACCACCCATGACAGACCACCTTCAAGCGAAGCGAGCCCGAGTGGAGAACATCATCAGAGTGATGTCAGGTTCTCCCAACAACAGGCCACACGAGGACAATGAGCGGCCTGACGTTGATTCCCGAGACACCAGAGAGTCTCGAGAGGCATACCGGGAGAATAAGCGCAAACAACGGCTACCTCAACATCAGGAGCACAGCATTGGAGGGCCGGCAAGTCAAAAACCTGGAAGAGATCACGATGATACTAACACCAAGGATGAGGAGTGCCACAAACTAAAAGAGCAGCTCCACAGCATGCAAAAGCTTCTATGTCAGCTCCAGGAAAAATTCCTTCAAGTTTATAAGCAGGAAGATGCAGCTCACAACGACAAGGAAGCTGTAGCCACTGATTGTCACACCCCAGTGGGAAGCAACTACACGGGCGCCGAAGATGGTTGCGAGAGGAAGAGCAGGCTGATTTTAGAGTGTGAGGACAGAATGAAAGTTGGTCAACCGACTCTTCAAAGAGAGAGTCAGAACCTTCGGGAAATCTTGAAGCAGGAGCTCTCCAGTGCTATGAATGACTGTGTGGACCGAGTGTTGACCAAGGTGTCCTCATCAGGGCTCGATCTATCCTCTCAACAGCGAATGTGCCCATCTCCAGAGATGCAGATCAGTTTGAGTGCAGGCCAAAAGAACCACCAAGATGGTTCAATACAGGAGCACCTGCAGGCTGAAGAGAGCCCCACCAAGCCCCGCTCTTTGGAGTGTTATGATAACTCAGAGGTGCATCAGGACCAGACAGAAGCACTCTCACTGGTGGTTCGCAAACCAGTGACAACACCTCTGAGCTCAGTCACCTCCACAGTGAAGAGGCCCTATCCTGTTCACCAGACGCCATTCCAGTTCAACTACAGTGCCCCTCTGCATGAAAGCCAGATCCTGGAACACCTTCTCAAGTACGGGCCACACACTAACTTTGGGGGTCTCCACTGCATGCCCCATTCAATGGACAGGACCTCTCCAGACCCAGTAGACCTACCTTGGGACACCATTGCATTGCGATCCAAAGTGACACCCAGTCACATCAGCCACCACTCTCGCCCCTCTGCACTGGGGCCTGTGACGGTCGAGACTCTGTGCCTCCCTCATGTCAAACTAGAGTGTGGTGAGCTGCAAAGTATGGCCGAACGAAACCCCTACATGTCTCTCAACATATCCTTTCACCAAAGTAGCCTTTGAGGGAGACAATGTGTGATTTTCTTTTTTTACGTGATGCAGCCTGTGTCCACACATGGCAGGAGAATTGGTTAACAAAGAAAACTATAAAGTACTCCAGAGAGTTAATAGAATTTCTTTTTAAGTATGTTGAGTTTGAAAGAGCAGACCAAAGAGAAATTTATCACAGAGGCGAAAGTGTGTTTGTTCGTTTTATAATGAGCTACCAATACACTCATAAAAATGATTCAAGCCCTTCTTTCATGCAACCTATTTATTTTTTGTTTAATTTTCTAAAACAAATCTAATTAGCAACGTATACATGTACTTTTTGTTAAGATGAAGTAATAGTTTCACTTTGACATTCATGAACTCAAAACAAATGTTTGATTTGAAATTTGAATTGGGACCGCCCATTGCAACGCTCAGACACTTGTTCCTTGCGCTCTCAGCTTGCTTTCTTTATCGACATTCGACAATTTGTGGCGGCGCTGCTGCGGAGAAAGACAGCTGTAATTTCCCTCCCTGGTGAGTACTGAGTGTTTTTATTTATTTAAAAAAAAAAAAAACCTTTCCCAAAAGACCGCGAAGACCCGTCAGCGTAGTTGGACAGGCATTATGGGCTAGCTAGCTAGCTAGCTATGCTAGGTTTAACTGCTAAGATGGCCTACACTCGAATGGAGTTTGAGTAGGACTACTCGTGTTTGTAGTTACTCTAACTAGTGTTTTAACCGCAGAACGTGTTCTGGGGGAAAAAAAATGTGTACGCTTACGTACGGAAGCTACGAACGTGAATTATTAACTAATAATTGTTTTTGCCAGACGCCCCCTCTGCATAGCGCTCCCACCCCCACCACTCGTGGAGTCTGCTAAATGTATGTAGAATTATTCACTCATCAAAAATCGCCTTATGAATGCAATGCAGGTCATTTATAGTACAGTATATTGTTAACACACCAAAGGGTAACTAAACTGCCCATTGAGAGACGAGTAGCACCTGGCACGTGACCGCCTTCTCTCCTCACGCCCCTTTTTCTTTCTGCAAGCGAATCGAGTTGGGCGAAACATTTAAGAGTTTGTGACCAAGTGTTGTGCGTTCAATAAAGTGAGTACAGTACTTATTGTTTACATTAACCGCACTGGTGTGTTAATCACGGTATTTTATTTGCTAATACTGAATCAGTGCTATTTTTAGCTGCTGCGCCACTATTGCGTTAAGAGTTAGCAAGACTGCTCGTCATTTTATTCTATCCCACTCTTTTGACCATAACAACTGATAAACCGTTGGTTTAAACTGCTGTATGTAATTTTGTATCTGGATTTCTGTTTGTTATCCCCCGTGTGTTGCATTTTAATTAATTTGTTTTCTGTGTTTGTGTTGTTGTTCAGCCCGCGGTAGCTAAGGATGCAGAAAGGAACATCACCACCACAGTCATAAAGATTTACACAATCTGAAAAGATGGACATGAGGAGCCAGAGGATGTGGGAATTGTGATCGAGGGCATTAAAGTCCGCAACAACGCTGGCAGTGTCATCCTGGTGTTGATCATGCTGTTTGGGCTCATCTGGGCACTTCATCTAGTCTTTCCAGAAAAGTACACTTCTGAGTTTTTACAGACGATCATTATGAACTTAGATGGACCCAAGCTAAAAGCAAAGGTACAGCAGCTGAAAATCAAACTTTTTTTCACAAGGGACAGTCAGGGTGTGTGCTCACAGTCCAAGACTGTCATTGAAGATGCTTTTCTAGTACTTAAAATGTATTGATTCAAGATACACTAACCTGCGTTGCTATATGAGTGACTGGACTCAAAGCTGTTTTATACAACTACAAAGAAGCTTAAAAATGTAAGCATGTAAAGTTCAAAATGCATTTCCAAAGAATGTAGTTTTATTTTAATTTTGTGAGTTTTCAATAAAAACACATTTACCAGATTTTGTGTTGTGTGAAATAAATTGTGGGGAGGGGTAAACGCTAAAATTATTTATTTTAGACTAATTATAGTAATTTGAGTTGGACTGATGTGAATCAATGTAGGCCACTTAATGTACTTATTTTACTTTGGCTGTATTTGATGAAAATTGGTTTGGCTGACTCAATTATATCACATTACATGGAACTACTAAGTTTGAGTTGGAGTTACACAAATAAAATGGATGGAAAACCCTCCCAAAATTTATTTGTGTTCATCCAATGAGTCATTTTTTTGAGTGTAATAGTGATTAATACATATCAACACATAGCAATCCTTAGATATCATATTAGGGATAGAAATTTCACAAAATATCCTTGATCCATTTATGGGAAAAACTAACAAACTAATCCTTTAATTATCGTTCTTTAAATATTATAAATTATGGGATAGGAGAATATCTTTTCGTATTGAATTGAGCAGAACAATGCTGCCTGAATAAGTTGTGCCATAGTGAAATTTTGCATGGATGCAGGTCAGCCTCTCAGCTGATGTGATGATGATATTCTTTAGACTGCAAAGTTGAGGCCAAAGCTCTGTAGAAAACAAAGTCTGGACAGTGACTTCCGCAGACATATTGACACCCAGATTGCCATAACGTCACTATGTAGTGCAATGCAAGCAATTGATTGCTTACAAAATTTACCATATGTAAGGGATATTCTCCACAGAATCCTCACCTTATATATATATATATATATATATGACAATGACATGATTGGGGACCCTTGTTGACAACAAGGCGTCCATAAACCATGTCACGTGGATTTAACCAATGACAGAGCAGTGAGGTGAGTTCAAATAGTGTCCAGACTTTGTTTTCTATGGCTTTGGTTAAGACTAAATCAACGGCGCTTCTGCTGGTTGCTTTAAAACGTGATTCAACAGCGATCAATTCTACAAAGTTTGATATCAATCTTCATGATCAAGAAATTGTACAGCTCCAGATGTCATGACTAATATGCCCGATAGAGTAGCATCTAGCGCAATCTGATTGGACACTTGAGTAATTGCTTCAAGGCAAAGCCACATCAGAAGTTGATTCTAGTTGAGTGTTTGTTCTGACAAAAGTAACAGATAACCTGTCTTTAACAAACTACACATTTTGTTCCGGGATTAGTTTTGAATCTGTTGAGCTGAGAGCTACTACTTCTCTTTCGGCATGTTTCTAAAACTTGTGATGTTTGTATGAATGAGATTTACCTCAATTTTTTGGCCCTTCCTGATCCAACACTTAGGATTAATCCAGATTTGTAATTGGGACTTGACGCATGTTAGGGGCAATGAACGAAAGTGAAAGACACATTTAGGATTAATCCAGATTTGTAATTGGGACTTGACGCATGTTAGGGGCAATGAACGAAAGTGAAAGACAGCACCATGTACCACTACACTACCAACTGCCATTAGGAGTAATGAAAATAATTGGAACAAATTATACTTTGATACGCAATAGCATTATTATGCATGTACTAGCTCTCAGTAGTCACAAAAGTATTATATTGCAATGTGTCTTACAAAAAAGTAAAAAAAAAAAAAAAAAAGAATCAAGTCAATACTATGCTATAGTATCGTTATACTGACACAATGTTTGGCGGTGTATCATCTTTTTACGCTACCTTCACTATAATTGAGCTTTGGCTTGGTGGTCAGTTTTAGAATGGGCAGCGCCAGTAACTTCAAGGAGAATTTATTGCTTTGATCTTGCCCCCCCCCCCATTGAAAATTACTGCATCTTCTTTAATCTGAACAGAGAAATGACTTTAAGTCCGCAAAAAGACAAATAAAAAGGAATACAAGGCTTTGATAAGAATTGCCAGGAACAAAAGCCGACTTTTCAAAGGCAGCGAAAGCATCGTGTTGTTTCAGGAAGCGTCATTTTTTTCATACTTGAAAAGGTGCAGGATCTATTTCTCCATCATCATAGTGATGGGGGTGCACAGAAAAGGTCACATCTGAGTGCTGGTGGAAACCACAAGTGCCTCCCAACCATAACACTTGAGCTCTTGTCTTGAGTATGTGTTATTGCGTACCTTTGTGAGAATGCACACAATTGTACAAGAGTACAAGATGACAGCAGCAGCTCTGACTTGGGTGAATGCTGAAAGAAAACTAGTGGGGGACAAGATGCTCCATTCACATGCATTGCTTAAACCACGTGATGACTATCATTAGTTTGATTACATTTATTATACCTCATGGAGGAAATAATTTAGTCAGTATATCTTGTTTATCTAATGCGGGAGAAATATTTGATCGGGATTTATTTTAGCTTTCGAGTGCAAAGGGAAGTGCTTCTCTTTGAACAATAGCACATTAATCTTTCATCCCCACATCCCTGTTTCAAAGCTAGGCTTTTCTAATAAATGTATCACGTTGTGCCCTGATGAAGAAATTTTGTGACCTGAGGCATGGTGGTGGACTACATAGGAAATGCTCCATAGCATCTTCATTGCCACAGAGGGGAAACCTGAGTAGAAGCTGCACTCATTAAATTGCTGTGTATAACCCTCGAAATATCTATTTTTAATCAAAAACTTAAAAAGAACAAAATAGCCAGAAGTAAAATTAAACCACCTTGAACCCCCCTTTTTTTCTTTTCATTATTATTATTATTATTATTATTATTATTATTATTTTAAGAAAAGCGTGTGACATATGCTGTCTTTAAATGAGCTCTTCTTTGGTTTTAACAGCCTGCCATGAAGTGCTTTGCTCGCTAATTAAAAATCCCTAATCTAATTCTTAATTCTGTTTTGCCAATAAGCACATGTTAGGGTCATTATTGACTCGAGCTACTCTTCACCCAAATTCAATTTAGCTGAAGATTGATGCAACACAATACTCGGCTCCACTATCACCTTGCACTGCACTGCACTACATGTTACTATTTGTCCGTGCGTCTGCCTTAACGTGATGGTGAACATCCAGGAGGGTCTCACCCCGAGTCACTTGAAGAAGGCCAAACTGATGTTCTTCTACACTCGCTACCCCAGCTCCAATGTCTTGAAGACATTCTTCCCCGATGTCAAGGTAGTATTCTGTATATAAAATTTAACAACTTCTAAAAGTGTTTCTCCTGCGTCTAACTCCTGGGATCAACTTGTCAGTGTGTGTTTGGGACAGAAAAGAGCCGCAGTGTGTCGGAGGAGAGAAACAAAAACGCAGAGGGTTTAAATAACAAAGCCACTGAGCTGCTAGTGTGTCCTAGGGGCAAAGGGAGATACAGAGCCATTCTCTGTTTAAAAAAAGCCACTCCAGTCAGCAAATGGAGTGACAAAGGACTCTGTAAGCAAGGCATTGCTATTGAGTGTCAACAGAGTTGGTATTAGAGACTTGCTGGCCCTGAACACAACATCCTGTTGGCCTCGGTCTTGTGTCTCTAGCTGTTCTTGGCCCCCGGCTTCCCTTCTTTTTGTCTTTGCATCATTTCTTTTCACACCATCGATGCTGCATTATAAATTTCTCCAAAATGCTTCTTCTGTCCCCGCCTATCATCCCTCATCCTCCCTCAGTCTGGGCCCCTGCCTCCCAATCTATGTTGACCCCTGGGTCAGGGGGGAGGATGCTGCGGCGGCAGCCTGCGAACGTCTCCTCCTTGCTTACAATCCGGCGGTGGGAAGTGGCACCGAACAAAAGAGTGCCTAATCCCAGTGTCTGATTCCATCCTATCAGCCCGAGTCAACGAGAGGGAAGCTTCCTTCTGTCCTTACCACACCACGTTCACACCCATCACACCAGTGGGAAGAAGCGTCTTTGATGCCTGCCCAGCCCTTAGGCCTTTTTTTTCTATCTTTCACCCAGCTTTCTGGATGACGAGATAGAACAACACGACTAATGTCAAGACTGCCTTTAGAAATACAAAGGCCTGGCAGGTTTTTTTTATTATGATTTTTTTTTTTAACTGTGGACATTGGTGGGAAAAAGATCAGCGCAATTTGTGTCTCGTATAAATAGGCTGACAGACTATTAGCTGGGATTTTGCCCCACAGGTACTGAACGTAAGTTACTGCAGTCAATTATTGTGAGAGCCTTCAATAACACACATCTGCCACAGTCAGTTTAATTGATTTGATTTCAAAGCACAGGGCTTCATAATTTTAATTGAATTGAAGTCTCAAATAGGAATGAGCAATTCACCCTAAAGTGAGTCATTTTCTTTGGCCTTCTAATATCTCTATGAAACATTCAATTTTTTTTCTGTTTCCAGTTCAATCGGTGCATCACATCTCAGCTGATCAAGTGGTTCAGTAACTTCAGGGAGTTCTACTACATCCAAATGGAGAAGTTTGCCCGCCAAGCCATCGTAGACGGCATCAGTGAAGTCAAAGAAATCACAGTCAGCAGAGACTCCGAGCTGTTCCGTGCACTCAACATGCACTACAACAAGGCCAATGACTTCCATGTAAGTGCTGCTTGTTGGTCAATAATTCATCTTTTATATTGCATGTTATATTGTTACCTCAGCCAGGGAGGTTCGGGTTTTATTGACTTGAGTTTGTCATCCCATCAGATCAGGTTTTAAATTGTGCTTGTGAAAGATGTCTAAGAATAATTTTTAGAGCTTTAACCCCTTTTAGATATTAAGAGCCCAACAATTGCTTAAACATTGGAGGAGGTTGGCACTTTCTAATAGTGCTCTGTTTTAGTGTATTGTGATTTCAAATTCAACAAATTATTTTTTCTTACATTGTTCAATTTTGTGGCAGCACTGTGGCCTAGATGATCCCATTTCACTTAATTTGTCTGAAAATTATTATTTATTAATAGTACAATCATGCCGGTGACATACAGTGGGTACGGAAAGTATTAAATTTTCAGTCTATAATAATTTAAGTTCAGTTTTTTCCACAATGTACACACAGCAACCCATATTGACAGAAAAAAACAGAATTGTTGAATTTTTTGCAGATATGTTAAAAAAAGAAAAACTGAAATATCACACAGTCATAAGTATTCAGACCCTCTGCTCAGTATTTAGCAGAAGCACCCTTTTGAGCTAGCACAGCCATGAGTCTTTTTGGGAATGATGCAACAAGTTTTTCACACCTGGATTTGGGGATCATCTGCCATTCCTTGCAGATCCTCTCCAGTTCTGTCAGGTTGGATGGTGAACGTTGGTGGGCAGCCATTTTCAGGTCTCTCCAGAGATGCTCAATTGGGTTTAAGTTAGGGCTCTGGCTGGAACAGCCAAAGACAGTCACGGAGTTGTTCTGAAGCCACTCCTTCGGTATTTTAGCTGTGTGCTTAGGGTCATTATCATTTTTGAAGGTGAACCTTCGGCCCAGTCTGATGTTCTGAGCACTCTGGAGAAGGTTTTTGTCCAGGATATCCCTGTACTTGGCCGCATTCATCTTTTCTTCGATTGCAACCAGTCTCCCTGGCCCTGCAGCTGAAAAATACCCCCACAGCATGATGCTACCACCATCATGCTTCACTGTTGGGACTGTATTGGACAGGAACCTTAAGTGCCGCAGAAATCTTTTTGTAACCTTGGCCAGCTCTGTGCCTTGCCACAATTCTGTCTCTGAGCTCTTCAGGCAGTTCCTTTGACCTCATGATTCTCATTTGCTCTGACATGCACTGTGAGCTGGAAGGTCTTATATAGAGAGGAGTGTGGCTTTCCTAATCAAGTCCAATCGGTATAATCAAACACAGCTGCACTCCAATGAAGGAGAACCATGTTAAGGATGATCAGAAGAAATGGACAGCACGCGAGTTAAATATATGAGTGTCACAGCAAAGGGTCTGAATAATTATGGCTGTGTGATATTTAACTTTTTCTTTTTTAATAAATCAGCAAATATTTCAACAATTAAGTTTTTTCTGTCAATATGAGGTGCTGTGTGTACATTAATGAGGAAAAAAATGAACTTAAATGATTTTAACAAATGGCTGCAATATAACAAAGAGTGAAACATATAAGGGGGTCTGAAAACTTTCCGTACCCATTGTATAGTGACAGACAGAACAATTAAATGCTCTTCCATTAGATGGTACAAACCCCAATTCCAATGACGTTTCAACATTGTGCAAAATGTAAATAAAAACAGAATACAATGATTTGCACATTCTTTTCAATATTAAATTCTATACTTTAGAAAAAAAAACATTTAATGTTCAATCTAATGAATGTTTTTTTTTTTTGGGCAAATATTCTAATATATAAATTTGATGCCTGCAACACCCCCCCCCCCCCCCCCCAAAAACAAAAAGAAAACTGGGATAGGAGCAACACAATACTGGGAAAGTTGAGGAATGCTAACCCCCCCCCCCCCCCAAAAAAAAAAAAAACAAACAACAAAAAAAACACCTGCCTGGAATATTCCATAAGTGAACAGGTTAATTGGAAACAGGGGAGTGTCATAATTAAGTATAAATGTAGCATACCTATAGGCTCAGTTGTTCACAGGCAAGAATGGGGTGAGGTTCACTACTTACACAAATAGAAAAATGTTTCTGAACATACAATTGCAAAGAAATTTAGGGATATCATCATCAACAGTCCCTAATATCGTAAAAGATTCAGAAAATCTGGAGAAATCTTTGTACGTAAGTGACAAGGCCGAAAACCAACATTGGAATGGCCGTGACCGTTGATCCCTCAGGTGGCACTGCAAATCAACATTGGTGTTTAAAGGATATTGACATATGGGCTCAGGAACACTTCAGAAAACCATTGTGAGTTAACACGGTGTGTCAATACACCTACAAATGCAAGTTAAAACTCTACCATGCAAAGCGTAAGTCATATATCAACAACACCCAGAAATGCTGCCGGCTTCTCTGGGTCCGAGCTCATCTGAGATGGACTGTCGCAAAGTGTAACAGTGTGCTGGGGTCTGACGAGTTCACATTTCAAATTATTTTTGGAAATCATGGACATCATGCCCTCCGGGTTAAAGAGGAAAAGGACCATCTAATTTGTTATCAGCCAAAGTTCAACAGCCAGCGTCTGTGATGGTATGGGGGGGGGGGGGGGGGGGGGGGGGGGGTGTTAGTGCCGATGGCATAGGTAACTCTGTGAAGGCACCATCAATGCTGAAAGGTACATACAGGTTTTGGAGGAAGATATGCTGCCATCCAAGCAAAAAAAAAATTCTGCGATGTCCCTGCTTATTTAATCAACAGTGTGGCTTCGTAGTAAAAAAAAGTGAGAGTACTAGAAGAAGTTCAGACCTGTCTCCCATTGAAAATGTGTGGCACATTTGAGGCACAAAATACGACAACGGAGAGTCCTGACTGTTGAGCAACTGAAGTTTTACATCAAGCAAGAATGGGAAAGAATTCCACCAACAAAGCTAAAAAATGTGTGTCCTCAGTTCCCAAACTTATTTAGTGTTGTTAAAAGGAAAGGTGATGTAACACAGTGGTAAAAATACCCTTATCCTAGCTTTTTTTGGAAGGTTTTGCAGGCATCAAATTCAAAATCAGTGAATATTTGAAAAAAAAAACCAAAAGGGTTTGCCAGTTTGAACATTAAAAATCTTGTCTTTGTAGTGTATTCAATTGAGTATAAATTGAAAATGTTTTGCAAATCATTGTATTCTGTTTTCATTTACTTTTTACACAATGTCCCAATTTCATTGAAATTGGGGTTTGAAGAGGATACAATAAACCTCTGTTGCCTTTGATACAACAAAATAAGTAATTTTCTTCCTGCTAGTTCATTAGCTTTGTGTTCAATTAAACAGGTGTCACACTAAGTAAGTACATTTGTGAGGAAATAGAGATGACATCATAATTACTTCACTATTCGTACGTTTTGTGACCTGTTTGTTTTGGTGGTGTGTAAAATGGGTGGCTCGAAAAACATTGGAAAATACTTCTCTAGATGTACTTCATGCTCAACTGTGTCAAACGCTTAAGAAAGATCAATAAAAAGAGCAACACAATTAAGTTTGATATCCAAAACGTGCAACATCATGGTTGCTGACACAGTACTATGCCCAGCAGTAGCGTCGAACTGGAAGGAAAAAGGGGACAACTGTCCAAGGGCCCCTGATCATTTGGTGGGAGCCCTGGCTGTCCGGCAGGTGGCCCAAAGTCTGCTTAATTATGTCGACTACTGCTACTCTGCACTGTAGGGTCTGCAGTACTTTGTGGTCAAAGAATATTCATGTTAGATGAACTGAAGGCTATCGCTCAAGGGTGTACACTGCCATCTTGCCCAGTCAGCTAGAGTGGATATACAGAAGTATAGAAAATAAAAAAAATAGCCACATCAGCATTCTCATTACTACCTAGCCAAGGTATGTCAGAGCTCCTGCATGTGACTCACTCCTCACCTCCATCCTCCTACTGACCTGTGTGTCACACTGCACCTGTGGCTTGCCAGCCATCGCTGCTATTATCTAAACTGCAGAGTGATGCTTTATCAAACTGTGGGAAGAGGAAGCCGCAAAATCCGGCTAAAACAACTCCGGATTAGAGGACCCGTACGCCTGAGCGAGGCCGAGATTGCTACTGATGCGGAATGCTGAGAAAGATGCTGTGGATTGCGAGGCAGAAGGCCACTCAGTGGGAAAGGGATGAGACCGTTTTCTTTACCTTGGGACTAAGACATTCCTTTCCCAGAGATGCTTTGTGTCAGGAGATGAGGGGAAAGAAAAATAACTAATGCCAACAACTAGTGCTGACTGCCTGGCCAGTTGATGGGAAACAAGGCGGTATTCTCCCAGCATACCTTGTGAGTGCACCTCGTGAGTGGTGATATTATTGTTCATTCATAAACGCCGTGCATAGGTTTACAACTAATCTTTTGTCACATCTCACCTGTGTCATTACCTAGTGTCTTTGGCCGTAAAAGAAAAGAAAAGAAAAGAAAAAATAGGATAACACATTTCGACCTAACACAAACGGAATGAGCTTTGCACAAACACAGTTTCCCTGATTGACCAGGGGAAAAATTAACTCGCAACATTGTTTTGGAGGAAATACTAAGGGAGGAGTTTTCAATCTAGAAAATATTTCAGGAATAATCTAGAAAAGAATGGCGTCTTCTTCTTATTATTATTATTAGTAGTAGTAGTAGTAGTAGTACAGTTGTTTTAATAATTTAACAGTACATTTTTATTCTATACAGTAGCACTCCTCACAGAGAGGATTTACAAAGTATGAGATTGCGCGAGTCAAAAACATCCAGTTAATGCAAGATAAAAATAAATAAACAATCAAGTCTTATTTATTGCCTAAACAAATGTTCTTTAACTGATTTTTAAAAGTTTAATGAAGTAATTATAATAGAGTAAATGCTTTGTCGCTATAGCACAAAACTCCACAGCTGAAGTCATGCTGTTCTTGTTAATATCAGAAACGATCTAAGGCTGCCTCAACTGCTTCGGAACAAGATTACTCATCAAGCAATTCCACACATTTAACAGAATTATTAATAATCAATTAATCAATGACTATGCCCACACTCTCCTCAAGTGAACAACTGATGAAAAGCTTAACTTATATTTAGCCGTCTCTTGTCAGGAAATTATTTACTTTCAATTAATTGTTTATTATTATTATTACAAATATATCTTGGCGGCATGACTGGTTAGCACATCTGTCTCACAGTTCTGAGGACCGACCGGGGTTCAAATCCCGGCCTTGCATGTGTGGAGTTTGCATGTTCTCCCCGTGCCCGCGTGGGTTTTCTCCGGGCACTCCGGTTTCCTCCCACATCCCAAAAACATGCACGGGAGGTTGACTGAAGACTCTGAATTGGCCGTAGGTGTGAATGTGAGCGCGACTGGTTGAATGGTTGTTTGCTTATATGTGCCCTGCGATTGGCTGGCGAACAGTTCAGGGTGTACCCCGCCTCCTGCCCGATAATAGCTGGGATAGGCTCCAGCACGCCCGCGACCCTAGTGACGATAAGCGGTACAGAAAATGGATGGATGGACAAATGTATCTTTGTTCGTCTATGGCAGCAACGTATAGTGACAAGCAGAACAATTAATTGCTGTTCCAATAGATGACAGAAGGTACAATAAACCTGAATATCCACCTGTTGCCATTAATACAAACAAATAAGTCATGGCTTCCTGCAAGTATATCAGCTTTGTATTCAATTCAACAGGCCCAGATTTCAAGTAAATTTGTATGTCAATTGAGACATGATGGTCAACATTTCAGTATTCATACATTATATAACCATATTATTATTAGTAGTAGTAGTAGTAGTAGTTTTTGGTTGGCGATGTGTCTTGAGCTTTCTCACTTGGTGCCTTGGTTCAATAAACGGTAGGAAACACTAAACAGTTGCGAAGATGTCTTGTGAAGGGATACACCACAGCTTGTCTGCTGGCATAAGCTCATTACTCAGTACTGATGGAACATTTTATAGCGTAAAGTTTCGATTTTAGCTACAGGATACTGTAGCTATTTATTCTCCACTTGCCTTCTTTTCCAGGTTCCTGACAAATTCCTGGAGGTTGCTGAGATCACGTTGCATGAGTTTTACAAAGCCATTTCTGTGGCCAAAGATTCCGACCCCTCCTGGAAGAAGGCCATCTACAAGGTCATCTGTAAACTGGACAGCGACGTTCCTGACGAATTCAAGACATCCTCCTATTTGTAGGCCAAAGCGGATAAATGTGACAACAAGTATAGGAATTGGTGACAGGGGAAAGCTAGTCACTTGAATATTATGATAATTTCTTGTTGTGCTTTTTACTAGTGAAGTGAAATGTAGCTGTTGGATTATATTGGATGACTAGACTGTAGTTTGTTAATATTCTTGTTACATCACGATCAAACGAATGATTACTGCTTTTTGTGTATTATACTGTGTTGCTCATGTTTACTTATATAATCTGCTTAGGTACAATTAGACAATTATTGAGTTTGTAGTGCCAAATGTCATCCTTTTTCAATGCCATCAATTGGGGCTGGGCCTTTGACTACGTTTCCTCGATTGACTGTGGGAGATGTTAATTAATTGTAATTTAAAAATAGACTGTATATTTTAATGAGATGGGAAAGTCTCTCTTCAAAATGTTCTGGACTCATCTTTCGATACAAGTGTTTTATTGAGCTTCGTGAGTTGTGCCATAGCATGGAAGGAGCTCAAGTTCCCTTGGGTGTTGTTCTTTTTTAGACCACAAACTAGTTGAGACTGAATCAACCTAACCAACGATCAATTAAATATCAGTTTTCAATTCTAAACAACAATGAATTGATTTATTTGTTCATCATGTCCATCCCTATAGTATCAACACATAGTTTAGCTTGATCCTGATTTAGATGGTTGTATTGAGACATTTCTTTTACATTGCTCCGTGCTGTGGAAAAAACAAACAAACAAACAAACAAACAAAAAAACATGCACTTATGCTGTTTGTGTCATAATGTTCTGTGATTTTGGTATAAACTAGTTGCTTAACATAAAGCACATGTGGAAATAATGCAAATGATTTATTGTGGACAAAGGTGAAGGAAGCCTTTGGTTATGTAAAGTACAATCATTTTCGGATATTTCAGAAACGGACAATGTAATGGATGATACTGGAATTAAAGATGATATAAATTATGATATAAAGCAACTTGATTATGTTTTCTTTCATAGTAATCAATCATTGCATTCAATCGAAAGCTTTGCTTTCAGCCGCACATGTTGAAATATAAAAATACTGCGTCCAGGCTCCGAGCCCTGAAGGTGCCTCTAATCCACATTGACCCCAACTATTCTGTTCACATTGTTCACCGGAGCCAATTCAAGTCAACTTTCTAAGGCCTACATTCATTGTGCAGCCGCTGCCATTTTCTTAAAAAACAGCCACAATGCATTCCCTCCTCATGACTAATGCCCGAGGTGACCTCATAACACAGTTGTGCCACCGAAGCAGAATTCCACAAACCCACTGGTTCTTTCTTCCAGGCAGCGGGCCGCTCAAAGCACACTGATTGCAAAAGCATGCGCACAAGTCGGATGAAATCGCAAACACCATGATGCTCTTTCATGCCTTTAGGTGTCAAACTGGTGGCCCGGGGGCCAGATCTGGCTCCCCGCATCATTTTATGGGGCCCGCAAAGGCAAATCAACATTGCTCATTGTGTTCTGGGTGTAATACCATTGAGATATTTGCAACCTTTTTTTTTGGTTACCAATCCCCTTTTGAAAAGAAAAGTAATAGTTGAAAAACATGTTTTTATAGGCTTCTGATTTCAAACCTGGTTTTTCCATCAATGTGTTGTGTATACGGTATGTAATTAGAATATATGTGGTAATCTTTCATTTCTATGGGTTCACAGTCGTAGCGGTTCTGGAGACTGGGGTTCAAAACCCGGCCCCGCCTGTGTGCAGTTTGCATGTTCACCCCGTGCCTGGGTGGGTTTTCTCCGGGCACTGCGGTTTCCTCCCACATCCCAAAAACACGCGTGGTAGGTTGATTGAAGACTCTAAATTGTCCGTAGGTGTGAATGTGAGCGCGACTGGTTGTTTGTTTCTGTGTGCCCTGCGATTGGCTGGCGACCAGTTCAGGGTGTACCCCGCCTATCGCCCGAAGATTGCTGGGATAGGCTCCAGCAGCCTGCGACCCTAGTGAGGATAAGCGGTAAAAGAAAATAGATGGATGGATGGATGGATGGATGGATGGATAGGGCACAGGTGTCAAACTCAAGGCCCTTGATCCAGATCCTGTCCTACACATCATTTTATGTGGCCTGTGAAAGCAAATTAAAATAAATTATTCAAATAACCATTGAATAAACATTTTTATGTGATTGTTTGGTGACCAGTTCAGGGTGTACCCCGCCTCTCGCCCGTAGTCAGCTGAGATACGCGCCAGCACACTCACGATCCTAGTGAGGATAAGCGGTTGAGAAAGGAGGGATGGACAAACATTTTTTACTGGCTTCTGATTTCAAACTAGTTATCCATCAAATGTTTTGTGTATATGTCAAAATATGACACGATGATACATTTATATGAATTCGGAGTCATAATGGCCCCTCCGAAGGAAACGTGACAAAACGAATTCGACATCCCTGCTGCACCCAAAACTTGGTACATAATTTTATGAAATCCAGTACATCTAGAATGACTCTATCCATCATCACTCCCTCCCTCCCTCCGTCCATCCTTCTTCTTCCCTTTATCTGAGGTTGGGTCATGGGGGCAGTGACTCATGCAGGGAAGCCCAGAGTTCCCTCTCCCCGGCCACTTCGGCCAGCTTTTCCATGGGGATCCCGGGGTGTTTCCAGTCTCTCCACGGTGTCCTAGGTTGGGAAGTTCCCGAAACACCTCACTATGGAGACGTCCAGGAGGCATCCTAAACAGATGTCCCAGCCACTTCATCTGGCTTCTCTCGGTGCGAAGGAGCAGCGGCTTGCCTCTGAACCCCTCCCAGATGACCGAGCTTCTCACCCTATCTATAAGTTAGAGCCCAGATACACTACAGAGAAAACTAATTTCTACATCTTGTTGCCGCGACCTTGCTCTTTCAAGCACGTCTCACGACACTAAGCTCGTGACTTTAAGTGAGGGTAGGAACGTAGATCGACCGGTAAATCGAGAGATTTGCTTTTCGGCTCAACAATTTGTCTGCAACACTGCAGCAGTCCACCGGTCGTTTAATTCTTCCTTCAGTCGTGAACAAGACCTCAGGATACTTGAACTCCTCCACTTTGGGAAGGATACCACCATTGACCGTTTCCGACTGAGGACCATGGCCTCAGATTTGGAGGTGCTCATTCTCATTCTATCCGCTTTACACTTGGCTGCAACCACTTCAGCAAGAGTTGATGAGTTGAGACCACAATTCAATTCCAACTATTAAGAGAATAAATTCTAACTTTATGAAGTCAAAAGAACCACATCATCTTCAAAAATCAGAGCTGTAAAACTGAGGCCACCAAACAAGACACCGTCAATGCCTCGGCTGCCAGCTCTTATGCACTCTCCAGAACTCCACCTCATCTCCTTTCCTCTCACCTCATCTCATGAATCTGAGATTCGACATCCCGATGGATCATTCCACTCCAGAACCCACAAATGCATCCTACCAGGGAGGCTGAGGAATGTGATGCCCTGTCGGTGGAACACACCCTCCAGTACCCCTTCTTAAAAAGGGGGACCACCAGTTGCTCTGCCATTCCCGAGGCACTGTCCTCAATCTCCACGCGATGGTGCAAAGGAGGGTCAACTAAAACATACCCACAACATCCGGAGCCTTTGAGAGTTATTGATGGTTCTTATCCACCCACCGGGGCCCTGCCACCGAGAAGCTTTTTAACCAACCCGGCAACCTTAGACTCAGAGATAGGAGGGACCACCTCCTTGGGGGTCATTTCTTTTAGTTTTGACCTTAATTGTCCAATAAAGCTGATCATGATTGCGTTTCTAACACACGGAGCTACAAGATACTTTATGTTATGTGAACTGAGACAAGAAAACATAGCACAGTGCATAAGTGCAGCTTTTTCTTGTCACTGTGTTGGTAACAAAAACAAACATTTAATTGGAAAAGCTGTTAGGTAGCAAAGCACCAATTACATCAGAAATGATAACATTAAGGAAATTGAAACATTAGTTGGATTTGTTGATGAGAAAGACAGGAAACAATAAACCACACTAATCTTTTAATAGACATGTCTTTTCAATTAGAGCTGCCTTCTTCAGCAAATGGATTTACATCCTCAACACAATTAAAATGCCTCCGGTTGAAGCAAAATGCTTTGCTTCAATTAATTTGTTGGGTGACATTTTCAGAACAAGACTTGGTAACCTCTGATAGATTGAAAGAAACAAAAAAATACCTTCAACTGCCTCTGGCTGACAAGGCGTCCACTTAAATGGTCTGATACAAAATTATGTTTTAGGTGAAGCAAAGTGTGTCAGTCATGAAGATGAAAAGGCTGCGGAACTAGATGAAATTGAAATAGAAAACCGCACAGTAATTTACTCCATGTGCATTTCTGAGAAATATATGAGCCTAATGAATCGTACGCCAAATCTGTTTGGCTGAACCTGAGCAGAGGAAAGACAAACACCGCCATCTAGTGGAGATTTAAGGTATGGCACACACTCTTGCCTAAACGAGACCTCAAAAAAAAAACATTTTTGAAAGTTAATTATGGCTGTAAACGATGTCAGAAATAATTACCATTGTATTGTTGCTTACAGCTTTACCCAACCTCAAGACTTTTAGAGTATCTAAAAATATATAACAGCGAGTGGCATTTTCCACGCAAGTGAAGTGAGTGTAGCTGTGTGGATCCTCTTGAACAGGTAGGATGAAGACAGGATCAAGCGGCTCAGGAGGATGGGGAGGAAGGGAATCAGGGAACTGGGAGGTCTGAAACGTTCGGCCTATTTAATCTCCACGCTCATGCTCATATACAAGCTTCTTTGGCATCGCGGGAAAGGGGAGTGCAACTTGACAATGGGGGAGGCTGACTTTAGGCTGCCCTTCAGACAACCACTACTTGGTGTAGTTTTGTGCGATCACCAGTAAATCTTTATTAATTTTAATTGGAGCCTCCATTTAAAAGAGCAATTAAAGCGGATTAATCGAGCCCATCCCGTATAATGTCTTCTGTTAATTAGTTTGTCAGCACTGTTTTAATATCGCTTAATGACTTCATATTTCAGGGATGACATTAAAGGGATGCTGAAGGAAAAGAAATGGCCTTATCACAGTGCGCTGCTTTAATAGAAGATGTCCCCAGCCAGTATAGGCAAGGTCAGACCCATGGGCCGCTGGGGAGGAAGATGCTGCAGGGTGGCACCACGCTGCTATGCTCCTGGGATACATACAGTAGCTCGCTCACACACACGCACACACACACACACACACACACGCACGCACACATACACACACACACTGTATGCCATTTAGTCAAATGTATTTCGTCATGCACTATTACGAGGAGAACTCAAAGTGTGGGAGGCATTTAAGACAGAAAGTATAACTCTCAGGTCAAAGTGTCCAAAATCTTGCATTCACACAATGTACAACACTTCACAAAAGCGCCATCATCTTCACATCAATACTAATTGAGAACAATTACAATTAATACAATTATTAAACAATAAAGTCTACCTAAGTCTAATATGAGCGCAGCTGTACTGTACATACGTATGAGGTCCAAATCACATGTTCATTTCCAACATCCCAGTCATTTCAATTATTGAAATGTCAATTTTCATGTTTTCGAAAGTTTAGCATTATACACACTCTTTTAAAAGCTACAGTATAATAGCAGTAAGTCATTCATTTTCCCCTCTGCGGTCCGTGCACAGGGCCATTTTGACTGCAAAATATGCAGATGCTTGTACGGGAGCGAAATGGAATGTACAATTAGGTAATTAAGTAATTAAGTAATTGGACAGTGACACATCTTCAATTGGGTTGACCACTGAAGAACAGTCATCATTATTATATTGATTTGCTTTGAAAAAGTCTTGAGTTGCTTTCGATGTATAAGGTCATTGTACATCTGCACTGTGAAGTGTCCTACCAGTTTTGTAGCATGGCTTCGTAATAAACAGTGTGGGTATTTAACTGGTCTGTCAGCAGTCCGGACCTGTCTCCCATTGAAAATGGGAGGTGCATTATGAAGTGCAAAATATGACAACAACTCAAAATGAGTGAATATTTGGGAAACAAAATAAAAATAAAAAGTTCATCAGTTTGAACATTGAATATCTTGTAGTGTATTCACTTGAACATAGGTCAAAAAAGATTTGCGAATAATTTGGTTTTTGTCAAGGCTGTGTCAACACACAAGTGGTTGGACCCTAAAACAAACACAAAACAAGCTTAACGAGTTTTACAGTATTTATTAAACAAATCGAGCATGCAAAGTGTGAAACTACAAATAACAAAAAGCAACTTGACAAAGTGCTGACATGGAAGACAAAATTGTAAAGGGCCACAGGAGAAAGATACTCGAGCTAATAGCGAAAACAAAAACTCTAAACTTACAAAAGGCGGAGGTAACAAACGGGAACAGACAAAGCACAGTAGTAACAAGAAAAAACAAACAAGAGATTAATGACGAGGCCATGGCAAATAGCAATTACAATAGCTCGGCCTCTTAAATACCCTGCTGATCAGGATTGCAAGCAGGTGTGATGCAGGAGACTCCGCCCACAAACCCACGCTAAGGAACTGCGGGAAATGAGCAAACAAGTTTTACACGACATCCCAACTTCATCGGAATTGGGGTTTACAGTTCCATCACGTGTCCAAAGGTGGCCACGCCGCTAGGAGTTGCAAAGAAACAACCGGAGCGCATCCTCTTATTGCAAGCGAGCCTGGCCTGCATCCCTGCTAATTTGAGTGTGCCCTCGCACCTCCACTCTCCTCAGCAGATTCATAAATCTCATTCCCATTATCCCGCTAATTAGCCGGGATTACAGGAGCATGTAATGCTCCTACTTCCCAATAGATTGATTGGAGGATGGTCTCTTTGTTTTGAAATCACTTCCTGATTGATGTACAGAGCCCTAGTTTGCAATTGTAATGGCCCAGATGTTAACAATCAAATGCGTTTCCGCTCCAGGAAGTAACAGTCTGTCATGGAAGAGAAGCCAGCCGAGCGTGTAACGACACATCACAGGAGTATGGGGAAGGAGGGGAGGGATGCAGAGATGGGAGTGTGGGCAGCTACAGGAGCCCTGGCATACAGATGGCACAATGCCTAGGTCCATGTGTACAACAGAAGTCAACTTTATTTGTACTGTTGTGATAAAATACTCTAGATTTTGGATTTGTTTCTTCTTTTTTTTTTTAACTCTCTCATCAAAGATGAGTGCCATTTGGCTTAGTTATTTAATGAAATAAGATAGAGAGAGGGAGATAAAATGGTCCTATGGTAAAAACACAGATCCGATTCCCAAAAGTTTATCAGAGCATCAGGGCTGAATATATCATCAGCTGCTGGAATCGGGACAAGTTAGAATCAGTAGAGGGCACTATTGTCTTACTAAACTGTCTCCTTCACTTTCTCATACCTTTCCCCCCGCCCCCCCGCCCCCCGCCCCCCTTACCCTTCACCAATAAATCACTTTCCCAGATAGTTAATGGATATAGAAGCAGATCATGAGTGAGCTATCTGTGCGGCGATAATTTAAGTGAAGATCCCCACACTGATTGCTGTGAAAGGTTATTTATTTCAACAATAATGCGGGACACAAAGGGGGAATCTGGGCGAGATTACCTGCAGGTGCACGCTAGAGTGCTCATCTCCAATGGAGCAGCGTGTAAATTGGGTTCACTTTCCCCAATGAAAATACAGACTGCAGTTTATTTCTACTTTATGCACATGGAAGGCTGTGCTTCCCGCTCAAGGGTGGCTGGGGACCCAGAGATGGCTCGCAAGGGAGGGTGGGCTTAGACCTTGAAAAATGTCTCTTTTGTCCCCGAGTTTTCTGAAGGCTGAACTATTGAGGTTTGGTTGTCCACCAGACAGCTTCCACTCCCCTCTAATTAAATACACAATAAGGAAATTGTCTTTTGCGTGCTGGACTAAATCAGAAAAGGCCCTAAAATGTGCCCTTGATAAACTGTATATGTTGCATTTGTGCATGCACACACGGGTGATGGGCACTATTGATTGTCTGTGTTGGTGGAGCACCTTGGGGCAAAGAAGCCAGCTTGGTACAGACTCTCCGCTTCTCCCCTCATGCAGAAAAATGCATGATTAAGGCCTAACTGACATGTCTAAAACGTCCTGGGGAGAGAGAAGAGGAAATGGCTCCATATGCTGCCCCATGTGGTTGCAACAACCCAAATAAAAAGTGTGGCAGCAGTGGCTGTCTGGTGCGGCCTGGCGTCCAATAACCTCTAATCACAGTGTTCTGCCAACAACTGGAAACATGCCACTGCGGAGCGAACGCAACCCAAAAGCCTCGATGCACGATTCACATCCGCACACCCGCGGATACAATGGATACTTTTACATGTCTGCCATGCTGCAGGCTTTCAACTAGACTGTCGGCCAAGATATGCATCAGACATGGATCCAATGCAGTGTGAGACATAAGCATTGGGTAAAAAGGATAGGAGCCCTTGAGCTGCATGATAAGCACTGTCACGTAGACATAACATATGTAGCTATGCTATCCTTTCGCTTAACGCTCCAATGGGCTTTGGTTGACTCTACCTGGAGCAGTGGTTGACAGCAGCAGCCAAAACGGCTTCATCTGTGGGACTTTTAGGTTTGGGTTCTCCGGGGGAATTTCTATCCCCCAGCTGGGCCTTGTCATCACCTTCCATCAGAAGTGGCAAAAATACCCACAATCTGTATTTAGGTCGATGTACCTGTGTAAAAAAAGACCAAAAAGTAGAAGAAGAGAATACAAAAACACTGTAGTGATTCAACCCATTTACTGATGGAAGTAAAAGTACAAAAGTACAGACTGAAATGTACTGAAGTACAAAAGTAGAAAGTCAAAGTTAATTTTACTATCATTATTATACGATACCCGTTCGGTTACTTGGCACAATGACAAATAATCTTTGCACACAAAACAGTAAGTTCCCTCTTTTATTAACTTGCACACTTCTTGTACTGGCAAGAAAATATAAATGACTGGACACAGCTTCGCTGCAAGCTACAAGATAATCAGCACTGAATTGACAACAGGTCTTGCATGAGCACCTGAATACCTCTTAACGGCTTTGTATCTGCTAAAATAGATAATGATAACTGAAAAAATACCTTTTGTGTATTTCTTTTCTTTTTTTTTTTTTTAGATTGGATGTTGAATTTCTGAATACCATAACCTTGTGTTTTTTAGGGTGGCACACGATACAATGCATGGGCCACAAATCATTCTTAGAACGAGCAACAGCAAATAATTCTCTTAGATAAGGCCATGGTTTGGGAATATCTTGTTTCTCTGAATCTGTTGCATCATCATTGTTAATGTCCCCGGGACCATGCATGTTCCGACTTCTCAGTCCCTAAGATCTTTATCTTTTTTTACGTCGCGTCGTCATCCGCAAAGGTTGAATAAAGTAACAAGCATATGTGGACGAAGTAAGGAATAGAAAATACAGATATCCCTTTTCAAATATTGGCAGTGTTGGGGAGTAACTAATTACATGTAACCAGATTAGATAATTTAATTATAGAATTGATTTTATTCTAATCCATTACATTACTGGGAGGAAATGTGTCATTAAATTACAGTTGCTTTTAGAAATGTTCACGATTACAATTTGAAAAATAGCCGCAAAAGCTCTGATTTGTTTTTATATCACTTCCTTCTTCGAAACCGAACTCTTGTGATTGGCTTTGTCTGGTCACGTGCCATTCTGCAGTAGTCTAAAACATAACATAACTTTCCAAAAATGACCTCGAAGCACCACCTTGTGGTTCAATCTATTATTTGTCTGATATTAAAAAAAAGGTTGAGTTACAGTTTTGAACACGTAAAAGAAAATTGACTATTGAACAGTTTCATCTTTATAATTTTTTCTGGTTTGTCACATAAAGCTATATTTTCTAACTTGTGCACATTTGTTGGTGGTTTTCCACATGCTGTGCACATTTCAGCCAACAAACATTTTTAATTATGTATTTACATTTCATCATGTTTTGTTATCAGGTCATTGTTTGTGCAAACAACAAATATGTGGCTAATAAAAAAAATATGATCGATGGTTTTAATCTACTTTTTAGAGGAAACATCCAAGAGTTTTGCATTCATTCAAAATGAAGAAAAGTCACCAACATCCAATCAGATTTAACGAGTAATATTACTTTGAGGAAGTAGCTGAAATAGAGACACTACTATTACATTTTCCACAGGCTATCTTGTAATTGTAACCAACTACATTTCCAAAGTACTCTAACCAACACTGAATATAGGCTTTAAGCAAAACGTCATCAGAAAAATAAATGTTCAAGTACAGTACAGATACCTGGAAAAGCTACTTAAGTACAGTGACAAAGTATTTGTACTTTGTTCCTTCCCACCACTGCACTCCCTCCTCGGGGGAGAAAGAATCAAGCAGCCTTCTAAACGCAGATGGATGGATCAAATCCCAGACCCAAATCCCCAAATGTCTGCATGGGGACATGAGGGTGGCCTTTCCCAAGGGACCACATGGAGCAAGAGGAAACCTGTCTGAGACTGGCAGCTGTACCACTCCCCCCTGGCACAGGACACCCGAGGGTGGACCTGCTGCTCAAGTGGTGTGCGACAAATGGCAACATGCTTCTGCTGCCCTGCTTTGTTTGATCACGAGACCTGATTGAAGGACAACAGCAGAAATTGACGAGGAGGATCTTGAGAATTGGGGGGGAGGAATGAAGAGGGGGTGGAGGGTGTTTTGGAAAGCTCAGACAGTCAGACAAACGAAAATAAAGTGATATCATTTGAGCACATAAACATATGCAATTTCCCACAATAATGGGACAGTGGAGATGAGCCATCATTTGATTTCCATATGGATGAGTCAATTTTTGTTTTTATGTATGCTGCTCTCTTCATTATAATGTGCACTTGAACTCATTCACAGGAGGATCATATTTCACTGAGGAATAAGGGGAGTTCCAAAGCATTTTGAAGAAATAAAACAAGAAAGACCCCCGTCTCCCCCTGAAGTTCAAGCAGCCTTTATTAAAAGTGCGCTATGATTGATAACCTGTCAGTCATCGGAATAATGGTGGCCAATCCCGTTTGTGGAAGCCAGCTCTGCTTCCCGCCCTCATCCTTTATGCCCCTATCGCCCCCAACACATCCGCTTGCCATTGAAAACTTGTAATTGAATGAGTTTTGTCATGATTGTGATTAATCATATTAATTTGAACTAATTAAGAGATGTGTGAAGTTAGGACAATTACATTAATGACATTTTTTTTTAATGTTTTTTTTTTTTTTTTTTTTTACTTAGCCTAGTAAAAAAAAGGACAATCAGACCAGGACTGTTATGAAAACTCTGGAATTTGATTCTAATTGAATGTCTAATTTTATTAATGATGAAATTTATAAAAGTCCTTGAGGGGAAAATTAATGCAGATTCGGCTCCGAAGAGTGGAAAATTAATTAAAATTCCTTCTGATGTTCCTGGCGTAAGAGGCACAGGCCCTGTTAACCCTGGTCCTACTGTGTGTACACACACGGGCCCCTGAGGTAACTATAAGCAGGAGTGGAGGCATTTAAAGGATGGCAAATAATTGTTAATAGCCCCCGAGATAAGTGTCGTATTCGGGGGTATTTGTCCAGCCTTTTTATGGTAACTTATACAATCAATGTAGGCTCTGTCTTCGTCCTCAATACCGTTGTTAAACAATAAACACATGCTTCATGTTTTAGACTTGACTGGAGAAGTAATTGAACAAGCCGTCACTGTTAGTGTTGTGGTTCTCATTCTGGGCTTTTGTGGAACAGGCATGAGATTGATTCACACTCAATGCCTTATTTAGAATCTCCAGATGGGCTTCCAGACCCTGTTGTGAGTCTGTATTGAAAAAAAATCTACAGTATGGAAAATATATATTTCAGAAAAATTATATTTTGCTGACCACCCATTCAAAAAGCTGTACACTTTCATTCTAATATGCCACGACCACCTAGAGGTTATGAAAAAGGTGTAGTCTACACTTGACGGGTATGTTTGACTGCATATATGTACAGTTGTGCTCATAAGTTTACATACCCTGGCAGAATTTGTGAAATATTGTTTTTTCTAAATACGAATGATGACTGAGCAACAACCATCATTAATTTCTTTAGGGTTATGTTTTGTTTAATGATAATGCTTTTTCCGAAATGCTTGACAGTTTAATTTTGATTCCATTAAAATTCAAATGTGTTTCCCCTGGCCTTTCATATTTTGTTTAAATAATTGTACCCATCTTACAAATTCTGCCTTGGTAATCAAACATATGGCCACAACTGTGTGTTTTCTCATTTACTAAATACAAGTTGGGCTGTGAATTTGAAAATAAGAGCAGGTAAAAGACAGTGTGCGGTTGCAAACAATATTTCCCTGAGTTCATGTCAGAGAAGTTAATGGTGCTCAATGTTGGACTGTGGTTCTTCAGAAACACACTTTGACCTTTTCTTTACCGATATCCAATAGTATGCATTTTTGCGCTGATTTGGAAAACAAGTACATTTTTATGAGAGTCAAACTGCAGTTTTTTGGGTCAAATCCAAGCAATCCTTGTACTGTTCCCTGGCCTTTCCCAATGATTGACACCCAGGTCAAGCTCTGCCACTTCAGGTGCAGTCGGGGTCTGACACTTGTGTTGCATTGGCTCTGCGTTCCCCTTTAAGCTCTGCATATTCACTAGCCTGTCTCCCACTCTGTGGGCCAATTCATAATTAACAGCTGTTGGCTTGTCAAGAGTGGCCCTGGCCATGGTGTGTGCGCACGCGCGCGCACACACGCACACACGCGCACGCGCGCGCACACACACACACACACGCACACATATTTATATTCACTGTGAAGACCCCCTTGCCATGGATGGATGTCAGAGGCCATGAACCCATCCTCTTTTCCTGAATGATGGACACTCACCTGCAAGCTGAAATGCATCCTCAGTGGAGCCGATCTCAGCATCCCACCACAGACTCCCTCCTTTTCTCTTGGTGTCTCACTCATTTATTTCCTCTCCTGCCTGCTCTATGCCTTCTGCCCACATGTCAGGAACTTTTGCGTGAAATCCAGCTCAGTCTGGCCTGAAAGAGAGGAAAGTGTATGTAAATGAGGCACGACCGTGGCTGGCCCTTTGCTATGTGTGTTTGTCATGCCTGTTTAGCTGAAGTTGAAATGTAAATATAGACCACGGGAGATCTCGGCTGCGATAGGCTGCTTGAAATTCCAATAAACAAGTAGCTGTCCAGTAATAATAAATGATACCCATAAAAAGGGGTGATTCCCTGTGCAGATAAAGATGAAAAGTAATTGTTTGTGCTCACACAAAATTAATCAGATCAAAACAGGGGCAATCATTTTAAAGAGACACCAGACCCATAAAAAAGGCAGAGCTGTGATAAAGTATTGGCTATCAGGCACGCAGTCTGGAGGTTAGTATTACAATATTATTGAGGGCCAGTATTCATGTAGCCGGAGATAGCATTATTGCATATATTCATATACTTATGTTGCATACAAGCAGATTCACAAAGGCAGTCAAGGTACAAGGTCATAAGAGAGTTTTGTCGACGTTCAAGCTCCATTAAAAGCGCTAACACTCACGTGGATAATGGTTTCTCTTATTATATAATATTATTCCATTGCCTTCATTTTTGTATATCATTCGAGAAATGTTTTTGTTTTTTTCCTTTTGAATACTTTTCCTTTTACTGACTACTGCAAGGCATTCCCTTAATACATTCAACAAAAGAGAATATGTTAATATGTTTGTGTGTCGCTGCAATTTCAATTTTTGATTTCGATTTGATTTAGCATTGTAAAATTAACTTAAACGATAGACAGCAAATTAATTTTTTCCACTGGTCTCTTGCTATGATTAATTGATATGTGTAATTTGAATCTAATATGTGAATGAATAGGAATGAATCCAGATGTTCTTATAAGAATGATTGTACATTTTGGTTGGTTTTTCCTCAGAATCCCGCAGTGGAGGGGTTTTGAGACTTCATTTGGAATTTTCAGCTCTCTCCCACATTCCAAAAACATGCATGTTAGGTTAAGTGAAGTCTTTAAATTGCCCTGTGATTGACTGGTGAATAGTCCTGGGTGTGTCCACGACCAATGTAGGCCAATACCCTTAACAGGATAATGACATTTGCATTTCATTTTATATTTTGGATTCCATAGTTTGTCCAGAGAAGACACACTCCAATGAGGTCAAATGAATACAGCATAAAACTAAACAAGCAAATCATGAGAAATTCATGAACACTATGATTTATTATTGTGGTTGTAGTTCCCAGTGAAGTAGAACTACACTGCAAAGTACTGAGCGCTGTCAACGACGACAATAAACATAATGCTAAAAGGAATACCTCATCCAAATACCTCAGTGGCAATTAAAACTGAGCATTATAGTGTGTTAAGAGTGCACGTTGTGGCCAGGAAGCATCGATGATATGAATTGCAGTAACTTTGCACCACTCCAAATGAATGAAGGGCACGGACATTTTTGATATACAATACCTGATGGCATTTGTCTATCGCTACGTGGTCACGCTCGGGTCTTGTTTGCTTTGCCGTGGCTGCCACCGTGGCATGCGACTGAAAGTAAACTCGTGGCAGTGCCAAGCTGGGGTGTTCCCACTGCCCATATGCCACAGTGACCAACACACAGTGTGCGTGCCACTCGCTCTGAGGACCTAGATATGACAGATCACCTGGAAAGAGAAGAGGCAACACAAACATGGCTATTTTCACAGCTTTGCTATACTAAACATACAAAAGCCTCTCCAGCATTAAAAAGGGGGCCAATTTGGGCTGCTCAGTGTTTCGCCATTCACATGCTGAGGATGTAGAGCAGCTCTATTGAGCTCTGGTGCACTGGCTGTGGTCCTATGCAGTGTGTTTACCAGAGCATTGGAGAGAGACACCACGATGCACACAAACAACAGTGGAGCACAGTTCCTGGAGACCATCCATACTCTATTTGTAGTGAGAGAACCAGATAACTTCACTTTCCCCAATGAGACATTTGTATGAGTTTTACTGGCAATTTCAGTGTGATTTTTGTATTTTCAGATTAAGCTTTCAATACTTAAAACAACCAAGTCAAGTGGCAATGACCTGTTTTTCCAATTTGAGTGCCTCCATGGCAAAGTTGAGCACAACGATGGTGTCAAATAGAGGAGATCAACCAGTCTTCCTAATTGAGAGGGTGATGAGGCTAAGACTCCTCTGTAGGGTATTGTGTGCCTCATCTTGTGTGTCTCATCTTGTTACTTTTGAAAATGTACGCCTAGCAGCCGACGACGGCTCTTGTATGCAAACTCTCAGCGGCTACTCAATTCCCTGCACTGCATTTTTTTTTTGGTCTCTTTCCTCTTCTCTGGCAGGTTGTAATGGAGGTAATTGCACAATAAAAGCTATTCTCTAAATCATTTCCTCTCTGTCCATACAAGATTGATCACAGAACCAATCCTTTCTACTGGTGTAATTTTCATATTTAATGAGCGTGACTCCAAAACTATTACACTAATTAGTCAAATCTCACATATCGGTAATGATGCTCGCAGTAATTAATATTGTATTTAATTAAAAAATGACCCATTTCGATGGCTTGCATGCCTGCGGGTAGGAGGGGACGTCGGAGAGCGGGTGTGAGAGAGGGGGAGGGCTGTTGGACAGTACACTGGGATGGATCGAGAGCTCGAAGACATGGTGGGGGGGAGTAGGTGTTGTGGGAGAGGACAGGTGTAGGTGCCCCTCCTCCCTCTTGTTGTGCCTTTGCAGGTTCTTGCAGCATATGTCCGTGTGGTTAGGGTGTGCTCAAAACCCCCTCTTTCCTGCAATGCCAGCAGCCAAGCTGTGTGATTTATGTGGGGTCCCCTGTTCCACTGTGCATACACTGGAAAATCTCCAGTTTACACAAGAATTGCTTGAAAAATGAGATCTGTGACTACATTCTTTTCATTAGCGGCTTATGCTAGCGTGGAGCCTGGCAGCCTCTGAGCTCCTAATGATGCGCAGTGCAGGCCCGCAGCTCACAGCTGCTCGCACACTCTCATTACCTGCAATATCTGAGTCACAAACACTCTGTTTTTTTTTTTTTAATTTACACAACAATTAAAAAAGAAAATATTTACGAAACTCATTCTGCTTGAGGCAACCCGATGCTATGTTCATGCATAGGTAACTCTGACAAAAACAAGCTATTCTCAAAAGCATTTCAATATTTACTTTCAATAAAACAAACAGAATCAAGATGACTAAATGTGCAGCAAATGTGAGATGCGTGTGCTATTATTTTTCACAACCTGAAATGTTGGACCTTTTCCACAGGAAGGTCAAAATTATGTACAGAAGCAGTGTTTTATCTATTTTTTCCACACGTCTTTTAACTTTTTGTACTTTTTAAAAATATTATGTAAAAATTGTCACTCTGCAGTAGGTACATTTCACACCAAGTTATGCCACTTTCCATTGCAGAGCAGTGGTTCTCAAACATTTAGGGTCCAGAAACCACTTACTGGGGCCATTTTTATTTTCAAAGCACCCTCTCATAATCCTGATATGTTCCCCTAAATACCATGGGAATTATAAGTGTTTTTAATAGTTTCAACCTAAATATTCATGACCTGCTCAATAAAAAGGAACCACATAAGATTTAATCAAATTAAATATTTATCCATTGTCACCAGCTATAAATGCTGCATGCATGCATGGATTTCAGATTCATGATATGTCACAATCATATCAGAGGTTTTAGTTAGAGTAATACGTTTAGTATGTTTGTTTTACTGGCGTGTCGGTCCCTATGTAGGTATGCATTATTTTGAAATGATACGACATAATAATTTATGACCCCGGTTTGAGAACGACCTCTGTAAAGTATCGGTACAGACTTGTGTCGCCTGGATTTCGCGCAGATTTCCCCAAGACACACTGTCAAAAAACAACAACAACATGCAATTTGTGCATTTTCTCTCCCTTACCATCGAAGTTAGCAAAGGCCTGATTGTAGGATGGCTGTAAAAGATTATCCTGTGGTGTGGGGTGTGTTAAAAGGATTTTTTCCCCTCCCCAATTTGTTCAGAAATCTGTCGGGGCCAACAATCGTCAATGTTAAACCTGTTTAATATTTGCGCTTGCGAATCCTAATGTGCGTGATCTCCATCAAGTTGGGCTGGCCCACGGACTGCCTGATTGTGACGTGAAACAGAACGATAGCCAAATAGGAAGCTTGCTAAAGCTGGTGCTGTTGCCAGACACAAATAGAGGGGCGACTGGTTGTGTTGAGTGTTTGTCCCGAAAGTCATTCACCACAACAAAAATAACAAGGACAAAAGTTTGCAACTTAGATACCAGATGAGCCAATTTCTCCTTCTTTGTATTTTCAGTCAGTCTTGAATTCCCTTTGCACCGTACTGCCTCTCTAAGTCAACCTTTTTAGTACTAGTACTGTATTTTCCAGCAGCATCGACTCTGAACTGAATTGGAGCCAGTCTGATAAATCGGCGGGCCGATTAATCGGGGCAATATAGTGTGTATCAACGATAAATGGACATCGGTCAATATGTGACCAATGTATTAACTCTTTATCTGCGTGGAAATTCTGTGGCGCTGCTCCTGTGTGTCTGTGCTGCACTCTGCCTGTATGGCTGGCCCCTCCCCCTCATACATACATAGCATAAATCGTGTGTGGTGTGCTGTGTTGGTCATCTCGTACACCACACACTATAGGAGCAATAAGCGCACATATGGCGATTTTTTTCCTTATCAGGTGTGGGGTCTCTCACATTTAAAAACATCTATTAAATCGATATGTGGGCGTCCAGCTTTTATCCAAGAGGTTAATGAGGGCTACTGCAGCAAAGTGGAGACTGTGGATTTTAATATTGCAACGTCCAGAGCTGAGGCACAGCAACTGGGTAGGCAAACATTAACATGCGTCTGCTTCGATATGATGACGTGGCAATGATAACTGGAATCGCCTCTTGACCAGGTCCTAGAAAAAAATATCTGGAAGAAGAATGCAAGTGTATGCATGGGATACAGTACATGTGTGTACGTGATAAATACAATTCTTGTTGACAAATTCTATTGTGCCAATGAAATCAATGCATTTGATCGTCTAATATGATTGGATGAAATCATCACCTATACTGCCGACGTGGTGTCTGCGAATTGCTTTGAAATATTGATGCACTGTTATGAACCAGCATACTTTTTTATACACACATATATATATACACACACACACACGCACACACACGTAGAGAGAGAGAGAGATTTTGCCAGCATTCGCAAGTTGTTTCTGAGGTAATTGTTGTTTCTAATTTGCTGATTGTTTTTGTATCCATGCAAGGAACATTCAGGCTCTCTTATTTAATCAAACAAGCAAGGACCAGAGCGTCTCACACAACACACACGTACACACAAACCCATCTCGTCCCCACCTCTCCAGCCATCAGTAACAAACAATGATGCTCTCATCCCAGGCAGCAGTTCAGTTCTCTTATCTAAATAAGATTTAGCCTTCATTTAAACGGGGCCTCCATCAGTTGGGAGAGACGGCAGAGGAATAGTCAGCAGGATAGAGGACCTAGGGCACCTCATTTTATCTTTATTTATGTCTCTCTGCCTCGCTCTTTTACCAGCAGCAGGACTGCTTGTGCACATGCTGCTGCCGCGACGCACTCAACAATGTAATTGGGGTGATGAAAAATTATCGTGATTGGGGGCATTGCTTCTCTCCCCCTCACCGCCCCCTGGTCCCCGAGCCTGGTCCCACTCCTCCGTACACCGTCTCCCCCGTGCCTCCCCTAACCAGTAATAACATCTCCGGGCCCATCTGTCACCATCTAATGTGACAAAGTTTTTATCGCATGTATTAAGGCGGGCAGATTAAAAAGTAAATACAGCAATCTCACCAGGCCGCTGCGCTGGCAGGTTATGGCGCATTTCACGGTGGCCTGAGCACCTCATCAGTGTTCCGCCGCCTGTGCCCCTGGCAGGGAAACAAACAGGCCCCCAGGGAGCAGAGCCGGAGGGGGTGGAAGCAAAGGGAACCGAGGTGGGCTTGTGAGTGGGCTGCAGAGGGGAGAGGAAGGGGATGGGAGGTGCTCGGCAACCGAGGTGGGATCAGGGTTAAGGAGATGTTAACGGATACCATTAATGTTATATGTCTTCTTCCCCAAGAGGTAGACGACAGCAGAGATTGGTCCTTTGTTCCCTCCACATTTTCTCCACGGACGAAAAAGTAGAATGAACCAGGAAACTCTTTTGAATGCTCAGGTAGAAACTCTCTCACGCTTTCTGGCTGTTTGACCAAGCTTACAGTCGCCCTCTGCTTTCCTGCATCACTTTACACCTATGGTCAATGGCTCGATTCTAGAGTGGGCGTCCATCTGGCCCGTCCATCCCCGCTCGCCACTCAGAAGGAACGCACGGTGACTCTCACCACCCTGCCTGGCAGATGGGGGACTGAATGCTGTGTGCCTGTCAGATTAGCTGATGTAATGGCTCATTTGGGCGCCTATGAGGAGATATTAGCACATGTGTTCCATACGTCTGTGTTGAGCTCCATTAAGCCACCGGGAGAATCCTTCATGAACACGAAACACACCTCAGGAGTCATGTGAACGGAACACACTAGTGAGTACACTGGCTCCTTGGAAGAACTTTTTAATCGCAACTTCTGCCAGGAGGCTGGTCAATGGCCGGTTTGTTCGGATTTCTAATTCATTTTACCCGTTGCAAAAGCAGCAATTGTCATAAGTGCAAAGCAAAGTTCGAAAAGTATAGTGTTCCCTGCTAGAACGTGGTTCATTGTTCACAGATTTGGAAGCCAGTTGCACGCCTTCAGTGTCATACCATGTTGTGACGCAACGTGCCGGGGCAGCACTGAGGTCTACTGGAAGCGATGCGGCGTAATATCTGTGAGAGAAAGAAGAGGAGGCAGAGAAGGTCCCCAACGAACCCCAGTAACAGTCACTGTTCCCACAGAGCAGAGAGAATATATGCCTGTGAGTATTGTTGCATATGCTCTGTTTGTATTGTGTTGATGCTCCGTGTGTGCTGTTTTAAAGTTTATTGTTACGTAACCTCCCATCTATGGCATTGTATGTGCCATGTTATCATTAAGCTAACAAAATTACACGGTTTGGTTGAATATTTTGGTGTCTAAATATACAATGTTTAATTCTATTTTGTTTTACAGTATGTGTCAGTTTTACAGTAAACTTTAACTGGGAGTGACCAATGAACATCTTGAAGCAAGAACGCTTTTCCTCTTACTTGGAGAACTGGGCGAGCAAGAGAGTGATAACAGGTGCAAAGGAATACTTTAAAATGTACCTTTTAATAACTTTAAGGGGGTTGTAACAAATTTAAATGTTTAAAGCATGTGGGAGGGGTAACACTATATGCAGTATAGAAAAAAAGTAACATGGTCTCGCTATGTCAGAGATTTTCACATAATAGTGGTGGGTCTGGAACATATAGTCTTGTATAAATTGTTATCTGAAAGCTACACTTGAGTAAAAGTACTGTAAGTATCTTAACAGAAATGTACTGTGGTAGAAGTTACCTTATAGAATATTACTTGAGTAAAAGTCAAAGTATCTGACCTTAAATGCACTCAAGTACTGTATCAAAAGCAATTTTCTCACAATAAATGACTTAAAATAAGAATTTTTAAATATATATATTTTTTTAAATTGAGTTTTAATCAGTTTTTAGCTTGTCATTTTAATTTTATTTTGCTCTATTTAGTTGACTTCAGTGGCGTAATTAAAGATCTGCGTGTTGGCTGATTAGCAAAGTTAGCTAGCATGTGTTAGCCTGGCCATCATGTTAAATGTATGGCCGTACAATGGTCAAATTTGGAGTTCAACCACCAATTTTCAGGAAAATAACTGGCATCCGGCATCAACAAGAAATCATTTTAGGTGGGTCACACACTAATCTAAGATCTAAGAGAAGAGCGTTTCTGAGGTTTCACTGTAATTCTCTCCTCAAGAGTACACGACAATACAAAACAACTTTCAACAGCAATTAAAAGCAGCAAAGGGCTGTTTACTTGTGTCCGGCATGTGTTTAACGAAGTGACCAAGACTGCTTTAAATAAAGCCGTGCTTTAATGAATCACGGCAGCAGCAGGCTTGGCGGAGCAGCAGACAGAAGCGAGCGCAGAGATTGTCAGCCGAGCACCTGGGATAGGAGGGTTGCGTGCTGGGCCGTGCAGGCTGACAGGCTGGCTGCTGACAGCTTCGTGACAGGTCAGTGTCTGTGCACGAGCGCTATCTGTAGCCTTCCTCCGGTGGGAGAGCCGGCGAACATGTGTAGCTGTCTCTCCGCCTGTCATTAGGGCCTGCTTAGCGAGAGGGCCCCAGAGCGCCACTCCAGTTCACAATTAACTTTGCAGGAAGCTGCAAAGTGACAGACTGGCGAGTGCAAGGATGGTTTCGGGCCAACAGCGAGGACAGGGCGGCCGCTGTGCTGCTGTTCCGTCCGCAACAGATGCGGGTTCACGTGCCTGGGACCCCTCACACCCTTGTGGACCTGAGACGACACTTTGGACCAAGACCAGCAAATACACTTGTCATAGTGCATCATCTTGTGATCTGGTGGAATTCCTCCTCCGCAGATCATGCTCAAAGATTTGCATGATACCAAAGCCATTTAAATGTTACTGCTGTTACCTCACAACAAGTCTTTTGGGTTCAAGGTTCTTGGTTTGCAGGTCCTTCTGTGTGTGTGTGTGTGTGTTTTTTTTCCCCCAGCTTAATACCATACTGCAAAAGCACATGCGTGTTAGATAAAGTGGGGTGCACTTTGTCGGGCTGAATTTCAGCGTCTTTCCTCCTTTCTGATGAAAGTCAGCAAAAGCCCCTATGATGTCTCCGAAAGATTATCCTGAGCGATTATTCTTTGGCGTGGGGTTGTGTTAAGAGTGATTTTCCTCGCCGATCTTTTCAGTAAACGGTCGGGGCAGACAATCAGAAATGGGAAACCTCAAAACCGAGTGCTGCCATGGAATCCGAGATTGTGACGTGAAAAGTAACGATAGCCCATTAGGAAGCGACCTGAATGCAAAATACTGACGATTGGCAGTTGCTACTAACCTCTTCTTATTCGCTATAGTCAGTAAGTACGAAAATCTCTTTCATGTTCATCACTTCACATTTTATTTTATTTTTTTCATACTGACAAACGGACCGAAATTAAGCTTTTTTCCTCCCTTTAGATCCAAGTCAGTAAAGGCCCGATTGTCTAATTTCTCAAAAAGTTGGCCCTGTGGTGGGGTGTGTTAATCTGGTCAGAAAGCAGTTGGGCCGACAAATGTGAATGTTAAAACTCTTCACTATTTTCTGATGGCAAATCCTTATGTTTGTGGTCAACTCAGAGTTGGGCTGAGCCACGAACTCAATGATTGTGACGTGAAACGGAACAGCAGCAAACGAGGAAACCCGCGCGGTTGTTGGATTTCGCAAATGCTGTGTGGTTATTAGCTAAATTAACAGTTAACCTACATTATTTCTTCTTGTTTTCCTACTACTACTCTTTCTTCGTATTTTATGGCTGCATGCTTTGTGGCACCCTGCTGCCTCTCACAGGACCTATTATTTTGTTCGTAACATTCTGTAGTCTGCTGACTGTGCAGACTTTACCAGGGGTGGGCAAAGTATGGCTGTTCTTCAGCCGTTTTCCCATAGAATTGGTTATTTATTTGTAATAAAATGTATCAATCTATTCTTTTATCTCATTAACATCAATTGATTTATTGTAAATAATACAATAAAAACATCCATCCATCCATTTTCTTTACCGCTTCTCCTCACTAGGGTCGCGGGCGTGCTGGAGCCTATCCCAGCTGTCATCGGGCAGGAGACGGGATACACACTGAACTGGTCGCCAGCCAATCGCAGGGCACATAGAAACAAACAACCATTCGCACTCACATGCACACCTACGGGCAATTTAGAGTCTCCAATCAACCTAGCACGCATGTTTTTGGGAGGTGGGAGGAAACCGGAGTACCTGGAGAAAACCCACCCAGGCACGGGGAGAACATGCAAACTTCACAAAGGCGGGGCCGGGATTTGAACCCCGGTCCCCAGGACTGTGGTGCAGATGTGCTAACCAGTCGACCAACGTGCCGGCACAATAAAAACAATAAAATAAAGTCTTTTTTTTTTCTTCTAATTAAATGATTATATTTAAATGAATTCTAAACAATAAAATACAAAATTAGCAGAAAATATTTATCATTAAAAAACTAAATTTAATACATTTAGACTTTGACCCTACTTTATAGCTTATTTACCGCTGCTTAGTGATAACACTACAATCTTTATGGAAAACATACTGCCGCCTTTACAGAGGGTCTTCATTATAACAACAAGGATGTGATCACTGTATCTAAGTGACAAGAGAAGATGATATTATCATGTGTTTTGGAATGTTTAACTATTGTGCAAATACGCTAATGATCGTACATCTGGCATCATTGTGCTGACGTCCATCGGCTGCAGACGGAGGACACCTGCGGTGCTTAAAAGGCCAGGGTCAAACACTCACAAGTCCATTGAGCAGATAGGAGGCCGCCATAAAAGGTCAAGTGGAGACATTGCTGCATTCAGGGAGGAAGATGTGGAAGAAATCAATTCATAATCTGCTACAACGGAACGCTTTTGTGTGTGCGCGAGTGGGCCATCTTTGCTTCAGTATGTCTCTTTTTCTTGACGTGCGCTTTGTTACTGAATGACCTATCGTGTATAAAGTACTAACACACACACACACACACACACACACTGTTGAGTCACAACACTCACCTTATCCTGCTCTTACCCAGGTGTGGGGAGAATCTAAATAGGCATGCCGCTACGTGACTTTACTTACTGTGTAGATGAAGAGAAGTTATTGTTGTGTCTTTTCAGAGTTCCAAAGAGATTTTTCCAATAATGGAGAAAAAACACACACAAATGCGATACCAGTACACATTGCAGAGGGGGGAATATTAAATAAAGCTTTCACAGATTCACTCCTTTTCTTCTCAGCCCCTCAGTGTTTCTGCCAAGTGGCCATCTATCATTGATTCCTGCAGCCATCGTGATCAGATATGTGAATGTCCTCTCATTAAGTCAAATACAGCAGATTAATCAGGGCCATTGGGTCCCGTTTAGTAGCAGGATGGGAAGAGGAGGAGAGATGTAATGACTGGGATATGAAATGAGAGGGGGAGGAAAGGGATGTGAAAAGACAGAGAAATGGATCACAGCTCAGAGGAAGAGAAAGCCTACAAAAGTGGAATTTAGTCTGGAAGACTAACCCAAAATCTTTTGTTTTCTCTAGTGTGCTGTATATGTGAGTGTACAAGTTATATCTAGTGACTCACTCAAGTACATTAGGTAAACCTGTAAAGTGTAAATGTATGGGATCCAACACGAGCTGTATCAAATTCTGCTTTCGGGAAAGATAAAAAAAACAAATCTCAGTTTTCAGGTGTTAATGTTGATCCGCAAGGCATTATACTTTGATGGTTATCTAATTTGCTACACAAAATAGTAGACACTCAGTGCAGATCTGCACCACTACAAGCACAATAATACAGAATAAAAAGTAATTATCATTATTATAGTCATCTAATTCTTATCTTTAAGACAGAATTGTAGCTCCAGCTCCCAGTCAATTAAACAGATGACCTGTCAGTGTCTGACAAGGAGTGTAAAAATACAAAGGAATAACTTTGCCATAATTACATAACTTAAAATAATAATAAAAAGAAAACAAACATTTAAATTGTTGTAAAAAAGAGAAACTGTAGTCAATCAATAAATCATAAAAAGAATAGAACACAACAAAATAATGTATTAAGCCCATGGAAATTTCAGCCAAATCTGAAGATGTAGTGAAAGAATAAATCATGCTAAAAGAGGCCCATCCATCCATCCATCCATCCATCCATCCATCCATTTTCTGTACCACTTATCCTCACTTGGGTCGCGGGCGTGCTGGAGCCTATCCCATCTATCTTCGGGCGAGAGGCGGGGTACACCCTGGACTGGTCGCCAGCCAATTGCAGGGTACATATAAACAAACAGCCAAAACACACAGGCACGGGGAGAACATGCAAACTCCACACAGGCGGGCCCGGGATTTAAACCCTGGTCCTCAGAACTGTGAGGCAGATGTGCTAACCAGTCGTCCACTGTGCCGCCACTAAAAGAGGCCTTTTAAGATAAATCAATCTTGATGGCAGATTGATGTTAGCCTAAAATGTTTTGTGGAATTGGTGGGCAATTGTCAGTGGCCTTCCTAACCTCATAATGAAAGGGGGGAGAGAGGAAAAAAAAAAAAAAAAAAAAAGTTAGAGGGAGGAGAGGACAGTGAAAATGTCAAACAATTTTGGTTATTTGATGATACTTTTTTTCATCTGTCTTTATTTGTTATTTTAGCATCCACCTTTAAGTGTCTTTGTTTCTCAAAACAGCATTCCCGACTTAATGAACACTTCAATTAGATGGGATTGCATAAACACTTTGCTAATAAGCACTGCAAACAATTGAAGGAGTTTTACTCATTATGACAATGAGAGCAATTGTGTCACACAAATGATAATTAGGCGTCATTAGCACGTACAAAGTGACGTAATTAAGGATCAGGAGCATAAACACTTGAGGTTCTCTGATCAAACTTCTTGCGCTGACATTGGTAGGAATAAATCCAGCAGAGGTTGAGGCTTTACAAGCACAATCACCGGACCAAAAATAAAATATGTATAAACAAAGAACCATTCCTTATGCAATGTATTTTATCATACTCGCAGGCTCCCCCTTATCATCCCAAGTTTTATTCATGGAATATTCCTGTGGTAATCTGTAGCGGCCCACAGCATCCCCCACTGCGACAGCAAGATGGGACACTCACACCTGAACTTTTGATACTCTTTAGAATAATTGCATATCAGCATACAGCATCACTGTGGTGCACACCAAACAAGCTCTCATGCATGGGCAAAAAACCCACTGTTTGCATAAGCCCATTTATTATGAGTGATAGCGCTGCCTTCACTGACATTTTGTAAACTGGAGGTGCCTAATCTTGTTTGGGCTTGATACTTATTAAAATACCAGAACAGTCAGGCAGGCAATGTCCAAAGCGGCACTGGCCATGTCCTGATAGGAGGCATGTCTTTGGTTACAAATATAAATACATTTGTCTTGCTTTGTCCGAAAGGCTGTCCGAGGTGAGAGGAGCCCCTCTGGCTGGTTGCCTCAGTCGCATGATTTATGATCTGAAAGGAGAGTGCAATGAATGAATGGGGGGGGGGGGAAGTCTACATTCAGAGCAAACACCAGAACGGAGATGCTGTCAATAGGACCATGAAGACCATCGGATGTGAAGGTGGATGGGAAGTTAGCAATTGAAGACAGGAGGGGGTAGTGATGTTGAAATAATTGAATTTTACAAAGACTGGCAGATATCTGAATGTGACTTTGTGCAGCTCCAATCCTTTATCCATTCTCGGTCCAGAGTATTGACAGCTAAAAACAACAGCCATTATCTGTTAATTACATTAACATTTTATCAGCCGTTGGTTGCTGGGGTGCGTGCGTGTCCCACAGCTGGACGATAACTGTCAGTCAGCAACACCGGCGCGAGGGGGACGGAGGAGCAAATCTCACAGCCCGGTGGCGGCGACGGGGGCTTGCCATCACCTATCCACACAAGACAGGCCAAGATAACCACTGACACCCGCCGAGCTGGACGCCCCTCAAGGGGGGCCGAGACTCGCCAATCCAAAAGCATCTATTCGGGACAATGGACTTGAGACACATGACATGCGATCGATGACTACTCTTGTTGATGACTGAAGCGGGAGCTGTTGCTTCTGAAGCCTTTGCTTACAACCAGAGATGCCGAAACAGGGCAGGCAATTGCCGAAGGCAGTCGTTCTTCGGCTTTTTTGACCGAATACTACCTCAAAAAAAGAATACTTAGCTCTCCAAGTACCACCTTCATGACCAAAGTAAAACACAGCTGTGTAGTAGACCGTTTTATTCCTAAAATGTATATTCAATATTATTGTAAGCCGCTGTAACATTGCACACAGTTGTAACATCAACACTGCACTTTTATATACAAAATGAAGGAACTGTCCTTAATGATTAAATGAAAATGTATTGCGCACAAGTTCTTTTTTTCACCTAAATAAAAGTTTAAAATCAGCCAGTCAATGGTTTTTACTTAAAAGTTAAGAACATTTTTGTTTTTTTTTTGTTTGTTTTTTTTTTCCCCCATATGAGGGAGCCTGTGCATCACTAGTGGTGCACATACCAAACTTTGAGGACTCACCGGTCTGGGGACCGAGCGACGGCTGACATCGATCCATATCAATGGCACTGCTTTCGACATTGCGAGGTTGGTCATCTCACGCGTAGTGCCCCTTACTGGCTCCCTGCTGCTTGTGGTCACGTCTCTGTGACGTCTTCTGGAGTCTCATTTTCATTGGAATCCTTCTGGTGACTAATTTGCTCACTATCGAGGAAAAACCTTAACGTAGATTGTCACAAAAAATGCGGACATCTTTACTTATGCCCACTTAAACCTAATATTTGGGATTTTGTGGATGTTAAAGCCTTTTCGTCATTAGAGGCACACACGAACACAAACCCAATATACATGATATATTTCATTCGTTCATTTTCCGTACCGCTTATCCTCACTAGGGTCGCTGGCCTGCTGGAGCCTATCCCAGCTATCTTCGGGCGAGAGGCGGGGTACACCCTGAACGCCAGCCAATCGTAGGGCACATATGAACAAACAACCATTCCCACTCACATTCACACCTATGAGGAATTTAGAGCCTTCAATCAACCTAGCATGCATGTTTTTGGGGTGTGGGATAAATGCCGAGATGCACATTTCAGGTTGTCAGGTTTATTATTTGTTATTATTACTTATAGCATGTATTTTAATATTGCTTTCAGTGTTGGTTGTTAATTTATTTGTTATTAATTTTTTGTATGTCAATTATTCAATACAATATATTGCTGCTTATACAGTAGATCGTTCTGCTTTATATTTTTTGGGGGGTGAGGGCTGAATGGTCCTTTTTGCCTGGGGCCCACACAGGGTCTCGCGACACCCCTGCTTACAACTGGAAGTGGACTCACTCCGCTGGCCCTGCAGCTCTTTTTCTCATTACAGCTCTCATATGTTTTATTTATGCCGTCTGTAGAGTGTCCAGTTGGGCCTGGCTGTGGGCATGGGTGGCACTGCCAAGCAGAGGATAATGGCAGAGGGTGCCAGCTAGCATTGCAGGATTTGGCAGAGGGTTTCTGTGTGAAGGCCTCACCGTTGAAGGCTTGGATTCAAATGTGCCTGCAGGTCTTGGGGGTGATCCGCAGACCTCAATCGCATTACCCCCTGGCTCGTCGGGCCTCTGCCATGGGGACCGGGTCCCATCCCTCGTTGCCTCTGGCTCTGTTCATTGATTGGAAGTGGACTTATAACTTAATATTTCACCTGCTTATTTTCCCCACTGAGGCTGCTGCCTGTCAGAGGGGTGATGGAGGATCAATGGGAACCTTGTCTGAGAGGGGGAAGGTCTCAGCAAGGGTCGTCCGCTGATTGACAGGAGCCCGCCATTCACTTGGCAGCCGGACAGCTCACGGTCAACGAGAAGAGTCGCGTCACCGCGGCCGCGTTGGGTCTCCTTTGCAATTAACATTTTTACATGCGGTGGGTTGGGGAGAGTGTCCGGTCACTGAGGGGATACAGGCCACTCGCTGGACTCAACACACACAAACACTAAGAACCAAACTATACACAGGAAATGCCAAGAACCAGGAATGACAAAGAGAGAGCAAAAAAGAAAGAGATATCAAGTGTAGTAATCAAAATGAAAAATGGGTCTCCGGCTACTTTAAGCACGAGCTAATTTATCACCAGAAAGTACGGATAAGTAGCCGAGATGTTGCCGTTCAGTAAGTACCCGTTCTGCACCAAATTATTCCACCCCTGCCTGCGTGCAACCATAAATCATACACTTCCACACATCTTTTCCTATTAGCAGCCTTGCTAGGCATGGACGCGTGCTCAGCTACCAAACACAGACTAATAGGCTACAACTTTTAATTTTAAGAATGCACCCCCACCCCGAAAAGCTCCCCTGCTCCAACCACACATTTTCACATCCAGTATTCTCATCATGAACATGACACAACCATGCTGTCCAGCTCCTCAAGGCCCAGACAGGAAACACTGTCCTTCCCCGTGTTTATTGTTTTCGAGGAGGCTTCCTGTTCCTGTTCCAGACAGGAGCACAGCCCTTTCGGTGAGATAGAGCTGATCTTTTACCTCTTGACAACGCTGCAACACCTGCAAGCTCAGCACTTATGTGGACGCCAGCCATCGACAGAGAGGATGGTGCCACTGCAAGTATACGTCAAGAAAATGTTGAGAAATGCTGCATATTTGCCACGCTCACGTCAATACAACAAATATATTGAAGACTATAATATTGGTTAAAATAAAAAATACACCCCAATCGACAGTGGTGAGCAAGTTACTTCCACAATGTAACAGAATATATCAATAGTTACTGTCAATAATCCATCCAAGCAATCTATTTCCAAAACAGTGTCCCCCCGCTATATCTTTAACTATTGAGTTTTTTTTTTTTATACACACTATAGTTGCTTATTGTAATGCCCTCGCATGTAGGAAAGGAGAGCCACTGTCGAGGATGTATTTTTCAGCCATTTATTGAAGACTGGGCGAACAATAAGACAGAAACGCAGGAGCTGCTCTCAGCCACAGCTCACATCCAGACGCACATGCAGACTGGCCAACGTCACACGCCAGCCCACCAGGCTCTACCTCTTAAAGCCACATGCATGCACATAGATGCTACAGTACAAAATGTACACATTTTGTTTTCGTGTTCATATATGTTCACAAGGTGTGTGTTTTAAGAAGTTTAAATGCATTAAAATATCATACATATCCCCGCGATAAGCACGGGTTCACTGTAGCTTGGTACACCCTGGACTGGTCGGCTGCAGGGCTAGTTGCTGTCATTTGGAAAGTCATTTGTTACATCAAAATACAATAATCTGATTGAACGCTTCATATGTGCTATGATCTTCCAGGTGAAGTGCAATCATGACTTATTGCCACATCATTTCATTTCTCTCTTCTTGCAGAGAAAAAAAATGGAAAAGGCAGGGAACCTTGTTTGGTAAATTCAGTGGGTGTTCGCGCCTCGATAAGAAGAAGAAATTCCTCGCGCCCCATTTTTCATGGAGAATCTTCCAAATGATAATTTGACACCATGCTATGCCCACATTAGATGAAGGAGGCAAAACGATCGGAGGCAATGCGTCTCGTATACCGACTTCCGATGAGGGCTCATTTAAACAAATTCCCTAGCAGGAGTTCAACAAAGGCCCAGAATTTGCCCAAAGTGGCTGCTTCAGACCAAAATGTCTGACTACCTGTTCCATTCCTCATTTCTTTGCATGCATCCTTGAGACTTTTTCATGCGTCCTCTTATGATAGACATGTCAATCTGTGAAATTGGTGTGAGGGGCTAATTTTCCAGGGGGTCGCTACCGAGTGAGTTTTCGAGGGCTTGTGTTGTGGAACCCTCAAATGCGTGCATTTCACCAGGATCCACATTGCTGCAAAAATCGTAGAGTTTTCGGACATGGTGAGGCTTCAAAAAAGGCGATTCATTTGTCGGGTTGAGCTCGATCCTATCCCAGGTTACACCTGGACAGCAGTCAATCGTACAGCATTTGGACAAGAAAAGAAACAAGCGGATCAAATTTCCATACCACCACCACCAACAACAACATCAACAACAACAACAACTGCACACAATTGGCCATAAATGAATCACGATATCCCCGATGAGTTGGACTGTGAAGTCTCAGCGAAGACAAGAGTCAGGCGCTAAGGGGGCACTCCAAGGTGATGGATGGAGTCTTTGACTAGCAGTGGAAGTGGCATGTTGGCCTGGCATCTCTCTGAAGTGCTCCACTCAGCATGGTGACCAAATCCGTTTCATTGTGGTGACAGCATGAGGAATGCTTGGTTTTGTTCTCCCCACTGTTACTATCCATCATCTGTTGACAAACAGTGGCAATCCTTGCCGTGGCACCTACAGGAACCACCCCCCGCACCCCCCGACCCTTACCACCTCTCTCTGTCGAGACATCCTGTCTTTGCCACAATACAGCCGCTCCACACGCCTGTTGTTACATTATCCCTACTGCTTTTCACAGACTCAACACTCTATTCCACGGGCACTCTCTTTATGGGGCACCAGAAAGGACAGAAGCGGAGGCATGTGCGGCAGCTCTATTCAGAAACACTTAGCTCGTAAAGGCAGCCTCCCCTTCCTCAATCAATTTGTTACTTAAAGGCGGATGTAATTGGAGCTCAGTCAATGTGCCTGCTGTTGAAAGCATCCTGCCTGCTTTTCCTGACCTGAAAACACACGCAGGCACGCACGCTCACACGCACACTTATGTCCAAGGACCTAATTAAAGTCTCACTTGATCACATTCTGGAGCAGTCAATTGGTGGGGAGGTGTAACAGTGCAATTACTCCCACCCTCCCAACATAAAACGTGCTTAGAGCTAATATTTAATTTGAAAATCAACAGAAAAGGCAGGACTTTGTATGCAATCATGATCAATGAAGCGCAGCAAGATCCTATATGATAATAAGGGGGGAAACTCCAAGCTTATATTGCCGCATAAAAGAATCATAATTAGTCAAACGTAATTAGCAGAACATTACAGAATGACTAGGCTGCACAGCCATGTCTTTCATGCTTGTGTGAGGAGAAAACAAGGAGACGACTCATCTATGCGCCTATCATTCAGCTGATATGGAGAAGGATTATGTACTCAAGCAAAACCTGCACAGCTTCACAAGTACTGCATCTGTTTTCACTGTGAAACCAGATGTTAGATGAATAGAATGTACATAAAGTTGAGCTCAAAATGATTCATGTTTCATATCAACATTTGTTTATATAGTTTCTTCTAGATGGAACAGACACAATCAATGGGCAAAAGATGTAAAGATGTGTCAAGGGTTATTATTTTAAAAGTATGATCAGAAATGTTCCATCTCCAAAATGATTCATTGTATTTCTCGATACAAGCATATCCATCCATCCATCTTCTGAGCCGCTTCTCCTCACTCGGGTCGCGGGCGTGCTGGAGCCTATCCCAGCTGTCATCGGGCAGGAGGCGGGGTACACCCTCAACTGGTTGCCAGCCAATCGCAGGGCACATACAAACAAACAACCATTCGCACTCACAGTCACATCTACGCTACGGGCAATTTAGAGTCTCCAATGAATGCATGTTTTCGGGATGTGGGAGGAAACCGGAGTGCTCGGAGAAAACCCACGCAGGCACGGGGAGACCGTGCAAACTCCACACAGGCGGGGCCGGGGATTGAACCCGGGTCCTCAGAACCCGGTCGGCCACCGTGCCGCCGCAAGCATATCCAGTGTTGTAAATTATCCCGTGATTGGAATGCTCATGTCTGGATTATACTGGACGCATAGAAAACGGATGGATGTCCAACATAGCATCATTTTGCCACTTTCTTGCATTATCTCAAACTATACGATACACATTCAACACATTAAAGCATCACTTTATAGACCATGTAAAGAGAATTCAGAATTTTTTTTAGATAATCGTGCCGAAAAAGGTAGATGGCTGGTCTAATGCATTTTTGGCACATACTGAGGTCTGCGGACATGTTTAAATTGTCAGTGGTTATTACCAGCTCATTCAGTATTTGATAAGGGTACCCACTTACATTGTCTGTTGAAAGGGAATGAGATGAGCTGCTTTGATTGGCGGCAAATAAAAATCGGCTTTAAACATACCCACAGTGGCACAGCCCGCCTCCTTTCAGATCTGCCGGGCTGCAGTGGTCTAAGAAATTACCAACACTGGTCTAACCCACTCCTGGCGCAGAGTTGCACTGCCCTTAGCGTTATCGTAAAAGTCCATTACGAATAAGTCATGCTACCAGCGCAGCAGCTGTGACTAACGTCAGTTTGTTTATAGTGCATGTTACATTCATAACATTCGTTAGGATGTGGCTTTGGTCAGAGACTCAAGGGGGGTGAGGCTACATTAAATCACAGCAAACTCACCATTTAAGTGTATGCACATTTTGGGGGAGCATACTACTGCAGGGAACAGATGTCATACATCTCTTTCGATAAATGAACTTTATATCCTGTATCTGTGAAATCCAATGCAGGTTGTGAAACTTTCCTGCATCATACTGAGAGGTCTTTCTATACTTTGGGTACTTTAATTATTTACTAACTTTACTAATTGCCCTCAATAGGGTTGGCGGTGAACTGGAGCTGATTAATATGATCAATATCAATATTATCATCAGTATTATTACTAATAATCCTTTAGATAGAGCCTTAATACTGGGCCTCTTTTAAGTCAAGTATAACAGGTGTGTGTGTCAGTGTGTATGACCAGCTCAAGTGTTGAGATGTTATCTAATAAAGAGGCTTATAAATGTACAACTATGTGGTGTCACATAAAATCCCCCGCTGATTTATTCCTATTGATCAACTGCTGAGGACTGTGTCAACCCTGCAACGGAAATCAACACACGGCTGTGGCGGGCCTGCTGCACACGAAGTCATCTGCTGGACCGTGCGGATTAAAATGGAAATTATGCATGATTTATCTCCACGAGCGGGAACGCGGTGTGTACTGTGCCGAGCGGCGCAGACGGGTGGATGTCCAGAAACGCATGAATATTGCAGGAGGAAGCCAAACAAGCACTTCATCGACAACTTTGGTGAGCTTTGAACAAGCAAGCAGGCGCGAGCTGACACAAGTTTGCTCGGTGTTTATGTGACATCACAGCTGACCAGTGCTAGGCAATGACCCTCAACCTGTCTCTGTATGGTGCCTCAGAGGTGTCACAAAAACCTGGGCAGGGAGCTTCGCATGGGATGACAGAGTGCCAAGCGTTCCCCCACCAGGACCTCATTTCCCCTTGTGAAAATGGATAGCACGTCCCTTGCGTAGCTTAGTTTAAAATGCAAAATGTGGACATTATCTGGCATGGAGATTCAGCGGCATCCATCACACTATGCTAATTCAGTCCAGTGGTTAAGATATTCTAATGTAAGCCACCCTGGAGATGTAGAGGAATTAACACAAACAGAGCAGGGCGGCGAGAACACAGAGGGGTCAGGAGATATAGGACGGACGGGGGGGCTACTCCTGAGACAGGCGCGAGAACCCGTACGCCCGCGCACACTTATTCACACACGTAATGAATTAAACAATTCGCAGCAGGAGTCTTCAATTAGATGAAATGTGCGATATATTTGTAATGTTAAAAGAGCATTTGGCAATTATTCAGCCTATCTCCCAAGTGTTTGTCTTTTCCATGCCAGGGCAACAACGCTGACAACTAGACTTGCTGACTAAAACAAAATAATGCATCATCTTTAGCTGACTGTCAGGAAACAATATTTGTCTCTGTAAAATAAAACGATCTATTCAAATAGACAGCTGCTGGCACCAAATAAAAAGAAATCTCAGACAAAACGTAGTTTGCCTTGGGGAAATTCCACAGAAAAGCTACTAAAGTGACGTACAGGCATAGCGATTTTTAACATCTTAACCAATTCTTTGAAATGTGAGTGATGACCCACATAACGGGAAAAAAAATTGCAGTGTGTGCCTACTGCTCTCATAGTGAAGCATACTCGAGACAACCAACATAGCACACCACACACGTAATGATATCTCCAAATGCTGACGTTAGGACCGATTATCGATGTGTACCCCGATCCAGCAAAACAAAGCATTAGGAATAAAATACTAACTTACTATAGTGAACAGGGTCCGACATTAACGGTGACCCGGGGTCACGAAACCGTTGTGTCGGGCCACCGCCTACGTATAGACACTGGCCGGCTAGGGCCAGTACAGTACAAGTCACAGAAAATGTTGGCCCAAAACGGCATTTTCAGTGTTGGTCTGAAATTCTTTTATTACGGAAATTGGTACCGGAATTGACAGCGTAAAACCCTGATCGGAGTACCCCTAATTATACACGGTGTGCACGACATCAAGACACAAGATAAAAGCATTGTTGGAATATCAATGCCAAATCTTTTCATAATTTTGTAATTTATTCATTGTCATTCATTTTTGTAATTGCAATGCCTTGATTTGATTGAGGTTAGTACAGCCTAATCGCCATGAATGCAGTATTACTAATCATTTTTTTAAACAATCTCGTTTAAAGACGCTAAATACGAACTAAACACTAAAACATATCATGAATATACAGGGCCAGTACAAGTTCTGACAGGGCCACCAAAATGAGCAGAGGTGAGCAACAACTGGCAAGAGTTCATGTAGTATTTTGCATTAGGTCACATGACACTAGTTTTCACAACCTCCAGCTGGATTAACCCTTAAATGCAAAAACTACTAGACGAGCAATGCATTTTGATTGGTGTTTTAAAAGGGGAAAAAAAGGTCACTAATTCAGGATGAGCGTCAGAAATGCATTCCTCATGAAGCAAAGCGAGTAGCTTATCACCATGGCACAAATGTATCTTTCAATGCAAGCTGGTGAATTGCCGTTTTGACAGAGCATGCATTGCAGGTGTTGCTCCACATAAGAACAGGCTTCTTAGGATCCAGTGAGCGAGGAAGACGGAAATAACAAATCAAATCATCAAATAACACATTTCAGCGGTCGCAGAACCATACAAGGTTTCTTAGGAGGTTGTCATAGATCTGTGTGTATTTTGTGTACACATAACATAATGACAAGAATGAAAACAGTGTAATGGAATACAGCAATGATAATAAATATCAAAACAGGTTTCACAATTTACAGTTGTCGGCTCCAATCGTTTTCCGAGCAGATCGGGAAGGAAAAAAAAAAAAAACCTTTTAACACACCTCACATCACAGGCAATCGTTTTGGATAACCGTTTAGAAACATCTGAGGATCAGGCCTGGAATGACAGTAATCACAATGCTCCTATTGGGCCCAATTGGTATGCGCGTAACCCGTTTTATTCGAAGCATACAATATTTTCAACCAGCTCTTACTTTCAAATTCATTACAGACACATACTAAATGCATGACACCAATGAACTAGTTGTGAACATTTGGCTGAAGTGTGCTGGAGGAGCAGTGAATCAGTTGCTGCCATCATGCAGGCTGCGCGTGTGGACGCAATGCAGACTCTCTCCAGTTTAACAGCGTGTGCCAGGGCCCTGCTCGGTCTGCCGAGCTGTACGTGCAGGCATTATTATCATTATATTAATGTGACATTAATTGCTTTTACTTTTTCACTCCATTAAGTGTGCTCGATCTCTTCGGGAACCCGGCCAGATGGTTTATCACTTCCCGTGCTGTTGGTAGCACCATTAATGGGCTAAGACACTGAGCTATAAAATAATTGCGCCGCAGTGTTGGAAATGTTCGGCGTGCTAATTGAAAAGTAATTGCGGAGGTATAGTGCAACTGTCACGCCATAAAAGGCTGTCATAGGGGAGGAGGACGGCTCTCTAGTAAAAGGCTATTGTTTGCTTTCCTACTATAAAGTGGTCAAAGGCATGGACCAACAGTCTTTATGTTAACGGGGGAAATGATCCATTGAAAAGTCCCCTCTTACCCTCATCCACCACGCATGTAAATATATCACGTTTTATACTCGAGTCATTTACATGTGTACATCTACATATAGTAAAATTAACATTGTGAGTAGGAGTCCGTTAGTTAAGAAAACAACGGAAGAGCTGTGCTGTGACTTTGGGGGGAGGGATGCCTTTACAGTCGGGAAGTCAGTTGGGGAAAAAAGAAGCAGGTCAAGTGCTTTACTTGTTTCTGCGGAGAATGACTGTGTGACGCAAGCAGACACAATACAAGCTGAAACACACGATCAGTGGCTTTGGAGCCTCAATAATATTCTTTATACTGTACTTGTGTGGTGTGAGAGAGGATGTTTGCTGTATCCACGTCGAACAACATCCATCCATCCATCCATTATCTGAGCCGCTTCTCCTCACTCGGGTCGCGGGCGTGCCGGAGCCTATCCCAGCTGTCATCGGGCAGGAGGCGGGGTACACCCTCAACTGGTTGCCAGCCAATCGCAGGGCACATCGAAACAAACAACCATTCGCACTCACAGTCACATCTACGCTACGGGCAATTTAGAGTCTCCAATGAATGCATGTTTTTGGGATGTGGGAGGAAACCGGAGTGCCCGGAGAAAACCCACGCAGGCACGGGGAGACCGTGCAAACTCCGCACAGGCGGGGACGGGGATTGAACCCCGCACCTCAGAACTGTGAGGCTGACGCTCTAACCAGTTGCCCACCGTGCCGCCGTCGAACAACATCTCTAAAGGAACTTTGCTGATTTGCTGCACGTTGAAACATACTTCTAACAAACCAAGATTACTGTACAACGTTTTACAACCGCCTGAGCCTTAGTAAGAACTTTTACATCAAATGAACAGAAGAAATCAATCATCAATGTGCTATAACATTATAAAAAGCCTTAAAGATACCAATTCATCAGCTTGAGTAATAAAGAATGCCAAGGGTTTTAGCACCCCCAAACTCAAAAATGTCAAACAAGTAATGACTCTTCCTTCAACTAGTGTGTGCAAATTCTGAGAGGTGCTGCCGAAATTCCTCGGCCTTCAGTTGGGATTTATGTGACTTAACCCCCATTTTTTTCAACAACGTGACAAAAGCATAAAATGTTTTAATTACACTGTATTTACCAGAGAGGCAGATCATTAAATGTATTAATGTGCCCAGATCGCTATAGGCGATAGGTGGTTTGTTAGTCAACCTTGGTTTGCTGTGTCCAACCAGAGGGACAGAAAAATGCTGACGTCATCGAGGGCCAGCGCTTTAGCTATGTGAGGACACATTTGAAATGTGAATGGTTAAAGAAACTGTCCCATTGCTAACATAGTTTAGGTTATAAATAGAGATGGTAGGCAGAAAACCTCCACAGCAGAAACAGTAGCACTGAGACAGTAACACATCGAGCTCCAACTTTACACAAGCATGCGCACAAATATCAGCCTCATTTTGAATAAACACCTGGCACGCTCTGCAAGTGAGTAAATAAATGCCCTTGGCTACATTTGAGGGAATACAAAATGGATGCATGATTAAAAGGGCCTTTTTTCCCCTTTTGTGACTGTGAGCAAAGGGCTCAAAGGCCGCCAAGTGTCAGTCCAGAGAGTTTGTATCCATCCCATTATTGATGAACACTCGTTGCTTAAGGTGATGTCGGGTCAACGAGAGGGCCGCCGCGCTCTCATTTAAGCCGTCATTATGAAAACAAATCAGCCTCTCGATGCTTATCAGCCTCTCATCGAGTCCCTTTCGAGCCGCTGTCGACCGGCCAATCTAACTTATTGACACCCATTGACTGGGACTTGAGGAAGAAGAAGATGGTGAACTTGTCCAACACAGATCAGGGTCAGGCGAAGGGAGGGAGGGAGACTTGGGGATTTGTTGGTGTGTCTGAATGAGATCCAATAGTGCTGCGTGTGCCAAAATGAGGCGCTGGAACTGGAGTGATTCATTCCACTAATTATGAGTTCACATCCTGTTTGTGTTGTTTTTATCGTTTATTTTCACACTAAAAAGAGCATAACAATTTGATAAGAGGATGAAATAGCATCCCTGTAGGTCAAAGATCCAGTAAGAAGTGCATCGCACCTATTTACCCAATTTCCCCTCCCCTACACGCTGCCTCCTTTCTCCCAAGGTCAGTACCTTCAAAAATGGGTCCAAGGAGGAGGAGTAGGACTCCAAGCGTGGTCACACCCTCCACCAATGCCCGCTCAAGGGCTTCGGGAGGCAGTGACGCTATGTCAGACTAAAGTGAAAAGTGTACCCATTGCCTCTTTATGTCTCCATTTGGCACCCTCATTAAGGCTCTTCATGAGCACTTTCGAAGGCCCCCCACCCTCCTTGGTGCACCTTTCCCAATGAAATAACTCTCATTAAAAGTCCATTGGAGGAAGAGGAGGGGGGGGGGGGGGGGTCACCGCAGTGGTTGTATCCCTATAGTGCGATCATACTAATGTAATATTGATTGCCCCTCGTCACCATGGCACCAGGACAATAGTCCAGTCTTGCAGGCCTTTGGTCAGGTCAGCAGCATGTGAGGTGATCCATGCAGCAGATTGAAAAGCAGGGCTCCCTTTGCTCATCTTTGTGACACGAGACGTGGACGCTCCAGACGGCGGCGGCAGACAAAATGTAAATGCATTCATAAACATTGTCCTCAAAGAGGTCGTAAATCTCCACCTCATCCTCTTCTCCTCTCAATTCCCTCCCCGCCGGCCTGTCAAGCTTCAGAGGAAGTATAAACAAGAAGTGTGTGAAAATACAGCGAGGTGAAGTGTGCACAAATGTGCAGCTCACGGAAAGTAGTCCCCTGTGACTGCATGTGCAGCACTACACAGCGCAGGGTGGAGGGGGTTGCCCTGAGCCAAAGGATTTGTTTGTTCTCACACTGAAAACACTTGACCGCTTACATACAATGAGAAAATGTGTGTCTCAAGCCCGCTTTTCTTTTTGACTTGACGTCAGATTAAATTCCAAATCTCTGAGAGCGTTTCTTTGGTTGTTTTGTCGGGACAGCTGTCCGCTTCCATCCAGCAGACCACACAGAAAGAAGCTGTCGAATATGCAGAGGAGAAAAGATAGGAGACCGTTTTCAAAATGTCTCAGTTGCTTGATCATCCATGTCTATTTTGGATTCAACTGAGTGATTTGCATAGAAAAGTTCATAAGCACGGGACATAAGGATATGACCATAAAAGCCAGCGATAAAAAAATTTTAACTATGACAGAATATTAAAAGTGGCAGTAAATTGTGGCAAAGGCAGCGACTTCGTCGGTGGGGACCGCTAATCTCAGGCTCACTGTACACAGAGAATAAAACATCACCTGCACCACCCTGACAGATCTGCTCGGCTCTCGCGCTCTCATCCCGGCTGCATTGTTAAGATTTAAGATAATGACACAATGACTTTCACGTTGATGCCGACATTGAATCTTTTTTAAGAGGCCTCCCGCCTCACAGCTGCGTCGGCCTGTCAGCCGTTGGCAGTGAAAGAGTTGAATGTCGTTTCCCGACGTCGGGAAGAAATTGTTCGTAACATCGGGCCCTCACACTTGTCTCAACTCATTTATTTCAGCCAAGGTCTACGGATATAAATAAAAGGAAATGTTACTGGCGCATTTCGACTCAGCGCAGCCTTGAGAGCAGTAATGTAACGACATATCATCAAAAGTGCTGAATCTCCTTTTGTCACCACACATGACGTGCAATTCCTCCAAACATATTCATGCCGGTTACCACTCAGACAAATAAATAATCACACAACCCTCAGGACAGACCCTGAACATCCGCCCGTGAGGTCCTGCTCGGTGTCCATCAGACTGATACAACGGCAACATGAATACAGTGCGAGTCCGGTGCCCAAATGTCAAAATTTGCAGTTCAAACTAAATTCTTTCCCAGAGAGAAAAAAAAAAGGCCTCAAAAGCAGCTATAAAGTGTTTTGCTTTTTCTTTGGCTTATTGTGTTTTTGCAATGCTACTGCAGAAGGGTATCAGTGAACATTCAGTTCAAACTCATTTCAGCTGTGGGCCATATGGTAGGAAAGTCAAGGAAAGGAAAGAGTGGGCAAAAAAAGGGGGTTTCAAACTAAAAATGCTTGCAATATCTTAACTTCTTTAAAAGTGAAGACATTTTGTCATTTTGGTATGGATTTTAGCAAGAAACGGGGAAGAACCACATGATTTGGATCAATATCATAAAGTGCCTTTGGTGTCCTCATCAGAATCCCTCAGTCAAACATTTGCACACATACAATGATAAGTCTTCAAATGTGTTGCCTCCATTTTGTATATATATATATATGTATATATATATTTTTTTTTATTGGATGTATGTGATTTCCCACACACTCTGCTATCTACTGTGCGTAATAAGTGGTTAAATGATACTAAATACAAATACAACATTTTACATGGTATTAATCTCTACAACGTTATTTGATAAAATAAGTCGTTGTCATAATGTACATTATATTCTATTTTCATAATAATATTGACCATTTTGCATGTGTCCCTGAAATTTCTGTCCACCTTTATGATACTTCTTCACTCCACTTACAATGAACCAATGTTGTAGTTTTCATCATCATATTATTATTATCATAGTGAAATATAAACTGAATTGACATAAAAATCGTTCAGAAATTCAAATGAGTTAAACAGTACAGCGTCTGCTTGCTAACGGAACCACGTTGCTAAGTTAAGTTCCACCATGTGCTCATACAGGAAAATGGTAACATTGGCCAAAAATGTCTTCACTGTCAGCAAGCTCACATATTTTGCTATTTGCATGTACATTGTCAGCTTGCGATTCATTTATAAAGAAAAATTGTTGGGGCTTGACCAATATGCATTTTAAAAGCATAACATTACTTTATACAACGCATATGAAGTTCAAAGGAAATTCTTCACTTCGTGGGAGATGAAATGGGGAAGTCTCAAAAGCACCGTGTGGTGATATTGATTCCTTTTCTTTAGTAGGCCACATGAAATGATCTGACCCCCGGGCCTTGGCTTTGACACCTGTGGCAAAAAGGAAATGCGTGATGATAACCATAGAACCGATAAGGGCATTAAGGACTTGGGTTTTAGAACTGAAGGCTCAGGTTCTGCTGTGGTCCACAAAAGGAGAGTCTGCTTTCTGACTACTGCTGAAGTGCCCTTGAGCAAGGCACTGATGCCTAGCGACCCTTCCCCTAGCTCAAGAGGAGCGTGCACCTTTTGCACTGACTTGAGGGTTATATGGTTTTATGTGTGGTTGCAGTTTAACAAGTGGTCCATAGGTGGAGCTCTTCTCATTAGAATATACATTCAATGACATGAGATTACAGGGCTTCATTCCGCAGCAGGATTCTGTCTCTTTGCCTTCTGGCTTTCTGCACAGAGGAAAAAGACACTTAGCGAAACAAATGTGTTGCCTTAAAAGTGTCACTCCTTTGAACTTCCCAAGTCTTAATGTACATTTGTGTTTCTTTGCCTGTACTTAACAGAGCGCACACCCAGTGAGAGAACCACAAACTGGCGGGCAGGATGACTTAATTGAGCTCTCCTGGGAAATCTAATTACAATAATGCACGGAGAATTGTGGTTTATTCCCTCCGCTTCTGCACTAACACCTTCACAACACACGCACACATTCACAAGTGAATGGGCAGAGGGCGAGAAGCATGGCAGTGGAAAGTGGCACAATGTGCAACAACTATAAAACATTTAATGGGAGATGTTTTAATCACAATTCATGAGCCAGTAAAAAAAACAAACCAGCAGCACAGTGAGTGCGCATCTCCGTCAGGTCAAAACAATGACACTGTTACTTGATGCAAAAAAGAAGAGAGAACAAAGCAGCGGCAGTCGTGCATTTGGTACCTGGGCCTTCAGTGGGGACATACCCGACTTAATCTGCCTCTTGATACCATCAATGTAAATAAAATACATCATATTCATCAGAGATGCTTATTATAAAATGTATCAAATGTGTGTCGATAGCTACAGAAAGTGGTTTGCTAGTCGAAGTTGGCTGTAAGAAGTTTTGCTCTGAACAACTGATCAGATGATGGAAAAATGCTGACGTGATTGTGGACCAGCTAATTGGTCCTTTGAGGTCAATTTTAAACCTGATTGGTTAAAGAAGCAATCCCATTGCTAATACAGTCAGTGGTGTGCAAAGGTGGCCAGGGGCAGTTTCTGATATGGGCGCTATGGGCCAGGACTGCCTCTGCTGGGGGCATACAACTGGGTTTTGGGGGCATTAAATTTCCCATCATTTCATTTTGTTCATGGCTCCCCGAAAGGAACCCCGCGTAAGGGTGGACGTGTGACAAAAGAGGAGCAATATTAGCGCGAAAACGCACTCAATTTGCGATTGCTCCGTGCAGCTGGGGAATGATCATTGCCACATCAGCGTGCAGCGTTATGAAGCAAATCACTGCAATTCAAAGTGACATTTTGCCGTGTACGTTGTTGTTGCCAGATCCCAGAAGCACTACAGACACACGCTGGATTTATTGGGATTTACAACAGAACGTATCCTGTGACTGCTCATTGATGCTGGCTCCAGTGTCTCATGTGATTTCGTGCTGAGGTAAAGACAAAGCGTTTTTAACGCAACTCCTTGTAAACATAAGAGACGCTTTAATGTTAGGAATTCAATTTAAAAAAAAAAATAAAATAAAATGTGCCAAAATGTCAAGACATTTGTGCGACTGACTGAATTGGCCGTACAACTTAACACTGTGGACATGAAAATTGCGTATGCTATTTTATGCAGTCAATAGGAGTGCATGTGCGTTTGTGATTGAGAGCAAGGTCAAAGGGACACCACGCAGGCTTGCCAATGGGGGAGCGGTGAACGACGACAGAGGGACGGGCGGTGGGGGCTTGGCGTGGGGTTGCGCCTGTGCCCAAGGCCAAAACCACACAGACGGACACCATATTGAAATTAGCAAATGGACTGCATAGTGTCGCTTGCTGCCCCATTTGTGCTCGCCTCCTCTGGATGATATACACATGCGCCCAGCCAAGGGATGCCGCACTTTCAAAAGGGCAGCGATGTGCAGGAGAGGTGCGGGGGGAGGGGGGGGGGGGGGTGGTCTGTGTGGGAGTGTCTAACCTCCCCCTGTCCTAAAATGAAATGGATATGCTCTTATTTATTTACAGCATGTTTTGCACTCATCTCATAACACTGTAAATTACCTGCATGGTCAAGGCTCTCCCCTCGCGCAGGAGAGTGAAGGGACACTAAAGCATTTGATCTACAAGAAATTTCATTCAGGAATCACATGCGATCCGTCCATTTCAATATATCACACTTTACGAGTCATATTTTAAACACAAAATCAGGTCGATATGAATATAAATGTGTAAATTATGAGCATGGGCACGTGTGTGTTATATGATGCAGAATATGTCTGTAGGCCCGCGACAGACAGAGCGTCTTGCAAATATTTACGAGAGTTGCGCAATTCTCCTTTTCCTTTCGGCTTGTCCCTTTAGGGGTCGCCACAGCGCGTCATCCTTTTCCATGTAAGCCTATCTCCTACATTGTCCGCTCGAACACCAACTGCCCTCATGTCTTCATCAACCTTCTCTTTGGTCTTCCTCTAGCTCTCTTGCCTGGCAGCTCCATCCTCAGCATCCTTCTACCAATATACTCACTATTTCTCCTCTGGACGTGTCCAAACCATCCAAGTCTGCTCTCTCTAACTTTGTCTCCAAAACATCGAACCTTGGCTGTCCCTCTGATGAGCTCATTTCTAATTTTATCCAACCTGGTCACTCCGAGAGCGAACCTCAATATCTTCATTTCCGCCACCTCCAGTTCTGCTTCCTGTTGTCTCTTCAGTGCCACTGTCTCGAATCCGTACATCATGGCCGGCATCACCACTGTTTTATAAACTTTGCCCTTCATCCGAGCAGAGACTCTTCTGTCACATAACACACCTGACACCTTCCTCCACCCGTTCCAAACTGCTTGGACCCGTTTCTTCACTTCCTGACCACACTCACCATTGCTCTGGACGGTTGACCCCAAGTATTTAAAGTCCTCCACCCTTGCTATCTCTTCTCCCTGTAGCCTCACTCTTCCCCCACCACCAATCATTTGTCAGCCTATCCATCACCACTGCAAACAGGAAGGGGCTCAGGGCTGATCCCTGATGCAGTCCCACCTCCACCTTAAATTCGTCTGTCACACTTACAGCACACCTCACCGCTGTTCTTCTGTGCATGTCCTGTATTATTCTAACATACTTCTATGCCACTCCAGACTTCCACATGCAGTACCACGGTTCCTCTATGGGTACTCTGTCAAAGGCTTTCTCTAGATCTACAAAGACACAATGTAGCTCCTTCTGACCTTCTCTGCACTTTTCCATCAACATACTCAAGTTTAGTTTATCAGTTTATTTTTGAAAGGGGACAATGCAATTTCATAAAACACATGAAGTACACATGGTTAAAAAAGCCAGAATTAGCCAGAAGGCTAGTTTTCATCTGTAGTCCCCTGGCCATGATGTAAAAAAGCAGTAAAATACATCTACAAGACAATATAATACAGGATACATAATCAAACTATACTATTAAGAGAGAATAAAACCATAATTTTTTTGATCATAACAAAAAGACAACATAACATACTTGTCTTTTAGTGTTGGCAGGAATAGGTGTTAACTAGCCACATTTTCAGTTTTTTTGTGAAGGCCTTGCATGTTGTAAGCAGTTGAACCTCCTCAGGTACTGAGTTCCACTCACCAGCGCTCCTCACTGACCAGGCTGACTTACTGAAAGTGCTCCTGCGCAGAGGAATGAGACAGTCACCTCTGACAGAGCCTCGAGTGACACGCTCAGAGCTGTTTCTTTGGCTGATGAACTCAGCCAGAGGAGCTGGGGCCAAATCATGCAGTACTTTATAAATCAAATTTAAATCTGCAAATATGTGAAGACGGTCCCAGTTTAAAAGACTGTATTTTTTTAAAATTGCACAGTGATGATAGTGCCTTGGTTTTTTATCCATCACTTTAATGACTTGTTTGTACAAAACTTCCAATGGTTTTTTTGCATTCTGACCAGCCTGAGACCAACAGGTTATGCAATAGTTAAAGAATCATCGAATGCAGGTAAATTTTTGCAGCTTCAGTTGACATTTCATTCCGAATTGCACGAAAATTTGCGAGGTTTAATTTGATATTTTTACACAATTTTTCAAGGCAAATAATGTATCTGTGGTACCCTTTCTAGGCATGAAACCATACTGTTGCTCGCAAATACTCACTTCTGTCCTGAGTCTAGCCTCCACTACTCTTTCCCATAACTTCATTGTGTGGCTCATCGACTTTATTCCTCTATAGTTCACACAGCTCTGCACATCACCCTTGTTCTTAAAAATGGGCACCAGCACACTTTTCCTCCATTCCTCAGGCATCTTCTCACATGCTAGAATTCTATTGAACAAGCTGGTCATAAACTCCACAGCCACCTCTCCTAGATGCTTCCATACCTCCACAGGAATGTCATCAGGACCAACTGCCTTTCCATTTTTCATCCTCTTTAATGCCTTTCTAACTTCCCCCTTACTAATCATTGCCACTTCCTGGTCCGCCACACTTGCCTCTTCTACTCTCCCTTCTCTCTCATTTTCCTCATTCATCAACTCCTCGAAGTATTATTTCCATCTATCTAGCACACTACTGACACCAGCCAACATATTTCCATCTCTATCCTTAATCACCCTAACCTGCTGCACATCCTTCCCATCTCTATACCTCTGTCTGGCCAACCTGTATAGATCCCTTTTCTCCTTCTTTAGTGTCCAACCTGCCATACATGTCATCATATGCCTCTTGTTTGGCCTTTGTCACCTCTACCTTTGCCCTATGTCACATCTCAATGTATTCCTTTCGCCTCTCCTTTTAGTGTCCCACTTCTTAGCTAACCTTTTTCCTTGTATGATTTCCTGTACTGTGAGGTTCCACCACCAAGTCTCCTTCTCTCCTTTCCTGCCAGAAGATACACCAAGTACTCTCCTGCCTACCTCTCTGATCACCTTGGCTGCAGTGGTCCAGTCTTCTGGAAGCTCCTCTTGTCCACAGAGAGCCTGTCTCCTCTCTTCCCGAAAAGCTGCACAACACTTGTCCTGTCTCAGCTTCCACCACATGGTTCTCTGCTCTGCCTTTGTCTTCCTAATCTTCCTCTCCACCACCAGAGTCATCTTACACACCACCATGCTATGCTGTCTAGCCACACTCTCCCCTAGCACTACCTTTATATCGTCTATATTATATTGTCTGCACAAGATCTAATCCACCTGCGTGCTTCTACCTCCGCTCTTGTAGGTCACCCTATGTTCCTGCCTCTTCTGGAAAAAAGTGTTCAGTACAGCCATTTGCATCCTTTTTGCAAAGTCTACCACCATCTGTCCCTCCAAGTTGCTTTTCTGGATGCCGTACTTACCCATCACTTCTTCATCACCCCTATTTCCTTCACCAACATGTCGATTACAATTTGCACCAATCACGACTCTCTCTCTGTGCTCAGAACTACTTCGTCTAGCTCCTTCCAGAATTTCTCTTTCACCTCTAGGTCACATCCTACCTGTAGGGCATAGCCGCTAATCACATTACACATAACACCCTCAATTTCAAGTTTCAGCCTCATCACTCGATCTGATACTCTTTTCACCTCCGAGACATTCTTAGCCAACTCTTCTTTTAAAATAACCCCGACTCAATTTATCTTCCCATCTACACCATGGAAAATCATTTAAACCCTGCCCCTAAACTTCTAGCCTTACTGCCTTTCCACCTGGTCTCCTGGACACACGATATATCAACCTCTCTCCTAATCATCATGTCAACCAATTCCAGAGATTTTCCTGTCATAGTCCCAACCTTCAAAGTCCCCACATTCAGTTCTAGGCTCTGTGCTTTCCTTTTCTCTTTCTGCCGAAGAACCCGCTCTCCACCTTTTCTTCTTCTTCGACTTCGACACACAATAGCTGAATTTCCAACGCCGCCCTGCAGGTTGACGGCGCCGGTGGCGGACGTTGTTAACCCGGGCCACGACCGATCCGGTATGGAATTCTTTGGATGAACGCTCATATTTGTTTGGCAAAGTTTTAAGTCGGATTCCCTTCCTGACGCAACCCTCTGCATTTCTCCAGGCTTGGGACCGGCCTACAGTTTGCACTGGCTTGTGCCCCCCCATAGTGCTACATTTGTTGCGCAATACATCTGGAAAAAGGATAAGGGATGTGTGATGTCTCTCATGCAGTCTTTGGTGCCTGATCAGATACAGAAATTATAGCCACATATATCAATACAGTAGAATTCTGACTGGCAAAATAACAACCTATAGTTCATCATGGAGGGTGATGACAAAAAAAAAAAGCCTTCAAAAACAGTAAACACTTAACCTAATTTTACATCTAACCAAATGTTGTCTGTGTGTGCGCACACACGAAGGAGAAGGAATTCTCCCGGGGCCGCAGAGACTGGTGTTAGCTGTGAGAGGCAGGGGCCTCCTCCATTATGGCGAACAAGTGCATTTGTTTTAAGGCCAGTGGAGATTTCTAACCTTTGCTTGACACACTGCAAAAGGTCAAGCCCATCTGTGGCTTCCCTCCGGAGTTGAGCCGGACCATTTCCTCCCAGCACCTTTGGGCCCCGATAAAATCCTGGCATGAAGGTTTCCCAGTCATCAGTCTGGAAGACATTCACAACATTCAACAGCCACACCAATATGATGGTTTTAAAAAGCACTTATTAGTCTCGTTTGTTTTATTTTAGCCAACTGAAAATACAGCAACATTTAATTCTTTATTATTGAAACAATTTTGGAAAGATGTTTTTAAAAAGCTACACATATTTTTTTTTATGTATGCTGTTTTCTTAACAAGGAACACAATTACATGTTTCTGTTTCGTATTGTCTTCCTCAGTTCACTGTTTCTTCTTTGTATTGTCACAGTTGCAGGTTTTTGTGGTGTTGAGGCAAAACGGTAGCAGACCCAAATGCAGGGAAGCAAGGAGGCAAGGCAGGAATGCAGGCGTCACAAAAAAGTATTTATTCACAAAAAGGCAAACAAGGTTTACGGAAAAATCTTAATACTAAATTAACAAAGTCCCAGAAAATCAAGAATCAAAGCAAAAAAAAAACAACATTGAAATAAACTCACCAACATCACATGACAAGCCAACATCAGTGAACACACATAGACTGGAAAGAAACAAGGGAAGTAAATACAAGCTAACTGACGAGCCAACGAGACACACCTGGACAAGACGCGAGTGGCTGGAGGAAGCTGATTGGTTGACACAAGGGACTGGGCCGACGAGAACAGGTGGAAACGAAAACCTAACGAGCAAGACATGAACATGGGACACAGGAAAACAAGGCAAAACATGAAACAAAAGTAAATAGAATCCAAACAAAAACACGGAACTTGGCAGGTAATAAAAACAATTTTCAGCAAATTGCTTTACTGTCTTGCCTCTCTGATTGGGTAAACAGGCCTTGCCCTTTACTTTGGTGTGGTGTGTTATACAGTAGTGAGATGCTTTTTTACGTCATGAGCTTTAATAAAACGCATATTGGCGTGGTTGTGAATTTAGCGCTGAAATGAGCGGTACGGAAAATGAATGAATGAATCATCCTGTCTTTGAGATCCATAGTCATGCCCACCACATATACATTAATGAATAAATGAATACATACATAGATACGTAAAACATTTTCAGCCAATTGATGAAGAAAAACAGTGATGATAATAAATAATGAACAAACATAATGCAATAAAAACATATACACGTGTAGGATAAAATGATGGTACCCTTCTGTTAAACAAAGCAAAAATCACAATGGTCACTGAAACTGACAAAAGAATAATGATACAAATAAAATGGGAATAAATAACTTTGTGTAACATAACAACTACAACGTATTTTAAAAAAACAAAAAACAAATCAAACTGACCTGGACAAAAATGGTGGTACCCTTAACTTAATATTTTATTGCGCAACATTTGAGATCATCACTGCAACCAAACAATTTGAAGGATGCCTTCTCCAGATTGCGTGTTTCATCTCTTTCAAGAGATGCTCGATAGGGTTTAGATCAGGGCTTCTCAAAAGCCAATGCAGAATAGTCCAATGTTTTGTTCTTTGCCAATTTGGGGTGTTTTTAAGCTGCGTATTTTGCGTCTTTATACAGTTGGAGGTCTCATGACCTGTCACTGATACAATACCAAGCTTTGTGCCTGTATATCTATTATTTATTAGAGTTGCAGTCAAAAGTACCATATGTGAACCCTATGGAATGACCTGGATTTATGCATAAATTTGTCTTAAAACGTGATCTGCTTTTTATCCGAGTCACAACAACAGACAAACACAGTTTTGTTCAACTAATACCATACAAACAATTATTTGTTTTCATGTTTTTACTGAACACAAAATGTAAATAGCACAGTGCAGCGTGGAAAGTCAAAGTATGTGAGCCTTTGAATTTGATAGCTGGTTTAGCTCAACCAAACGTTTGCCTGTAGTAGCAGATCAGACCAACACAACGATCAGGAGGCATTTCGTGCCATTCCTCTTTACAAAATGGTTTCAGTTCAGCAATATTCTTGGGATGTCTGGTGTGAATCGATCTCTTGAGCTCATGCCAAAGCATCGCAACTGCTTTGAGATCGGGACTCCAGAAGACATTTTCTTCTTTTGAGCCCATTCGTTATTAATTATATATAATTAAAGGTCTTCTGAGAGCTCTTTTGTGCCAGGCATGGTTCTCATCGGGTGATGCTTCTTCAGAATAGAAAACTCAAACCTGGTGTGTGTTTTTTTTTATAGGGCAGTGCAGCTTTAAACACCACGTCCAATCTCATCACATTGATTGGACTCGGTTGGCTGACTCCTGACTCTGATTTGCTCTTGGGGTACTTATTAGCCTTGGGGTTCACATACTTTTCCCACCCTGCAATGTGAATGTTTACATGGTGTGTCCAATAAAAGAGATGGGATCACATTTTAGGATCAATTTCATCATAAATCCAGGTAATTCCAAGGGGCCCACATACATTTAATGCAATTCGTATACATACACACAACCACTTAAAAGTTGGGGTTCACTTAAAAATGTACTTATTTTAAAAAGAAAAGGTCTGCTTTTCAATTAAGATAACATTCATCAGAAATACAGTCTAAAAAAAAAAGCAGTGCTTTTATTTGAACTATAAGGACATTTCTAATTGACCCCCAAACATTTGAACGGGTAGTGTAATATAAAATGGCGTGTTGTCACGGAAAAGATAAAATTGCCTGGGTGACCCCAAACATTTTGACATTAGTGTATCTCATTATTGTTGACCCAGTATGTGAAATTCTGCAATAGGAGTATTTCAGAAACCCAAACTTTCAACAAATCTTTAGTAAAGATGAAGTGTGTGCTGCAAAATCCATTTGAAATCCACCATTCAAATCGTTCTCTGATCTTCACGTCCGCGACCGTAAGTGCTTCTGACTACAACTGCACTTTAGACAGTAATAAAAACTCCAAGCATCAAATGTCCTCAAACATCAGATAGCTGCAATACCCTAATAATGGAGTTCAAAGCACTGTCTCAGTCCTTGGTAATAACGCTGCAATGAGCCTGTGCGGCTTTTTCTCCATTTGATGGACGTATCCACGCTTATCAGTGTTCCTTATCTCCCTTCATTATTTCCAAAGCAGTGTTTAAATTGGAAAAGCCCATAAGAACGTGTAAATACATGGCAGAGGCAATAAAACAGTGAGAGAAGACCCCTCCTCAAAACACACACACATTCACAACTGCGCACACCTCCCACTACAGTCTTCTCAATGGTTGGAGGTAGATACATTCTGGAGATAGTTGGAAATATTTCAGCTCCCTCACGGCTTCATCCCACAGATAAAGATACAGAGCAGCGAATAAATCTCAAAACAAGGGACAAAACCCTTGCCACACAGTTACCGTGTGTGGCTGTGTGTGTGTTATTGTTTATTACCTAGCAGCTTCTATACATACACTGTTCAAGTGAGCGCGCAAACACACCTTTTGGCCTAAAAGCAGCAATTTCTCAACAAGATTGGAGAGTCTTTGTAGCCACTGCGAGTGCATTTGTCTCTCAGAGGCCTTAATTGTCCTCATGCTTTTAAGCTCAAATGAGGAGGGCTAATGCCGCTGACACACTTTGGCTCTCACACAACTACAACTACTATTTCATTTCATTTTTGAAATCATCTAATCCAGATTGTCCCTGGATGTGAACCATAGGATTACATGGGAATTTAAGTGCTACTTGGTCTCACCTTTCACTGTATCTGTGGTTGCATAAGAGTCTGATGAAAGTTCCTGAGCGCAGTAGGACAAAGGTCCGCTCGTGTGTGCCATTAGGTTTTTCGAGACAGCTGCTCAGCTGTGCATTAGCGCGGAGGAGAGCCGCCGTGTAACCTGATAAATGCACTTAAAACAGTGAAGATGGACAATGAGAGGGCGAAATCTCAGATGGCCTGCAGTCGCTGCGCCTGCGAAGCACTTTGACAGCCTATCGATCGGGCGCAGGAAGCTGTGGGCGGAGTCAGAGGTGTGGGAGGTACGGCTCCTGTACTGCCAGTGGAACAGCTCCAACTGGTGAGGAGTAACAGAATGGAATTAATTAAACAGGCTGACCGCAAAGTGTCTTTACAAATTACATTTTGGGGGTTTTGGATGTACAGTACTTAGTGGTTATGAAAGTTTTTAATCAAATTCTTGTTTTTTTTAAAGAATCACTACTCCTCAAGACAAAGGCACAATGTGTATGGTGGTTTATTGAAATAAAAAGCGACATGAAGAGTCAGTGAAACTACTGGATTAAGAACGGAAGGCAACCACGTCCAGAAATTTACGGAGACAGGGACAGTGTTGGATAAAGGGGGAGTGAATGACCACATTTTAAAAAAGACTAAACAAACAAATAAAAAGAAAGTCTCAAAATGTCCACAGATATGCCCAGTCATTTGCTTTTGTATTCTATTTGTTTAGGGTGTTATGGAGACCCTGCTGGTCAATATTGTTAAAAAAGAAAACAAGTAAAAAGGATTTATAGCATTTTTGAGATAATTGAAGACTTGAAATTGTCCACGTGTGAATATAAGTGAGAATGTTTTTGTCTATATCTGCCATGTGATTGGCTGCTGACCAGTCCAGGGTGTACCTCTCGCCGTTAGTCAACACGGATTGGCTCCAGCTCATCCGCGACCACAATAGGGAGAAGTGCTATGGAAGATAAATGGATGGAAAAATTCTTTTCCAAAGACAAAAAAGCTGTGCAATGCACAGCAGGCCAAAAGTTGGTAAAGCCGCTTTGCAAAGATTCAGAAACCCTGTGGGTTGAAGCACACCAACTGCTTTTTCTCCTGCCTCCTCCAAAACTGTTGTGTTTGCATTTATGAAAGTTTACAATTTGACATAATGCAATTTTCTGAGCCGCTTCTCCTCAGTAGGGTCGCGGGCGTGCTGGAGCCTATCCCAGCCATCATCGGGCAGGAGGCGGGGCACACCCAGAACTGGTTGCCAGCCAATCGCAGATAATGCAACTCTACAAATCGCATTTGTCGCATTATAATAAATATACATTTTGCTGTACAAATGCTGCAACAGCCCTTTAGTCCACCACAATCGTTTACATTGTGACTTACTGTACTTGCACATGCACACCCAGAAAAAAACACACGTAACACACGTTCCTGGCCATCTTCTCAGACAACATTTTCAGCTTTTAGACAGCAACTGTAATGACGTCGTCTTTAAAAATGTCCACTTCCAGACCTGTTCATGTTTGCACTTCCAAGCTCCAAAAAACTGGGTCGCGAAAACAACATTCGAAAAGCTCAACTGAACGTTACTACAGATCATTGCTCAGTCAGGGAAACCGGTTTGGGTTCAATGTAGGCAATGAAAAGATCCTTGTAAAAATAATAAATACATAATAATAAAATATTAAATCATAAATAAATGATAATACAATAAAATAATAAATACAAAAATATAAAGGAGGGTCTGCACCTCAAAAACAAGAACAATTGTGTGAGTGTGTGATTGAGAGAGAGAGAGAGAGAGAGAGAGAGAGAGAGAGCGAAGGTGTCCCACTCCTAGTTTATGTGCCAGCAGCTCTCTTGGGCCTCGGCGCGCTCCGTTTTCAAGCTAAGTGTAATTTGAGCGTGGTCTTGATACAAAGTGTGTGCAGCAGCTCTGTTCAAAGCCAATCACTCACCCTGACGTGTAATCCTTTCCCTCAGTATCATCAATGTTGCTTAGGCAATAATGAAAGACAGTTAAGCGACGCGGAAGCCGTAGCTCGGCGAGCGGAGCCGCATTTCGATGAGATGCCTCATAAGTCCAACCAGAATGTGTCTGGACCTGTCAATGGAGGGTGAACGTCTGCCACGCCGTACTGTATGTGGGGCCGATGTATCAATAAAGTGAACTCCTGCTACAATGGAGCTTTTCATCTCACCTCAGAAAAAGGGGTTGACTTTATTACTATGACGTGCACAAGAAAGCGAACATATTGGTTGGGGGCTCCATTCATTGTCTGCCCTCATCCTTAAGCTACAGTATCCCTGATGTTTCCATGTTGAGGATTATTTCAATTAATTGGCTAGCGAGACATTATTTCAAAAAGGGAAATTGGCTCATATAATTATATAGAGAAGGGAATACTTGAACTCCCCGGAATAATACAGCCCCTCCATTCCCCTCCCCGCCATCATCACAGCTAACACGTCTGCGTGCCTGTTTCCTGTGACGGATGCATTCGCAATACCTCTGCTGCACTGGTCGATGATCATAGTGTGGAGGCAATGAAAGCGACTTGTGCCACTTACTGCCACCCATGTCTGGTCTGCAGGGATGAGCTTTCTTTGCTCGATTAGCAGACCAAAGAAGAATGGCAACACAGGCTGGCGCAATGATGATCCTCTGGATCACGGTGAAAAGACCTGAAATGCAGTATGCGCACACACACAGTATATCCTCGTCAGTGGCAGGCTGTGTTTTGATAATGGGCCTTCAGTGACCACTTACTTGACTTAATGCAACTCTGAATGTTGCAAGTTATATAAAACTGCTTCATAACAACAGTACCTGTGCCACATACAACATCTGGAGCAGTTCAGAATCAATATTTATCTATAAAAGCATGAGAATTCATAATAATATACAAGTACATCATACTCACTCGGGGGCATAGCTCCTGATTCTGAGCCCCCATACAACACCTTCATGGAGGGGCCCCTCCCAAAAATATTTGTCGACCGAGGTGGTGGGGAGTGCCTTTGGGCTCTCTGCCGGACAGACAGCCAGCTCCCCCCCCCCAAAACGCTCAGGGCCTTGGGACAGTTGTTACCCAACACCCCCCTCCACCCCCAGTTCGACACCCCGGTAATAACTCACCAGAGAGGCTGATTATTAATGTGTGCAGATCGCTTTGCTGCTATTGGAGATTGGCTGTAACAAGCTTTGCTCTGACCAACCAGAGAATGGAATAATGCTGGTGTTATCGAGGGACACCTCTTTGGCCATGCGAGGATCTAACAAATCGGAACAGTCCCATTGCTAATATCGTTTCAGTCACATCGCCCAGCACAAATGAGTCCAAAGGTTTGATTAAATAGATATGGCAGCACACAGAGGCTTAAATCTGATTGGACAAATGATTCAACATCCACATTTATTACAGGAAGCAGTGCTGCCAAGAGAAACGCTACAGAATAGACTGTTTGGAATAAATTTATATAATTTCATGGAACAAATATTAGAATTTAGGTGTTATATGCAAGTCAGCACTTCTGAAAGTGCTCAGGCCAATGGAGGAGTCCGAACAACAATATATCAACTAGTGTTACTGCAGCTTCGTCCATTCTTACAAATGGTAGCAGCTTGTGTAATAACGTATGTAAAAGACATGAAACAGGAAATTGATGTGGAAGATGGTCCAGTTACTGTATTTTTAAAAGTATTCTGAGATCAACTCTACTGTGTTACTTGATAACTGCTCATCAACTGAAGAAAAAGCATTGCATGGTAAATAGGAGTGACATACAGGGGCTGAACAAGACCAAAAAAAACCAAAAAAAATGTCAGTCATTTTTGTTGATAAAGCTGTAATGTTACAAGCACAAGCTGCAGGCTGTTAAGGATCTTGTCAAATTAGACGATAGTGTAAGTTTGACAAACAGTGAAATAATAAACGCTCTGTCACATCAACACATCAGTATGAATAGTTTTAATGTTTATATCTGTCCTGAGAAGGAACTAATAGTAATATGTCAAGTCCAAAAAAAGAAAAAGAAAAAGTGGCTGCTGGAGTGCATTTTGCCATTTACTTGTTGAAATGATTTTTTTTTCATATTAGGACTTTTTTCCTCATCATGTTACAACTTTATTCTCGTAAGATTATGATCTTTTTCTTGTAATATTAGGATTCAATTATTTTCTTCACAAGTAAAAAAAAAAAAAAAAAAAAAAGCCCCAGAATTGAAGGGATTGTTCGTTGGAGCAGGATGTAGCATTCAACAGATTCATGGAAATTCATTTAACATTTACCAGGATCTGAGTTATGTTGGGTGAACACAATCCATAACCTCCTGCCTCTTGCTTTGCAAAAGAATTTTTCCAAATTAATAATATATCTACGCCTGTTTACTTATTCCAGTGAATCACTTTTCGTACCGAGTCTGGTAAAATGTGTGAGACAAGCCGTCATATTTGAAAATGTTACGTGTAAAAGTGCATCGTTTGTCTCAGAGGAAGATATCAAGTTAAGATACAAAAGAATCACAGATTTCAGGGAATATTTAATTCATTGATCCCTTACCTTACTGAAAATCAGAACGGACACAGATACTGGCGATTGAATGGCCAGAGATAACAAATGTACACCATTGCAAATGATATATTTCACACCATAAATACTCAGTCACGCAGGAGCAGGGAGTCAGTCACCTGCCCCCGTCTGTAGTCCATCACTGAGAGACCAATTGTGATACACTGTTCAAAGGAAAGAGGAACAAAAGAAACACACATACCCGCTTAGTAACCATCATGGATAACATGGGGGTAAGTGGGAGGGGTGACGGTAAAGTCATGTGATCAACGTGAAGCATGCGTTACCTTTACAAACAGATCAGTGAACAATGAATGGGACGGTTATCAATTACAGTTCCAAATATATTTGGCAGGAGCGCTGAGGGAGGATAAAAAACATGGTCACAGACATGGAAAGATGGTAAAAGGGCGCAGAATCAGAGAAATATTGACATATGATAATGAGGTAGTAGTCAGCAGGGCGCTGCATACTTTATTTTCAATGGTACTTCGGCAACCTACTGCACTGAAGGCTGATATATTTACACACTTAGCTTGTACTGTAAGACATTTTGACGTTAAACAGAGCCGCATTACAAGGTGGGGGGAAAAAAAGAAAAAGGAAGGGAACCTTTTTGGTTGTCTAATCATTATCCGCTACAAAAGTATTTCTTTTATTAAAAAAAAAAAAAGATTTCCTGTATAATGCAGTTTTATTTAAACAAGCACAAACGTTTCTTGCCAGTGGAGCAAAGTAAATATACTTCTTAATCTGATATACAGGTTATATGTGATCGATTAGAGGGATTCAGGATGTTATTTTTTTAGCAATAGAAATGTTCTGATGGTTTCAATCAGAGGTGGTCCACGTTGTATTGCACAACAGCCAGTGGACTTACAGTGTTACTCTACAATGGAGTTGGGAGGAGGGTGGTGGTCTGTCTTCTTAACATGGACCTCAGGCTACTGTGAAACCTGGGAAATTGCTGCGCATTGCTATTGTGAGCACGACAGTCACCGTCTCTACTCCTTTGATCACAGTATCATATTTTTGTGACAGCGCCGCCGTTTATCACGTCACCCCCAAAAAATCCTTCAGTAGTATAAACGCACACGTCCCGCAATTGAGCTGGACCGGACAGGAGTGGAGCTCACAGAGGGCGTAATAGACGTGAAGCTAAAGGGAGCCTAAGATCTCCTTCTCCCAGCAGGGTTCACACCTTGTAGTGGCACTTTGTTGGCTTGCTGTTACCCTCTGGCGTATGCTGACACTTTGTTTCTCGCATAGCTCGGCCATCCCGCCCTCGTAGCGAGCCGCTGGCCGCCGGTGTCGTTCGGCACCGGCCGCTGTGTCAACACGAGGGTTAAAAAGCGGCCCACGTGCCCGCTGCCATGCAGACGACAACCTCCTGCGGGCTTAAATATAAACCCGGTGCGAAGTGCCTCTGCACCTGCCGTTTACCTTGGTCTGGTCCAGCTTCTATAAATGCCGACACGGCTATTTAAAGACAGAAGGTGTCTAAGATGGTGAGAGCAGATGCTGGCCACCTTGCTCTCAGTGTGCGGGGATGACTCTGCCACAAGCTTAAAGGGTTCCAAAATAGAGCGCTTTGACATATGGGCCTCTGATTGTTTGAACATGGAATCTCCTGGACTGGTGCCACTCTACAGAAAGCCTTTGAAAGTGATGATCAGCTTTCACCTATAGACTCCGTTAGCTCAGCCCATCGTTCACTGGCTTAAAAAGGATACCTTTGGGGCTCGATGGCCGACACGAGGAGGAGGAGGAGAAACGCTGTGCGTACGTGTGCGATGGAACTAAGCGAGCAGGCACGGCCTTGTGGCAACAGCAGCGTTGAAACGTAGCACGTGAAAGATGAAGGTTCCCACACCGTCATTTATTGCTGGATCACTACAGAAGAAGACTACCGACTAGTGTAACTGCCTATGCTAGTTTGGTTAAACAAGCCTTCCACTCTGACACGGATCAGATCAAACTGTTCTTGAGAGGTACTGTACTGTATGTCCGAGGACATTTGAACTGTTAACAGTTCACATTTAAGAAGTTCTTGTTTTCCTCCCCTCCCTGCGGGCGGAGGGTGAGAGAAAATGGCCACCAGTATCAACAGACTTTAAACTGTACACTCAGTCTTCTAGTAATAAATATATACTGTACATGTCCCAGACAGAGTCACAGTGGTGAGTGTTGTTGTTGACACCTCTGCCGCCGTCAGAATCAAATCAATGAAAGAAATCATTTTTCTTGTTACTGGCATCGATTTTTCTGAAGATGCTGAGGGACACCTGGGAGCATGACCAACAACAATTAACAAAAGAAATTATTACTGTACATATTATTTCTTATATATTTTAAATTATTCGTCATCCTTCTTATTTATATGAATAACCAAGTTTGCTTCTGGTTCTTTTTTTTTTTTTTTTTTTTTAAGATTGCGTCCCAGTGTTGCAGAAGGAGGGAGGTCAGTCTGTGTGCTGCCTCGCCAAGCTGAGGTCTCCCCCAAAATCTTGCTCCTAAAAAGTCTCAATGTGCAGCACTAAAAGCAGCTCCAAGAATCAGACCTTGGCCTCCAGCATCTCCAGGAACAGTTTGTGCATGGGCACCTTGCCCTGCACCTTGATGCTATAAAAGTGCTGCACAGCCTTGGTGGCCGTCTGCCGCAGCAAGGGCAGGGTCATAAGCAGTTTTCCCGCCCGCCGCGGATCCTCCGGGTGCTGGCTGCTCTCGTAGTCCTGCAGGGCCTCGTGCAGAGCGTCCTGCAGCTTCTGGACCGCCTCCATGTCCTCTATGTGCATGGAGTCTATCAGGGTGACAAGATTTAAGAAGAGTAAGAAATGTGCTCTTCACTTGAATACACTGAGGGGAAGAGAAGGGATGTGGATTTTTGAAAGTGAAAGTTCAAGATTGATATGAAGTGCCATCAGTGCAGCGAGGTGAGGTAGGGAAGACGCTATCAGTATATCTCCACCACAGACAGGACAAAGAATGGATCATAACAAAAACAACAACATGTGCTTTGTTTTATTTATTTCCTTCCCAACTCTTTGTGGTGCCGTGCAGCTGATTAAAGTGGCCTTTGACCACCCACACTGAAAATCAATGTTATCCCCCAGTAACGATGGTGCGAATCGTGGGCTAATAGTACACATTAAAAACCCCATTTGGGAAAGACAGACAATTATTAGTCGATATAAAGGGGGCCCCATTAGAGATTTGGATGTCATAGGCAAGTCTGCAATCAAAGTGACACAATTAATTTTCTTGCCTACAGACCTTTTATATTAAGGGAAAAAACATACTGTATTTCTTATGTACACATTTTTTCAAGACTGCCTTCTCACGGTTCATTGTTCACGCCTGCTATTGGCAGATTTTTAATTAGCAATTTGTATTTATTTATTTATTCAGTCCTGCTAATTCTCATGTTGCGTAAGGTTTTGTGTATTGTGTTATATTTTAACTTGATACTGTGTAATCTGTATTTTTGTAAAAGATAATGCACATTTGCAAGTAGCAACAATGTTAACACCGTATGTAGCGTCATAACTTTCAAATGAACAGAGGGAATTTTCATCATCCCTGAGGGGGTAATTTGTTCATTTTAGGTCTTCCGTACCTGTAAAAAGACTGTAAACTAGTCCACCGTGCTATTTTATATTTGCCTACATTTTGTACTGTTGGGTAAAAAAAAAATCCTGTATTTTTCTATGTTCAACTTTTTAATGTTTCTTTAATTTACTTCATATGTTAATAAATTGTTGAACTACTCTCAAGCTCATTTTTCAGTACAAATGTTTTACAACTGGCAGTTTAAAAAAAGTTTTGAAAGAATATATATATTTTTTGGATAATATTCGAGATCGGACAATATGTAAAACTAAATCAATTATCGTTTTTCTCTTTTTTTTTTGCCCTCTTGCCTAGCTCTATCTGCAACTAGAGTATAAGCACCAGCAATCGTCGCTGTTCCCAAAGAGCAGAGCGACTATACCCCTGTATTGTTGTATGCTCTGTTTGGATGTGTTGCTCATCTGTCTGTGTTAAAGCATAGCCATTGTGTGAAGGTTTACAATTACCATAACATCTACACTGAAAAAAAATAAAAAAGAACCATTAATGAGTTCATTTTTTGAGTAGTGAACTGAACTTTGAACTAGTTGGCGTAGAAAACGAACGTTCCCATCGCTGCTGCCAACAACATATTGCGGGCCATGACGCCCACTAGCCAGAGGCTGAGCTGTATTGTATTTGTTTATGAAGTAAACAAGTGACAAGAGCACAATTAAGTAACATTTCCTGTTGCTTACCTTCTGTAATATGTGAGAACTCGGTGAGCCTCTGTACTGTAGGTCTTCGCAAACAATAAGAACAGGAATACATTTAAGTTGTTACTAGCTGTCCACGGCCCCCTTTTGGGTCCCAACCCAGCAGTTGAGAATCCCTTATTTCAAAGACGAGGGAGGGATAAAACCATTCAAGAAACATTTTCATATGGTTTGTTCATATTGCACATTTTCACCTGTCGTGGGTGGAATGTATCCCCTGTGATAAACAGGGGTTCACTGTACTCACACAAACTTGGACTCAATTCTTAATTGACCACCTGTGTAGTCTTGAGTTCAAATACATGTCTCGAGCATCATGTTACATGCTCCTCTCGCATTGTCGCCTTTTGCTCTGTTGCTATCAGCCCTTCTTTTATCAGGGAGTCTCGGCGGTGGCGTGTCTCTCAGTGGCTAACCACCGGCGAGTCATTGGCCGCCTCACACGCCTCACCTTGGCGCCATGCGTTTGGCCACGTGGGATGATAAAAGGGCCCCATATTCATTGACTGGAACACGCGTATTCCCAAAACCTTGAGACATTTTTCAACCCGATGGCTTTCAAGCCCTCAGTGGTGAAATGAAGTAGGTCAGTTGGAGAAGTGCAAGGCAGGGGGAGGGAGAGGCGGCAAGAACATAATTATCTCATGTTAGATTTACACTGATCATTTTTACTAATCAGAATTTTTTTTCACATATTAAACTCTAAGTCGCACATACATTTCAGGCCTCATTTAACGAGACTTTACAAGAATGTTTGAAGCTCCAAAGCTTAAACATTAAAAAGGGATTTTCCTTTTTCCCTTTACCTGACTGTGTATGACTATAGTAAATTCTGCTGTGTTTAACTGCAAAAGTATTTAGTTTCACCTATTCTAAAAGGCAAGGAATTGGATAGGCCTACTCTTTTATGATACAATCATTGAGATGTCACGATGTAATTGGAACATCCTTGGAAGAACAGCGAACAATCCCCAAAAATGTAGCTTGGTGTGTGAAAAAAGGTGGAGGGGGCAAACTCCTTGGCAGAGGTAATAAAACGGGAAGAAAAAGCAAGCAGCGTGTTGTGTTTGCAGGAGGGATGGAGTTAAAAACAAACAACTTTAAAGAACCAATTTCCTTGCAATCCATCAGTGAGTCCACGTCGATGTGATTGATAAACTGCTAATTACAAAATCAATGGCTATGAATTTTCACAGCTGTCAGAGAGGGGGGCTCCCGGGAGAATGATTTCCCAGAGACCTTGTTCTAACGTTGCGGACACCCTCCTGCTCTTCCTCTTCACCCCCCAGCCCACCTCGTGACCAATGCTCTGCTGCCTAAAAGCATTTTAATTTTGTAGCCTGGACAAAACAAGGTGGGGGGGGCGGCTAGTGACCCTAGCGGGCATTGATCAGAAAGGGGGGGGGGGAGTCTCGTCAAAAGGAGCCTGTCAATAGCAGGGGCTGTCTTCACATTGGGACAAACGAGCTCTATCGCGGCCTGATACTCATTCCATTCGACTTAACACATTTTATTGACAGCCACTGTGCTCCTAATGAAATGCTAAATTTATCTCCAGTGGCTGCTGTGCCCTGCAGCTACTGTTATGGAGATAGCGGAGGAGAAATACCACAACTCAGAAGGTGTTCAATTAAAAAGCCCCCTCCTTTCCATGCCTCTTTCTCGTGCACTGCCCTTATCTTCTCCCCATCTGTGCAGCTCACGCTCCAAACGAAAGGTTACACGCTAAAACTATATTCATATACAAAAGGGAGAAATGTCATCTAGGAAACTGTTGGCCAATACCTCAGTTTCATTGTGTGGTCAGCATAGACATTGGCCAAGTAAGAAAATTGTCAAATCTACCAAACGTAAACATAAAATATATTGAAGCATAAGTTTATTTGTTAATGGGTTTCAGACTGTTGAATATAGTCTAGTGTATGAACAAGTACAATTTAAAAAAACTTTATGATTGTGAACTAAATTAAACCTTTATATTATTTTTTTATTTAAAAAGAATTATACAATGTTACATTTAAAAAAGTGTGTGTGCGCGCAGTCAAACAAAAACCGTGACCTAAAATAATTCACTGCAGTTATTAGTGGTAATCATCAAATAATATACTTTTACCAAAAAAATACACCCAAAATAGTATATATTTAAAATACATATTAGATTTGATTAGTTAAAAAAATGAACTCCTAAGTACCAGTGTGCGTGCGTTGTTAATGGCCCACCTGAGTTGGCAAGAGCAATGGCCTTGAGGGTGACAAACTCCTCCTTCTCCACTTTGAGCTTCTTGTATTTGCGGACCAGCTGCAGGATGGACACGTAGAGGTCAAGCAGGCCCGTCAGCCGTGAGTGCTCCTCGTCCATGATGTAGTCTTCGGCGTACACCAGCTCGTCCTCGTAGGGAAGCGAGCGAAACACGATGCTAAGGATGAGGATCTCCATCCAGGCGCTCTGCAGCAGACTCATCTGGTCTCCCAGAGACAAAGTGGAAAAGCCTGGAAGGAAACCAGGGCCAGGAATAAACAAATACATTTTGAACCACAATGGTGCTCAGTAGAACGCAAGCTCTGCCATTTAGTGTGACCGCGAATTGCATGCAGTAAATAAAAGAGCATTGACCTCCTGCAGTATAACCGAACTCTTGTCATTAACAAACATGCATTGGTGGAGGTAAACACCAACAGGTTTTTTTTTTTCCCCAAAAGAAATTGGTGGTCAAAAATGAAGCTCAAGGTTGAGTGCAAACAGTGGCACACATTGGAAAGCACTGCTTAAATTTAAATTAAGGAACACAGGAAGGTCCTCTTTGAAGCAGGTGTCAGGGCGTTTGAGTGGGCTTTACTGTGTGCGAGGACAGCAAATCGGCGCAAAGGTCTGGGATGCACAAAGCCAGGTGGTTACACCTCGTATCCTGTCAAACTTGCACTGGTGAGCCGGGGATTAGCGCTTGGACGAGTTCTGGTTGCAGAGGTTGAGGACATGACACACGCATGCGTGCAGGAGGAAGAAGGTGATGAGGGGGGACGTACACACAAATCTTCACAAACTTACTCAAACGCGCGCCGCCGAGGAAAAGAGACGCACAGGGAAACACGGGCCTGCCAAAATGCACACACGAGGACAGCAAGCATGGGGGTCGCATGGTTGAACCCCAGACTCAAGACAAATCTACTTGAACAGCAGCTGGATGGGCTCAAATTGGCTCAGGTGCATCAAACCTCTAAGTCACAACTATACAACCTAATGTTGCCCTGTGAGAAATTCAAAAGAATCAAAAAAAGAGTTCATCTAAAAAGAGAAAGATTTTAAAGTCTATTTCCCTCGATACTAGGCAGCAATAAACTGTCAAGACTACACCCCCCATGCGACCCACCCTTTCCCTCCCTCCGCCTCTTGTGCCTGCAGGCGGCCCATTCTGACAGCATATTAGGCTCTCCAGCTCCACCCATGATTAACATGATTGCTTTTACAAGTTCGCTGTTGCCATGCCACCTGCCACTGCGTGATTAAGAAGCGATAGATTACAGTATTGACCCGAGCCGCTCAACACATCTATGCCCTGCATTTTCTCTGAAAATAAATGATCACACTTCGGGGCCGCCACAAGCCCTTGTGTTTATCTGTGCCTGCCCAGGACAACAAAGAACACACACACTAACACACAAACAAACGGAAGTAAACGCCATGATGTGGAAGCAGCAAAAAAAGAACCAGAACCCAGCAGAGTGGTACCTGTGTTCAATTCCCCTTATCGTGGTGATGACCACTGCAGGGCGAGAGCTGCAGGATACATTAATTAAGAGATTGAGATCAGAATGTGCGGGCCTTCACATTTTGAAGGGGAATCAATAGTCGGCAGAATAGAGTGCTAACGGTCCGGCAAAACTGGTCGGAGGGCTGGCGAATTAGACCACACAAACAACTGCTGAAAGCACTCCAACTACTTCACTATTATCAGTGGAAGCAATAAACCATGGTTTGTAAAAGCCTATGCCATTAAACATATTTGGGGTGAATGTTCAAATGCTTTGTCGTGTTATTTCCTTGTCTGCATGCGTGTCTATTAAGCTGAACAGAATGCGGACTGGCCAGAGGATAACTGTCATCCGAGCACAGGGGCCCTCTTGATGGCCGCGTCAGGTTGGCATCGCAATCACAGGCAAAGCCCTGTCGAGCCTTTTAATGGCAAAGAGGGATGAAGCGGAACTAAAGCGCCGCTCCCAACGTGACAGCCCGTGTGAAGGCCTCGTTCGGTTCTTGTTGAAGAGGCGTTAGAGTTATACAGCGCGCAGTCCTCAGCCATATGCACACAGCCCAGCAGCCTACAATTACCTTTGACGCTAAAAGTCCTTAAATTTAATCCACTGTTGTGAGATGGAGAGGTGGTGTTTTCCCGCTGCTCCATCCGTTCTCTTCAGGGCCTAAATTATCGCTCCAAATGGAATCTCGTGTCGTTGCCTTGCCTTTTTCCACTCAATTTAATCGAGTAACGAAGTGACTTCCCGACTCCGCAGGTCACAAAGCGCTCCGGCCGCCGCACTCTGAAGGTGGCCCGGTTAAGTGCCGCCAGAGTGGGTGATTTCCTCTAATGAAATATCAATATTTACATCTTCATTTCCAGCCCACTGCTGATAGTGAGGTTTGACCAAACATGACACGATATTGACCAAATCAGAGAGGCCTGTCTGCACACTTGAATGCCCTTTTCCACTCCACTTCTGAGTGCATTTAAAAGTCCCACACAGCCAAAATAATAATGCTAATAACAAAGCACAGCTTTATGGTGTGCATTTAGCTCGGAAAGGGATTTTCATTTTCAAGATTACACTATGTCAAACATGTTCATGACGACCATTGACATATTCACTTCCATCAAGTTTCAAAAAAAGATTGCAGCTGACAGAGCTGAACTGCATTTTCCTCAGAAGGTTGGGGATAAGAGTAGCGATGAGGCAAAAAGCCCCAAAACCAAAAAACCATCACCTCTGCCTTTATCTCACCAGTGGGCCTCAACAGGAGGGGGAAGCTCAAACCCATAGACGGCCAACTCAAGCCTCTCAGAGATTAATCACAAACGGTTTCGTATACCAGAGGACGGGATGGTCCAAAATGAAATGATGGAGATTTCAGTCGAGCTGGAGCTCATATTCTATTAATTTATTATTGTTTCCCTCTCCCTGAGGGCCATTAGCGCGGGTAATAAAAAGAGATGTAATTACGAGGCACGGTGCCCCCCTCCAGCTGCAGCCCCCTCGTAACTCACCCTCAATCAGACAACAGAGAGGAGCGAGTGAGTGAGGGAGGGAAGGTAACAAAAATGGAAGCAGAGTGAGGGAGTGAATTGTCGGATAAAAGAGAGAAGATACAGGGCAGAGAGGAGGCAGATAAGGACAAGGGAAAAGGAGCAAGAGCATAAAGTGAAAGGGGACCAGAGCGCGGGGGGGGGTAATGGGAGATAGACAGTCATTCTGGCTGGACAGAGGCTGATCTATCATAGCCAGCTATCAGAAGGACAAGCAGGCCCCGAAGACTTGTGCCCGGCAGCAATCTCACCTCAGCCAAGGCAAGTGTTCTCTGGGCTCCAGTTGGAGTCAAACTGCCTCTAACTGGGCCCCAGAGGTTCTGCACAGCTTTTTTTTTTCCACCACTATATCCTCAAACTGAGCAGAGGGATCATGCTTTGAGACACTTAGTTTATATCAAAGCTTGCCATTTCAGATGACACTTAAAAAATAAAATACATCTCTGATTTGTATAGAACTCTCAAATCTGCCAGACCGCGGTGGAAGATGTATAAGCAATACCACTGAATGTAGGAGTATGTGGACCATGATTCTTCTTGAGTGGACAAGGCAACATCAGGATTAATAGCAACCTGATAATAAAATGTGGCAGTTGACAGAATTTTACCTATAGTCAACCCGACGCACAGAAATGTTCAACAAGCGTTCCCTATAGACATATCATATTGGATGCAATTGTTGTGTTGAAATTGTGTCATACTGTCTGAAATAATCTAGTTTATTTTCACCTTTAATACCGTTTTTTTTAAGAGTCCTCTTTCTGCCTTTTTTCAAGGTGATAACCAACCAACCCATTATCCCATTGTATGTATTACATAAGAGAATGGGTGATTTGACCAAAACCCTGTGAACATTATGGGGTTAGAGAATGTTAAATACAGTAATCCCTTTTGTTTTAATCTGCCCCCCATGACCTCCTGACCCCAGAATTGGAAGACTTTAGCCCTCTCCGGGGTCCCGCCTCCCAATCTCAATGTTAGATATCGTTGTTTGGCTCCTGAAAAAAAATAGCCTTTAATCATTACCATAATTACACATAATTTATCTCTTCAGCCATGAAGCGCCACAGTTTAATGAGGGATGACGCAGCGTTGACGATCTCTTGAAGGCATACTACCATCACCTTCAGGAATTTCTGACGGTTCAGCATCAAGCACTTTCAGCACAGACAGAAAAGGGATTTTTACACTTGCAGAGTTTATATACATATATATATATATATATATATATAGTTAGTAATAGTAATTGACGAATGAAAACAACATTTCAAGATTACCTTTAATGACTGGGAGCATTTCCGAGGCGTGCATTGTGCAAAACAACATCGGTTTGGCTAAGCACACCCGAGCAGCTGCGAGAGAATTCAAGATCAACGAATCCATGGTTCGCAAGTGGAGGAAGCAGGAAAACGAGCTTCGCCAAGTCAAGGAGACGAAGCTGAGTTTTCGCGGAAAAAAAAGAAAAAGAAAACGCGGAAACAAGGCGAGGTGGCCCGAGTTGGAAGACCAACTCGAGCAATGGATTAATGAGCAAAGAATAACTCGGGGCTTGCCATCATTGCGGGAGGCTTGACGAATCGGTGTAAACAGGGCGTTCAAAGTGAAGTTGTGAGCGGCGTGGAAGCGATGGATGACAGATGGCGAACACAGCTTTACTAAGACTAGGAGGCAGCGCCGGGCGAGTTACGCCACAATTTGTGAATGGATGGTGGATGCTGGGGCTAACGTGTCTGCTTGCACTCTTGTTCGAGCTTTCGCACGGCAACGAGACTGACTCGAACCTGGCGTGTTTGATTGAGAACTTGCCCAGCTGTTCATTTCGGATACAGAAGATGAGGACTTGGATGGATTTGTGGATGAGGATTGATAAAAAAAAATAACGTGAGTACATTGTTAAATACTTCAATAAAGTACAACCGAACTCAAACATTGTTTTAGCGTGCATGCATGCTACCGTATGTTTTAAGCTAGCGTATGTTTTACCATGCCTGCGTCCAACAATACGGTGCGCCTTATGTATGCGTGTAATACAGAAATAGACCCCGTAACTGAGACTGCGCCTTTTAATACGGTGCGTCCTATGGTCGTGAAAATACGGTATGTAGTACTTGCATTTCCCACTACAAATGACAGGATTGCCTGTGGTTGGTGTTTGTTTGGCTTTTATTTAATGCAGAGAGTAGCAGTTGTCTATTATGCTACAGGGGTAAGGCATTTATTGGATGCACCTTTATTCAAACAAATACATTCATTCATTCCTCTTCCGTACTGCTTATCCTCACTAGGGTCGCGGGCTTGCTGGAGTCCATCCCAGTTGACTCTGTGCGAGAGGCGGGGTACACCCTGAACTGGTCGCCAGCCAATGGCAGAGCACATATAAACAAACAACCATTCACACTCACATTCACACCTACGGGTAATTTAGAGTCTTCAATTAAGTCTGCATCTTCTCCCCGTGCCTGCGTGCACTCCGGTTTCCTCCCACATGCCAAAAACAAGCTCGCTAGGTTGATTGAAGAGTCTAAATTGCCCTTAGGTGTGAATGTGTGCGCGAATGGTTGTTTGTTTCTATGTGCCCTGCGATTGGCTGGCAACCAGTTCAGGGTGTACCCCGTCTCTCGCCCAAAGATGGCTGGGATAGGCTCCAGCACGCCCGCGACCCTTGTGAAGATAAAGCGGAACGGTAAATGGATGGATGCGTGGGTGGCATATATTGTATTTATTCAAGTGGACGGTGGAATCGGGTCACAGTTACAGTATATTAAAGCCGAAGCCATTGTTTGAGGTAAAACGTTCAGAGGTTTTGTGTTTCAATTGTGAGGCGAATGGATAGATAGCGTAAAAGATGTGTGTGGGGTGACAGTAACATAAATATTTCCAACACATATTCCACCCAATTGTGAAAACATTCCAGCTCAAATTTAAGTATTCCGAAGCTCCAAACAAAGACTCTGTAGGCTTCCAGTCCAGCTGTCATTATGATGGGGGTGTACCTGCTTATATCTCCGAAACAGCAAAACAAAAGCCTCCCCCATCCCACCCTGGCAGACCTCCCCATTCTGGGGTTGCATCCTCCTGACTGTCTGCCTGCTTCTGATACACTGCGTCCCATCTCAGTCTCCCTGTAGCTTTTCCACCTTCCAGCAGCTCTTTTCCTGTTCAGGTTCAGCCCTCAGCATGCACCTGATTGCTCAATCTATCTTTATCTCCTGTGTTGAAGCCTACATCAGAGGCTAAATTGAATATACTAAGAGCTGTCTGTTGATGTCTATATTTAATAAAGTGCACTGATGAGGTGCTGATTTATTGCTGGCCAGCATTCACACTCTATTACAAGGAGATTACGCAGCTTGAGTGGGATCAGGCCGGCAACTGAGTAAGTAGATTTCACAATTTAATGGCAAAGAGAAAACAAGAGTCCTGTGGGGGAGGGGGGTGGGATTGGGTTTTTTCTTATGGTGGAGGGCTACAATGATGCTAACACGACAACTTACAACACGACATCGCTGTTGTCTGCACGTTAACTCCTAACACGCCAGGCGGCTGTCAGTCAAATGAGGAGCTGATAGAGGAGGACGAGTTTATAGAACAAACTCAAAAGAAAGACCCAAGGAATTTGGTGTCATTCTCATACCAACATATGCAATTACATATGATGAGGTCATTATTTCTTTGGGATGATATCAGCGTGATGCAACAACCTATATTGTATAGGTCACATTCTAGAACAAAAGTACATTTTATTGCTTAGGAGCAAGGCAGCGGCTGCAGCAGAGTGTCAATGTTTGCTTGGCCCTTTAGCCTTCCGACAATTCCCAGGTGAAAACACTCCAGCTTGGGAGTCGGCAAACACCGAACAACAAGCCCCTCCTGTATACATCGCATGCATAGCGGGTTTTACATATGAGCGCATGACATTCCCATAGTGGGTGGGAAGGAATTCAGGGTGGAACATGGAGGTCAGGGGTCACACTCACCTCCCGTCGCTCCTGAAGAAGACAGCAATGTCAAAGTAGTAAACAGATTCTACCACACTGTAGCTATGGATATACGGAGTTCCCTGCTACATTAAAGCTCTTGCACAAAGTGAAATGCAGCTTTATGGGATGCAAGGTGACAAGATGGGTGGACGGTGGACTATATGTATGTCAAAGGTTGTTAGCACCTACAGGAGCAAGTAGTCATCTGTCAGCATCCCCCTAACACTGCAACTAATGACCCTGTCATCCTTAGGCAACAGCCGTGTTAGACTCTCCTGCATGGCGCTATTTGGAGCAGGACTGTAGTACTAGACGAGAATATCCCCAGTGATTACCAGTTAATCAAATACACACCGAATGGTGACGTGGCACTTGATAACTCCCTACTTCAATAATGGGTTCTTTTTGTTTTCTTGATAGAAATAAGCTAAAGCATAAATGCATAAAGACCACTGAATAAAAATGTAAACAAACAAATAACATTACAACACACCTAGTAAAAGGTAATATCTAAACTCATTACAAAGTTTTTATATCGTGTGTTTTGCACCTCATTACATGTGCGTCATTCAACACGGGGGGGAAACTTTTGGGCCAGTTTTCAGGAGTTCAAAATTGTTACATTTGGCCTTTAGTTATTGGCCTATCTGTCAGTGGTCTAATCAATGTGGTCTAGTTCATAATGAACTGTTAATCTTTTTAATTCCATTGCCTATGGCCTCAGAAATCTATCAGAATGCAATCACCCTCCTGCCCCCCTTTCTTTTTTGGTCCCGCAGCACACTGCAAACGCATGGTACGCTACCCTGGGGTTGCTTTCGTGCATGGAGAGTTAGCGCATGGAGTGGCAAAACCACTGAACCGTCTCTGATCAGGTTCAGCCATGTACAACTCAATTATGTTGCTATTTCATGGCCAGAGGACACCCGCTGTGCTAATACAGACGTGTGGCAGACAAAGCACTCAGGGACCAGTCGTCTTTATTTTGCCAACTTGTGTGTAAAGAATGAGAAGTTATAAGATAGCACATACAAAACAGAAGCAAGCAAGTTATTTGAAATCAGGCCAGAATAATCTACTTGGGAGTCTACAGTACTGCAGGTACTGCACATTGTTTAGCAGAAGACACTCTGGCTTACTGCCTTAGGTTTTGGGTTAAATGATCATTACCGCCGCATTTGGAATGACACAAATCCCATTATCATTATGCATCTATGCAATGTGCAATATGTGTTTGTATAATCTGATTATCACAACACTCAACACTGTCACTGTCAGAAAACCTAGTTAAAGTGTACATAGTCTAAAATACAGCAATGATACTTCTCTATGAGTGTTTTATTTTATTCAAATAAGACCACTGTGTGGCCTTATCTCGGGAAATATTCTGTATTTTAAACATAATGGACTGGGCTAGAGTCTATATACAGTAGGTCATATAATTGCACACTCCAGAAACCAGCCTGATCCAGGTTTGAGCTTAGCTCCAACTCTCCAATTTTTGGGACTGGACAATGAGAATGCGTGTTACCAGGTCACCCGAGGTCGAGTCCTGAGTAAGCTTCTTGGTTAAACGCTCAGTCTGCTGACCGTGCACGGCGCATGGGGAGTTATCCAAACAGTTTAGATGCACAACGGGCCAGGGCTGAGGCCAAGGGCCGGGAGCATATCCATTGGTAATCTCCTTACTATCAGATCTGTAAGTGATTAATACCCTACCTTCTGAGAAGTACTTAAGACCTTTTCAGCACAAAATGCACCTGCCATAGCTGACTTGACTTTGATGAAAATAAATAAATTCCAATGACATGTACTGTATCGTTTCACCTGTTTTGGACATCTTGCATAATAGTACCAGTGTTTGTGCGAGAAAGGACAGACAGACAGAAGAGGTTTTGAAAGTGAGAGAGAGGTGCACATTCATTAGTCTTTTGCCCCTTCTCGAACACCGCTGTGATGTTATAGAGTTATGGGGGCCAAGCTAAAGATCAAGGAGAATCTGCGTGGCTGGCAAAAAAAAAAAATTTGTTTTTGTCAAAATCATAGCAAACCTCTTACAGGAAGCAAAATCTCTGCTGACGTGAGGTGCGCTGTGTCCTTAATTCGACAGCCTCTTATAACCTAACACCTCGTCTATGGGAATGTCTATGGGCCGAAGAGGAAACACGATTATGCCCATCAATAATTCAACGAGTGTGTGTGCCTGTGCTGAGTGTGCGTTCATGTGGGCATACGCGTGTCTGCGTGTGATATGATGTGTTGTTTGAGTGGGCAAGACCCCAACTTTACTCTATATCTCCCTTGTGATTACAACATGCAATGGCAGCAGGTCAATGCGTTCCCCTCTCCATTCAATGTCGGGATTTTAGATGCACTCAATTGATTTGTTTCTTGCACAGCTATGTCCATTTCACACACCCTCCACGCCACACGCCCTGTGGCGTTGTGAGCTTCTCTCATTAATTATCTGTGTGAGTGTGTGGGCACATTATATTCGTATAGCATGAAACAGAGGATAGGAAAGAGAATAGGAAAAATCAGGCAGAGCAAAGTGGTTAAAATAGCAGAACAGGAGATTATACCTGGGATGTGCTTGGCCCAGCCAATGATGACAACCAGCTCACGGTCAGCCAGGTCGCACAGCGTGGTGAGGGCCTTTATGTCGCTCTCCGGCATGGTGGGGTCAGGCATGGCGTAGATCTTCTCTGGCTCTGCCACCAACAAGTGAGATACTATCTTTGTGACTGAGGGTAGAGGAGAAAAGGAGGGCAGACAAAACAAAATAGGTGTTAAATGCGTTATCATTAAATAAGCTCCATGAGCTGAAACACATCCTTGTGAGGAATTGTGTACGCAGTCAAATGAAGGTTTACAAATCTCTTTTGAAACAAAACAGAAAATATGGGGCACTATTGTCCTTGAGCTCATGAATAATACCGGCCCACATTTCTGACCAATAAACTCAGACCTGCTCGAACAACGGACAGAGAGGGGAATGTTATTTAGCCTCAAATTTTGCTTAACCTTTACCTGATTGCTGGCCTGGCACAGGAGGGGCGACGGAGAAGGGAGACAAGGGGCTAGTGACGGGGCAGTACTCACGAGGCTTTTTGGTAGGAGGGGGGAGCGCCAAGCCCAAGTATGGGTTGTTTTCAGTGTCCAACCTCCTCTTGTACTTCTGTCTGCCCCCTCGAACTCGATCCAAGCGAACCCCTATGGAGGACAAATTGAGAAGACCACAAAATAGACACAATCAGCATCAAGCACATTCGCAGAAAAGTTTGGCAAAATATAAATTGAAACTGGTATGTTACAGATTACACTGGGCAGGTTTAAGTACGTGTAAACCACTACTCTGAGGGATGGTTGGGGCTCCAGCTTTGAAAAAAACCCCATAAAATGACTGCATGGGGCTGTAAAAGTGTGCGTGTGTTTAAGCATGCATGTCAGTAGGTGTGTGGATATGTCAGAGGAAAGCCTGTGTTCCCATATGTGGTCCATGCCTGGCTGGTCTACTGTGACACAGCTGAGCCCAGAGCAGGTCTAAACATATGAATATTTAACGCAGGGTCAATGATCTCACAGACTGGCCCTCTAATTATTTAGCTTTCGGATGAGACGTTCTGCATACTAATTGGCTCTTTACTTGTTTGTGCATGAGCGAGAGCTCTGGCGTGTGTGGTCCTTAAGATCCAGTAAAAGAAACGTGACCAGCCGACGAGTCAATACACTGTCCCCCCACACACAGTGAAAAAAACATCCGCTGTCATACTCCCCACAGATAACTAGGTATTGCTTCCTCGTAAAAGACCCTTATTTCACCCCTCTTTCAGTGGAGCAGCAACAGAGCCTTATCACCCCCAACCACACCTAGGGGTCCGGGTTCCACACCGATACTGTAAATGTCAAGCCGGCCTCATCATAACATGAGTTATTTATTGTCTCATTATTTGATAAGAATGTTTCTATTTGGATGTATTTTCTATTCTATTCATTTTCACCATAGTTAAAGTACTTAATCTACGTTGTTCTATTTATTTGATATGACCAGCCAGATATTCACTTATTCAATGCAAATGTATGCAAACCTTTATCCTGCATCCCCATATTTGTACCAGGCTGTCACTGCTTCCACCCAGCCTAAACATCCCTGATATCTTAATCCTGTCAAGAGGGAAAATCCCTTCAATTTACCTCCTATGCATAAAGCAACCTCCAAACAAATTTAATACTAAAGGGTGGATGAGAAGAGGCTCAATGAAATGCGTGTGGTGGGGGGGGAAGAGTTAATTTGTCAGCCGGCTACGTCCTCCGAACGAACAACACCGCGAGCCGGAGCACTTCCTTGATGATTTCATCACTTTATAACACGAAGGACAGTGTCAAACCTGGCCATTGTGTGGCCACTGCAAATGAGCCTAATACAATTTGCCCATCAGCAAATGCTATTGGAGAAGATGAGTTTGGATGAGTCCCATGCATGGCGATTGGCTCTCACACACTCTATGTATGAAATGGAAAATCAGAAGTGCCATTTACCAAAAAGGGATTCAAGGGTGGATTTATGCAAAATATATTCTTGATTTTTTTTGCACTTATATTGCCGTGGCTGACAGCTACCCCACATGGGTGGAGTCGTAAAGTGTATTGTCATCCAACTGTAAAATAGAGATTTCTTCCACTTATATAAATTATTTGATTCCCTAGGAACACAAATCTGATTAGGATTGTCTTTCAATTTCCTGACACTGACAACCCACTAACCTAATTACCCCCAATTCCCAACAGAGACTCATCCTTCCCAGCAAGACACAGGGAATAATCTGATGGCAACTATACCTGCACTTTACATGCACACTCACTGACAGCTTTCACTTAACAACCATCAAGTCAAGAAATACTAATGATTTTTTTTAAAGCATGTAATCTCTTACTGTGTCCTTGGAATCGTTCAAACAAACAAAACAAAAACAAAAAAATCTATCTATCTATCTATCTATCTACCCACTTGCCGCTGTTTATTACAGCCAATGCCACAGCCATGGAAAATTCCTCTCATGGTCCAATGTGATGTCACCACTTTCTACAGTTTCTTGCGGCTCACCCGATGAACCCGACCGCTGCCAGGTGGCCGCACTCCCGTTCCCTATGATCCTTTCGACCAGTTGAGTCACGTGGCTGTGTGAGCCGGTGTAACGCCTGCATTTGAAGGTAGCCGGGTGCCTCTTTTAATTAGAGCAGTCTTGGTCATAATTAACAGATGCTGACAGGAATTAAAACTTGGCACGATCCAGCCTCATTTTACTGTCCAAGAGGGCCAGAGACGGACGGGCACCGGAGAGGAGAAGGGCCATTAAGAGCAGCTAGAACTGACTCATTCACTCCCACTGCCAGGCACTATGGACAGAACATTACAGGGGCCTTTGTGAGGGTTATACTGTATGTCCCCTTGGTGGCCCTCAGCTGTAAGTGGTCTGACTCTGCTGAGCTCTCTCCACAGTAAACAGTAGGTGTGTTATAAATGTGCGAAGGGATTTAACTGCCACCTCATCTAAAGTCATCTCACTCTTTTATGGCCCGCCTCACAGCACGGCGAGGCTAGCAGAGGTTGAGCGCGGGTATCATCTCTTCAAAGCGGGGTGCTGGGGGAGAGGGCTTTTGGCCAAGGCGGCTGGCATTTGTGCACGGATTAGCACAGGCCTTAGGGTGGGGGCTGGGGCCAGCTGACCTGCGGCTCCTCTTTCTCTCCAAAAACAATAATAATCCCCTTCCAAGCACACTCCTACAAAAGAGCCTGTCTTCACTCACTTTGTACGGCCAACCATGATAGGGGCCCTTATTTTGAGGCTCTCACCTGTTCTGTGTCTCTCTCCCTGGGGAAAGTGTCAGGATGTCTGGGATGGTTGGCAATGCCAAGGGGGGCTTAGGCAGACCCTATTTTAGCTGGGAAAATCAGAAGGCCACATGGCAAGGCATGGTGAACCTCGCCTTTCAAGGAAGCCGCCCTGCTAAACTGCCGTCAGCACTATTTCCAAAGGCCCCCGTTGCCAGTGGTGCGTGCTCGTCAGTGTGTTGCAGCATTTTTAATCACGAGCAGTGATGAGAGAAGGAAGCACACTGACCCTTCCACATATTCAAACCCAAGGGTCTGCCACACTGACACCCTTGTCACGTAGTCCATTTACAGGTTAGCTAGACGTTCCCGGGTGAGTTGACATCCCTGGCCCTACTGCTGACTGAAAATACTAAATGGTACTTCAATTACACATTACACTAACACAACAGCAGTAAAACTGAGTTATTGTACATTAATAGGTCAGTGCACTCATAACTAGAAATTACTATTACAACCACTCAAGATTTTTTATTTATGCCTCTGATGAACTTGTCTCGTCAACGACACTCAGTTATGTCGAGTACATTAAACATTTTAATGCATAGAACTAGTTCAATTTTTCATCAATTCGGAACAATGATGTTACTTTATGTACTTTCAATATTTGTATTGGCTCATGAAAGCATTTTTAAGATTTTAGTGCTGAAATTTCTGCCTCTCAGTAACAGTGATGTCACCCATTCACTTTTGTGATTATTTGTGCCCTTATAGACCTTTATCATGTAAAACTATACATGTGCCTTGATTGTACTGTGGCTATTTCATATGCAACTGTGTAGTATTAAACGTATCTGTGTTGGGTTACACACCAGCAGAGACACTTTAATTGACCATTTCTGCTCTTTTGTGTGCGACCGAGTAAGTATCGGATTTGTGTGTGTGAGTAAGCGAGAGGGAGAGGAAGTTGGTGCAAAGAGCAACTGTCACTGAGCGATGTCAACGTAATCTCTCAATAGTATCTTGTCTTCTCCCTTGCTCTAAGCTCTGACCCGTTTCAATTGATCAGAGGAAAAACCTGTTGCCTCTTAACATTTGATTTTTCTATTGATCACTTCCTCCTTTATACAGTGGGAGTGAAAGTACAGCGACTCAACACAGGCTCTGAGCAGCTGATGAAAACCACTTTCTTTTCCACCATGTGCGGCCAGAGGTGGGTAAAGTAGCCAAAAATTGTACTCAAGTAGGAGTTCCATTACTCTGAATGAAAATGACTCATGTAAAAGTAAAAGGTAGTCCTCCAAATAATGACTTGAGTAAAAGTGTTTTCAGAGAAGGAACTCCTCAAGTACTGAGTAACTGGTGAGTAACTTTTGAACGTCAAATAAGCAAAAATAGAAAAATGGGAATTTACAAATGTAGATATTGCCAAAAAATATCACTTTAGCTAAAACAACAAAATATTTTAAAAACGAATCTAAGGCAAATTGAGCCACAAGAAATGGTCTTCAATTAACTTTCTTTGTTCCCACTCATGAAACAAATAGCACAATAGGCCCACCAGGCAGACACTGCACAGCAAACTGCAACATGTTTTTTCAAGTTACAAGTTTCGTTCCTGTAGTCTGAAATGTGGACATTTTTTTTTAGGCAGTTAATGACAGATGACATAGCTGTTCTTTTTCGTAGTCTGTAAGGCAAACAGATTGAATGTGAGGCCAAAGGTATTCTGCCTCTTCTATGTGTTGCACATCATTGTTTCTGCCATGCTTCAATAAACTAGTCACATTGAAAATGTCACTTTTGCGGAGACTTGGTGTGCAGTCCTGTGATTGCCTAGCTCCGTTTGATTGGCGAAATGGAGTCAAATGTCGCTAGTGGTAACATCGGATTGGTGAAACAGTCATGTGACAGCACCCGAGGCAGACGTCTCTTGGACAGGCCCCTCCCCAAAAAACAAGAGCTCACAAGAGCAATTACAGATAGATACAAATGAAAGTCACAAGTCCAATGTAGTCCAACGTAACAGAGTAAAAATGGTGGTTTTACTTAACCTTTCCTTAATACAAGTGCAAAGTACAATTTATCGATGAGTTACTGAATTAAATGTACCAGCGGAAACGTAGTGCATTCCTACCCACCTCTGTGTGCGGCACACTGTCATCTGTACTACCTTAGACACGGCATGAACCAAACCTTTTAACAGTTGTGAGAACAAGCTTAAGTTTATCTGATGTCATTATTTTTTATTGTTTTTGTTTTTCTTCCTTAGAGGGTCATGGGGCAGTGCTGCACCTTTGTTGGAGCAGTAAAGTTATAATTAGGTGATTTTCCATTGGCACACAATGTGACCTTTCTGCCGTAATGAAAGTAAGTGGCAACCACAGTCACATGAGTGGTAGCTGTTTCCACACTCGGGCCTGAGCATGGCGTTGAGCTGGCGGCTTCATAGAGCTTACGATGGACGCTGACCACGTGTCTCTATTTCCATTTCGTTTCGGTGACACTTTTAAATGGCCTACCTTAAAGCAAGCCTTATGTATTTTTAAAAAATATATATGCGACATCTCTTTGCTAATGATGACAATGACGTAATGCTTTTCATTGAGATCTGAGACAATAATCAATGGAGTATGATGACAGATGTAAATGTTTCATTTGTATTCTAAGATTGCGCTGAATGCAAAGAAGCGTTCATTTGAACCTCTGGCATCGCCGAAGTCTGCATATTTGAGTTTTACACTCTTTTTACTCTGACTTGACACTGGTCATTCATCTATAGCCATGACTACATATTTTTGTAGTCTCATACTCTCCAAGATGATATATTGGCATCAATTTTTCATCAGATAGTAATGCGATTACTCTGTCTTTCTGGCACTAAGGCTTTATCTGGCTGCATGCAGTCCAGGGGATTCGGTTTCTGTGCAGAGATCCATATAGGTTACGACTCTGGCTTCAGGTGGCGGCTGGATATATATGCATCTATAAATCCCTCTCTTCGGTGAATAATGGGAGGCATAATGTCAGAATATATACAGTGCAAGTTTGCCAGAGAACGTAAAAGTAGGCAATTTTATGCAGAATTGTATCTGTAAGGGCCTCTATCTGGCAGACTATTTAAGCTACTGAATAACCATGAGGGACAATCTTACTTTAAAAAGTGCCTCCTGAACTATTTACTCATCAACATTTTAGAAAAATAAAGTCATGTGGCAAAAACACCTAATGACAATTTGAAATGTTACTCCCACAGGAGAATTGAATACATATAACACCCCACACTGGCACTTCAATCCAAAGCCACTCATTATATACATATTATTATGTACTTTATTGTTATATGTTTTTTTTTTTTTTTTTATGAGCAGCCAAACAATAAAAAGGGAGGCACAGAAAGAGCACATCCACCACTAATGCACTGGAGTGAGGGACAGGAGATACTATTGGTGCTTTTTCGACAGAATGCCACAATTGGGAGTCTCGTGGGGATTCTAGGGGTTAGGGAGAGGGAAAAACCCAGCAGGACTGTTCCATCCAAAACATGTTTTAATTGTCAAGGAATTCTTGTGTGGCATCCACAGGAGGAGACCTGAGGTGTTCGGAAAACATTTAGGGGATCGATAAGCCAGGGAGAGCTGAAACGGTGCCGAGTGAGGGCATTTTACATATGGAATACTGTTACATTTCTATGACTCAGAAGGTGGAATGACGCAATTCAGCATATTTCTTGTTCCCAGCTAAACAGACCATTATTTACTGCCGTGTCGCTGGCACAAGGAAACCGCTGTCTTGGCCACCCGGTGGTTTGCATTTGTGGGTAGAAAGAACTGTCTAGCTTACAGAATTTCAGAGCCACCATGGAAAACGTATCTGTACACCATGTGTTTAGGGCTACAAAATGTTCCCATCATCACTTGAATAAATGGTGGAATGCATGTATGTCATATTTTCAAAGGTAAAAGGCTAAACAGTGCACAGTTTTTATATGGATGGGTGCAAGAGGAAATAAAAATGCTCTTACTCTTCTTACCTTCTTTCAGCATCCCCACTTTGAGGCATTTCATGAAGCGACAAGCCTGACATGATTTGCGTCTCCGTTTTGTGATCTCACACTCATTTGTGGCAGGACAGCTGTATTCAATATTGCCTAAGAAAAGGAAGAAACAAGATGAATTCATCAAGATAAATTGGATTTTGAATGAAGCATAAAAGAAATGGTTAATTGATCAATGCAAGACATCCTTTCTGCATTTTCCGATTTTGTTATTAAAACATTGTGCTATTGGCTCAGATGAACTCCAGAAAAAAAATATCCTTTTCACTGCTGGGACTCACACCTGAGTGGTAAAGACTTGGGCTGGAGGGGGGTTGAGATAAAAGTACAGTGGTCCTCAACCCTGCTCCTACATTCAATTGGCCTTGTTAATTCTGTGCAGGCCCCAGGCGCAGGCCATGTCCCCCTGTGCTCAGAGGGGCCTGCCACTGCTTCAATGGCATGCCAGAGAACCAAACATGCTGCCCCTGACCACTACATCATATTCCTGTCGAGCCAAACCTGTTCTTAGCACAATTGCCAATGTTCACTATTTACATATAGGACAGGCAAGAGACCTTATGCATTATTCAATTCCAGGATGGCGCTATGAAAAAGATTTTCATTGCTCCATAATAAAAAAAAATAAATAAAAAAAAAAAAAAACAGTTGATCTCAGCTCATGGACAGCAGGACATCCTTTGCCTCTGTTTAATTCCCTATATTTGACTGAATTCAAGGATTTTCAATAAAGGGTTTCAGTGTATTACAGTCCTTTGGAATTTGAATTACTCTCATTTCCACTCGGCTGACATTGGTCACACTAAACCTTTCCTTGAAGTTTTATTGTCTCTAACAAATGCCTTTACCACTGTAACAGCATGGATTTTCCAGCTTTCCCTTATTCACATCAATACACGTTTGAACATGTTATTTAAATGATTGGGATTTTATGAAAATGCAATATATTTAGTACAGTATAGATTTCTTCTTATTTTGCACAGTGAATGTGTTTAACAATTGATGCCCACCCTCACGCTGCACGCGCGCACACACACACACGCACACACACCCTCCTAGGAGCGTTGCCCCTCACTTTCCATGCAGAGAACCTGCAAGCTGTGTAATATTCCACTGGCCTTCCAACACCCGTTGACAACTTATGCAATTATGTTAACATTATTGGACAGATCAAGTCGGGGGTCCCAAGACGTTATAAATAATTAGAAATTCCTCCTTATATCTGGGTTAGAAATCATTATGCTAATTCTACTCATCTCTTTGGCATTGGGGGTAAATAAAGGTGTGAGGCAAGCGGCTGATGAGCTCTGATTGTCTTTCCTGGCTCTGTTTTCTCTGTTGTCATAGCAGAACCACTTTCAATCAGTGCTCCCCAGTGCAGGAATCAATTCTTTTTTTTTTTTTGTGTAAATCTCATAATTATTCAGCTAATCTGCCACTTTTGCCAATGATGTATACTGTTCATTATTGGAGCACTAAAAGCTCTAAAAAAAACAAGTTTGTTTCGTTTAAAATACATTGGTATTATGTCTTGAAATGACAAAATGTAATAAACACAATTCAAAGGATGCAGCACAGTCCCCCTATTGGTAACAAATTGTGAAAGCTGATTCATTGCATTTATTTGCCAGCTAATGTGGCCAAGACGGTCTATTTTCATATTCATTTCATGTCATCATCATGGAAATGCAGTCAATTGACCCTGTGCATCCCTGAGGGCATTTTAACATTCAGGTTGTTTTTTTTTTCTTTCTCCTATCCCGTCCTTCCCTTTATCAGGGTTTGAGTGAACACACACGGAAACTGCACCTGGTGGTTTACTAAAAGACCTACAGTGCTTTGATATCAACCTTCCCCCCACCCACAAAAAAAACAAAAACAAACATGTATTCACACACTCGTGCCGGAGCATACACATGTTCTGTCAAGCCCTTTGCGCATCTGCTATTCTGTCAAAGGGGGCTTCTCATAGATCAATGATGGAGACAGGCGGCTTAAGTAATTTTGAATCGCTATATCTACTTAGGAGTTTCTAAGAATCAGTGCAGAGCACAGACCCTACTTTATACACCTTAACAATTGGAACATCAGTCAATAAAGAGACTGCTCTAAAGAAAATGAAAAATTAATGTTGTGAATTGGGCGTCATGCTGGGCAACATTTTCCTCACAGTTCTGAGGACCGAGGTTCAAATCCCGGCCCCGCCTGTGTGGAGTTTGCATGTTCTCCCCGTGCCTGCGTGGGTTTTCTCCGGGTACTCCGGTTTCCTCCCACAACCCCAAAACATGCATGGTAGGTTGATTGAAGACTAAATTGTCTGTAGGTGTTAATTTGTGCATGACCTTGTTAAAACTCTGCATATCTGGAGCTGTAGAACTGTCCTGCATCATTCTCAGAATTTATATCTTGTGGCTAATTATGGTGAACATTAAAGCTTTTGTCTTTTGTTGACATTTTTCATGTATAATTTCACATCTCACATTCTTATAAGGCCGGCACGGTGGACGATTGGTTAGAGCGTCAGCCTCACAGTTCTGAGGAGTGGGGTTCAATCCCCGGCCCCGCCTGTGTGGAGTTTGCATGTTCTCCCCGTGCCTGCGTGGGTTTTCTCCGGGCACTCCGGTTTCCTCCCACATCCCAAAAACATGCATGGTAGGTTATTGGAGACTCTAAATTGCCCGTAGGTGTGAATGTGAGTGCGGATGGTTGTTTGCTTGTATGTGCCCTGCGATTGGCTGGCAACCAGTTCAGGGTGTACCCCGCCTCTTGCCCGATAATAGCTGGGATAGGCTCCAGCAGGCCCGCGACCCTAGTGAGGAGAAGTGGCTCAGAAAATGGATGGATGGATGGATGGATGGACATTCTTAAAAGTTCTATATATATTACCTTGCCCAAACTGGAAAAAGAAAATATATGAGGTCAGCTACAACTAAATTTCCATGCACTGCATCTTAAAGGTAGAATGACAGCAAAATAATGATTTGGAAGTTTTTCAAATCACTGTAAAAATGTACAATTACGCAGATGATTTTGTGGAATGGTTGTTCATTAATCCTTTCTAGAGGTGAATGAGGCAAAAACAGAATGCCGTATTTGGCTGCAACCAGAGCGGCTGTTGTTCAGTCTCATCTGGTTGGTTTGCATTCTAAAGAAGCACAATATGACGTCAGGCAATGCCTGCTGCACACCGAGGGATGTGGTCAAACGTAACTGAAAGGGATAAACGTGAAAAAATTACAGTTGCCAAGCAATTGAGCACCACAAATCTACCAACGCACTGCAACAGAAAAACTGCAACCCTGTATCGGGTTTTGAGCCCCCGCAAAAAACGTGCTAGACTGTGTATTATTTTCTATTGAACCGCAAAAAGATACTGCAATGGTCAAGGAAGAAGCCACAAAAGAGGAAACAGCAAGAATAAAGAACAGTCAGCCATTCATGAACACTAGTTCCCAAAACCCGCACACGGCGCGACAGTTCAGTCCGGTTTGGCTACGTTGCTTGGTGTGCAGCGGGCCTTAGCGCAGCCTTATTCTGCTCAGTACAACAGTGGCATCAAAGCAGGAGATCAGAACATTAAGAGAAAGATTCCCTCCTCTGATTAACATGATATTTAAAAATACGATGTGATTAATTGATTGGTTTTCGGTCAACTGCCCAAATGCCCGTCCCAAGTAGCAATTCAGTCCTTGCAACAAAGTATTACAGTACAAGATATTTGAGCATCACCAATAGAAAGGAAGTCTTCTGGCCATTCTTTGCTCATAGACCATGCACGTTTATCTGTCTTTGGCGAGGTTATGGTTTGGTTACCAATAACATTGCAGAGTGAAGGGAGAAGAAAGAGATTTCTCTCCTTCTCTTGATAAGTATCTCTCAATCTATTTTATGGCTTTTCAGGACCCGTGCCAGGACACAGAGGGGAAAGTCAGATCTTGTAAGTAAATTACAATAGAATGGCAGGTATTCCTCATCAAAATCTAAACTGACTTTTACAGGCTTACTGTCAAGGTCCATTACTTCATATCAAAGAGGGTCACTGAGTTCAGTTACTTTTCAACCAGTTTTACGCATGGAATCAAAAAAAAAGGAAGAAAACATGGTTCAAAAGGAGATATATGTTTTTGGTCGGGCACGTGAGGTGGAGGGATGGGCATGTGAATAATGCAGTCCCAAAAGTATTAACACCTTACAGTATGATGCAGTACTGTTCTACATAATGACAAACTACAAGCTCAATAATAATAATAATATTTTAAAATAAATATCTCTGACAGTGCCACTTCAAATGATTTAAAATAAAAAAGATTTGTGACAACTATATTGTGCAGGTGTATCTAAAGCTTTGGCTGGTGAGTGTATGTTTGCACACGCACGCACACAATACACAATTTATGTTAGCATCTTGCCAACCTGAAGAATTCCAAAGAATTTGTAATAGGAAGTCTAGCAAATGAACATAAGCTGAGTCCAAGGTGATTTAAAAAAGCTGTCAGGATGGTAGTTAACATCAATTTACCATGCTATTTGGAACAATGTGATAAAGGGCTAGAAACGACAGGGTCTTTGTTTTCATCTCATTAACAGAGGCTGTCTCACACTCCAACCTTGACTGCCTCGTTATTCCTTTAATGAATCAGTTCTCATCAACCTCACCCTCTGGTTCTCTCAAATGCTCCACATCCTGCTATTTACTGTTTCCATGTTCCTCTACCTACACTGCATGTGATTCTATTATCATTTTGGTGCGCTTCCACCTCCCCCTGAAAGTCCCTGCATTCTCTGCCCGGGACCCCTGTCTGATTATTATGCCATTAAGCCTCTCCTCCTCTCATGTGAAAGAGCAGCAGTCCCTCTTCAATCTAAGGAAGTCCAGGGTTTTCTTCCCCTCCTTTCCCTGAAATTACCCGGCGACGCGTGCCTGAGTTTCTAATTGGCATGCCCGTCCCTGGAGACGGCCCCCTCCCTTCTTCCTAATGAAAAGCCTCGGCCTTAATTACACTTTCCAAACGCTGATTGTTATTGACAAAACTCCTGTGGCTCGGACAAACGACGGCAGATTAGCTCCATTACAGGCAGCCCTCCAAGAAGGGAAAGAGAGGGATTTCAAATCGACAATGCAAAGTGGGGGGAGTCAGAGTGTGTGTGGGGGGGGGAGCTGGAGCTTTCAATTTCTTTCTCTATGTACCTTCCTCTTAATTGTTTAGGCCCATGCTTCACTTAAGACAACTCCTTCTTCTCTGATGCCTCTTTTCTGTTCCATTGTGTTACTTAAAGCGAGGGGACAAAAGCGCAGCTATGTTACTTGGGAGAAAATGTTCATCTTTTGTCAATAGACAGGATTGCTGATGGCAGCAATGGTAAACATGCGGATTTGGCCTAATGCTTTTGTTTGCCTGAAAAAGGTACATAGACTGTCTAAAGCTGATAGGGACGCAAGGTCCAAAATCAACACATCCCATCAAGACAGGCAGCATACTCATAACGCATGCTGTTCTATGTGGGTGAACATTTGCTGGGAATAATCGGTGGAATATGTCACATTCATTTACCTCAAACATATAAATATTCGTCAATTTCCACTTTACTTAATCAATAAGTTATTCAAATGCACGTATTCCACTCTTAAGAGCAGTTTCAGTTTCACAGTGTGTGTGTGTTTATGTTTGTGTGTGTGTTAGTGGGGGGGGGGGGGGGGCTATCAGGCTATCACTGCCTCTCTAATGAGAAGCCGTGATACATCATGCCTTGTAGTTAGTCAGTCGGTCGTACCCTGGTCCCCAGATGCAGCACACACACTCACACGCGCACACACAGAGCAGGAATAATAAAGCATGTTCTGGGAAGCATCTGGACAAACAGCTCCCACATACACCACCAAATCTGACCACACAGTGAGGGTGTCATGTCCACCATCAACCATGACAGATGATGCCATCCTACAGTACTTGGGACTAGTCTGCCATCAACTATATCTATTATATGATGTATATGAATTACACTTAATCTATGACCTAATAGAGAGTGTTCCAAATCTAGACCTGATATTGTGGACATGGAAACGCCTGAATCATAGCTAAATCTACAACAGGAAGTTTTCCAGCATTTGACCTACTGCAGTGACTTGATATCATCTGCCCAGGTCTCGCTCTTTTAATTATAATTGTGAGTTAGCAAGATGACTCAGTGACTCCAAACCCAGATATGAACTGTACCTTATAGACAGGACTAGAAAATGAATGTTCTCTACTAAAAATGTAATTCTATCATCTTATTTTTCAAAAAAGATTTTAGTCAGATTATTGTTGTCCATGAAAATGTACAGCACCCATTGTTTGAAAGCCAGTAGATGAGAGTTCTAAATAGCTATCCGATGAAGTTGATGATTGTAGTTTGAATGAATGAATACAATGAATCTTTGAGACTGAATATACTTGACTGTTGTAATATCAGAGGTGGTCTGTAGAGGTGTTTCTTGTGAAAAAAATTGGATGAAATCATCTCTATTCAATGTGTTCAATGTTTTGTTGGGGGGAGATGAGGAGGAAAATACCTTGTATTGTCCTTTTAAAAAAGGCTTTGCAGGCCTCACAAGAGGCCACACCATAGTGATACCCCGAAGCTATATCTCCACAGACCAGGCACAGCCTCTTGGGGAGGGAGTTCAACATGTATTCGCACTTAATGGATGAGTCCTCCATGATGGTGCTGGAGCAGTCGTCATAGCGCTTGCGGCAGGTGCCTGCTCCGAGCCCGCCGGGGGTGAACATAGGTGGTGAGTCCAAGCCATTGGAGTGGCTGTTCATGGTGCTGACATAGCCACCGCTAGCGTCAGAATTACCACTGGGACTATGGTGGCTGACCGTGTCAATGACCGAGGATGGACTGGATGGCTCTGTTTTAATGTAGGACCCGCAGCTGGAGGGTAGGTGCCGGTCATCAGCGGCCATTCTATTCAGTAGCCTGTAAGAGGTGTGGCAAGAAATAGGAGGGGGAGGAAGAAGAAAGACAGACTATTAGCAGGTGATTTTTATGCAGTAGAACTATGAAGCAGAATGATGAAAATAGTGTCAGTCACAAGGTATTACCTACATGATACTCAAAAAATAGGGGTCCCGAACCACCGGGCACAGAGAGCAACTGAACAAAACTATTTTATTGATTTTATATATATGTATCTCTCTCTCTCAGAGAGAGAGATTTTTATAAATATATGACTGAAATGTATTTTGAAAATCAGGTGGATCCCTAACCCTGTGCCACTGTCACAACACTCATCTCAGTTATGTGATATGGGACAAAAGTAAGCCCACAAGCTAGTAAAAATGAATTTAAAAAAAAAAAACTTCCAACTACAACTTCCAAGAAAAATATACAGTAGCTGAATTTAAGAGACAATATCAGAAGTCCAAGCTAAGGTTGGGGTTTATTGCTAATTGTCTCACACACTGTAACCCACTCTGCATTATATGTCACTACAGGCTCACAAATGAGGCAATGAAGAACCAAAACTGTTTCAACATGACTTTGGAGTTTTTTTTGAGAGAAAAAAGACCTCAAGAAAAGATCAGCTCATTAAAGTGCAGGGCTTCCTTCCACTAATTACAACAACTACATTCACCGTAATGGCATAATGGTAACTTGTATAATAAATAATTTATTTGAATTTGTTTTAATGCTGGTCCGTCAAAATATGTCTTTACGTGAAACAAATCCGTGGCGCAAAAAACGTTGGTGACCGCTGCTCAAAAATTCAAGTCTTTACATGGCACTAACCAAATGTCCATTATCACTTTCATGATTAAATCCAAATATGATTTACAGTTACAATGTGTGTTCGCCTGTGTGCACATAAATGGGAAAACCCATTTTTGAGCACTACCAAACCACATAAAGGGGGTGACAGTAAAGACATAACTCTCTACACACATACTCCACAGAGCAGAAGGGAGAGTGGACCTTGGATTGTCTCCTTGAGTCAGCAGTGAACCGAAAGGAAACACGATGACAACATATTGACTTTTCCTCTGTCTGTCTAATAACTGTATTTTGGTGTACACGCGGTCCATGATGTAGCGTTTGCAGGATAAAGTGTAGCAGCATTTTGGATATGGACAGTGGAAAGCACTATAACATATTCCTTGCTCACAGCAACAATAGGCCTCATGCTGCCACCTTTAGCAGTGAACTGAAAGAAATCAGAACTACAACTTGAATCAACTGTTATTGTTCTGGCAGCCAATAGAGTAAAGCGAATAGGTGTGCTGGTGAATGGAAATAACTCTGGTGTAATGTGAAGATTTAGTGACTTGTTAAGGTGATGGAAAGGTCATTAGGTACCACAGTGGGGGTAAAAGGTTACCTGCACTTTCCTGCTTTAACAAAATTGAGTGTTGCATGGTTTATGCAAATTTGACACACAGGCTACACGAGTCCAGCAGCAATGCAGTCAAATTAGGGCCTTGGCACATTACTCCATCAACATGTTGCCAATGAGTGGTAATGTTTACATACTTGACATATCAGAAGAGCATTTACACTGCTGGACTCAAGTCGCCTGCTTGGAAGTTACCTGTCATTCTGTGAGTGCTTTTGCTGAAGACAGGAAACCAAAGGCCTCTGCTCTGTCTCCATTCAGTTGGCCAAACTGCCTCTCGCTCTCTGAGGATGATTTAATTGAGAGGTTGGGTGACAGAGGGGTTCAGGCCCAGGAGTCATTGGGTCAACCTTATTTTCTCACCCTGGCCTCCTAGGCCCGTGGAGATGGGGGTCAGTGTGTCAAATTAAATTTCATTCCCGGGTTTCTCTCCCTGCCGTCATGTATATTCATCGGAGCTCCAGGTGCCTACCACGCCTGGAAATTCAAAAAACGGTTAACTGCTAAAATAAATAATAAAAAAAAAAGCCCCCTGGTAAACCATTGACCTTGAGGAATAAGCCCACCAGCATGCAGAACTAATTTTTTTCTCCTCATATGAACGTCCAAACTAAGTTTAAAAAAAAATAAAATCACTGGTCTTTTAGCGTTGATTTAAAATACACACGAGTACATTTTATATTAGGAATGGCGTTGTGTTATTCAGATTTGCTGCTTAAAAAAATTCCCATTTGTACTCTTAAACGTCCTTGCAGACAGAAATTGAAAGGTGAATCAATTTCATGCCTTTCTAAAATAGAACTTGCCGCTCTTGATAATGAATGCAGATTGCATCTGCGTAAATGAAAGCATGGCTCTCTGTTCATCTGCTTTATGTTCTCCGTTTCAGATGGATATGTGCACCTGTGCGATAGGGTACCTGCACTTGGCTTATTAAAGGCTATATATTAAAACGCAGACACACTAGATGGCTCCATTTAGCTTTTATTTCACAAATTCAGAGTAAGCCTAACCTCGGTTCAAAGGCCATCTTCAGGGTGACACTTAGCATAATTGCATAAGTGTCTTAACTGGTTCGCCTCCAACTCAATGTGGCCATTTATTATAAATGCGCTGGTTACAATTCCCTTAACTCATTCCGCTATGACACATTATACCACTGCTATGCGTATGTTTTAAACAAGTCTGCATATATTGATTAATGATACGGAGGGAACCTGCAGTCTTAATCAAACAATCTGGGGAAAAAAATTCTATAAATATTCGTGATCTAAAATGGTACTGTACTAATTTAATTCTATGAATACGACTGTACCATGAATGATGAGCACTAAATATTTTGACAGTCACAATAGCGAGGGATTAATATTTCAGTATGTGGGATAGGTGCTAATTAGCAGGTGTGCAGCACAATACTAGACCCCTTTTACTTCCTTTCTCAAAATAAGTACAGGCATTTCATATTCTGTTGCCCAAAGAAAGCCAGCTCTTCTTACATACAGTACTGCTGCCTTTCTCATTTTCTTCCTCTCTGTGCAGTTTGGTTTTAATGTGATGCCACCTGGTCTTTCTTGCAGGATTTCAGATCCCTAAAATCATTCCACTGGTGCTGCTGTGACCAGGATTAACTGGCCTAATGACTGGCAACGGTTCTTACATACTCACTGTTCCTGAACATCTGAGAGGAGATGTGAACACTCGTTCCTCCACGTTTTGACACTTCATCCCCCTGCAAGCGAAACCCGGACAAGACTGTAATTTGTAAGTATTCCTGTGAAGACTTGTGTCTTGCTCACTTCAGGAGGATAGTGACATTCTCCATCATAGCCTAAGACTCATAAAACATGCAAAGCGACGCTAGAGGCTCAGCTCATACAGTGAGTGCAATTCTTGATGTCCGTTTAACCGGCAAGGCCACCTGATGCCAAAAACACAATTTTAGACCATTTACTAACCTCGTCACAAGGTGTCACATGCCTACTACCTCAAACTGAGAGAGGATGGGCAGTGGAGGTGGGGGTGGACTTCTGCAGGCAGGGTGATGGTGATATCAGATGCCCCAGTAGGGGCAGATCTGTCTAGAAGGCCCCAGGCGACGTGGTCTGATAAGCCACTGGTCCTGGAGTCAGGCGTGGGTAGGACAAACTCAATTAGCTCCTAACAGAAACTCCACTGAGCCCACCTCAGTCCCTAGCAGAGTCACAATCTACTGGCAGCCGCCATCCTGACCTCTCCTCGAAGTGCCACTACCACCTTTTATGGCTTCAACACACAGCTAGGGACTTCCTGGAAAACCAATGACCGACGGAGGGTGAAGGAGAACCTTCCAGCCAGAAAAAGTCAAATTAAGCTTGCAGGGTGTGTTCACATTGGAGAAAACAGACGAGAAAAAGCACCAGGGTTCCAGAAGGACTTGGAGCAGTCCACGGGATTCAAACATACAATCACCTTAAAAATAAACTATCCCTTTTGTCTAACTGGCTCCACGTTAATGATCATCACGGGAATATGGGCTAAATGTACTTTTCACCATTGCCGAATGGGTTTTTGTGCTTGTTGATCTAAACGTATTTTTGCTGCAGACAAAATATAAAAGAAGAATGAATCCCAGTGGGGAAGAGTGGTCTGCTGTGTTTGCACTCCTTGGGGACGCTTTGGAATCTAGTAAGATGAGGCCCCTAATTTAGAAAATTGCAGATCCTTAGTTTTGTTCTGTCATAAAAAGAGAGTGGGTTGGGGGGAGAGAAGTGTTAGGCTTACGGAATGGGAGGGGCCTCCACACATCAGGAAATGTTTTTGATGTACAAAACTGAGCCAGAAAAAAAAGACATTGCGGTGAAAGAAATACATGAAATGAGAGAAAAAGAAAGTAAGTGACACGTAACTAGAGTGTTTGTGGTATAAAAGGAGCTTGAGGGGCCCCAATCAATAGTCCATAGGCTCGGGGGCTTGTGCTGGGTTGCTGGGACCACGCTCTCTGCGGCCTCAACAATTAAGTCTCTCAGTCTCCAGGACAGGATTATATTTAGCTGCTCCAAAGCAATGCCGCTATCATCTTTATAAAGCAATGAGCTCACTCCACTATGACATGAGCCCCACGCTCCGGCGGCACCATATGATAGCCCAGACCAAGAAATACTGTAGATCACATCTATTGATCCCCGCCTCCCGCCACCTCCTGCTCCTTCCTGTTGTGGAGATGCTGCTGGCATATACAGTAGGCTCTGCTTTTCGTCTGACGTAAACGGTCTGGGCCGCACAGGGCAGATCTAGTTCTTATAAGGGGCTGAGTTCAGGAAGTTGATGGAAGCAAATGGCATGTGATAGAGATACTGTCGGGGGGATGCGAGAGGGGGGGGGCTGGCGACTGACAAAACTTCAGATTTTATAGAGCAAAGAAGTACAATTTTCTTCAGAACTCAGTGGGGGACTTCCCTGCAGAATTGAACAGCTCATCATGCTTTATGGAAAAAAAGAAGCTCATGATAAGTCTAGCCCTCAATGCAGTACATTTGGGATTAAATGTCTAATTGTGTCTTTTCATTTAAAAAGATTAGTTCCCATTACATCTGTTCTGTGACATTGTCATGGTATAATTTAACAACATGAAACTACAATGACCCATGAAATATATAGTATAAAGTAATTATCATTTTGCTTTTTGACGAGTGGTGCTGCGGCAAAACATTTTAGCAGACAAATATTTTGTGTATTAAGCGTTGTTTTAGAGCTATGCAATACGATACGGCTGATCGCTCACACCTGACAAAATGGCATTATGTGATTAGTGGATCTTATCATCCACTCACACTTCATATTTCCAGAGAGTTAGTAAATTCAAATATAAAAAAAAAAAAGCTATTTTTCATCCAAAAGTGCCATGGGAAATTATCCAATTTCACTTAATTGCTAACACCCGAGAAAGTGGCATTGTGTGATTAGGTTACTGATACACTGGCAGAGGCTGTAATACATTGAGTCATCTACTGTTTGTAGTCTACATGTGTGACACTTTTTGAAAAAAATTTTGTGACACATGGGGGGGGAAGAAAAAAAAAAAGTTTTTGGCAGCAATTCATGTGGTGTCGTTGAACGTGTTTGCGCGGGTGAAAACAGAAATATTATTATAAAGGGTTAAGGCTATTTAAGTCCAGTGTAGCTCACAGGTTTAGACACAGTGAGTGTGCGTACAGAGGGACAGAAGCATAGCGCCATGCATGAAATTGCTTCATTAATCTTCCCCTGATAGGCTGTTCTTGTTTAAGAGGCAACTCTACCTGCTTGAAACAAAGAGCTTGTCCTGCCTCTACCATAAACTACAATTCCAATCAAAAGAGAAGCCAAATACAAACAGACCAAAACAGCCCTCATACACACAAAATTATTAAAATGTCCCAGATTTTTTCAACATAATCGGGCGTGTACACATTTGTACAGGTCACAGTCAGTGTACCCATTACGAAGCACATCACAAAATTCTAATTGTCTAAAAATGACACTAGTATCAAGTCGGACTTCAAAATTCAGATGATTGTAAATTAATTGATGCTATGACGATGTTTGCGGCTGTGGCAGACATCGTCATAGCAATGGCCTCTAGCTTTTTACAAGCTCATCTCTACCAGCTGCCACATATTTCCCATAAATAGTGTTGGTAATAAAAAAAAGGCGGGTGGGCCCTACTGATTTATATGGTAGGGTCCGGCACCACACCATTCAGAAATAATTAAACTTTGGGGATATTTCATGAATTAATGCGTTTCCTTCAGGGGGCAATCTAAACATACATTTCAGCGTGCGCCACGTCTGGTGTCTGCGGACACACAGCGAGGGAGGGCCGTGGGGGTGCTCTGCCTCCAAGGGGCAGGTTCAACAACCAACCACTCAATGTGACTATTTGATTGCACTTAGCGCTGTCGCGGCGCTATCATAAGGAGGTGATTGAACTCGAGCAAATTTTGTGACTGGCATCCAAGTGGGCTGGAAATCATAAACTGATAAATGCAAGCGCGGAAAAGGCATGAGACACCCTGAGGACTAACAATTTCACTATGTCACCACATTTAACTTGAATGTATTTACATTATGTGTATACTGTGCAATCCTTTTTTCATTTGAATAATTTCAACATTTCCTCATGTGAGGCCCCATGTTTTGTCTACACATGATGAATGTCTGTGTAGATGCATACACAGGCCTGTCATTTGCTCACAGCTTTCAAAGAACATCATGAAAAGCGCTTTGTGCGAGGGTGCGAGGCTAGCCCGGCTTACACAGAGGAGACTCGGTGAAGCTGTCAGTGGGAATGGGAGCTGCTGCTGTGACGGACGCTTCCAATATTGATTTCATAAATAAACAAAGCTAACCATCGATCCTAATGTTATTTTGCATTTCAATTACTGCTCAGAAACATAACCTTCAAACAACGGGCCGTTCAATACCAATAGCCTTCACTGATAAACACCCATATAGTTATCCCCTTACATCCCTTTTTCAACGGAGTGGGACCGAGCGGACCATTTGTAGTGGGTGAAACTTTGCAAACTAATTTAATGTTTTCCCCCACAGTTCCGCATATTAACATTTACAGATTTTTCTTGAGTTGTTTTAGGGAACCTGTATGAGCAATGTGGGGCAACGCGTGTGTTTGTGCATGCAAAAATGTGTCTGTAAATGAAGAGGAGCCCTTCACTGTTGGAGCAACAGGAAGAAGTGCTGACGCGCTGTGTCAGTGATAGCACTCGGCTGCCACAAGGGCATAAGAGCCCACGTAGGCTAGCATTATCCTTCTACACTAATGGACCTGGTTATTTTTAAACAGATTCTCACACTGCATCAGAGGTCTCCAAGGTTACCGTGGATGAAAAATCAGTCAGGGCACGTGTGATGACGCTAGGTAGTTCTGGTACATAAGGAAAGATGGCGGCGTGGTAGCTAATCGCTGTGCGGTATAAAAGCCAAACATGGCTAAGGGTCCGCATTGGGGGACAGCGTCTTATGGTAATCACATTTCTCAAACTTTTATTAAAGTTATTTGAACAAAACACTTTTTTAGGAGAAATTTAGATGAACGTTGTGTGTCATTTCTGTATGAACATTTTGATGGTTGTTTTGTGCTGACATAAAAAGAGAGAACAGTGAGCATCCATGCAGTATTAATATACTCTGCATCCCCATTTGGCCTGGGAACTCACTCCCACTCCCCTCTTCAGCTCAAACTGAGTGACACATTTACAGTGAAAGTAATGATACTAGATACCAGAAATGAGAAGGCTCCAGCGTGGCCAGTGGACTCAGGAATCTCTCTAATGAATTGGACAACAAAGCCCTGTTGGTACAAGGAAGAAGTATTTAGAATGGGGTGACAAACTGAATTTATAGACATCACAGACGCCACAATGCCTCCTGAGTGCAGGCGGCATGGGAAAAGGCGGCCCGGTCAGCTGGGGCGGCAGCTTCAGAGGCTACAGAGGCTCGCGTCTCCTAGCGGGCTGGCCATTCTCAGCCAGGAACCTTTTCTTGTACTGTATTCTGAAACCAAATTATTGTAAACTGATCCCATCTGGATAGTGTCTGTGCACGGCTGCTTTGGTTACCCGCCATTGCCTCTACCCTGTGATACAATCTCCATGAAGACAGCAGAAATCCGATTAGCCCAACAACAAAGAAACACTTGGTCAAAGAGCAAAGAGCTTTTAACTTAAGATACACTAATGTAATTCCCTCGCCTTGTTTTCTGAAACCTAATAAGAATCTATCAGATGGACTCCTGCACAAGTGTTTGTGGGCTCCAATGCAGCACAAGATGGGAATAATGTCAAATAAATTCAAATCTAATCCATCAATGTGTGCTAACTTCTTTCTGCTTCTCTAAAAAAAAAAAAAAATACATGAAAAAGCTCTAATTTCACGAGGGTCTGGGTTGGATGGCGCAGTTAACCGTTTGAAGCAATGATGATGTTGGGCTAAAGGAAAGCCAGGGTGTTGATGGAACATATAAGTACACAGAGAAGTCACATGCTGACTGGCTGAAAGCACCACTACAGAGTAATGTTCAGCTATTAGCATAAAGTAAATATCTGACTCACAGTCGCTTTGCTTGTTAAGGAAAAACAAAAATGGTCTGGTGTTGAACAAATAAATAAATATATCGACAATGACGATTAAACCTGTTGTTAATAAATTAAAGGTGTGAACATTTCCAAATAAAAGTCTACTCTGAAGACCGTTTAGGCACTGACGAGGTCTTCAGGTCAATCTATCGTGATTTTATAACCTTACCCTGTTAATTACACTGAGGCCATCGTGTACATCTGACCAACCCTCTCATCCAACCATCCGACCATCCGAGTCCCATTCAGCCTAAAGTGTGTGTGATTCAAATAACACGAAACACTGAACACAAGGGGGCTGCTCCAACTTCAAACTAAAAACTAAAAACTACTGGGAAAAAATTATTGCAGCGTTTTAGGGTTTACAAGAATACAATGATTTTTCCCTCTTTTGCCTGGGCATTGGTTGGGGGAAAAAATTGATCATACATTTTACAGGACATATTTCCTAGTATGTCTACAGTACATTATGCCTGCACATAATTCAGCTTTAGACTGTAAATCCTGTGACGTATGAAAATGTAGGTGTTAATGAGGGTAATAAAAAATGTATAAAATCATCCATACTTAAATATATAGAAAAGGTGTAAATTGCTCACATTTAGTTGTAAGTGAAAAGACCGTTGTGCTTTCATCTGTTTTGAAATACAAGTAATATCTGTGTGTGTGTGTGTGTGTGTGTGTGTGTGTGTGTGTATGTGTGTGTGTTTGTGTGTGTGCTTGCGTGCGAGCGTCCGTGCGTGCGTGTGTGTGGTGGAGGGTAGAGTTGAACGAAAGTGAAACAGTTTTTACAAAAAAGATTTTCAATACCTAAGAAAATGTGAAATGTAATGTACTTGCTGATGTATGGCATGGTGAATTTGTTTTGGAAATTAATTTTTACAACTTTAATGATTGGATTCTTCCTCCAACTTTACAGATAATTAGCAAGATTTACACAATTTACTAAACCAGTGATTCCCAACCTTTATTGAGCCAAGGCACATATCTTACATTTGAAAACTCTCACGGTACGACACCATACAAAAATGTCACAAAAAGTGGCTAGACATGTCAATTATGTACTTTTTGCTATCTAATAAATGAGTATGTATTTGTTCTGTCTGTCACTATATATCGCTGACATAGATTGATGAAAAAAGATATTATTAACTATATTATTTATTTTATTTGTTGTTCATAAATCATTTTCTGACCATGAAGTGAAATTTGATAATTTCCCACGCCACACCTGAAGAGCTTTTACGGCACATTGGTTGAGAATCAGTGCACTAAACCAATGAATACAGTAAGTATTCAGACACACCAATTTTACATGTATTATTATATATTGTCATTTTTAGAACGTGATAAAAATGTACATGCATTAAAGGAACAAAGATAATTACACATAAGAAGGCTTTATTAAAGAAAAGCAAGTCCACGCGTCTTCAACTTCCCTTTAATTTATCTTGAAAATATTTCCACTCTTCCTAAATATTTCAATTAACAAAATCAAACATGCTGAATTAGGCAGCAAGTAATGCTAGCGTCTTAAAACTTTTATCATTTGAATTGGCAGAGAATGTGGTACAGTTAAACTAAGGGCATCCTAATTTCTGAACAAAAATCTAAATTATGCTAAATGAATCATTTCTACGTGTTTAGATGTCTGACTGGATTTTTCTTAATTGGAAATTTTGAATAAATTAACAACCCTGAAGAAAATATTCACCCTTAAGGCTTGCCAATATCTTCTTGTTCTTTATTTTTATTTGTCTAATTTTAAACTGGGTACATTTAATTTTGGCTTAAGCACTGAATATATCTCCAAAAAAATGCCACACATATAATTTGCATTTATATATTTTGAGATGGGTCCAGTGATGTCAAATGAGATGGATCGGAGTGTTGAACAGAGGTGACAGCTTGTTTTGCGTGCCGCTGCTGGGACAGAGCAGCCAGCCACCTTTCGATTATTTTCTCCAGGCCTTTACAGTCCCATTTATTTTTTCCACTGCTATATACATTTACTTTCAGCCCGAAATCTCAAGCCTTGTTCTCACAGTTATCAGGTGACTGTCTATACGGCCAAACACATCCCCTTAAGTAATTGAAAAGCTATGAAGTTTTGATTTAGGAAACACAAATTCATTGATCGTCCGCGCTCGGAATGGAACATGTCAAGGCCGTCATTGAAGATGTGCTCACACATACAGAGTTTCTCTAGCCCTGTTGCTTACGTAAGACAAAGTCATCTAAACTCCATCCTGGATGGAGTTGATACAAGAGGGTATATTAACAGGAAACGTTCACGTGGTAAAAGAAAGTGCGATTGACAGAAAAGTGCAGACAAAGTGAAACAAGACATAACATGAACTGAAGCGCAATAAAGATTACAGAGATGAGTTAAAAAAGTCAAAGAAGGGAAGGAAGAAAGAGAAGGAACAAGAGTGCACCTACTGGTTATGATAGCTGAGAGGGTCTGGAAGACAAAGTTCTGAAATGTCCATCAGTCCAGTTTTAGCATTCCAGGAATGAGAGGAAGAGGAAACGGGAAAAGATAGAGAGCTGCTTCTTCTCCCGAATGACAGCAGAGCACCCTCAGAGACGCCGAAAACCCCCGCCAGCAGCGCTTCCCCCAGCCTGCACAGGTATGGTGGACTCTGATGGACTGAGTGGCTGCGAGTGTGAGTAAGAGGACATGTGTGTTGTGTATGTGGTTATGTCTAGATGTGTGGCAAGAAGACTTCGTCTCTGATTGTATGAGAGCGCATGTGTGTGTAGGACAGAGAGTGTGACGAGAGGGGCAGAGAGAGAGCGAGAGAGAGAGAGAGCGAGATGTAGGCAGTGGTGGGATGAGGACTGAGATGGAGAGCGCATGAGAGCGCCGAGCACCAGCGAGAGGAATGACTCTTTCCACAGGCGGGATAGGGCTCTTTAAGACTCAAGGGCTTGATGAATATGGAACAGCTGCTGTTGGCTGGCTCCGAGGGGGAGGACTTAAAGTGACAGAGGGGCCGGCACAGTGCTGGGGAGGAGGGATCCAAAATGCTCACACGCTCTCGCCACGCTATGCATGGAGACGAGGCACAACACACACGCGCACACACACACACACACACACGCGTTCACATCACAACAAACACTTAGCAACAAATAACATTTCAAGCCGTATAAAACTTAAAAAATACACACAAGATGATGACTACAATCAGCAAGCGGCATGTGTCAGCACAAGCATCATAGGCACTGAGAAGACCTCTACTAAGGCCAAACATTTCAAAGAAAGAAATCAACAAACTGTACACCTTATAGATGCAGTATACACTATGCGTGCATTTTGTCATCGGTCACTGAGAAATGAAGAACACACTGTCAACCAAATCCACACTCAAATTTCATATTCCCCAACGAGGCGCATAACGCCACAGTTTTATGGAAATCTATCGTTTTTGCCGAATCCTTCCAAAGCAACAATGATAACTTCAATCCTAAAATTGGACGAATCACTTTCTCTGTAGCAGGCATCACCAACCTCTTTGAAACGGAGAGCTACTTTTTTGCTAATGATTAATGCGAACTAGCACTTTGATACATATTTAGGAAATAACACATTTGTTCAACTTGCCTTTAAATATATGTTATTATCAATGATAACACTGATTTTGTTAATGATTTCTCACAATAGTCATCACCAATGATTTTAGACGCTAGGAAACAGATGGTATGTATTGATATGGAACACATTATTTCTATACATCTCTGCAAGTGTTTACATTTTACAAATGATCACTCATACAACATTCCTACAAAATCAAAATGTCCATCAGTGGTGAGCTATTTTTAGAACAGGTCCATGGGCTACTCATGAGGTCCTTGGGGGCTACCTGGTCTATAGAACTCAAGACTTTGCCCGACATGTTGAAAGAGTTGAAAACAAGTTTCAAGGAGTTCAAATAACATCTCCGAACCTTACTTAGCAGTGACCTACTCCAAATTTGACAATTACAGTGAAAAAAGGAAACTGCTGCATGCATGTTTAAAAGTGTCACCAAATGTAAATGTAGAGCACATACAAAGAGCGTGTTGCAGCCTAGGCCACAGTATGGATGCTGCACCATGCAGTCGAGTGCATTTGCAGTACTTCACTTTCCAAAAGCAATAGCTTTCCAACCACTAAGGACAGTTAATGTATTTATTGAGCTGTGTCGCTGGCTCCATTTGCGGGCGTTACATGTGAGAGAGCATTGTGAACCTTTCGACACCTGCGAGAGATGATCTCAAGCTATAACTCATAGTGTGGATGCCCATCATCTTCTAAAGCGGCGGAAAATCCAGCTCTGCTCCTCTAACCCCGGCTTTAGAAGCGCCTGTGTTTCAGTGTTGATCGAGCTCAGTAAGAATGCAGAGAATGCAGATAGTATTTCACAGTCAGCGAGGGTCGCCGTGTTACTGTATCCTCACATTGTAAGAGTACAGCTTGTGGCATCTTTTGGGGAAAATGAGTAGCAGTAACCCGGCAAAAAGCCCTTTTGAGACCAACTCCCACTAATGGTGCAAAGTTAGTCTCGACACAGGTGGCAGCAGCTTGGAAGGAGAAAAAAGGCAAAGCGGCTTCACGCAGCGGTTGTGCTGGATGCAGAACAGGAACAGTGCAACCCCTGGAGAGGAATCCTGTTCCATTCATCGACTCACGTTTCTATAATCAATGCAAAAACATCACGCAATCCCTATTGATCATCACAGGCCTATTGATGTGCAACAATAGTGTCTCCACAGTGGCACTCATTTCACAACATCTGCTCTCCTGTTTTGGACAAAAACAAATGACTAAATACATTCAATCCAATTAAGACTTGTGCCAAATCCCGCACCTGTCAGCCTAATTCCTGGGATAGGAATAAACACACTGTCAAACAGAGTTGTAAGACTCCAATAAGACACCACACTACAGACAGGGATGGAAATAAAACAGGGGGTGCAAAGCAGATGATGCTATGGCTTCCAGTAGGGCTTTGTGTTTTATAGTATGTTGGGCTTTAAGTCAAATAAATAACCATGGATGAGCCCAAGGGGAATCAGAAGAAGTGGCGATACTGTCATGATACAACGCACAATGCTATTATCCTGTTTTCTAACCTGCATACTGCCTTTCACCTTGGCGACTGCCTCCGTGAGACAAATCTCATATCTGCATGTTTTCGTGTGGCTTGCCAAAGCTTTTAAGTGACATCCTGACTTGTCGCACCGTGTGAGCTATGAAAGCCCTGCTGAAAGCTGCTATCGCTCCTCCTTATCAGCTCTGTTATGAAAAATCACAGCACGTGACAGTTGATTTGACAGAGAAGGATCAGATAGAAATAAAGAATAGAGCCACGTGAGGCCGGCACTCGATCACACAGCATGAAAAGTTAAAGCAGTAACAGGAGTAGGACAGCGGCTGATTATGTAATCTGTTGGAATTGTTACACGCATAAATTGAAAATAAGTGCTTCTTTTGTCTCAGTGTATATCAAGTTGGCTTGTGTTCTGTATGTGCAGCCGACTTTGTACGAAGTGACGCATTTGAGAAAACTTGGGAGTAGTTAGTTCAGCAACTTCTCAACCTTTCAAATAAGGAAACATGGCAATTCAGGTTTACTGCTAAGGTCTGCTGGTGAAATATGCGCATCGACAATTTGAATATTTGTCGACGTTAAACCTAAGCTGAAAAATGCAGACTAAACTGCAATTGATCGATATAGTTAATTGAATGACAGTAAAAGACAGATTTTTGTCACAATGCAAATCAAGTGCATGTGTTTCATCTGGCTGTCTAGCCTGCTTTCTTAGAAGAGGGCGTTGAGAAAACAAGGAGTTGGCGTTAAAAGATGCGGGCCAAGTTAATTCACCAATTCGTGTGACATCTCTCAATAGGTAAATGTGGCTTAATGCAGCACTTTTCACACCTCAAATAAGGTCATACGTGGCAATTCTAATCAGGCGCACTGCAGATATAGTGTATAAACTGCATCCATTTATATTTATGAACTTTTAACCTCCGCTGGAAAATACAGACAACCAAATTGCAATTGATCCATGTAGTTTTTTGGTTCGTTTGTTTCGTTTTGATATCTATATTTTAAAACACCACTGACCAAATTTCTGAGCCAATCACAAGTGCACAGCCGTAATTGTGCCGGCCACCGTGCCGCCCGCACTAGTGTCCTTTAGCTAAATAGAGCTACAGGTACGTCGTTTAAAGGCAGGAAAAGCAATGAAACAACTCCAGATAAAAGGAAAGAGAGTGGGGGAAATAGACAATATTTCGCCTGAAAGTGATCAAAGAGTTGCGAAATGTTAGCTAACTAACGTGTAAGGTACCTTTCTTTCTACGTCATGTCACTGTCCCGGGAGACAGGTGTGCTGGCAAGGAAGTGATGTCTGTCGGGTCTCTCTCTGCCTCTGGAGGTACAGTAGTGGTACGCAGGCTGTTTCGGTGGGTGGGTGGTATGCTGGCAACCCCGCCTCCGGCGCGCGTCCGCCGCCTCAAAAACGAACCGTCAGGTCGGACAGAAACAATGCCATCACAGGTTAATGATCTCGATGTTAGATTAGCCATCCATCCATTTTCTTTACCACTTATCCTCACTCGGGTCGCGGGCCAACGTTAGATTATTCTCATAAAATTACACTCATTTGTCTTTTACCTGAATACATGATATAAGTATATATATATATAGGTATACATTAAAAAGAAAATCAGATGAATGTTATTCACTGCTGCAATTGAAAGTTCATTACGAATAACTAAATTCCTCTTCCTCATGACACAATTAACTAAAATACTCATAGGCATAATTAATGTGCCCTAACTTTGTGCCTTTATATTGCCAAAAATGTATATGTTTCCAATTGTAAAAGCCAAGCCAAGTCACTGCAGACAGTGACTACTCTTCTGAACTACTGAACCAGGCCAAGATCCTGTGAGACTTTTCGATCCAGACTGAAAAACTGGTCACGGCCAAGCAGCCTGACATAGTGGTGGTGGATAAACATCAGAAGACAGCGGTCGTGATAGATGGAGATGTATTCCAAGTGATAGCAACATCCAGAAAAAGGAACACAAAAAGCTGGAGAAATACCAAGGACTGAAGGAAGAACTCGAGAAAATGTAGATGGTGAAGAAAATACTGATGCCCGTAGTGATCGGGGCACTGGCAGCATGAACCCCCGAGACACCAGGAACAATATCTGACATCTGTGCCCAGAATAACGCATTATTGGGAACAGCTAAGATCCTGCGCGGAACCTTCAAGCTCCCTGGTCTCTGGTAGAGGACACGAGCTTGAAGGAGATACCACCCGGGTGGGCAAGAATATATATACATATATATATAAATATATATATATATATATACACACACACAGACACATACATATAGCACATCACAGAAATAACCATCCATCCATTTTCAACACCGCTTATCCTGGTTAGGGTCGCGGGACGCTGGAGCCTATCCCAGCTGACTTCGGGCGAAAGGCGGACTACACCCTGAACTGGTCGCCAGTCAGTCCTAGGGCACATATAGACACAGACAACCATTCGCATTCACATTCACACCGTCACTGAGTGGGAACTGAACCCACCCTGGCCGCACCAAAGTTAGGCGAGTGTACCACTACACCATCAGTGACTCACAGAAATAACAGTAGAAGAATATTCATCGATACAAGATTAATGCAATGAACATCTCTGTACTGTTTTCAGGGCAGGTTTATTTTTCGGCTCAGATCCTACAGTTTGCTCCTCTGACTACCTCAGCTGCGGGCTCAGGCTTGCAAGAGCAGTAAATAGTGCCATCATCTCCACTAGAGGGAGGGCTCTCTCACAACAAAGCCACAGAGGAGCTACAGCAGAGGCGCCTTTATTTATTCATTTTGTCACAAAGACAGAGTTATTCAAAAGGCAGATGAATGACAGCCGGAAGAGTAGCAACAAGCAGGTGCACAATGGACACTCAACTGCTCTGACTTGTGAGAACAAAAAGCCTCTCCTTTACAAACATGTAATTACTGTCCCGAATAGTTTAATTCACGCTGAAAGATAGAAATTGACTCCAGACTATTGATGGAATCATTTCAGGGAGGAAATTAAGTGACATTAAAAGATTGATATTGCCACCCGTGAAAGTATCATTGATTCTTTTCGAATGCAATTAACTGTATTTGAAACTGGGACCTGAACATTGAGCCGTACATTAGGACCACTGAGGATCACTTCATTTGAGAGAGATATAAAAACCAAATTATCCCATCAAAGAGAAAATCTATAAATGTAATGGCGCAGCCCTTTAGCGCTAAAGAACGACAAAAAGGCCCTGTGCAGTTCACGCTGTTTGGAGCATTAACAACCAGTCAGTGGTTTCAAAAAACAGCGTGGATTAATTTAACCAATTTTAACATAAAGATATTTCTCTTAATTTTTTTCCAGACCCAAAACGTTAAATTCCCTGTAAAGTGTCTTATAAATTTGACACATGACTAAGAGTGTTGTTAACAAGCCTGCTAAATCTGAATGAATAAAACAAATTGACACGAGTATGAAATCAGGCTTCAAAATTCTGAAAATTCTCTCAGATCGCTGAAGAAGTGTCTGCTGAATACGCTGAAAAACATGCAGCGTATAACTTGCGACTGTCCCTCAAATATGTCCGTATGTCGAGGATATGCCAACACATCCCTAAATGTACGGGTATCCACTTTAGGCCTCCGGTGGCTGTAATATATTCCACCGATTTGTCACGGGGATTTTCCATGTAGCAACAAGAGACAATAGCCACCTGCTAGCTTGCTGGCTAACAGGCTTTGGCTGCAGGGTCATCCAATACTTCACAGCCATATAATGTCAGCCATTTATTAAACACAACCACATGTTATTCAACCTGTGGTTCACACTGATGCGCGTTAAGAATCCCACTCGTGTTGTAGGCAGGACACGGCCCACTCCAATATTACTGGCTGCAGGACACGCACTGCTGCAATATGATTGGCTGCTGTATCCCATTGGAACACGCCTTACTGCTTCCAGCCGGGAAAAGATTTTAAATGTGGCAGCATAAGTATGAATCCCACTAATCCTAATTCACGCTAATCCTAACCCTAACCCATCCTAAACCCGACCCTAGCGCTAAATTTAACAATAACAAACGTCTTAGTTTTTATTTTGTACAAATGTGACACATATCTTGTTACATCTGCATCGCCTGCCCTTCCCGCGATGCAGGAGCCAGTCATGCTTCAGTTGTCACGTCTGTGTTTTGGTTTGGTTAGTGTTGGTTTAGTTTCATGTTTTCCCTGTGTCCCATGTTTTTCATGTCTTGTGTGCTTATTTAGTTATTGTGGCCACCTGTTCTCGTCAACCTTCTACCTTGTGTCGACCAATCAGCTCCCTCCAGCCACTCGTGTCTTGTCCAGGTGTTCCTCGTTTTCTCGTCCATTTGTGTGTGTTTAGTTCCCTGGTTTCTTTCAGTCCTTAACAGGTCATTGTCATTGTAGTATGTCATTGTCATATGTCGAAGGTAATATTGTGTCGCCCCATGTTGCCACATCCCATCATGTTGATTGGTCAGTATTTTGGTTTCCATGTTTCTTTGTTGACATCTTTGTTGCACTCCTGCCTTGCCTCCCTGCTTCCCTGCACTTGGGTCCTCCACTAACTGCCTCCAGTGCCTCCAAAAACCCAAACCTTGACAGCAGTGGGGCGTGTCATGCCAAGAAAACTAGTGTGATTCCTAATAATGCCACACTGACAGACATTTGAGCACATACTTCCTACTAGTTATAAACCCTACGATGCTTTACGTTTCATCTTATGGTAGCACGAATAACATAAAATACATGACATGGGAATTTAAATAACGAGCTGTTCTGTAAATTGTGGCATTCAAGGAAGATGCATTTTTAAGGTTGAAGCCAGTGCTTGCTAGCTAACTGCATAATGTAGTGGTAGAAAGGGGCCTTGTAACAAAAAAACTTGCAGTTGCGAAGGAAAAGTATTTATATAGCCATCAAGCTGAAGAAGGAGTTGTGTTGGGTCATTTTGGCCTGTGGGACTCCGGAGGCAGCTGGTTCGTACCGGCAGGCCAAGTGAGATGCCGCTTTGGTGATCGCTGAGGAAAAATTTGGGCATGCGAGGGCATTTATCAGTCTGGAACGGGTTACAAAAACCATTTGTAAAGCTTTGGGATTCCAACGAACCATAGGGAGAGCCATTATCCTCACATGGAGAAAACATGGAACAATGGTAAACATTCCCAGGAGTGGCCGCCCTAAAAAGATTCCCCCAAGAGAACAGCAATGATTCATACAGGAGGCCACAAAGGAAATTAGGACAACTTCTAAAAAACTGCAGGCCTCCCTTACCTCAATTAAGGTCAGTGTTCATGACACAACAATGAGGAAGGGACAGGGCAAAAATGGCATCCAAGGCAGAGTTCGAAGGCGAAAACCACTGCTGACCCAAAAGAACATAAAGGCTGGTCTTACTTTTGCAAAAAAACAAACATCTGAATGATTCCCAAGACTTTTGGGGGAATATTATATGGGCAGACGAGATGAAAATGTATCTTTTTGGAAGGTGTGTGTCTTGTTACATTTGGCGTAAATGTAGCAAAGCATTTTCGAAAAAGAACATCATACCAACAATTAAACATGGTGGTGATAGTGTGATGGTCTTGGACTGCTTGCTCCTTTAGAACCTGGAAAACCTGCTTTGATTCATGGAACCATGAATTCTGCTTTAACAAAACATCCTGAAGGAGAATGTTCAGCCATCAGTTTGTGACCTCAAGTTGAAGCGCACGTGGGTTCTGCAGCGGGACAACTATCCAAAACACACCAGCAATTCAACTTCTGAATGGATTAAGAAAACAAAATGGTTTTGGAGTGGCCTAGTCAAAGTCAAGAGTTGAATCCGATTGAAATGCAGTGGCATGACCTTAAAAAGGCTGTTCATGCTCAAAAAACCTGATTTTTTGCTGAATTCAAACAATTCTGCAAGAAAGACTTGGCCAATGTGAAAGACTCATTGCTAGTTATAGAAAACACTTCATTTCAGTTGTTGCTGCTGAGGGTGGCCCGACCAGTTATTAGCTTTAGGGGGCAATTACTTTTTCACGCATGGCAAAGTAACTTTGGATCGTTTTTTTCCCCCTCAATAAATGAAATAGCATTTTAAGTTCACTTGGGTTATATTTGTCTGATATTTACATTTGTTGGATGATCTTGATGAACAAAGTGGTGAAATGATGCAAAGATTTGAGAAGGGGGCCAATACTTTTTCACGGCCCAGTATGTAACCTGCAATTGACTGACAACTAGTCTACGTTGTACCACACCTTTCAACCAAAAATCAGCTGGGATTCGGCCCCAGCTCACCCGTGGTCTTAATGATGAAAATGGATGAATGGAAGTACATAATGAACTGATTTTATGATAAACAACATTGTTGTGGGATTTGAAATTATTGGTGCACATGTTCAGACTAAGTCAATGGATTGTTTTAACAGGATACAATTAACGTTTGTAAAATCTCAGGTAAATGTACATTTCATTTGTCTCAAAATAATTCAAATGGCATTAGAGCGTTTTGGAAAAAAGTGCTTCATATACAGTTTAAGACTGTATTTGACATTTGCGCTACCAATAACTACAAACCTAATTGTCAGTTAACAGACTCAAGTGTGAAACTGTGCTTGTATATGCACAGATATAACAAATACAAGTGGCACGAGCTTGGAGAATTGTCTGTTGAAAGCAACCAATTGTTCCCTCCAGGTGTAACGTAATGGTGTGTACGCGTGTGTTTGCGGCCGCTCTCAAAGTCATCCTCAATCAAACTGCGATTATCGCTCTCTGCTGCTTGCTCTGATGGCCCGATGCTTAACAAGTGAAGTGCTCTAAAAATACATTTTTGACACAAGTCAAGCTAAAGCACTTAGAAATTAGAAAGGATGAAGGAGCACACACACACACACACACACACACAACGGTCTCTCTTGAAGACCCATCAGTTCGAAAGCCGATATATTTCATATTTATTCTGTAACTTCTGCTAAACTCAGTCTTTTTAGCTACCCTGTGGCAGACTGTATTGTTTTGTTGACTGCCGCGTTGTGTCGTTGTAAGCGTACTTTTTGATGGATTCTCCTGCAAAGCATCCAAGTGCAGGATTTGCTGTTCCACTCAGCTCTTTAACTTGGTTACACTATTGGTAATGCAGTGAAAGAAATCATAAAAAAAGAGGTATAGTAGAGTGACAGACATGAAACATGTCAGGCAGAAGCACTGCTAAGACGTGCCATCTTCGGAGGAACCAGGCATCCATCTCTGGTTCTGCAACAACATGTTGCATAATTCAAACTCAAAACATTTTGACTTGTAATGGCGATTTAAACTGAATCAGAAGGTTCGAACCACGTCTCGCTCTCCACCTACTGTCAGCCACCTTCAATCCAGCCCACCCCTAAATGTCATTTAGGAGACATCTTACTCCCTTTTCCCTGCTCTTTGATGCTGCCTGCGTTGCCATCCCCGCTCTCTCTTTGAATTCTATACACCGCAGCCCTTAGATTTCCTTGCTTAACAAATATGGACAGGGGGCTTAAGTGGTTTTTGAAATCTTCAAATGGACTTTGGACTGCCTGTGTTATGCTTGGTGGCGAGAGTCTCCCCGTCTCTCTCTCAGCTTCAATCACCCGCTGCATGTATTTGCTATTGTGTGTGCGTGTGCGCGTGCGGCCGTGCTGGGTGGAGCTGCAGTCTGGAAATGAGATAAGGATGTCTGATTCATAGGATCTGACAGGAAATCTATATCCTGCAATGTTTATAATCCAGCCATTACTACACAACCAAATGAAAGAACAATAATCCAATCATTTACTGGCATATTTACCTGAGGCACATTCTCGGCTCTAAAGGCAAAGAGCGGCCGCGGAGGCTGTAAAACAGACAAGATGGGCGAGGTTGGCAAGGGGTGGGGCCGAGAGTTAGGAGAGAGTGGGACATCTTGCAGTGTGAGGATGAAGCGTCCTCTAGGGAGATGTGTCCACAGGAAGTGGGACGCTTTACCTGCTTGCTCTCTATGGGGTTAAAGGTCACTCATTAGTCATCATTCAGGCCTCATTGATTGATGTGTAAAGAGGAGGAATTAGAATATGAATATAGGAAGGGTGGTAACGTTTTACTCTCACACATGTTCTGATTCTTTCTCTTTCACTCAGCTAGAAGAAGAGGTGTCATTCCACTCTCTCCCACTGATCCTGTGTTATCCGACAGAGAGAAGTCCTTGGAGGTAACGTCTCTCCATATAAGCGTGGTGGAATTCTCGAGTGGTGGTTTACTTATCATAGAGTCTTTCATGACAGTATGAGCTGCTCTTCATTGTGCACGAGGGGGGAGGTTTATCTTATTTGGAAAAGTGAGGGGACCTGCCCTTATCTGTCAATAAACAGTAATTAGATTTTGTGGCCGATAGCGTCGATTGGTTTCTAATCTAGCTGTCGCTCCAGACGTGTGTAATTAAAATCCCGATTGATAAAGGGGGTAAAAGCCCGCCCACGCTACCACTTTACTGGGCCCTACCCCCGACCCCTTGAAAGCACAAACAAGGGAGAGATATGAAAGAATGCCTGAGGAGAAAACTGCACTTCTTATTGATCCGTTCTATCTGCCTTCCTATCAGTGACCTTTTTCCACAATGGAGGGGCTAGTACAAAGGTTGCCGACGTAAAACTTCATGGCTAATCTCCGTCCGACAGATATTATCCCTCTTAATAGTAAAACAAAAAAAACAAAAAAATAAACCTTTGAGGCAGTTATAGATATTTTGTTAAAGACATGGTATCAAATGTCAAAGGTGGCGTTCTTAGTGTTTAACCTGCACAGAATTATCGCTGCCCTCTGTAGCTGCCATCGGCTTTATAGAGCGTCATTGTGACGTTCAAACATTCTTTTTAACCATACAAATACTTCACATTTAAGTATTGCGTGTGAACCATCAATGGACAATCTCAAACTCTTGCATAGTTCGTATACCAGAAGCAGTAAAGTCAGTAAAAATAATAATAACCGAATAAGTCCCGGCCCCATCGAGGCGCCCCGAAAACCGACCATCCGGAGGAGGCCGCACGGACACAACGCCAACACCCAGCCGACCCCCACCCACCCAGTGTTACTTGGGAGGAGTTACAACGTACACGTACAATGTGATAGATCAGTGTATTTTATGTACAGTATTTCCTTTTTTTTTACTTTAAAAAAGTCAAATTTGCTAGGAATTTGAACATGTTAAAATAGGACTACCGGTACTATAAATCCCCCCCCATTTGCATTTTATCTACAGAACACAAAAAAGGGTCTGAACAGATGCATACATGCACACAAGTAGCAATTAAGCATGCATCATTTAATAGATAATTAGGCACATACAGTACCTCTTTGTTAGCGGAGTGAATGTTGCAAGCAGACTTGATCATCCGGTCCATGCAGGCACCGGAAGAACAGGAGGAAAAAAAACGAATGCAATAGTGACACAGCAGGAAAGTGGATAGAGCTGGTTGACATCCAGCTAAGCTGAATTCACTCATTTAGTCTACAAACAATTTTAAATATTACACAATTGGGCGTGATTGAAATTGAGGGAGGTCATGTGTTTGAAATGCGTGTGGTACTCTGCAGGGTTTTTAAAGATGTGTAAGCCAGAAGCATGCCTCATATGACCTTTGCTGTCTTACACTGGTCACCTGCAGTCACGTGTGACCGTCAACCATCACTGAATGATGGCTGCCTTATGTGCTTCACCCCCCCCCCCACACACACAAACACACGCTCACAAAATGAACATGCACACATACTGTGGACCCACAGTGGAGCGGATAAACCAAGCAGAAGCAGTAATACAACCATACCAAGAACCTAATAAATCACACATTAGTGACTGCAGCTCATAGGGGGGTGTATGTTCAAGAAAAGCACTGGTGTAGTGGTTAATTTGGTTCTTAATGGAAGGCAACATTTCCAAAGGAAAACTTTCATTGGGTGCAAATGACTTTCCTGAGTTTTCACTTTAGTAGCACGGAGAGTGTGATTGATAAATGCTGGCAGTGCAGTGCCAACCCATGCATGGTGTACCTCATTTAACGGATTTCTGTAATTTCCCCATAAACAATGATTAATAAATGGCAACCTGCACAAGTGAAAAAGAGACAATTCAGATAGATATTGCTGAGAAAGCTTTTTAACTTCTACATTGTAAATCACATGGATCACTTGTCTTCAGCATTCCAAAGCATTGTCATCATTATCATATCATGGTATTATACATTGCTACAGATACAGTATGCTATCAAAATTATTATGATTAAGATTTTGGAAGTGCTTGGTGCCAAAAGAGTTTGAGTTGAATTGTTCACACTAAGTTATCCTTGGCTATTTAATGAATATGAACCCAACGTTTTTAATTGTACTTTTAAGTCATTTATTGCAAAAATGTTTTTTATTGTATTTGAAGTCATGAAGTGTGTCCATACAATCTTAACTAAGGACTGTTTCATCTTTTTATTAGCAGTTTATCCAGTGTGGCATGATACAGCCCCTCTGTCTCACACTCAAAGGTTCTCGGTTCAAGACCTGTATGGAGTTTCATGCTCTCCCCGAGTTCACATGTTTTTTTCTCCAGGTTCTGCAGTTTGTTCCCACATTCCCAAAACATGCAGGTTAGGTTTATTAGGGTGCGAATGTGAGTGTGAATCTTTGTTTGTGTGCCATGTGACTGACAGGCAACCAGTCCAGGGCGTACTGCACCTCTCGCCCCAAAGTCAACTGGGTAAGGCCTCAGCTCACCCGCAACCCTAATAAGGATAAGCGGTACAGAAAATGGATGCATTATCAATTAATTGAAGCCCAGTTGCTGTCATAGCACAACTGAACCATGTTCATAGCTTGAGACAACCGTGTCCTCTTTTCTGAATAATTTAACATCATATTCCCCAATACATTCTTCTTTAAAATGTCTTGTCCCCTGATAATAAGGCCAGATCGCCCGTGTGGTGCCACCGCAGTCAAGTGACCTTGTTACCACAGTGCCATGTGTCGCAATGGGAGAGGCCTGGAGGGAGGATGGGCGGACATATCATTTCCCTGCATGCCTGGTACTCGTGCCCCACCTTTCTTTCGCTCACCACAGGCCCAGCATCACGATGGCCCGATGCAGAGAGAAGAGCAGCTCCAGGCCCTGCAGAACATGACTCCAATTAAGCAGTAGAACCTGGGCTCACGCTTCGCTGCCTTGGTCCACTTGTCCTACAAAGACGGACATAGAATGTAGCAAAAGTACATCCTGCTTTGCGTTAATAGGCGATATGAAACAAAACAAAAGGGAGTTGTGATATGTGTTTGTTTAGTGTTTTTGTAGGCCCAGAGATTAAAAAAAAAAAAAGACAGTTAGGTTAAACATACAATAATAGATGAGAGCGATTGAAAGGCCCGCTTCTCCCCTGTGATTAAAAATGTATGTTGCCACACGCAGCCTTTGGTGTGGAACTCTCCCGGAAAAGGAGCTGCTTAATATTCAGGCCCATGTCTGGCTAATGTCTTAAAGTGATAAATAGGAGGGGGTTACTGCCGTTTGATTGTTCTTCACAGGCAGTCTGGGAGCAGCAGCACAGGGGGATTTAAGGTGGAGGAATCCTCTCAAAGCCGCTCATTCATTCGCTCGCAGACGCCCATCATTATTTGGGCCTGTCGACATGACTCCTCTGTACCCAGGGCCACTGGCAGCGAGCATGGTGGATGAGCTTTAAAAGAGTCCTTGCCTCATGAAAGGCATTCAAATGACGTGAAATTGCATTCATGTCAAGCCTTGCAGGCATATTCATACAGTACACTGGCATAATGTTCTTGTTCCGGGTCTCGCATATCTGTGTGACTACATAATCGTCCTCTTGGGACCAAGTCACTCCATAGAGCGTGTGTGTAGCTTGCTCAATATTAGTGCTGTCCTTTTTTTTTTTTTTTCTTCAAATAACTATATTGAGATATATTAAACATGCAGTACTGTACAGTGACAAGGAAATATTAGCCAATCAAATGGAGGAAAATGTATGAGAAGAAAGAAAATATACTGCACATTTGTCAGGCCATTACTCAATACATCATGTTGGATAACTGAAGTGCATGTGCAGCAGTCTTTCCATTACACACTAGCAGGACAAGGTGAGTCGAGCCTATCTATGAATGATTATTACAATAGCTAATGTAATCAAAAGGCAAGGTGATAGAAAGCATTTTATTATAATTTTTTTTTTTTTAAATTATAACAAGGGGTATACACTTACACCAGAAATTATACTCTGGCCAAATTTTGCGTTGAAGTGAATTTTAATTGGTGAATGGGTATCTTTAGGCTGGCAGTGACACAGGAAAGTAGAGCAAAAGTGCGTTAATGATATTAAATGAATAGTATTATTTATTTGGTAATGCATTTTCATTGCTTTTACATTTTAAATATTATTCAAAATCCCTGGAACAATCTTATGCACCATTTAGAAGGACGTTGATAACTTCAAGGACAATCTATAGCAACAACAACAACAACAAAAAGTACATGTAATATAATAACAATCAGTCTCTCTTAACAGAATGTATTAGACTCTTCACACTTTCTGGTGTACCCATAGGGTCTGCGATGGTATAGGGAATATTTTAGAGCAATCTGATTGTGCATTTTGTAAGCTTCGTAAGCTTTGGGAGATGCTAGGTCAGGGGTCACCAACATGGTGCCTGGGGACAACCAGGTAGCCCCCAAGAACCACATGTGTTGTCTGCGGGCCAGGTATAAAACATAGCTCACCAGTGGTAGGACACTGTGATTTCCTAGGAATGTTATCGAAGTGAACATCTGAAAATGTAAACCTGATGTTTGTTCTCGTCAGCAGTCACGCAATCTGACCTCCTGACAAGAAAGTCTTTCGTTGTTGAGCTGGCCCTTTGAGGCCTCACACAGCATTGTTAAAACAAGTCTCTTTGCCGATGTCATCCAATCACTCAGTCTCAATTTTTATTTATTTATTTTTTTTATATACTTTCCCTATCACATGCTCATTGTGAACCCTCCCCTCCTCCTCTGTCTGCTGTGGAAGCAGCTTCTGTTATGGCAGCGGGAAAGCTAACCACAGCGGGAGAGCTCCTAATTAACAGCCTATTCATTTGCGTGGAGGGAAGAGCTCGTGCACTTGTTTTATGGTGGCGCTAGGGAGCCCCGTCCAGGGGATTTGGAGTGGGATAATTGCCTTTGCCGCAGGCTGCGGTAATCTGGTGGGCTAATTCATTATTTTAATAAGTTAGCTTCTCCTCGGGGGTGTGCTAGCTGCGCTGCGCCTCAAACCTTGGTGGTGCACCTCGTTATTGTGGCGCTCTTTTTACACCGCCGCCCGCACGGGGTTAATAACTGTTATTAGCCTCTCTCCTCATCCTGCAATTTCTCGTTTAACTGGGGCGATACAAACGAAACCTTTGCAAGCGTCTAATAATCAACCTCTCTGCAAGCAGGGGTAATCCCTATGAAGGGGCCCGTATAGTGGAGAGGGGTAATGGATGCAATCGCCTGAGTGCCTTTGCCTGCACTCCTTTCATTATGGCTCCTGATGTTGTTTTTGTTGTTCATGTGGCTGTTGTTTTTACTCAGTTCCTTGAAAATCATTTGAGGGAGAAGATATTTGCCTCCAACAAGGGAAATGGATCAGCTTTAGATACACAAATAAGATGACCATTAGGTTTGCGTAACTAATAGCTTCATTTAGTCCATCATCTTCCATCTCTCTAATAGCTATGCAGTCAGCAGGAGAGGTGTGTTTGTGTGCGTGTGTGTGCGTGCGTGTTTTTAATGACTCGGGTGCAGTCAGACATTTTGTGGATTGGCTGATTAAAAACTATGTCATTTCAACAAACAAGGAATAAGGGGTGGGGGTGGGGGGGGCTTTGTGAATAGAACTTTTTTTTTGAAGACCAATATTCAAGATGGTGATGGCATGATGCAGGAACCTTCAGCTAGAATCCAATTATGAATAGTGCACTATCACAGTTAAATGGTAAACATATGATTTCACTTTGTGTAATAAAAATGGATATCCTAATTCACTTTTTAGATGAAAAGCAATGCACAGTCCTATCCTATTACGTGTCCCTTCAAATATTGGTTATGTGATAAGCAGAAGAAGATAGATTGGTGGATGGACAGACACTGGCAAATGAAAGCCCATCCAAAGCAGGGAGGTTAAAAATGTTCTTTCTGGTCATTTATTTTGCTTTTCTCACGACAGTGAAACCACCGCAGTCGACTATTACTTAACCTCATACAAATTTTAAATTCCATCAAAATTAAAAAAAACAAAATTTGGAGGTCGGATGTCATCAAGTGTGATGTCACATGAGGCTGAAGATCAGTGACCATATAGGAACAAAGTGTGTTTTGCTTTTTTTTTTTAATTCTTATTATTATTACTGTACATGGGAAATCACTGCACACCATCCTGGTTTCTCAGTACAATGTAGTTAAAGCAAGATGACATCATCAATCAAATAAGAATGGATTTTGCACAATGCACCATCAGCTCCCTTTAGTGTGAAGAAGACTTACCTCCCGGCCACATACAGTAACCTCTCTCTGCATGGCATCATTGTTAAAGGGGAGTATGCAACTTGTACTTAGAAAACTACGGTTATATTAGTCATGTAATATTACTTTGACTTTGTGTTATTGTACAGCGGTTAACTAATTCATACACACATATGACCGTGACACTGTATTTCAGTTCCAGTTGTTTGCTGTGGGAAAATTGACATACGACACTCTACCTCTAATTTGATGCATCTTCTACATCAATGGTTCTCAAATATTTTATGCCAAGTATCACCTAAAAAAAATACTTGTCCCTCTAAGTACCACCAGAATGACCAACATCAAAATACAATAGTGTGCTTGGCCAAAGTGTTCATCAAAATGGAGGCAGAGGTTGTACTCCTAAAAGGTTTATTTAATACTGTATTATTGTAAGCCACTGTACCATTATGCACATTATGAAGATTAACGCCATGCTTAAATATAAGGGGAAAAAAACGACTTAATGATTCAACTAAAACAGATTACACACAAAAGTTAGATAAAAATTGTACCTGTTGGAAAACAAACGGTTCTGAAAGAATAAATGCAATATTGAACTTCAAAGTTAAATATAACTGAACTATCCTTAACGAATGTACTTTATGGCATGCCAAAAATAAGTTTAAGCCACTTTAACATTATGGACAGTTTGATCATGTAATTCAGTGATTCTTTTGTGTACCACAAGAAGGAACCTGTGCACAATTAGTGGTACTCGTACCACACGTTGAGAGCCACTGTACATTTTGACATATAAAAATGCACCTTTGACATAAGTAAACAAAGCAACTTCAAAATATGAATGCTTTCTCAATAATGACACATTAGGAGTGCTTGGTGGGCATTGGCGACGAGGTGACTGACTTCAGTTCACATAAGCCTCAGTGTGGCTTATGTTCTGTCCCTTATGCAGGCTTGTTTAGCTGTCATCGTGCTGTAACCTGCCAGCCACAAAGAAATGGGCTCCTGGATATTAAAGGGGCTATCTCCTCATCTATATCCTTAACCACAGTGGAATGACATGTCACATGACCCTGGCTCTTGGAACGGAGAGGAGCGATAACATGCAGAGTGGAAAATGTCGCAGTGCTCCATGGTCAGTCATACGACTGAAAGATAAACATTCTCATTGATGTATTTCCTCATCAACTCAGCTATAAGTAGTTCAGTCAGCTGAAATGTTGTGCAATGTTTATCCAAGAGTGTGACGGCCTGTGAATGGCTCTAGTGCTTTTATCTGCATTGAAAAGTTAAACCTGCGCTCAGACGTGCACGGGTCCCGTGCACACAGGAGTGCTGGTTGTGCTTCATAAAGTAGGCACATGATCGTAAATGACCTGGTTCGCTATTAACTATTATCCCCTTAATGTCCTTTCTGGCTTATAGCGCATGTGGCGCTCTGGCCACGTGCGGGCCTGCGAGGCCGCCTGGGGCTCGTTCGGGGCCATGGCTTTTCAAAGACCTCTCTGCCATCTGCTAGACCAGCGACCCGGCTCCTTGTGTCAGGCCGACGAGGCTGAGGCAGAGGCAGAGACGGGAGACGAGCAACTGTCCCACATCCAGGTGTTCACCACAGTGTCATGCATTAGGATTTAGGGAAGGTATTAGTACCGTTTTCACTTTTTTTCGTCTTGTGGATAGTTGACATTTGACTCATTTATATGCTCAAAGATCATGTGTTTTGAGATCAGCAGTATTGTCCACATGCTCGGCGATGCGCAACAAACTGCCTTCGGCCCTCAACCCCTCCCGCTCTTATTCATCAAGTTTCAGTAGCGAAAATAATGTGTAGAATGTTAACTTCTCATCTGCTATGGCACACTAACGCACAATCTGAGCGTCCTCACTCCACTCTGTTCTCAGCCATGTCATGTCTTTAAATCATCCTTTTAGACTATAACAGATTTTACACATGGGACATAATGTCAAGGTTTGTCCTGATGGCAAAAACAGAGGATGCTAGCACAGGGAAGCAGGGAGGCAACGCGCTGATGCAGGAGTCTCAAAACAAGTATTTATTTTTTAAAACTGAAAAAACAAAGAAGGATCCTGGAAAAATCTAAATGCAACAAACTTCCAGAAAAATCACGAATCAAAGTAACAGAGAAACACCAAGAAACAAACCACTCACCACAACAGGGAACATGACACAACTAGGAACGTGACTTACAGCAACGATGCTCCGACACAGACTGAACAAACCCAATGAACTAAATGCAAACAAAATGATGAGACAAAGAGGCACACCTGGACGAGACACAAGTGGCTGGAGGGAGCTGATTGGTTGAGGGCTGACGAGAACAGGTGGAGACGAAAAGACAGAGCAGACAAGGCATGAACATGTGACACAGGAAAACTTTACAAAACATGAAACAAACTAAATCAGTGTCGGGTGGCGGCCGCACAGCATAGGTCGCTGGAGCAGGAGGCGATTGTTGCGGCACCTGCACTGTCGCCAGCTGGCTCTGGAATGAAGCAAGCAACCGTGACGCATCGTCCATCTGATCCAGGATCAGCTGAAGAGCGTGCCCCTGCTGCTCCGGCCGAGCTTCCCATTAGGCCGGGAGCCAGCGAAGAGCATCCGTGTCACGGGGTCCGTTCTCGGTCGGATCATTTGAAATCAATCAATCAATCAAATGTTATTTCTATACCACATTTCATACATACAAATTGCAACCCAAAGTGCCTCACAGAGATAAAAACAGACAATTAAAATGGCAGGAAATATACAAAAAAAACCACCCCTCCCATTCCCACATATAAATCTAAACACAAACACTTGCACGTACACACAAACGCAACACCTATTGACTAATAGTATAGAGATGTTACAAGGCACTGAGGATCCCGGGCCAGGGAAAACAACCTGTGGGATTCATCCACAGCGAGAGGCGCCATACCCCACAACCAGAGAGGATCCCACCACAGAGACCACCGCTACCGGGGCAGTTTGGGGGCCTACCCACAATGCCCCCCCCCCCCCCCCCCGGTCCTCTGCTCCGGGGAAACTGCAGGGTAACATCCCAGGAGGCAGACCGGACGAACCTCCCTGCGTGGAGGCTCCCATGAGGAGACACTGGAGTAAAACTAAGACTAAGACTAAAAGGCAATAAAAGGGGATAAAAAGTGAAGAATAATATGAGATACGATAAAATATGAATAGATAAATGTATAAGCAAATGAGTAGATCAATTAATGCCTTAATAAATAATAAAGAAATGAGTTAAGAGCTAAACCAAACAGGTTAGAGCCTATCCCGGCTATCTTCGGGCAAGAGGCTGGGTCCACCCTGAACTGGTCGCCAGGCAATCGCAGACAGATTGTGCAGGTGTACCTAATGTTACGGCCTGCGTGTTGACATTTTCGTCCTCCCGTATGCCTGACCACTCCCAAACTGGACGCCACCTCTTTTTTAGTACGTCACAGATGGAATTGTCTTCACCAGCAGGGCCCTCTTCCTCCTCCACCACACCTGCTGTAAAAATAGCTTAGGAGTGTTTTTCTCATAATGGCAGCACGATCGATATTCAGTCCTATTTTGGCCGCCCTGCCCCTTTGCTCATCCACAACCCCCAGAACGGGACAGCTTGCAAAACTCAAACACCAGGTCAGCTAATCGCACTCCTATTGCTTCAGTCATCTGTACTCTGTCGCTGTCTCGCACCAGCTCGAGCTCTTACCCAGGGGTCAGCGGGCTGTCCGCCGCATCTCCATCCTAACTCCCCTCCCACCGGGTGGATCAGAGGGAGGCTGACGTTGCTCCTATCGGCCGAGAAAATGAGATCACACCACCGCAAGTGGGGGGGCTGCCTTTAGTGGATCTTTATTCCGGCCTACAAGATAATAGCGCAAGACAATTTGCATGAACAACGTGGGCATTATAATAATTCAGACAGCATGGTACATTCACTTTGCCTTGAAGGACTAAAGATGCCATCCACTGCCGTTTACTGTAAATTCTACTATATACAGCGATCTGTGACTTTTTTGCAAATGTTTAAGGGTTCATATGTTGCTTTCAATACTCTAATTCGAATTCGCCACAGACAGGCCATCTACACGCACACGCACGCACACACACACACACACACACACACACAGACAAACATAAAGGATGTCGATTCCCACGGGCAACCTTGGAGGGCAACGTATGATGGCCCGAGGCAGTGTCTCTGTCGTTGAGGCATCAGACAGTTCCCGCCAGGCTGCCAGTGAAAACATAAACAAACTGGATTGTTATTTTTCAGTGAGACTTTCAGTAAATATCCATCCATCCATTTGCGACAGCGCTTATCCTCACTAGCGTCACGGGTATGCCGGAGCCTATCCCAGCTAACTGCGGGCAGGAGGCGGTGTACACCCTGAACTAGTTACCAGCCAATCGCAGGGCACATATAAACAACCAACCATTCGCATTCACATTCACACCTACGGGCAATTTAGAATCCATTAAAGAAATAATAATCATAATAATAATTATTATTATTATATTTTTTCAATCATCCCACGAACAATTGGGGCGGGGATACAGTACCTGAGTTCCGCAGACATACTTAAGTCGCCAGCTCATTTTGTTTTCAATGGGGGTGCCCGCTCACATTGTTGCCACACCGGCCGAGAGGAGTCACAATGCTCCAGTCACGCACGGATTGCTGCGATTACACATCGTTCTCTTCACGGCTGATGACTTCGACTGGCTGGTATTTGCTCTTTGTGAATAAGTCATTTGATTGTCAGAAGTCCTGACAAGGAAACTTTTTTTTCTGCATCTCTGGGGCACCGTCATTGTTGTGTGATGTGAAGTCAGGCCACATCGATTTGTTCTGAGTTACAAGAAGGAAACTTGGTCTTTAAGTGGTGTTCCAATGCACTTTTCCGGAGTTGGGGGTGGAAAATTAGCATTCAACCTGTTTATTTTATTTTATTTTATTTTTTTATTTTTTTACAGATGTCATATATGTATCCCAAAAGGGGCTGTTAATTAAAAAGGAAGTAGAAAGAGCCAAGTAGGAGCTATCTGACCCCTCCTCCTCCTCAGCAGCACGTTGATCCCCCGCAACGCATTACACGAGACGCTGCAAAGAATGAAAGGGAACCACGGATTATCAATAAAGTCAATATGGCGTTGTGTTACGTGCCCTCTGACCTAAGCAAGCTCACTAACTGTGATGTCCGCACAACAATGGCAAAAGATTGTTTTAATCTATCTGCAGTCAGCCACTACTGATGCTGCAAGTCCGCTGATGTTCTGATGAATGTTATGCACCAGTGAACTGCATCACACAACAGTCACAATATATTTTGTTCCTCTAACGAGATCTGTCGTCACTAGTGCTTCCAGTACACACTATTTTCCAAGGTTTAATCTTAATGTCTCATTTATCTGAAGTTCTCATATACTGCAAGTATGCAGATTATTCACAAATGATCATGCAGTCACTTCATCAAAGCGTGATCTGTTCATTGCTCATTAGTATTCTGGTCACACTCGAAAGCTTGTTTCAACGTACTATATTGTGTACTGTATCACCATACATCCCATAAAGCAATGCCACATGCTTGCTGAAATGTATATCAGAGCTGCTACTTTAATGCATCCCGAGCATTCCGTGCTTAATTTTTCGCCTCGGTTGCCCAGAGGGACTTTAACCCTTTCTGCTGTCTCATATTAATCGGTCGCTTTTTTTCTCTCTCTCGTTAAATGTTTAACTTAAATTGGGAGCCTCATAAATATTCCAAATCACTCGTCCTGTGTTTGATGAGGAAATGAGCTTTGTACCCGCCGTGATTCCCCTGGCAGAAAAAAAAAAACCCCTACAACTTAACTCTTGGAAGCAGACCGGTGCGCGCAGCTCTGACAGCCTCCATTAACAAGCAGCAAATTGTTTTAACAATGCGAGGGACCGCCTTTGTGTCGAGATAATGATGATATCTCTTTTCTTTTTTGGCGCTGCATGCTGCTGAAATCATCATAAAGTTGTCTGCTGTCACGGTTGCATTTTATGGTCTGAAGCCCAACATAGATCTCACATCACCTTGCGCACCAAGGTTTCAGGGAGGACCTTAGCATGATGATGTCTAATGACTAAAAGTAGAAAGTTAAATTATGCTGACTCTTGGAGCAAATAATGTCCAGTATTTTAAAGATGCTGTAGCATCTTGGCAAAGGGCAAACATCTCTGAGTGCTGTTTTCGTCAAACAGGTCGTTTGAGAGGTAGCCAAACGTTTCGCCCCGTCTTTTCCTTCCTTGGCTCTGTGGTCATTAATCTTCGGCGCAGGTGCTCAGGACTCCTGACCCTCTGCTCCACTTCCTCCATTAGCGCCATGACAGCTCAACTGGAAGGTTCATATGCGCTGGCTTATTCCCACCCGTTTTCTCCCACGCCACTTCACCTGGGCGGAGGATGGAATCCGAAGTGTCCCTTTAACACTCACATGTTCATTCATATTAAAGAGATCCAGCCACATCTAAGATGGAACCTCAAACGAGAAATGGAGGGAAAGGAAAGTAGAAGCGCAAAAGACACATTTTGGCTTTCAATTTAAAAAATGGCTATCGTCTTTCAGCTGTTAAGCACAAATGCAGTATGCTGCATTCGTCAAGGCATTACATTAATATGAATATTCACTAGAACTAACACTCCTCTGACGAGTAAAATTATGGAAACATTTTAAAATGTTGTTCCTGGCCGCTTGATTAGACATGGTTGAGCATCCTTTCCAAAATAGGTAAACAAAAAATAAATAAATAACTCAAATTAAAAAGTGGTGAAAGTTGCCATGAGAGTGATCTGAATAAACAACAAATCCAACCCTTCACGATGAAAGTCTGCCAGAACACCTTAGAGGACTCCTCACGTATTCATTTTCTGGAATGTGAACTTTTGCCCTCCACTAGGTGATATTGAGCCTGTAAGTGTGCGTGCAGTAAATCGAACCATTAAAGGCGTTCCTCCCAAACTCAGTAACTATTTGAATAGGTGACTTGTTTAATCAAGTCGATTATTTTTGAATGATTTTAAATTCCCAATTTATTAGTGTCAGGATTAGTGTTGATTTTGGTGGTAGTGCTTTAAAAAAACAAAACAAATCTCTCCGCAACTGTGTGCTGGACTTCCTCACGACAGGACCACAAAATCATGTGTCGGCAGCAGCTTGTTGAGGACCATCATGCAGAGCAAATGGACCCCGCAAAGGTGCGTTTTGATTGTTTTCTGGAATCATGTGGTAACCACATGTACTGTAGGTCTGCGGCTCATTTCCCTGCCAATGCATGCACATGTGGACAGTATAAACATGACTTCATAAATGTGAAGAATGTCTTTATGGACTGAACATGGTATGTGTAGATTTTTATGAGTTGTATGTAATTATTGTGTGCGGAAGAGAATATGTATAGTGGTTTCAGCGGCTTCATATGACTTGTGGTCATGGCTATTAATAGGTCAATCTCTACTGCAACCCGTGGCTTAACTCGCCCTCATGTACTCAATGCCAAAAATAGCCCATGTCAATATTGGGAAGCAACAGATAAATCAATAACACACATATTAAAATGTTACATACGGTTTAATTGATCTTGACTAACCGACTCTTAATACTGTAGTTTTAATTGCAGTTGAAGGTCCCGTATTTTTGGCTGATTAGACCTCCATAGAGTGACTCTCTAACATAGCCTTCGTATAAAAGTGTCAATTCCATTTTGGTTTTGTCATACGAGTGCCCAGAAAAGGCCCCTCTGTTTGACCCAGTTTTGTATGCGCTTTGTCCTATTTGGCGAAGACCGCCCCCTTACCTCTGATTGGTTGCCTCCGTGTAGAAGACCTACTTGTGAGAGCACACGTGTTTTTTATGTCGACAACGCTGGCTCGGAAGCGGAGAGGTAGGCGGAGATCTTCGCTAGTGACGTAGCTATGCTCGAGAAATTGGAATGACCTTTAACCTCAACTTTACTCCACTCCGTCGGCAGTCCTTTCCTTATTTAATGCTCAATAGATAGATTTGTAATATCTAAATAATACTGTATTTCTATGGATGTTCTATGCTTTTGCTGTAGTCTACCAGTGATATATTTTTTTATTTGTACACTACATTATTACTATTACAGTATTTATGTTATTTGGGTAGCATTTTTATACTGTATGTCATCCATCGCCATATGTCTATGATGTCATGTTCATAATTTTTAGCACCTATGAACAATTTAGAGTCATTAATGAATCTAACCCCGCGGGGAGAACATGTAAACTCCACAAAGGAAGGCCAGAAACCTGCTGTACTTTATAGCAGTAAAACATATTTTGCTCATCACTTGAGTTTTGGCCCATGACCCGAGTGCGGATAAGCGGTACAGAAAATGGATGGATGGATGGACTTGAGTCTTGCCCTAACTGGCTTCTTTCTTGATAGATCCAAAATGTAGCCAAACACTGGACTTGAGTTCTTCAGGACGCGAAGTGATTTGTATACACGAATGGGTTCCCCACCCTTCCTTTGTGTCTGTGTAAATCTGTGACATTTTAAGTGCATCCTTTTTGGCTTAACAGTTTAGGTCAGGCATCACTTACGGACTCTAATGATAATGTAACCAGTGAAATCGCGTCTCAGTCTGACATTGTGACTCGCCACTACGACTCGTGGTTGCGACCCCAGTTTCACTTCCACGCGAGAGTAAGTGAACGCTCAACAGCTGGGCTAACCTGCACCGACACACACACGCGTGTATATGAGTGCATACGCGCTCACATCGCACGGCGACATAAACAGGCATAATTCACGCAGGTGGTGGTTTAACATATGCAGAGGCTGCTTGTACAGCCCCTCACAAGCCGCCAGACGCGCAGGCCCAAGGCAAAGGAGAAGACAAATGTCAGTCAGAATGGGGGAAAGGTTACGGCCAAGCACAGAGATTGATACTGTTAATTTGCTCCCTGGGGTTCATGAAGTCAGCTCACACACCGATCTGACTCTGCTAACTCAAGAGATATATTGAACATAGTTGTCTCGTCCTATGGTAAGAAAGACTGAAGCGTGAACACTTTGAGTTGCTGCAATCTTTCTTGATGAATAACATTTGCTTCATTTTATGATGATTTTCACATTTGACATAATTACATTCTTGCTCCGCTTTCTAGCATCTACTTTAGAGGTATGTAGGCAAAAGAAACTAATGAAAATGTTTTTTTCCTGTTACAACAAGCAAGAGCTTGAATAATAATGTAGTAAATGGTTAATGCATTGTTGCTGAAAAAATAGGGGAAATGCTTGATCTGTCATTAAAAAAAAGTAATAATGCCCTCACAGTAAATAAAAGGAGTTCCTCCTACCCTTCCTAAAAGCTTTGAGTAAGCAATGAAACAAAGGCTACTTGAAGAAGATAAAGGATGGATACAAGTGCAAAACCTCATTCATTTTCTATAAATTTTATAATCATACATTCCCAATATTTAAAGGTTGTACTGCACACATCCACATCCATATTTGTGTCTGTATACACGCCTGGTGGTGTCGTCTGTATGCTGCTCTGACTTTCAGTGCGCCCCTGCCCCCCCCCCCCCCCCCCCACCCGCACCCGCCTCGCTGAGGTCACCTCGCTGCTATCGCAAGCACAGCAGTCACATTGTGCTTCAATGCAGACAGATTGCTTATAATAACCTTTCATTTTTCCTTGTCAGCAATTTGCAGGATAATTTTGGCACCCTTTAAGGATCCAACTGTCCTAATAAGAGGATAAAAATAAACAAGGCGCTATATTGGGATGGCCTAATCCTATTTACAATTCTGAACGCACTCTGGGCAATAAAAATATTGTTATATGTGGCAATTTTCCCCATTTCTTAAACAAGCAATGAAAGAGTGTGATGCAAAAGGATGAAATGTCACTTTTCAAACGTCATTACCGACACATACCGTTAGTTCGTGTACAACAACAAACAGCAGTTGTATTTATTTCCGATTCAGCAATTGACCAGTTTAGCAACAAATTACATTAGAAGTCCATTTTCATTTACTCTCGGTCTGCTTCAAATGCTGTCAAACTTTCAGAGGTTGAGCATATTGATTCCTCACTACCTGACAATGACATTATATATCCATCTATAATTGACCAAGCACAAGGAACCGTCAATTAGCTATGTTTAAATGAAGGGACATAAGTTTGAAGAATTGTGCACAAATGTTGATGTTTGTTTAAACAGTTCCCAATAGTACATAAAGACTCATCAACAGGGGCCGAAGGACTAACCAACTAACGTCAGCTCTGCCTTGACACGACGGACATTGAAAAGCAGAGATCGATACGCACGTACACACGCACGCAAAACACATTGTCCGTCGATAAGATCTATCCATTACAGTCGTGGACACATTGAATGCAGCTTTCTCATTAAAATAAGCACTTTCCAATCAAACATCAACATCCCCTCACACACACGCGAGACCAATATGTGTAATTCCTCCACACGCAAGCACGACCTGCAGTATTGCCTGACTTTGCAGTGTAATCTATGCATTAATAATATGCGCAGGAACCTATAAAATGGTGACTCAAAAATGGGGTTCACGCGGGGGCACGGAGAGGGAGCGGAAAAAATACATATATAAACGTGACATTAACTCTCTGCCTATATTTATGCCATTTCCCCTACTCCCTTTATGTATCTAATATTTCTAATTTAGCACCGTGCGGGAAAAGTGACACAAGGCGCCATAAATTCTCTTCTAATTCCAAATAATTCCGATTACATGGACGAGTAGTTTTCAATCAGAAAGATAATCTGGATGATAGATGGTGGGATAATTGGCTGTCTGTGCCACGTAAATATTGTGTCGTTCTATTAATCTTGCCGAATGAAGTGTCAAGCTGTCACTCATTCGTCAAACTGAATTAGGAACTCCAACGGATAAATAAATGCATGTGGCGTGTGTTCGTGTGTGTGTGTGTGTGTGTGTGTGTGTGTAGTGGAGGGAGATATAAAACGAGAGCAGGCGGCTTTAATGGACCGGAGTCAACCCAAGAAACAGGCCTGGCAGAGATGAGTGTTGTGGTTCTTAGTGTGCAGAACGAATTTTTTTTTGTTCATGACAGGAATATTTCAATATTTCATCAGAATGAATACTCTCACAATGATTTGGTTTTGCCTGTCTCTTAAGTTTGTACCCCACCATTTGTTACAGTACAAAGATATTCTCAAAACAGACCTAAAGGCGAAATCTGGGCAAAGAAAGCCAAATGGTACATATTGCAATTAGTATGGAAGAGGCGATATTTTTTTCCAATCATCCCAAAGGTGATAAGTATCTTATCTTCTCTTTAACCTGTAGGACGAGAAGATAAAAAAAAAAAAAAAATCAAGCAGTGACATCCTCTTAATTTAATTTATAAAGATCCTCATTAACGAGCTGGAGGCTGCACGAGACACCATTTCACAGCAAAGAAGAAAAGGGCTCGACCAGCAAGTGTAAAATGGAAGTTTTGAATGAAACCTCAAATATCAGTCATTTCACAGAAAAGGTCAGCCGTAATGGAGTTTTTAATGTCTTCCGTCCTCTCCTGAAGGAGCCTACCTGGTATCAAGTGGGTCACTAATTGCAGCCAGCCTGCTAATAAATGAGAGCATTGCGTGTTGGTAAATGCTAACAAAACGCCGGTCCGGTCGAAATCATCAGTGGCCTTTGATGTGCTTTTTATCTGCAAGCAGGTAAAGCACAGCTTTGACGCATGACAGATTAGATCTCCGGTGAGAATGGGCTGTCCATTTATCTGCCTGATAAACTCACAGCCTCTCTCCATCTTCAATCGTCACAAAGGAAATGAGATTAACAATGTAATGATGCCAGCCTGCTAGCCCTGCGACATGTACACAGAAAGAACGCCACCATTTATCGCCGTTTCCATTTGAAGCAAAGGAAGAGGCATTAGTGATGGATGACCAAGTGAGCATTTATGAGACATTATTAGAAAATTATATTTCTGTTTCACACATGAATCCCACTCTGCTCTGTGTGTATGCATGTGTGTGTAGATCTAGGCCTGCCATTCCACAGCTTAAATTGATGTACTTGCGTGGCCGTGCTGCATTTCCCCCCGTGAGTCAGACCCCTCCCCTCCCCTGCTGTCCCTGACATGCATAGCAAGCATCCCGGGTTCATCGTAAAGCTGACATCTTCACTAAACTATGCTAAAAAAGCTGTGGTGTATATTTGTATATGTGCGGCTTTTGGAGAGGTTGGTACGCCACTTGAAGAAGATGCGTGACCCGGGGCAGGGAGGAGCGGAATCTACTTGTGTGGCGAGGGGCGGCTCATCAAAGCCACTGCCACTTGCAAAAGGTGCAAACATACGTGCATTCAAGAGATCCGAGGGTTGACGTGGACTAAGGGTCCAGTGAATGTCAGCAATTTATCGACTCGAGGGTGGACGGCTGCTGCACGTGACACCTCTGCTCCGCTCATGAGATATTTTACTGAACAGCAAACATCCACCACGCCATCAAAATAAAAAATCTAAACTATTACTGAAGGCTCTGTTGTTAAACTGGTGACAGGCTTTAATACCTAAGATAGCGCCAGAAATAAACTGAAAGTTTGTTGTTGTTGTTTTTGTTGCATCCAACATGAGAGCGAATTGGGCAAGAGCGAAGATTGTGTATTGGTTTGTCGATACTACCAAAAAAGTGGCGGCCAGTTGGCGTCAGCAAGGGATTCGCCGCTTGCCTAAGCACTATCAGAAGCATTGATATACTGTCCGTATTTGTTCCATGAAATTGAATTCATTTATTCCAAACAGTCGATTATTATCTTCATTCCGTAGTGTTTTTTTAGTGGCTGCGCTGCTTCCAGTAGGTGTATGTGAATGTTTTTTTTTTTTTTTTGTTGTCCAAACAGATTCCAAACAGAAATTGAGGAATTCCGTTTTCTGTCTGTATGTATTGGTGTCAAGTGGGGCAGCTTGCGAGGAAAAATGTCTCATGTCTGTTTCCGTTGGCACGCACTTTGCAAATACCCATTAGCGCCATATACAGGACCGGAGAAGAACAGTATCGCCAGGGACATTTTTTATTTGAACAAGTCAGACAGATCTGTTTACAATTGTTTGGCCTTGGCGGAGGTCAGTACAGAGTAACCCGTATGGGTGTCGTGAAATACAGTGCATCCGGAAAGTATTCACAGCAGTTCACTTTTTCCTCATTTTGTCATGTTACAGACTATTCCAAATTTGCTAGAATTATTTTTGTTCCCTTGAAATCCTACCTAAAACACCCAATAATGACAACAAGTAACTTTAAAGTATTTATAGCCTTTGACATGAAGCTTAAAATTGAGCTCAGTTGCATCAGTTTCCACTGATCACGCTTGAGATGTCTCCATGGCTTCACTGGAGTCTCGCTGCGGTAAATTGTCAATTGTTTGGACAGAATTTGGAAAGGCACACACCAAGCATGACATCGTAGAAATTGTCTAGAAACCTCCAAGGCAGGATTTTCTCAAGGCACAGTTCTGAGGAAGTTTCTACTGGTTTGAAGGTCCCAATAAGCACATTAGCCTTCGTCATCTGTAAAAAGAAAAAGTTCAGAACCACCAGGACTCTTCCGAGAGCTGGCCGCCCCATCTAAGGTAATTTGTTATTTTGTAATAAAGTTGCAAAAATTGAAAAAAAAATGGAATGTTGTCATTATGTGACGTTGTGTATATAATTTTGAAGGGGAATTGTTCTAATAAGGCACAAAATGTGGAGAAATTGACACACTGTGATGCTGCATTTGGTAAAATAAAGTTAACTGGTGTTCTTACTTAATATCTGGCATTAAACAATGCCTGTTCATTGTGGAAAGCAAAAGTTTTGCACACAACTGAACAGTAACTTTAGCAACAATGCTAGCGCTACCACAACAGAAGAGGTTTTTAGGCTGGTCCAACAAATATAAATCACTTAAGCGCCTGTGTACTTTTTTCTAAAATAATTACTGTTTAACGATTCAATTTTGAAGGTGAGCCTTCTACTATGATTTTTACATTATGTAAGCCACCATGGTTTTCATAGTGCATGTATATACTGCTATCTACTGTAGTGCTATTTGAGTGACAGCAAAAAATTGAGCGGGCCCGCCCACAATGTTTGAGAGTGGAAACAACGGCTTAATTATTCACCATTTTGAAGCCTCATTTTAAATACTGTACTTCTTTGATTTTCTAATCCTTCACATTTATTTTTGCTTTTCAGGGTCTTTAATATGTCATCCAGCGAGCCATAACAAGGAATGGGGCATTTATTACAGGTCAGTGTATATGACCTGTCACTTGTATATGACAAATTATGATTCTTTTTAACTGAGCACATATGATTTTATCTTCATGCTTTAAAAGTGCATACATACAGTATGCTTATTGAGTATTGGTATGTGTTTGTGCTGCATCTATGAATAGCTGTAGTTGAGGCATTTGATGACAGAAGCATGTCCACCGCACGCTCGCTGGTGATTGAAGGCCCCGACGTGGCTTTTAGTGACCGACAGGTGAGGCTTATTTGAGGCCATCAATGAGCGCGATAGCCCAGTCGTGACCCAGCTGCTGCCAACTTCAGAGGCTCACCGTTAAAATTCAATTACACTTCATTAAAACACACTTTTTTTTCAAATCTGTGTCACATGTGACATTCAGGAGGTGAACAGTTAATGAGATCATTCAGGGGCCTCAACTTTGAAGTGTTTAGTTTGTTAAAGGCATCTATGACAAGAGAAGAAGCCCAGTTTTGTTGTTGTTTTTCTTAAATTCCTTTCATTTGTTATTATTGTTGGTGTACATTTTGAAGATAGAGTACTTTACTTTCTGCAATTATCATGTAGCTGTGTTCAGAGGCGGCGGAACAACTTGTTGAGTGGTTTGGGCACACTGCACAGTGGGCACATTTTGCTCAAAACACACACATCAGCGATTCAGCGATCCATGTGTGAGTGGAGCATTGAATGTTAGCAGTATACCATTATTAAATACAGAAGGAAAAAACGCTGGCGACTTGGTGTAAATGTCTCCTCGGACCTCAACGATCTATATTTCCGCCTGTAATTCCATATTGTGTATTACCTCTTGATTATTTTTAGTATTGTTGTTTATTTATACAACAGAGGCAGTTTCATCCGTAGTATAGTATCATCACTCACTGTTACTGAACGTAAGATGCAGGTTAGACAAATGAGAAATCAGCCAGGCGTCGTGAATGAGTTCATCTCTGAGTGGCCTATGTGGATCTACTGTCGGATGGTATCAAATGTCCACTGTCCACACTGCGGCCTTCTGTCTCGCTTGTGCCCATTCGTCAATGGACTCTTTGATGGGATGGCTGACATCTTTCAGTGTGGACCTCGCCATGATCCACAAGGCGCTGCGTTTGTTGCACTACACAACACCTGGACGCTTGCGATCGAGTCGAAACAAAAGCCACTCTGTAAAACGCTTATTGGAGATTCATTTCCAATATTTAAGTGGATTCATCTAGGAAATATAAGTCTCATTAGGTTTAGAGGGAGATTCATATCCAAGGCTGATGAGCAAAAGTACACAGGTATTTGAAAAAAAGTCCATCGATGATGTTTTTAATCAATCTGTCTGCATGTCAGCAGATGCCAAAGCAATATATGGTGCTAAAACTCTCAAAAAGATAAATCAAATTCAGCCTAACCAAGAAGATGCCTCAAGAAACACATTTTCGGAAAAGAGTGACAATGAAAAATTGTGTCTCACATCTGGATAAAGATGATGTCGCACTTGTATATTAGCAACGCAATAAACATCATAAACATCCATCCACCGTCCATTTTCAGGCAGGAGGCGGGGGACACCCTCAACTGGTTGCCAGCCAATCGCAGGGCACACGTAAACAAACAACATTCACACCTAAGGGCAATTTAGACTCTTCAATTAACCTAGCGTGCATGTTTTCGGGGTGTGCGAGGAGAAAACCCACGCAGGCACGGGGGAGAACATGCAAACTCCACGCAGGCGGGGCCGGGATTTGAACCTCGGTCCTCAGAACTGTGAGGCAGACGCACTAAACAGTCGCCCACCGTGCCGCCATCATAAAAATCAAGAAATCAAGTTTATATGTATTTATGTTCCAAATTGAATATCCCTCATTGGTGTCGCAGGTGAGCTGAAGCCAATCTCAATGGACTTTGGCTGGGAGCAGGGGTAGATAATGAACTCGTCGCCAGCCGTTTGCAGGGCACATACAGTCTAGACAAACAAACATTCGTACTCAAATTCAAAGATTCAAAGTGTTTATCATCATATAAACAGTCCAAAAACATATTTCCCCTGTGCAATGAAATCTTAATACAAGACAATACTTTATACAAAATAAAGGGATGTAAGCTCAAAATGTCAACTGTACAACTCGTGCAATGGTGCAACATTAGATTGTGCATGGTATTCGTACCAATGGACACATTTCGAAACTCCAATTGACTTTTTAATGTGGGAAGAAGCCAGAGTACCCAGAGAAAACCTACGCAAGTGCAGGAAAAACATGCAAACTTCCCACAGGAGGGCCTGAGATGAGATTCGAACCTGGCACTTCTAGATATGTAAGGCAGAAAATATGTATATGCAGGGTGATCGAAAAGTAACTCCCGATTTTTAAGGATTGATTTATTTCTTTCTGAACTATAATTCTCACAAGAAATGAACATGAGAAGAAAGTGTTTTATTTCAAATTGGTTATGGGCGCCAGCATGAGCCACCAGTTTCTCAAGCCACCTGGGAAGCGCATTAACTGATTTCGCAAGGAACTCTTGTGGGATGGAAGACATAATCATCTCGTAGTCACCCTTCAAGTTCTTCCAAAGTCGTTGGTTTGGTGCAATAGACTTGCTCGTTTCATCATGGAACAGGCACGCACACAAATTTAGAAAAAACCTTACAACATGTGAATCAATTCACATCAAGTATTTTAAAATATCAGCCTGTGTATATATACAGGTATTATTATAAAATATTAGATGGATAGATAGATAGATAGATAGATAGATAGTAGTTTGTGTGGTTGGTGGTCTGTCAAGGTCATGTGACATGCGAAGTAAGAATCATGTCACCTTGATTGTACACACTAATAGGATTCGTTGAGCAAGGGAAAACATTAGCACTGCTATTAAGAGCTCATGGAGAAAATCGTCTGATTTGACTTGTCCCTCTCCAGTTTCCATACACCTGCTTCTCTCCGCTTGCCCTGCCCTTCTAGTCTGCTGCCCCCGTCCCGCGAACTCATCCCTCGTGTAGTCCTCTTCCAGCCTTATCTGCACTTCAAAGCACGTTGACTGAATTATCTTCGGCCCAGAAGAGAAGAAGGAAACAACTGTCATCGGCCCGCGGTCAGCCGGAAAGAAACTTTTCTCCGACAGCTGGTTGGCTAACTGCTCTTTGCGGTCTAATCCTGAGGTGGAGGGACGGAGAGGTGAGAGTGTAAAGACTCATCACTCGGAGCACGTGAAGCCCCCCGCCGCAGACAAACAAATTCAGTGTTTCCCCTCATTGAGCAGGTGCTGCCATGAGATTGTCTTTCTGAGAAAGAGCGGAAACGGAGGTCTCCGGTGTGAGTGGCCAGAGAGGGCGCTTGAATGAGGTGTCGAGAGGGGCCACGGGGTGGGGGGCACGCCCACAGAAGGGAGACATGACCGCAGTACGGAGGGTGGCAGTTGAGCCTCTTGAAGCAGAACACACATGTTCACACATCAAAGGGAAATGAATACTCAGATGTCAGATGTGCCACAGCATCCTGCCCGATGTAATCAGCTCCAAGAACTGGAATGACAATCGGGATCGTTTATCAGAAAGACCGAAGCAAGCAATACAGAGAACTGCACTTCCAGGCCCAATCAGTGATATAGAGATTACAGACCCTACGGTAGTTGTCATTTATTTATTTGTAGTTGTACCCCTGCCACACACTCAACACATTTAACCTTATTCAAACACACTTAAGCTTGCTTGTTTGAATCCGTTTCATTGTCGCACCCAGATTAAGTTTATGGCACCTTACCCGTGTGGACACCTCGGTGACGTGCTCTCTAGTATTATTTTGGTTTTTGTGTTTTTCGTTGGTCTTTGGAGACATTACACGACTCACTTACACAAGGGGAGGCTTGCTAACCACCAAGGAGGCTACTCCGGACATTCTTTCATCAACTTTCGCAAATCCGCTCAGTTTTTTCCCCGAGTTACTCACTGGAGCAGCGACCGCAGCCTTTGGCGCATGGAGGCGGAAGCGAGCCGGCATCCAGGTGAAGCTACGCAAGAGAGGATGCAGATTGGCGTTCCCGTCGATCCACCTCGGGAATCTACGCTCCCTACCCAACACAATGGATGAGCTTCATCTTCATAAAAACCAGTAAAGACTTCGGACGTTCCGCCGCCATGTGCTTTACGGAGATTTGGCTTTGTGAGCCTGTACCCGATGGCGCTTGTCATGCTTCCCGGCTTCCATCTTCAACGGGGAATACAAAAGGCGGAGGGATATGCTTCTACATCAACGACAAATGGTGTACGGACGTCACGGAGCTCAGCGCACACTGCAGCCCGCATTTGGAGTCGCTGTTTTTGAACTGTAAGCCATTCTATTCGCCTCGTGAGTTCGCATCATTCATTCTCGCCGGTGTCTACGTTCCGCTTCAAGCGAACACGAACGCCGCACTGCTAATGCTCGCCGAACAAGTAAACGGAATTGAAAAAAAACACCCGGACTCACCCTTGATTATTCTCGGGGACTTTAACAAAGCTAAACTCAACCAACTCAACCGAAGCTTACGGTGAAAACGGCGAAAAAGTGGACCAACGAAGCCAAGATGGAACTTCAAAGCTGTTTAGACTGCACAGACTGGAGTGTCTTTGAAAATGCAGCTGGCAGCCTGGATGAATATACGGACACTGTCACATCCTGTATCAGTTTCTGTGAAGGGGATTCTGATTCTGATTCTGATTCCTTTTTCATTTGGTACATATTTGTATTAATATACAGCCACATAAACATACAACATAGCTCAAGCCATAACTTCATACAGTACAGGCAGCTACAGAAAGTTGATTGAAAGGAGTCGAAGTCCTACACACATTCACAGAGCTGTCCCCTCTGGCCCTCTCGTCTGTCTTCGAGCTATGGAGCATGCACAAGGTCATCCCGTAGCCAGTCACCACACTCCAATTAAGGCGACTGATGGACGCAGCTAATTGGTACGATTTATAACCTCCTTTTATTATGCTTTATGAGGAAAGCAAGTGGAGGGAATTACTATTTATAGGCCCCAGGCTCCACGCTGGATCACTGTCATCCAGCAATTGTCCAGTGTGACACCAGAGTGCTCCAGCAGTAGCAGCGTACTCACATCCGGGATATCTGAGGGGAACCTTTGCTGTTTGGGCTTTTAATATAATGACCGAGTATAACTTAGCTACAAGCTCAAACTGAAGAAGAAGAATGGAAAGCGAAAGGGATAGGGTGGTTCAAATATGGGGAGACGAAAGGCAGTTCAAGATCCAGCGAGCCAGACCAGAAGACTCCACAGCTCGGCAGGCAGGTGAAGGCGGGCAGGGATCCTGTAATGAGTGTGCGGTTATTGATTGTATTGTCAGGGGGGCCGGGCGGGGTCCCGTGTGCGATGGGCCCCAGTCCATCTGTGGACAATGCATTCAGTTACACCTCACTGCTTCGTCTAATAAAGAACAGGCAGATTGATGTCACCGGTGAGGTTGAACTCTGCCTAACACTCACCGGGCTGCACACACACACACACACACACACACCGACATACGCATACGCATTTACACACGCACATGCATGGACAGTAGGTCAGTGCTGAAGCTGCAATTTTTGATTACTTCTCAGTAAAGAGAAAATTGCAGGAACTATTGTTTGTAGTTAATCATATGCATAAAATGTCATTCATCCATCCATTTTCTATAGCCGAGCACACTTATTCTGTTCGGGGTCACGGGGGAGCTGGACTATACTAAATCCTGGACTGGCCACCAGTCAATTTCAGGGAACATATTGTACAGACAGGGGCGCTTTTCTGGTATGGGCAGAAAATGGACGGCTAGATGTTTGGCTTCAGTTTCTGTTTAGCTATGGAAAATAAAATCCAATATGACGCACACAAACAAACACACAATAGAGACTGGCTTATATAAAAATACTAAAAGGTTTGTCATAGAACTCTAAAGCACATTCTCTTATTTTACAGTTGCGGATAAAGCCGCAAGACATCAAAATCATTTTACAACATTTGCTGCTGATTGGCCTGCAGATAACATCAGCAGCCTTTGACAAATAAATGGTGCAAGAAGTGGAAGTCAGCTTGTTCAAGTCGCATCCTTTAGCAGGAAGTCAAAGCCGCCGCACTGGAGCAGTGCGGCCACTGTGGCAGCGTGGCGAGCGATTACTCCTGTGCAGCCGGCCAAATCACAGAAATCAATAAACAATCTCAACGTTTTGGAGGGTCTTTCGTCTGACTTAATAAATGTCTCAATCCATTCTTATGACTTCATTTTGCACTAACGTCTTCTTCTTGTGCATCTTTTGCCGATCAATTAGAGAATGAAGTCTGTGTTGTCCTGTCACACCTTCCCTCCATCCACAAATGGAGCACACGCAAACACACATCCTGGACCCATGCACAAGATAAGTGTTTCTTTTAGTCCGAGAAATCTTTTTGAAAGCACTCTTTTAAATGGCCGTCCACTCCTTTCAGGATACTTACTATCTTGTGTTCGTGTGACGGGTCATTCTTATCTTGGCTCCATTTGAGGAAGTAGATTTTTCTCAGCAATACGTTACCTCTCCTTATACAATACAGTGAACCCCCTCTATATTGTAGTTTTCGTTTGTGCCCTCGTTGTATTAAATATCATGGATTTTGTAGCGAGCAGGTTTTTTTTGTTGTTGTTGTTTTTTGTCCATTTCTTTTGATCATCCTTAAGATGGTTCTACACCTTCATTGGAGTGCAGCTGTGTTCGATTATACCGATGGGACTTGATTAGGAAAGCCACACTCCTCTCTATATAAGACCTTCCAGCTCACAGTGCATGTCAGAGCAAATGAGAATCATGAGGTCAAAGGAACTGCCTGAAGAGCTCAGAGACAGAATTGTGGCAAGGCACAGATCTGGCCAAGGTTACCAAAAAAATTCTGCTGCACTTAAGGTTCCGACGAGCACAGCGGCATCCATAATCCTGAAATGGGAGACGTTTGGGACAATCAGAACCCTTTCTAGAGCTGGCCGTCCGGCCAAACTGTGGGTCGCGGGCGTGCTGAGGCCTATCCCAGCTATCTTCGGGCGAGCGGCGGGGTACACCCTGAACTGGTCGCCAGCCAATCGCAGAATCTGCAATATTTAAATCTGTTTTGTTCCATGTACCAGTTTTAGAGGAAATTTCAACTGGGAGTGACATATGACCCGCTTGAAGCACGCCTTGCCTGATCTTTGCAGAACTGTGCGAGAGAGCGTGAGAACAGGTGCGAAGGAATAGTTTTTAAAGTGTGTTTTAATAAGTTTACATTTATTGACAGCATTTTGGACGGGTAAAAATGTTTTTTTTTAAATCTACATTGCGGACTCACCCATTGCGGGTGGGTGCAGAATGGATCCCCTGCGATAAATAGAGGTTCACTGTAGCTATATTTGCCAGTCAAGTAATGACTCAAATATGTAGTTGAAGTTACCATTTCCCAGCTGTCAGCGGCCAATGACGAGCACAGCATCCTCCTCTCGGGCTGCTCCAGCTGTCACAGGCCTTAATCCCAGCGCTAGAGGGATGACAAGTGAGCTGAGTCAGAGCCTTTGGTCTGTGACTGGAAGCTCCGGGAGAATTTCACGCACACCACCCTCTTGTTTCCCATCGATTCTGCCACTTCCCATTATTATCAATCAGTGCGGGCCATCTCTATCAGAGAAGCTGTGCAGCACGCGACTGCCAGGGCGGAGGGCTGCAGGGAGCAGCGCACGGTCAACATGCCACAATGGGTAGCGACTTGGGGTGGGCATAATATATCAATGTATTGATTTTTATCCTCTAGAATTTGTCAGTCACTTGGGAATTTCGTTGAAATTCATTTCGTCAATGTAATGTTGTATCGTGGCGGTGACTTGAAGCGATAAAGATAGCAAACAGCAGAGGGCGCAAATAAATCAGACCCTACTGGTTCGCTGCATAAAAAGGCTGCTGTGGAAACTGAAAAGCAAGAGCGGAGAGCATACAGGAAAAGATTGACGATTTATGAAGGGCCATTGTGAGACGAAATCATTGTAAATATTTGCAATAAATGCATTACAGTAAGATCACATGTCGTGCAGGGGATCGGGACCAAGCCCTGCTTGGAATAGCGAAAAACTACAAGTAATTGACGCAGTCACTAAAAATGTTTCTGATTGCCTATATTAATAGTTAAAACATAAATATATGACAAACTATGATCCCCAAAAATAAATGGTTTACAGATTATTTGATTTACAAAAAAAAAAAGTATGCACCAGAAGTATGCGTGTACATGCACATGTGGCAAAGACTCTCTTTAACTTCCACTTCCAACCCAGGCTAAACCCAGCTCCTCCCCAATACACAAAGATGTTAGTTTCTCAGTTGCGATGTAGCAACACCCTTCCTTGACACAAGTACCACTTTCCTATTAGCCAGGGCTGCATTGAGTTATAGAAAGAGCAGGAAACAAAAATTCAAATGGGTGAGTTTTGCAGCACAACCACCGGTCCGCGGACCGGTACAGGGCCGTGAGGCATTTGTTACCGGCCCGCAGAGAAAGAACGAACAATTTATATAATTTCTGTTGTATTGCAATTTGCGTGTCAATGTGTTTTATTTTGAAAATTGACCGGATCTTCTCCGTCGCACCAATTGACACGTCGAGACCGCACTGCTTCCGTTTCCGGTCCCAGCCGGCTCGAACACTTCGGTTTACGAACGCACGCACAAGCGTGCGTGTCCGTGTGCGCATGTGTGTGTGTGTGTGAATATATAAATATATATATATATATATATATATATACACACTTGCAAACACACACACGCCACCACAGCCGGCGGTCCATGAGAAAAATGTCGACTCCCAACCGCTCCACGGTACAAAGACGGTTGGGGAACGAACACTTAATGGAATATTATTTCTCCTTGGAATAAAATTGTGTGGGAACAAAGTTTTGTGGATCAAAAAAGAATTAATTACAACTGTTAGTACGATGTAAATTCAAATTTCTAACGAAGCATCTTAATGTTGACAATAGACAGTTCAAACACTAGTTATGCAGACCCAGTAATGTTAACAGTATACTATGATACATAAGAATATAACACAAGAATTGCATTAGTCAGTAGAATTGGGAAAAGCGAGACCCGAATCCCAACACTGCGCCCCAGTAGCTGTTGACCCTGAGTGGGCGCCTATCTCGGTGGTGTGCAGGCATCCCGGTCAGGTCGGGCGACCGGGCAGCAGCTATAAGCCGTGGAGATTGATGGGAGAGGTGGCCTCCCTCCCTGCACTGTAAAAGATTATCCGCTCAGCCGCTGGAAACAAAGCTGTGATGGAAATTCGTCTCGCATCATCAGCAACAAAATATCTACACGTCCAAGCGGGAGTCTCTCATTTTTCATGGGCTATATATTTTAAAAAAAAAAACAAAACAAAAAAAGCATTAAAGGAAAAAAGAGAAGGGGGAAGTCTGAGTTATAGTACTGGTTAGTATTTTTTTTTAAATGAGCTACTTGAATCAAGGAGATTATAAGGTTTTTATTGGCTGTCAGGAAACACAACTTTCTGCGTACTTCACCCGCTGAAGCTTGTAACGCTCTGATTAGAATGCCAACCGAAATGAAAAGAGATGGTGCTTGTGTAAAGACACAGGAGGAGGCACAGTAGCAGGCACAAAGAGCCACTGGAGTCGAGTCTTCCTCAAACACACAAAACGTATGAATGCAGAGGGTAACTGAATACGCCTGTAAACCAAATTTCACTGTCAGGATCGGGTTATGCTGCGGCGGGAGACAGTGTGCCTTCTGACCCTGATACATGAGACAAATCAGGCAGTGTGTTATCTCACACTAAGCGAATATTGCATTCAGCAGATATGTGATATTTGAATTTCCCATTGGAGGGCGAGAGGCATGTGTCTGAACGAGGGAAACAAATCCCAGTTGTGTGAATGAAAGCCTTCCTTTCCCGTTGTGACACGCATGAAGACAATTGGGTTGCTCTTGTCCCTTCCCCACCAAGGATGTCAAACGCCACACTATCTTGTGTCTTATAGAATCATTCTATACAATTATCCTTAAATCTGAGATGTGTTAAGTGTGGATTTTTCCCAATAATAGGGCCTGAAATGGGTCGGGGCCGACAACATCACCATTTTACAAGGCTTTCAGGTCCTGCAATCTTCAGAAACACGCATATCTGTGAATTTGTCTTCTTCTTCTTCTTCTTCGGTCTTGTTAGATCACGTCCGAGCATGTGAGGTTTTGCCTTTCCAGCTGTAACAGCTTCCACTCTTCGGGGAAGACTTTCTGCAACATGTTGGAGTGTGTTTTGTACAGTCACCCAGAAGAAGACCTGCGGGGTCTCGGTTCTTGTGCATCCCAGAGGTTTTGGTCAGGTCATGTTCTTCTACACCACACTCATCCAAGCATGCATTAATGGACCTTGCTTTGTGCACTGAGGCACAGTCCTACTGGAACAGAAATGGGCCTTCCACATACATTGGAAACAGAATGATTGTCCAAAATGAAGACTTAAGGTGGAGGGCCGTTAAAGGGGTCACGGCCACATTTAGTTCATTAATGAACTGCCGTGTCCCAAAACGTCCATCCACGTAGAGTACCTAACGACTGAAGCTTGAGAGTGAATGCATCGTCTTGAGAGATTCTGGTGCTTTCACATCTGTCACTTAGTTTGCGCTCGGCTTTCAATTTCTCATCGAAGAGCGAGTATAACAGCAATCTCCCCAACATGACAGAGCTCGCACTTTGTGACGAGAGGTAGCCATTGATTTTTCCCTCCATTCCACTATCAATCTGGAGGAGGAGAGATGGCTGTGGGTGCTCAGACAGCTGATGATGTGATTTTTAACCGTGCACCACCAGCGAGCACAAGGCAAAGCGCAGACAAACGTCTTCAGCATTGAGTGTTGAGATAAACAGTGGGGGAATATACTGCTAATCTTCATGGGTCCAGCAGTTACAGCAATGCAGTAGTTCCTCTTTCAGCCACGCTTCCATTTGTATTGAAAGGGACTGCTGTCTCATTGCATTGGGAGTATTATTTTACACCGAAAGTACCTTTTTTGCGTAACGACAATTCCAACGGTGCGATGGCAACGTCTGAGCTTCCAGTCCAGACTTTAGAGTCTCACAATGTGCCAGTTCAAATGGAGATGCTAGCAGGATTTTCAAGGTGTCTTGGGTCGATTTACAAATGAGATGCATCAAATATTTAGTAGGAAATGCTACATGAACGTTAAGCACTAAATTATGTTCGAATTTTGCAATTTTCCAGCCACCTGGATGAGCTACTTTCCCAACAATGTATTCCTTCCTATCTGTGCTAAAAGTGCTCTTTTTAGAAAATAAACTCATAGTGCTGCTGAGCTGAATAGTAGCGATACAGGAGGTTGGGAAGGTCGTGCTCTAGTAAGCTTGTTACCTTAAAGAATTTTTTTGTCATTTTCACCCAAGCCACTACAAGTTTAGATGATAGAATGCTGATTAAAAATATGAGCTTCTGGTACATCTTACTATATTTAATATTTTTCAATATATTTTTTTTTTTATATTTAGTGACTATCCTATACATTCTCACGCCGTATCACTTGGTGGCGGTCTAAAATGACATATTGGAAATGACGTATTATACAGGCCCATATATGGACAGCACGCAGGTCGACTGAGCCAAAGAGAAAGGAGAACAACGCCTGCGGGTTTGGAAAGAAGAGGACGAGGCCGGACAAGCATTGAGCCTACGTCATATCCAAGCGATGGAGGCTTTGTTGTAATGCTGAATACCGACATTAGGGGGCGCCGGAAATCTCAAAGTATAGCTTTAATTGCAAGGAACTGATACATTCACTGCATTTGGTAAACAATCGAGAGTTATAGTGTATAGTGCCTTAATTATGCCCTTATATTGTAGATGCCTATTTTACACGTTAAGCGCTACTATGTGCCACCCCAAAATGATATTATCTGGGTCCGCCCCTGCTTGGGAGGCAACAATATTTACATGTACTGTTGTTGTAATGTTTTCAATTCAGCAGCATCCACCTTAAACTAATAGTTATTTTGAGCAAACGCTTAATGATTATCTTAATGAGTCTTGCTGCATAAATGGTGCACAGCAAGGGTGATTGAATTTTACCACTGTTGTATCTTTTTTAACATCTAGTGAAACTCTGCAGGCTTCCTGGGGAGGTGTAATCCTCTGTAGATCATTTGCAAAGCAATTAGGCATGCCTTTACTACTATTAAATATAAAAGATAAGAGCCCGCGAGATAAGACGCTATTTGTACTCCATATCAAATTGGGTTGGCTGCCTAAGAGCCCTGCTATCACAGAGATATATTTAAATCTTGGTAAATTAAAATGTTTAAAAAAGGCGACATACCTGCTATCTATCATGACACTTATGCTGTGTCCTCTGATCGCTCAGTTAACTGACAGGCAATTATGGACGACTTCATTAATACCACACTTATCCACCGCAGTGTTTGATATTGATGTAGACATTGCATTGAACAAGGCAAATATATAAATAGTTGTAGCTGCCAAGAAAGTGGGAGATAATGTAAAGTATATATTGCTTTTTGCTGGAGCAGCCACAGGAGACTCCAGAGACCACACAATGTTGCATCTCGCGGCGAGAACGACGCCCAACACTTTGAAACCCAAAGTGAGTTGAACCAGGTGACCCGCAACATGCATTTGTCAGCAGAAACCAGAGGGTGTCTTTTGCATGTCTTTCTAGCGTCACCACGCTCTACATCACACACACACCAGAAAAAAGGAACAAAATCTTGCACTGACCTGACCTGTGACCCCGGAGGACAAAGAGAGGGGCTTCAAACAGAGTTTATGACAGCATGATCTCTCCTCTTCCTCATCACCCTTCCACCCACGGGTGGACGCGGCGGTAGCGGAGCAGACAGAGCAGGCATCGCTCATTCGCTCGCCTCCTAGGTGCCTTTGTCAGGTGATTGCTGGTGGAAAAAGGAAAACAGATCAATACATCTCCCATGGGTCTGACAGGTAATCTTTACCTGGGATGAAATATGAGCCGTACCGGCCTGCTGAATTCCTTAACTGTAACAGGCCAATTGACAGGCAGCGTGGAAGCCATTTCCCGTCTTCCTGGCCACTGGAAATTCATTTTGGGGCAAATGGTTCGGCTAAGAGGTCGTTATTTGGACTGCTAATTAACATGGTGGCGGTGAGGTATTCCTCTTGTGCTACTAAATGAACTTGAAGTCAACCAATGCGTCTTCCTGCCTCGCCGATGTCTTGGCAGCAAACACGGACTAACCCATAGGACGAAGGTGAGAATCTCTACTTAAAATACCACACGGTCAATACATAGCAGCCATTAAGGTATTAATCATAAATATTTTGGGTTTTTTATGACAAACATGCTACATGATCATAGGTGAGGTTTGCAAGGGGCTGACTATAAGAGGCATCCATTTAGACGATTGTGCGAACACAGCATTTATAAATGTCATCGCAGACAGATTTTCCACGAAGATGTGTAACTCATTGTAAGTGCCAAATTTCATTCCACTAAATGCTAACTTTTCTTTTTAATAAAGCTTGTCGGGGAATTGCTGGTCTGGATCGCAGTCAAATAGTTCCGGATCCCAGTTACTTGTGATGATGTGGAAAATGTTTCAGAAATATGAAACCTTTACACTAAATGTGTTATGTTACCTCGAGTGGAGTTAATGTTTAACTTATGGCTTAAAAAAAAAAGGAACATGTGCACATAAATTGGCAGTAGTAGCTTATTAATCACGATTCATATTTCACAATCAAACAGAGGTCTGGTGGAGTGGCATGTCACCTGACTTGGTCACGTTAAAGGTGGACAGTACCAATGTTAAAGAGATAAGAAAACAAAAATGACTTCATTGTCATGTCTTGTTTCCTACAACTGTTTTGACCAAGCAGTGAACCTTTGCATCCTTCTGGTACACTTGTTTACTCCCATTTTTACCTTTCAAAAAAAAAAAAAAAATAAATAATCCCAATGTGGTTGCATGGTATGCGTTTTGACTCCTGAGCAGATATGCTGTACATTTTTCAGCATATGTTGCCTGTTTACCAGACTGACTGCGTCTCCTCTCAACGGACGCTCACATTGATCCTTTAATGCATCCGATGCCGAGGGAGACAAGGAAACGATAGCCTCTGTAAAATGTCTCCTTTCCTTTGGGCTCGTTTGCCGGCTGCACAGCTCTCGAAGCAACAAGCCAGCGCTGCTGGAAAACAGGCTGTTCAAACACATTCACAGCTGGCCTTGAACTTAAATACGTTTGGGTGCATTTGAATATGGAAGCTAGGCTAAAGAGAACAGAAGCAGTCCTCCGAGGACCGAAACCACTCGCCCTCTGTGTTGTGCTAATGAGCAGCTTTGTTTCAAAATGGGAGGTCTGCACATTGTGTGACGCTCTCGCCTCCCCGAACCCCGCAGCGACAATTTGACGGGCTAGAGACAAGCAACGCAGCCTCACCGGAGGATGCAGAAAGTGTCCTGCTGACAAATGACGTGACACAAGAAGGGACATGATTGTAAGAATGTGTGTTAGCAGGTGGTCTCTGTGGGCGAAGACACAAACTCTTGAGTCCAGCGAAGAGGACCAAGCAGGCTAAGGCCTTAACAAGGCTCGATTGCATTTCCATCTCTCCCGGTTCATAGACCCGGGGATAACTGCTGATCGGAATTGGAAGGATGCACTTTGTACCGTTAGTGCAGCAAAGGTTTCTGGCACCGCTGCTGCTTGACTTTTCCCGCATGCTTCCGTGGCTCCAGTGTCGTGTTCAGGGGTCCTCATTTGTCCTCTGAGAGAAAGACAAACTGTCAGGCTTGCACTGAGAACTCCTTTGCCTGTAAGGTTGGGGTCTTACTGGCTCAGTGGTCTTTTCCTCTCTGGTGATCCTTGCAAACTAGAAAAAAAAGACAGCATTCATCATAATTTGAAAACAACAAAAGAACATTTTCCAGTTAGACTGTTTCACTGCACAGCCGCTCATATAAAAATGAATTTCGTCACAGGCTATGCATCGCTCTCTGCTTTAGGTATGTCGAAATAAAACTTTGAAGCACTCCTTTGCTAATAGGTTAAGTATTAATGAGGTTTTGGTCAAGTGAGCCAAATCCAATTTGGCCCCGTACGACTTGTGGTCATGGTTATTAAAAGGCCAATCTGCACAGCTGCCCGTGGCTTAACTCCCCCTCTTCTCGTTAGGCTTTGTAAGGAGCAGTGTGTTTTTCACGTCATCCATCACACATTCACATCTCACGCGCGTTTTTAACATCCTCTCTCTTAACGCTCTTAACCTCTAAAGCATTTGGTCTTCAAAAAAGAGCCAATTTTAGCAGAATCTAACCTGCCTTCCTGCTCTCCTACTCCACCGTGATACATCTTTACCGATCTCTCTCTTCCCTCCAAAAATAAAGTTAGCATGGGTCAGACAAGACATTTGCGAGGCAGAGGACAAGCCAACTAGAAGTGACATTGTGGCGGTGGGCTGTCTCAAAGGATTAGGCATTACAGCGTTCACTGGCATGTGCTTGCGCTCGCTCCCATTATATTTGCTTGTGCCTCTTTCCAGATGACTTCTCCCCCCAAACCGATCCGGCGGGCAAGATAATTGATTAATATTACTTGAGGGAACGATGACTAACCATTGCTGAGGTTCAGCCCCAAACACTTGGCTTAAACGAGGTAATGTGGTCAAGCCTCTGGATCCAAATAGAGCAGTTTTCGATAGTATGTTTTGCAGATACGAGTACACGCCAAATGGCTGGGCACATTCCGCCGGTAAAGGTTTTAACATTAGCGACACGCTTGAAATTTTGGGTCAAGGTCAAAAACTATGTCAACGTAATTATTTTGAGAAGCAAAAAGAACTACAATTGACAGTTACAAATCAAGGCTTCTCTTCTACCGTCGATGTCTTTTTGGCGCCGCAAGTGACTGAAAGGAGAAGAAACTAAAGGGAGGCTTCATTGTTGGACAATAATCTTGGATGAGGCGGGTATACATCTAAATAGTTGAGAGACGAATGACTCATACTCTGGACAAATTTGAGTTCAATTATTATTTCATTAATGTTACAATTTAACATTTCTAAATGAAAAGTGTGTTTCTAGTAACAGTTATGCACAGTGCTTAAAATATTCATTAAATCAGCAGACCCTATTTGTCTTAGAGACCATCATGGAATGCTTAATATAGTCTCTTTCAATTTCAGTGAGCGCTTCATGTTTTACCTTTTTTTTTTTTTTTTTTTGTAAATTGTAAATGAATATAGTTTAGCATTCAAATATAATTTGGGTTGAACAGTGTCTACATACTGGTGTATTAACATTAAAGAAACACGTAAATGCAGAGTAAACACAATCAACGTAAGAGTTCCTACAATATTCCAAAAACAAAAGAGGCTAATAGGCTAATTGTAACTTGCAATACAATTGTTCAAGATTTGAATGACGCTCATGACTTTTGCCACGTAACATGAGCTATTTGTGGACCCATTTAATATTAAATTAGCAGATTAAGATTAAAGAAATGTATTGCACTCTACTACTGTTCAATACTTTATGACATCTCTCACGGGAAATACGTACCGTTTCTTTACGTGCCGTATTTTCCGGACTATAAGTCGCAGTTATTTTCATAGTTTGGCCGGGGGTGCGATTTATTCTCCGGAGCGATTTATGTGTGAAATTATTAACACACTATTATATATGATTTGGAGTGACACTGATGGTTTGGTAAACTTGTTACAATTCATGTTCTTTATGCTACTGTTATCTGAATAACTGTTAACACGTTACGTTAACATGCAAGGCACCTTCTCAGTTCGGTGTTTATGCATCATGCAACGTTAGCTGAATGTGTGCCGTTAGCATACCGTACACCTATTCAGCCTGTTGTCCTCTATTCTATTTTTATTTTAAATTGCCTTTCAAGATGAAATGTCTGTTCTTGGTGTTGGATTTTATCAAATACATTTCCCCCCCAAAAATGTGACTTATACTCCAGTGCGACTTATATATGTTTTTTCCTTCTTTATTATGCTTTTTTTTTTTTGGCTGGTGCGACTTATAGTCCGGAAAATACGGTATGTAGATTTCCGCCATTTATCGTTTAAATTGTAGGTTGTATTGACGTTTTGAGCAAACAATCCAAATGACTCATTCAACAGATAATTAATGCTTTGCATGTGAGGTCGATTACTGGACTCTTTGAAAATATATGTAGATAATACATAAGATTATCTACACACTCAACTAGTTTTACATCAAGGTCACTGAAGACATTATAAGAGTTTTTTTTGTTGTTGTTTTTTTGTCAGTGGGATGAGAATGACCGTGCATGCATTTATTGTGGGTGATAGTGGGAGGTTGAATGGAACTATCTTCCCATCTTAATAAGCTCTCATGTGATGCTCTTTAAAAACAATCATTAGAGGTCTTCCTGGAGCACTCGCCTTCCCCCTGTTTATTAATCAGCTAATTACACATAGACAGTCATGGGCTTGCTGATTCCCACACTTAAATGAACAAGGCTCTTTAATGATTAAGCCCCTTGTGTGTGGCTCTCTCTCTCTCTCTCTCTCTCTTTCAGAGCAGAGAGTAAAAACACAAGTCAAAACAGGACAGATCACCTGACAGAATGAGCTACTAAAAAACAAATCTGTCTTCATGTACACAACACATTAAAATAATCAGAATGGTCACAGTGGGGAATGCTCGGGTACATGACATCAATGACCAGTGGTGGAAAGTACTTTAGTAGACCTCTCAGGTATCTGTGCTTTCATTGATTCCATTTTCCTGACAACTTCATCCATTTACTTCCTACATTTGTAAATTGTAAGAATTTCATACAGTATGTACCAGTGGCTAAAAAGCTAAGTGTAAAGAGTCTCTGCCACAGAAATACATAAGCGGAGTCAATGAACGGTGTGATCGTTGCCAAGAGCCTCTTTAATAACCACGCTCTCAAAATAAGACAGTAGTATGCAGTATATGTGGCGCCTCAAAATGTTCTTTCCTAATACACCTGGGGCTGCAGTTTTTCTGTTGCAGAGTTCAGTCAGCCGGTGTGCGGGTGGGAGTCGTCAACTGTATCTTTTTTCACGATACTCCAGTTCAATGGTGTTCATCCGCACCACTAGGTGAGCGGCGGGCGTAAAAGCCGAGTCCGTCCGTCCTCAGGGCAGAACCGGAACCCCCGTGAAACTTTGTCCGGGCAATTCAGGCTCGTGCCGCTTGGAGACACAGGCAGCGTTGAAGGACGCGTGCAGGGTGCTGAGGGAAAGTCGGAGAGGGCGAAATAGTGCGGTGGGCTGCATTTCTGTCAGCAGAAGTGATGGCTGAGCGCAAGTGTTATTTGTCTTGTGCCGCCACGCGGCCCTCGTACCAGCCTGGGCATTCATGAGAGGAGGCCGGACTGCAGGGTAGGAACATGACGCGCCTCCGTCGCAGGTAATCTGTCACGCAGCCGTCCGGCTCGGGGAGGGAGACACACGGAAGGAAGGAGAGGCGCCCGGACCAACTGATGTGGGCGCATGCCACACTGGCAAACACGTGTTACTTCCCTTTGTCCAAAGATAACATTCAATGATTGAGGCTGATAACTTATGTCAAACCAAATGACTCCACTCCAAACTCAAAATTCTTCCTCAAATACATCTGGTCAGGGTTCTTACTATCATCCCAGCATCGAGATGAAGATAGCCAGGCAGGAGTCAAATTACATAAGATCGCATCTACACAATTACACAAATGAAGGCATCTAAGGTCAAACACAATCCAACGAGCCAGTGCTTACCATGAGAAATAATGTAAATAGAATTCATCTGTTCCAAGTCAAACTTGAAGCTACAAACACCTTTATTAGGTGTTGAGGAATTCTTAGCTTTACATACAGGTCCAGTACATTCTGGCCTTTCTTTACTATTCTAATAGTTGACACAAGTCGCTGACGGTGGAGTGGCACGTTCGCCTGACTTTGGTGCTGGCAGCGTGGGTTCAGTTCCCACTCAGTGACGGTGTGAATGTGAGTTTGAACGGTTGTCTGTTTCTGTGTGTGTCCTGCGACCGGCCGGCGACCGGTTCAGGGCGTAGTCCGCCTTTCACCCAAAGTCAGCTGGGCACGCCACGGCCATGTACAGGATAAGCGGTGTAGAGAACGGATGGATGGATAGTTGACACATTGTCGATTTATGCCATAGTATACTGATATATCCTGTTTTTATATGTACCTGGTCAGAATAATACAGCAAGACAGACATAGACAGCTAGTATTACTCTTAATTTATGATTAAGATTTTTAGATAAGCCCTGCGATTGGCCGGCAACCAGTTCGGGGTGTGCCCGATGACGGCTGGGATGGGCTCCAGCGCGCCCGCGACCCTCGTGAGGAGAAGCGGCTCAGAAAATGGATGGATGGATGGATGAAATGCATTTTGCATGCATTCCAATACAGGCAATAACTGACTATGCAAGCGTCGGGATTTGAACCAGGGACCTTTCAGCCACAGGCCACATTGCTCACCACTTGCACAAGGCTGCTGCCCATTAATATGAGAATATCACCAGATAAGACGTGGGAATGCTGACATACGTTTCATTCTCTACGTAGCTGGTAAAGAGTTGTCGGATTAAGTTGGAAGTCTGATTGATGGCGCGAGAAAAGCAGGAAATGGCCAATTTGAGGTGGAGAAATGAAGTGGCGATCTAATTCCAAACAGATACCTGCTCTCTTCTGTTGTTGTTCTATTTCCTTCCTCCCAAATTCAACTCCGGCACTACGATGGAGGTGCTAAAAGGGTAAAGGAAGAAGACAAAGCAACAGCTGGGTACCGCCAAGGTAATTCCCCTCGGAGGCCAGGGAGACACCTCGGGACGCAGACCATTTTCACTCCTGATTACAAACGCTCAAATAAAGCACGACAACAATCCCCGTCCTGCGGCTCACCCCGACAAAGACCGCGCTGATGCGGGGAGCACCCTTGCTCCTTTTGACGAAAAGAAGACGAGTTGAATGGGAAACAACGGCACTCGATTGGGTGTCCTTTTTACACGTTTACGTCAGAAAGGAGACACCGAAATATGAACAGAGAGCGCGAAGCTTTTACAGCGCGCATCTCCTGGCAAGACTGAGATTACAGAGGCGCGACAGCATGCAGGGTGCTGCTAAATTCAAGATTGATACCGAGCAGTCGCAGCTGCAGAAACTGACAACTGACTGACGGCATGAGATGCTTGATAAATCACGGTGGACAGCACACACATTTAAAAAAAAAACAGAAATGGAAAACAAAATAGAGAACGGAAAAAAATAAACTGGTTTTATAAAGTGTAATTAATGTTCATACTGCAGTATCCGTGTGTTGCATGAGTGGCCGAGTGATTGCCTGTGAGTTGTGGCCTACAGCAGCAGTTTTTCCTCATTTTGTATTTGTGTGTTTGACTGGGGGGAAAAAAAAACGGCTGAAAATGAATCGACAACTGTGGCTCTCCTTGCCCTCATGCGAGGGCATTAACGTACCAAAGTTGGCTCTTTTTTTTTTTCCACTTCAGTCAAGACGCAGCGTATCTGAAGCTCCCCCGTACCTCCAAATTCTGACTTGCTACACAAAGCTCAAACAATTTGACCAAGCGAGGGCTCGCAAGTTGAAAAAGGGCTACCGTAAGTCAAGGTAACACTGTACGTATCAAAAAAATAAGCATTTCCAAGAATTTCAAGCACCCCAGAGACCCTTTTAATGGATGTTATGTAAGATCCTCTTACTGTATATTTAACAACGCAATGTGGGTCAGTCTTCTGTCCAGGAGCTGGGGGAAACCCCAACTTCCTCATGTTGAATTGAATGTATCACGAAGGGGCAGAGGCGAGTTTTTTTTTTTTTTTTTTTTTTTTTTATTATTCTGATAGCAAGCGGTTCTGCACTGGGGAGGTGAAGGACAGAGTCACTGGCCGTTCCATCACTCAGCACAATAAATGGATGCAATCTGTAACCAAGTAAAGCAGCGGCTGGTTTTAAATTCCCCCTCTTTTATCCAAATGAATGATCGAGCCCGGTACAGTGCACTGTGCAGCTATATTAATAAACATCAGAGGCCTGCACCCTTCACTAAATCAAGAAACTAGCGACATTTTTTATCCAAATGACAAACAGCAATACTCCAAGTGAAGCACAGAGAGACGACACAGAAGAAAAGCTGGACAAACCAATTCTGAATTTAATCCAGCAAATACACCGAACTCGCAGCCATCAGACTAATGAAAAAAGGCAGGTCCACTGGTCCACGCACACACAATTGAGTGTGACATCAGACTGTCTCCATTGTTTCAGTGGAACTACAAAAACAACATTTGGAAAGTCTTCCTTTGATCTGTGTGAACTGCTGCTTTCAATTTCCAGTCGTGTTTAAAGTGAGTGTTATATAGGCCAATGATTTGCAACCTTCGTGGAGCCAAGGCACATATTTTACGATTGAAAAATCTCACGGCACACCGACAGACAAAAATGTCACAAAAAGTGGATACATGAATTACTGTATGTACTTCCTGCCATTTCATTCTCTTGGTCTCTGATTGGCTGCTGGCAAGATCACGCATTAGCGGACAGAATACCTTCGTTTCATTTTAAGTCCTACGTCGGTCCCTAATGTCACTGCATCTACAAAGCCTTCTGGTAACTGTGAATGTTAGAGCGACTTAAACATTTTTTTTTTTTATCTAGTACATTGTATTTAATCTTTTAGAACTGTCATTTATTAAACAATGTGTATGTAATGAATCATTATTTAAGTAAAGTTTTGTATTTTCTAGATTGAAGCGCAGTGTTAATGTTCAAACTGTGCATAATGTTAGTGACTTACAATAAATAATATTACATGGACTTTTTAGGAATAAAGTATCTGCATTGTTTTTGATGAACACTTGAGCCTGCTACGCTACTGTATTTTAATGTTGCTCATGATGGTGGTACTTGGGGAAAACATTTTTTAGGTGGTACTTGGCCAAAAAAAGCTTTGGGAACCACTGATGTGTTCACAGTACACAGCACTTTTCAGTACTGCACTACAGTATTTTCGATGCAATTTTTTCTGTTCATATGTTTCCAGTGTGCTTGCAAATGTGTTTTAATAAGATTAAATGTGTTTGGGAGGGGGGGGAAATGATTTTTTTTTTTTTTTTTTTTAATGGTCTCTATATTGTGGATTTTCACTTGTTGTCAATTGATCTGGAAAGTAGCTCCCATGATTAATGGGGGTTCACTATATTTTGTACTCTAAGAAGAATTTAAACAAAAAATAAAAACAAAAAAAATAGAAAAACGCCAATAAAGAGATGACTGATGGCAGGATGACACACATTCTCGTTAACCCCTTTGACTCATCTGAGACCGCATGGCAACATAAGCATCGCCACCAAGCAAGTGCTACCATGAGGCCCTATAAGGGCAGCCATTTAACAGGCAGCATGTTCCATGACCTCAGCCCCCATAAATCACAGGACGGGCGAGGAGGCACGTGGCGTCGGCAGCCGTGCAGCGCTCCCTTTGAGTCACTAAGTTGTATAATCAATAGATATAAAAATAAATGGGCTGACCGTTATTCTCTCTCTGCTACCCGACTCTAATAAAATCCCACTAATGCATATTTCATTTTCTTTTATACTTATTGATCACCTGTACTCCAGTTAGTAAATCACGCGCCTATCGATCCCTCAATCGTACCTCTGTCGGACAGCACATAACCAGCCATTTGCACGTCTGATAAAGAGCTCAGCCATTGAACTCCCCACACTAAATCTCTGCAAACTAACTTTTTAATTCTTAAATCGATCCCTATTTAAACGTCCCATTATTTCACGAGGCACGCCGAAGGTATTAAAAGTAATACCCTGACGCATTTGGTGTTAATGTGTGGAGGTCTGTCCCTCCGTCTCGTCCTTTATTACGCTGATGGGGCATTGCTTCTCGACCAAAAAAACACAGTGTGCACCATGCTAATCAAACTAGGAGAAAACCCTTACCTGACTTTGTGAAGTTTTTTTTGTTTTTTTTTTAAATGCATGTCACACAGTTGACTTTAAATATTAAATAACTGTTTGTACTTTTACATTAGTCTGTTTATTCATATTAGAAGATGACAAATGCTGACAGTTGTTTTCATCCAAAATGTATATTAAAAAAAAAAGTGCAGTGAAAAAGTGTGGGGAGGGGGTGAGAGATGACGGATTTTGGTCCATATCAACGACACAACTGGGAACCCTCTCAGACACTCAAGACACTGCAAGGACACGCTGGGATTTGGGGAATCTCCCTAACGGGGCCCCCTACCAGCAGGCTTGTTGTCAAAAAACACAAAACAAACTTTTCCCTCAGTTGTCATCAATTCTTAACTTCTTGCTTTCAATTTGGCAAAATATCATGTTTGTATAGGATTGTATGTGAAGTTGGGTTTTTTTCAGTGTTAGTATAGCTACACTGAAAAAAAATAAACACTGGTTCTTAAAAAATGAAGTAATCCGTCACAGGTAATATCTTACTTAGCTTTGATTAAATACAAAATGATTCATTTAGTATGTCCTGAAAGTTTAACCTGAAAGTTTGTATTTCATGTAAACCATTCTTAGTTTCAGTGCTCATTCACACTTCACACAAGGCACAGGCTTTTACCGTTGTTATTTAACGAGGTTTTGTGGCGTCTTTCTGGTTTATCTGAGCGAAATATAAACATTAAAGCCGCAACTCCTCCCATCCCCAGTAGGCTATCATATACCTGGCCTGAAGTCTCTGGACAATAGTGGCTGAATATTACATTCAGTCAAGGACAGATAGACGTTTGGAAACATAAATGATTTTAAACTAACCGTGAAGTAACCAAAAGCCAAAGTTTAGGAATTTTTCTTCCCAATGACAACGTCACTCCTTCCATCCAAGTGCACAAATCACATTCAATTCAAGAAAATCCTTTAGTCAAATGAGCGATGCTGTAAAAAAAAAAAAATTTTAAATGCTCTTAATCATGACTAAAAATCAGAAGGTACACTTGAACCGAGATAACTAATATTTTTCAACAATTTGAATTTCAAACAAAAAAATTAAAAAAATGAGAGCTTTGTTATACTTTTTTTTTTAAGTTGTTCATTTTTCATGTAAATATCGTTTCATAAATGATACCTTTGCTTATCCATTGTCCAGGTTTTTTTTTTTTTGGGGTGGGGGTCCTCCATGGTGATTCTTACCTGGGGTAGCCAGGGGTTCTAGAAACACCCCTGGTCGTATGGGCAACCAAAAACAGCTCAATTCTATCAAAGACACAAGTACATGGAGTAAAAAAAAAAGTCTGAGAGATGGATTGTTTTCAGGTCATATGAGACACTTCTTAAAGGAGGAGTGGCCCCCGAGGTGCTAACTCAAAGATCGTTGACAGCGGGTCAATTGCAATTTTGGCACTCACATCTAAAAGCAAATATATCAATTAAAAAGAATAAATCAAAGCAGAGCGAAGTGCGGTAGTTACAAAATGGCTATCTATTTTCATCAGGGTACACGGCGCTTCAGGTGGGAGCAGGATCTCAAGATTAATAGAGCTATTCAAATGAATCAGAAAGGATTAGGGTCTCCAGGGAACATAATCAATAGCTCCAAATCAATAATCAATAGGCCACTCACACCAATATACTAACTGCTGACACCGAGATCTCACAATTAAAATGAAAACGGGGAAAGGAGGGGCACGGGACTATGATTTATCTCACCGTGCGAAATAAGTCAATATCGAGAAGCTGCTCAGGTGCGAAGCTTTCTAACGTGCCTGTGGGCCCGTCGTGCATTGCCCACCAATCGCGCGCAGTGTTTTCGGGCAAGTCCCGCTCTGAGGTGAGGATAAAGCGGCACGCACGCTCATCTCAGCCTCCATCGCTTAACATCAAATCTCCCATTGTTGCCGTCACCCCGCGCCAAACAGGAGATGACAGCTTTTATTAATCTAATGTCGTTTCGGCGTGGATGCAGTACAAGATTAATTCGTACACCCGGCCCAGAGGGTAAACACTTTCCTCTCAGGCCTCGGGGGTTACAAATCCATCAAGTGCACATGCATGGGTGAGATCCTCAAAAGAAATGAAATGTTGAAAAAGGAGGTCATTTAGAGTTTGTTTGTGATTGTAGCAACGCTACGTAGTTTTGTTTGGGGGGGCAAAGCAAAAGCAAGCCAACGGGTGCCACGTGTCGTGAGGATGACTGAAGCCACCTCAGTGGATAGTGGATTTGAGCAGCTCGGGGAGACTGATTTAGCCGGCGCCGTCCGGCGGGACACATCAGAAGCCCCTCTCACCAATCCCTCCTTCTCCCTCGTTCATTTGGGAGTATGATTTATACTTTTTGAAGTGAAGGGTCTTGAATCCCACTATAAAGGAATTAAGAGGTCTCCCCTGAGTCTGCCATTCAAATGAGAGCATGGCAGAGATATGAGGGCTTTTTAACACAGTGAAATTAGTATTCACAATGCCTCAAACTGGAATCTGAAGGAACCTTTCAGGTGGAGAAGAAAGAATCTGTTTGGAGAAGAACGCCCTAAGAAGTCAGGGGCTTTTCATAGCACTCGTGTATTCGCCCCTCATCAAGGGGAGCTTTGGGAAATAACCGGAGAGGGGGAGGGGTGTGTAAAAGTGTGGGTGAAACCAAATTAAGAATGCACCATAAATAGGCAATCAGTAGTCCCGCACTTGTGAGGCCAAAGGGGCCACTAGCTTCTCAATGCCGCCCCACCGCACATGCGACACTTCCTAGTATGACTGGGAGCCATGTGATGCTTTGACAAACATCTTTTGGAGAAAGATCCTTTCTTCCCCACTGTGCAGCCTGAGATTTGTTGCCATGCATTCCAGCATTACTACACATATTCTATTTTGGTCCTGGTACTGACCTTCAAAACCTTTGAAGGAAAGTTTCTATACATCCAACTGCTACAGTCATCTCAGACTTCAGGCGAACACGAAGAGATGCAATTTAACTTCTAATTTACAGACAGTAAATTCATTGTGTCAAAGTCATCAATGTGGAAAAAGGAGCTCGTTACAGCAACATCATACAACAACTCACCTAATTCATCCTAGAAAAACAACCCTAACCCGAACACGTTCCAGGTACATTGCCCATAGATGTATTCATTATGGGGTCATCCCTGTCTGACGTCAAAACCTACGTTTAGACGAGAAAAGAACAAATGCCGAACATGTCGTCTGCTAATTGTAGTACATTTCCAACATCATCAATTCATACAGCAAAAAAGGCCAGGTCAGGCCATACACATAATTAAAAAACATTCTGGAGTCTGTTACATGTTATCCTAAGTGTGAGCAAAAAAAAAACACACTAATGGTGTTAACATACTGTGGATTTCTCTAATTAACAGCGACCTGCACACTGCAATGGATGCATTTAAGGGAGTCTGTGTTGATCAATAAGTGGAGCTTCATTGGAAAAGACTGAATTGTTTCTCCAATAGACCTGCGAGAGGATTCGAGCGGGTCATCGACGATCACATTCCGCAGGATGTTCCGAGGCTCAAGATGGCGATGGTCTGTATTGCCGATTATGACGCAAACGTCACACAAGCTTCCCCACAAGCTCGGGCGTAGCGTTGCACCGCAAAGCCATTTGGAGAGAAAAAAATAGATCAAGTTGAGTGACTGAGTTGAACAATACAGTAATGTACCCGACTGAGAAGTCTCCTCGTGTTCCTCTTGATGCATGTGGCAGCAGGGCGGGGCAACTGATTTCAAATTGAACGACGGCCTGCAATGCAGGGCAGAAGATGACGTTTAACGGCCTGTGTTAAAAATGCTCAGAAATATGCCATGGATACAATAGAATATCACAATAAATAACAGCGGTCAGCATAGAGGGTGTAGTTATGCAAACTCAAAAAAGATCAGCAATCCATTAAAAATATTCTACTGAGAACAACAGGCAACAAAGGGGCCAACTAAATACAGTATATTGTGTTCATTTTCTCAGTCAGGCTTGATCAAGTCTGCACAACCTCTCTCGGTCGGCCGTGTCGGCTCCAGGAAGGTGCGCTCAATTGGTCATCTGTGGAATTGTGATTGGGTAGCTGGTAGCAGACGTGCAACGAGACTCGAGACTGCAAGTCGCCCCTCAGCGAACCGGCTGCTCTGCTCATCGTCACCCGCACGCACACACTTTTACATGACCACACAGAATCGCAAAGCATACATGTTTAATACACCATCATGTTATAATTGTGTTCTCAGAATAATTTGAGTGGACGTTGTACAATAAGTGGAGTTCAACTTACTTTTCCCCTTCCATTACTGTGCACACATGCACAAACCACGGCATCACAAAAGGCCGTGGCATAAGCAGTTACAGTCATTATCTGTAATGTCTATATGAATTATATACATATACAAATTACATACGTACAGTGTGTTATGTCCAGTGGCATCGTTTTGCCTATTTTGGGTGGACTATAGTGTATGAGTGACCATTTCCTCAACATTTCCAACATTTTGACCACAGCCCGCAAGCACGCTTCCTCTTTACAATTTACTGCGGAGTAGCTTGTAAAATGACTCCCCTCCAAAACATTTGGCCAATCACAGTGTGATTGTTTTGTTTTGATTGACATAGAAATGTGACCAAACACAGCAAAGAACGTGACTACTGACTTGCGTTGATCGAGTTTTCGTCAGCGAAAGTTGGTAAGAATTCAACTTGTTTTCTAATCTGCAGCACAATATCATCAGATCATCTCAAACGTTATTTTGCTAAAGGCAATTTATGCTTACATTGCATTGTTATTTGGATTGTCCACTCTCTTGCTTAGTTTAGGCGGTCTTTTAGCGTAGTAGAAGATTCACGTGATGCAATATTTCAGGTCAAAATGCCAACAAACAGGAGTCCGAGCCCCCACAACCCTTGAGCACCAACACCAAAGCGGTCGTAGGAGGACTGAGGAGTCCAACACCTGTGAAACAACGAATACAAATGCAGGCGGCCGAGGCTGGGCACAGCAATTATCACGGCAAGGCCTGACCGAGCAGCAATGGTTGAAGGGGATAAGAAAGAAGGAAGCAGAGAAATAACACATTCAAATTCTATGCCTCTTTTATCGACTACAACTGGCACTTGATGTTTTGAAAAAAAAAAACATGTTCCTGCAGCGGCACTAGGAAAACATGTTTGGGGGATGTGGGAGGAAGTTGGAATACCTGAGAGAAAGATTCAAACTCACGGTACAAAAACATCATACACATGTACTACTAAGTTAAATTTGTCAGCATTAGCTGGGAAAAAGGTTGTGATGAAACTGCTGAAGCCCCATGTGTTTGGAAGTACAACAAAGCCATGTGCATTTGTGAGTTCATTACTCCTATTAGGAGACAGCACTAGTTTAGTCCCTCAACAAGACTAAACTCCTCTCAGACCTGTCAGTCAGCAGAGCTGGAACGGGCAGCATGCCTCTCATAGTCAAGGTGTAGTGACAACTGTTAAATCAGAGGCCGACTGGCCCCACCACGGCTAATGAGATTAGCAAAGGCTTCAGCGCTCATTAACACGACATGACAACGTCTTATTAGAGTCGCCTGACTGCCCGGCAAACAGCCCGTTGGAGCAAAACAGCCCGTTTTGGGTGGACGTGAAATGAGCAAGGTTTTGAAAATTTGAAATTGGATGGCCGCTTGTCCGATTTGAATGATTGAAATGTTGTTTTTGTTTACCTTGCCTGCCTTCATCATTGGTGAAAAGGCCCGTGTCACTGCTGCAGGTACTGCTTGTCTCACTGTGAGAGCAAATACACGTGAACAGTCGGGACCAGTTTCTTTCTCACCAGTGACATTACAGGCCAGTGATTCTGTTTAAATCTCTATTTTTAAATCCAATGGGTTCTTAGGTCAAAACATATTATAGCATCTGAAAAGTGAACAATAGTCGCCAAAAAATGGACCCTGTGCCCTGTAAAGCCGATCTTTAGCATGTAGCAATCAATAATAGCAATAAAGTAGTCGTCTGGAGCTGGAGGTCGACATAAATGGAAGTGGCACAAAAAGACGGAGCGTGCCATGCGATCCCTCGCCGGGATGGCAAACACAAAGGCAAAAGCAGCGACTCTGATCCGAGCCACCGAGTGACATGCACAATCTAATTGAATATCCTCCGCTGTCAGCTCCAATCTAAATCGGGGCTGCCGTTGTGGAGGATGACAGGAGAGAGTGAAACGCATTCTCCGCCCCTCCCTCCGGTGTGCCCCGCACATGGTGGAGCTGCTTCCACGCACAGCAACTGGCCAACATCTGCTACGCGTTGCCTGGACCTCCGGGCGACCCCGGTGTCTCTGCCTAACTCACACCTCGGACCACTTGCTCCGTGACCTCCAGACACTCCAAGGTCGTGGGAGAACGCTAGTGATGAAGCTAATGTAACCAGAGCCTAAAAAATACAACTACTCCTCCAGTATGTTTGACTTTCCATTCAGTACTATAACTTGAATCGGCGCAGTAGGCTAGTGGTTCGCACGTCTACCTCTCGTGACTTCCTGTGTGCCGTGTCCGTGGGTTTCCTCCAGGTCCTCCGGCTTCATCGAATAATCTAATTTACCACCATTGACCTTGCAAAACGCAAGAAAGAGGACTGAGGGTTCTATCTGTGCTGATACATTGCATTGCCATATCGGGAAAAACTGCACATCCTCCTGGCCAGATGGTCCTGCATCTTCACCACAGGAAGCAGATGTGAACGGGTGCAGGCCTCTCCGGGGAATCTGGACCATGTCTGGCCCCTTCCAGACTTACTCCCCAGGCCACAGCTCAGCTGTACCCCACCTCTGGAAGCATCAAACCGGCTGGCAGCTGGAGCACAGCACACAGCATCATCACAGGACACAATAAGCGATGCCATTAGCAAACCTTTCGGTGTGCTGCATCTTAATGCATGCAGTATAAATAAAGTCACGGACGGCTAATTGTTTGCGCTCCATTCCATTTTCTGGAGTTTTGGAAATATGTATGGACGATTAACGAGAGCCACACATTAGGTATTTATCCACATCGAAGGACGTCATTTGGATGGCCATGTGAGACTGTTTCCATTAAATGCTGATTAAAATGAATGCAATGAATTATTCACCCACCCATTTTTCTAAGGACCAAAAGAAACCCTCTTCTCGATTTGACCTTTAAAGTGGAATTGTCAAACATCTGAAGATAACTTTGACTGTGTTTAATATAGAAGTCAAAGGATATCCAAAATGTTGCACTGAGAGCCACCCAGGTTTAAATTACTCTGTAACGGATTATGTTTCATAAAAAAATAAAAAATAGGTCTTAATAAGATGAAATGCCATAAGACCACAAAACAACAAAGGCAAGGTCAAAGAAGGAAATGGCATCCCAGTGTTTTGGTACTGAACTTAACCCCCCCCCCCCCCCCCCCATGGCCCCATTGTCTCGAGACAAGGCAAAGAAGTGAGGCAAAAACACAGTATCCAGATGAGCACTAATCATTAGGATATAATCCTCAACTCCTGGGAGAGGCCGACCAGTTTGCTCAGAGATTACAGGCTAGCCGCCATTTATTGAGCTGGGCTCATTCTGCAGAGCAATAAAGTGGAGGCACAGACAGGAGGGAACACAACGCTGATAACAATGGATTTGTGGGCTCTTCAAACAAGCCATCGCAACCCAAATCCATGCCCTCTTCCATGGATGTCTGATTATAAGGTTATTCCTCCCTCCCCGAGCCGCAGTAATTGGATTAGGCTCAGAGATTTATGAAAATTAACTCGGGCAAACGTCGCGCAGCTTTGCTCAAAACTCCTTGAGGAGTTTTCACAAAATAAATGACACCAAGACGGAGGGGCCACAAACAGCTGCATTGTTGTGCTCCCCCCTGGTGGCGGGGTGGGAGTCACGTCGTGTGTGGCGTCGAACCCACAGGTGAGGCCTGCTTGCGGGCCAGCCGGGGTGCCAGGTGGCCCCCTGGCCCAGCAGGCTGCACCCGCTCCACTAAAGGAGCCAAAATGGAGCTGCCGACATCTGCTTCCCTTGCACTTGGGGGGCTGAAGGCATGCTCTTTATGCGCATCAGAGGGGTGACCTTGAGGAGAAGCACGTTCGAAGAGAGCACACAACAAAGGTTAATGGAATGAACGGAGACCGACGGAAGCGGAGTGCTTCAAAAGACATTTTCACAACGGCATCAGATGGAGCGTACACTGTAGGATTATAAATACTGCTGTTGTACCACTGTCAACCCCTCATCGCTTGTAGCATTCTTCCAAATGGTTCACCTCCGCCTGGACGTAACCATTAAGGCTGCTCGCCCCGCACGTCAGTGTGGCGGTCTACTGAGCGGCAATCAAGAGCTTTGGCGTTGTATAAGCGAGAAATGATTGACAGCGGGCTACGCTGGTCCCATTTATTTCTTCTCCGGAGCTGTTTTCTGTCAAGACGGCTATTGATTTTTCCATAAAGTACGAAAACAAGTACCGTTTAGGGGCTAGGGAGGTCAGCACGAGTTAAACCACAAGATGTAAAGCCTTGCGCCTTGTCCCATTACTGCTCACCAAAAAACACTTCAGTTTAGTTAGACAATAATCGGATAATGACATCATCAAACTAAAGCGCTGCACAGGACATTGACAGACTCCCTAATAGACTTGATAGCTAAAAACAATTCCTTTCTAAATAGTTAGTATATTATTATTTAGGCCTCATAGGTTTGGGGTTTGAATCCTGTGTGTAGTTTGCATGTTCTCATCTTTTCATCCAAAACACATATTTTTAAAAAAGCGCGTTCGGTTAATTGAAGCCTTGAAATTGCGAATGTGAGTGTGAATACTTGTTTGTCTACACGTGCCTTGCAAACGGCTAACGACCAGTCCAGAGTGTGTCCTGCCTCTTGCCCAAAGTCAGCTGGGATAAGCTCCAGCTCAACCAGGATCCTAATGAGGACAAGCGCTATACACGATGGATGGAATGAAGAATCAAGAGGAACAGAAAATGAAAATGCAACTTTGTTTTTTATCCGCTGGACATTGAACATTAATCTGAAACGAAATATTTTGGTCTGTACGTGAGATACTTTGAATTATGCATTACATCACTTGTCATACTAGCTTACAGTCACAAAGATAACTGTTAAGCTGTGGATTTCATGTGATCGCATAATGCCAATCTCTGCAGCCATTTGGCTGGACTAAACAGAATTCATGCAACAGAGTGCATGCTGGGACACTGCTTTAATTACGCAGGGACACAAGGACTTCATTTCAAAACAAATCAATACCATAGCAAGTCACTTATTTATTTGTGACAATATTTCTGGAAAGGAAATAATGAGCTGGCAGATGCCCGGAGGCACAACTATCAAAGATCCCTCCCTGGTGATCATTTCGGCTATAGGAGACGAAGATGAAGAGGCTCCATCATTCATTTTTAATGTCAACTCCATACTCGAAAGTGGAGCGGCATGATTGGGATACATTTTTGGGAGGGGTTTCGTTAAGGACAGAGTGAATATTGACATGTGGTCAGTTAAGGAGAGACTACTTAGACTTCCTGGATTCTCCTCTCATTTGCACTCAAATTCTGAACAGAGTTGATTGGCACTGCATAGCCACTCCCACCACCACCACCACCACCACCACCACCCACCACCCACCGGTACCACTACCTGACTGACTACCCCTGTCCTACTTGCGACTCGTCGAGTCCCTCCCAGTCCACATAATATAGACAAAAATCCTTACGTAGCATTACAGTTGTCATAAACTGTTGTTACACTGTTATTATTCTATTGTTTTTTTGCTCCGTTCTCTTATTTCTCTCTTTCCTCTCAAACCTTGTTCTGTCCAACTTCATTTCGGATAACAAATAACCACAGAGGGAGAATATCAAACTCCTCTCTTGCACAGCAAAACTGGCATACACAACCACTGCGCTGCATGACCAAGCGGCTGAACAGGACAAGGATATCAAATGATTTGTAAAAAGTCGTAGATGTGATTGTGGGCTTTTTGTAAAATGTCACAGATGTTTCTGCACTCACCAACACAATGCAGCTCGTCTTGTTTTCGGCACAGTTGTCACATGCACTTCCGCATTGCTGCTCAGCCAGCCAGAGGCATCCTCTTTACGGACGCTCGCAAAGGCCAAACTCGTGTGCCCTTAAAGATAACAGTTTGAAATGTTCAACTTCAACATTACTGTTACTTGCTGTGGTTTTGTAGGAGCGCTATAATATAAGATGTTTTGGTTTTTTTTGTAACTTTGATTTAACCAGGAATAGTCCCATTGAGATTCACAATCTCTTTTGCAAGGGAGTCCTGGCCCAAATAAAGAGTCCCAAATAAAATACACAGCGGGAATTACAGTATGCAAATCACATCAATGCATCATCATTGTCACCAGCGTTCGGTGCGAAAACAAAAGCATTCGGTGCACAAATGTTCCGTTATTCTTATTTTAAACTGCTCCATACTTGGGTAACTAATCCAAACTAAAATGACACTGTAATAATTTACAACACGACAAGGGTGCAAATGCCTTGAATGCAATTTCACCAGACAGTCCTGGTCAGAATCAGAATCAGAATCATCTGTATTTGCCGAGTATACCAAAAATACACAAGGAATTCGTCTCCGTGCTAGTACAACCACAGTCAATTGACAGAGAATACCTTTGAGACATAAAGACATACAAAACACAGTCACTGAGCAATAACGGTTTACTAGTAATGTGGTAATGCTGGTACAATTTGTATTTATTTTTTCCTTGACAATTTTTCCTCTAGCAATCAGAGCAGTTTGAATGACTGCTGCAATGACCATTCTGCAAAGGGCGCAGAGACTTCAAGCGTTTAAAGTGACTAGTAGTGCTTGAATCTGGGACAATGTCAATTGTGCGAATGTTGCAGATGCTACTCGGGCACATGAGATATGCAAATGATGTAAAGGAGAAAGGCATAATTGGCTCGACAGAGATGTGACAACAAACTCGAGACAAAACCGGCTGCATGTTGCAATGGAATTGTAAATTAACTGTTGAAGAAGGGACGAAGCTGTTGGAATGTCTGCTTGTTTTAGTTTGCATTGTTCGGTAGCGCCTACCTGAGGGAAGGAGCTGGAAGTTATGCCTATTGATTCAAATGGCAACTGTACGCGGACAGCCACAGTCACAGCTTGCAGATGCCCCAAGCATGTCATTTAGCCATAATCACCTTTTAAAAGAGCAAAAAATACACGTAAAACTTCTCCAGATCATCAAATGTATCATTGAATTCAACAGCGCACCGAACCCCCCAGAGAATAAAGCTGTGTCACACACCGTAGGATGCATTTTACTGCTACTGTAGCCTGTATCCATTGTTGGGATTTGATTTGTGTGTGTGTTCAAGGCGACTTTGCCAATATGACATGTTCTGAGAGGGAAAGGTCTCGTGAAGCTCTCTGCAACTGACCATAAGCTTCGTGAGCGTTTCATGAAACGAGCCTTAGAATAACCTGGTTAAATCAAACCTTAAGCGGGGGCACGATTAATGCTGGATATCGGCATGCTCTTTAGTTGTTCATGCACCGCCAGGAAGGCCAGTATTCCAGATACATGTAAAACACAGTCTCCAACCATGTAAAATGTGTCATTAGCTGTTGATTATGAGATTAGGATAATTCTCTTTCCCCAGCACTTTTTAAAACAATAGCGGGACTCATGTATGACATTGTTCAGCAATGGCTCACTGCCTCTTAAAGCCAGCGTGCTGCTGAACGAAGCCCAAAAAAAAACGAAAAGTAATTTAGCACTCTTCCCATCTCTGAGTCGACGAGCGGGCAAATAATCTAAAAAGAAAAGTGTGTGAAAATGAGTACAAAAGCCATTTAATCTGTTTCATCTTCCTCTTAATAACTCCAAATTTCCCCTTGGGCCCCTGGGAGAGAGCCTCTATGTGCTGCTGCCACCTTATCTGTCGCCGCCATATTTCAGCGGGCTGAGCTACTCCCTCAGTGCGCAGCCGCAGGGCCTCCTCTCCTCGGCCCTGCGGGGAAGCCGGGCTCCAGGGCCCTCCATTGTTCCGGCCCGGGAGGCAGTCCGGAGAGAGCCAGGAGCGGAAGTATTCAAATCCAAAACTTGAGCCACTGCTTCATTAAGCGAGCGCCTTTCACAAGCAAACATATCAGAAGCAAAGTCCTTTCAGAGGCAGTAATTAGTCATTTGGAAAGCTTTCCCCCTCAGGATATACAGTTTCAATTTAGTCAGCAGCTTTAGATTCTCGGTCACTTAATATTCATTGTTTCTGCCATCTTCCCAATTCCTCAATGTCCATTGTCTCGTTTTTCACTGGTGATAAAGGGCTTTATCTTTCGTGTAATTCCTCTTTTCAATGAGCCCTCTGCAAGAGAAGTTACTTTTTTATTGATGCATTTCTAAGGGGCTCGCTTGCACGGAGTGTGAGGGACGTTGCAAAGTGCACCTCAGGTGCAGAGTTGACGGTACTGAGGGGTCCCGGCCCGACTGATCACGTCTGGGAAACTTTGGCGAGTTAGCAAGTTTGTTAACAGAGTGAATGAGGATACTTTAGAATGTTGCATTTGCAAAATGAATAACAGCTATCATCGCCATTAACATTCAAGTCTACAATGTGACAATTTAAAAAAAAAAAAAAAAAAAAAAAAAGTCTGCTTTCAAACAGCTTATGAAGCCACCTCACATGCGTTAGTTACCTCAGAGGGGATTGTAGTGGGGGGGGGGTTGGATAAGACTGTCACTTATCTTTGCTACCACGGAGCCTTTTGTTTTAAAACGCTGCCATTCATTTGCAATCACCATTGTCTCATAGAAATAATGTCTTTTTTTTTTTCCTCTTCCCCAACAAATGGAAGAAAACGTTTAAACGTTTTGTCTGGGAATCAGAGTTCCGAGATCCACATCGACACTTGAGCAAATTTGGCAACTCATTAAAACCTCGAAAGCATCGAGTTTGAGATGTGAAAAGAGGAGGCGGGCAATGAAATAATAAATGTGGTCGGAGTGAGCTATCTTTCCTGGGCAGAGCCCCACTTGGGATGCAAACTCTCAGCCAGCAGAAATGAGCTACCTATCTGTGAGAAGAGTGACTGCTCCATCCTATTTGATTTGGCTCTGCTATCATCTCTTAAGAAGATGTCAGCCTTGCTTCTTCTATTGCTCTGAGCCTTTATCAACCGCCACACTTTTTCCCTTCCCAAAAAGAGGAGGAGGCATTTCAGTGCCTTTCGGGGAGCAACACTAAAGAATAAGTGTTATGCGATAAAAAGGGGTTTGTTAAATAGATCTGTCTATTTGTATGGTAATAATGATCGCTTAAAGACTCAAAGCTCCGTGACTTGTAGAACAAGGAAACAAATTTGTATTCTGCTGTTGTGCTAACACGACTGCGCAAACGACCTTGGGAAACTTTCATACAGGGGGAAAAAAATGAGTGGGATTCTTTGTTTCGATCATTCTTTTCCTGTCTTTTGAAAGTAGAAGTGCTGTTCAACTGGTGTGCAAGCTGCATTTCTGGAACTTTCTCTCCTGGGGCCCTTTGCATGCTAATGATGCGGTTGACTCTGATGTGATTATTTGACTGATAAATGTTAACATGAACAAAAGCCTCAAATACTGACGCAAATGTTGATGTCCCTAAACCTTGCATAAAATTAGCAGCTTTGCGAGCCCAGCGCCGAGATGTACATATGTATTTTAAATGAGTGAGTAGTTCATGATTAAAGTCTCATTCTAATAGCAGCAGCAAGGTATGGTGGATGCAAGGGTAAGCAAACGGTCTACACACCCATGTTCAAATGCCAGGTTTCTGTGTCGGAAATAAATGACAAGGTCATTTCCAAGGAGAAGTAAAAATAGACAACTGTCATGTTTTTACACAAGCCACCTGGAGACGTGGCTGTTTACAATTAACCAATCCCATTCAAACTCATAAATGCCAATTGAAAGTGCCACAAATACATACATTCTGATGGTCTAGTAGGCTTTCCCGATATTTCTTTTGTTTTTCTAGCAGGCACCTGAGGGTTTTGTGCTCCATCTTGACCAAGGCCCCCAGTTCAAGCTGAAGAAAATCTGCCCCAAAGCATGATGCTGCCACCGCAGGTATTCTCTTCGTTCGTTTGGTGACGAACATTGTTGAGTTTGCAGTAAACGTAACCTTTTGGAAGTATGGCTAAAATGTTCAACATTGGCCCATAACACATTTTGGGATTGTTTTTTGTCCAATTTCCAAACCCAGGTTAACTCACCAGTGAAGCATGGCGGTGGCAGCATCATGCTTGGGGGGGTCTTTTTCTTCAGCTTTTTCTTCGGAACACTCCCAAATAGCAATCACTGTTGGCACAGAACCTTCAGATTTTTGCAAGAAAGCTGAGGAAATGTCAGGAAAAGCCTACTTGAACTTTATTTGCATTTTAAATTGAACACTCCACATTCCCAGTTTTAGGAGTGTTGCACACTTGTGCGACCATATCTCAGTTGTTTATGATTACTTCCCCTTTGTAAAGTCATTTCTTTTCATTTTCATCATCTCACATCTCATGCGGCGCGAACATTTGTAACATTGTTTTGACTTTCGAAAAAAAAAAAAAAGCTGAGAAGGTGTCAATGGTTACCTTTTTAACGTTGACAAAATGTCCAGCCTATTCATGTTGTTTTGAATTCTTTAAAAGGGACAGAAGTACAAACTAAATGAAGAGGAAGGAGGGAGGAGGAGGAGGAGGAGGAGGAGGCAGATTACTGTGGCTGCCCGGGCTAAATGTTGAAGGCACTCGAGGTAAATTGATTAGCCTGTTCATTTTGCTTGATTATTCGGGCCTGTTAGCACAAAATGAGCACCATTTGTGGCTGATTATCAAAATCCTCTTGAATGATCTACAATGGAGTGAGTGTGAATAGCGCAATTGAAGATCTGAGAATTGCATCCTGACTGATTTCTTTTCTTGACTGCTGATTCATTCTGTTTTGAAAGTTGTGTAATGTGTAAATATTTGAACAGAGGTTCACAAAAGTGAGAACAGTTGAATGTGTCAGCAAGCAGCGTATTCCACTTGCTTGAAAAGATTTTGCCGTTTCAAATAGATTGGCAACAATGAATCGACAACTCATCGAATATAAGATGAATCAATAATGATTTTTGATCATTGATTCATCGTTAAGAGACCTTGTTTAACTTAATACTGTCTTCATTTTCAGAATTTCAGCCTCTCAACAGTACATTGTAATCATTTTATTTATTGAGACGGAGTATCTTTGTGTACAACCAGATAGTTGCAAACATTTGATTTTACTTTAGCAAAGAATTATAAATGTTTTTGCTTATTTTCTTCAATGTTACAGACCACAACAATAACTGAATCCTAATGAATTGCTGGTTGTGCATTTCCTGCACTGTCAATTTCAGATAATGTCCTGTTTTTGAATAAAGGGATGGACATTTTCCAAAGCGTTTTTAATCCGATTCATCGATCCATCGGAAACAATCGTCGACAGATCGATCGATCGATTATTCAATTCATTGTTCGTCGCAGAGTGTTACATTAAACATCGTCGTTTTACTGCAAATGCAAGATTCTGTACGATTGAGTTCAGATTTCCATTGGAAACCGGAAAACCGCAACGTGCTCGACTGTGGGCTGCGCCGACTGAAAGCAAGATGTTAATGTGAAGTGACTGTGACCTCTCGCGTTCAAGTGAGCTTGATATTGCTGCCACCTCTGGAGAGTGAGCACCTTTTACCCTGGGAACTGTCGCAATGACCCATCTCGTACAGTTCCTTCTCAACGGCGCTGCACTTGCACTTTTGTTTCTACAAACACAGCACAAATTACAACTGCGGTGCAATTGTATCAAACGGGTGTGAAGATGTTGCTCCAATAATGTCCCATTGCGCTCATAGCAGAGACGGGAAAGGACCGGAGGTCTCAGGTGGTAAGAGTAGCACACCTCGCTTCTGAGTGGCCTTTCCCAGCCTGGTCACCCATTTCCAGTTATCTGCAGGGATAACTATCAAAATCTGTCACGAGGCAGGGTGGGTTTTTTTTCACTCAGCTCAGCCCAGCTGGCAGATTGAGAGCCCCCTGTAATGCACAAGTCTGTTTGGATTATTCTTGCTGGGTGAACACTATTTCATCAAGTGCATGATTCCACAGAGGAGAGGAGATAGCCCAGGCCCGGCTATATTTCTTCCAATCAAACGTTCCAAGGGGGAAAAATGAGCGGGAGCCATCAAATCCCAGAATAATGCTGCCAGATTTTATGTAAAAAGCACAGGAAGGCAAGACAAGTTTAATGACGTGTGTTGAGGAGGTGAGATTGGAAAACTGACAGAGAAAAGCAGCCTCTTTGCTGGAATATAAATTGTTGTGCGCTGTAAAAAGGCTTTTATCTGGAGTGAATATGGGACATAATACACGGGTCAGGGTTAAGTCATTTTCTCCGGCAAGTTAAGCGAATAATGAAGGCGAAGCTGCATGGAGAGGAGCACTGCGACTGCCAGTTTGTCTTCATTTATTATGCCAAATCTCATGATTTTGGCGTTGGCGCAGCGAGTGCTCTGGCGCGCACCGCTGGACGACATATCGCTTAATTTACACAAGGTAATGAAGGCAGGGAGCGGGAGGACAAAACAATTTACCTGCTGACATAGGAAGAAGTGATTTGCGGACATGGCGGGCGAGCAAAGGAGCAGTCAGCGGGCTGAGCGGGTGGGGGTGTGAAGAGGAAAAAAGAGGGGGATGACAGAGGGCTGGATGTGGAGAATGATGAAACAGACAGAGGGGACTCAAGCCTCAGCAGGTGACGATGGAGGCTTCGATGAGGCGACAGTAAACTCTCTCGCGCGTCCGCCTCACAAAAACACGCAATCAGGGGGCGAGACTGACCTCAAATCTGAAGAGTGCGTGCTGACAAGGCGTTTGTTTTGACCCCTCCTTCAATTCTAATCACTTATCACAAAGAAGCAGGCGGCCTCACTCCGCAGCGGCAACAGGTATTCTCCCGCAAAAGACCAAATCACTGACAGCGGCCTCCAAACAGAACCAGCAGTTTGTTCGTGGTGGCAAGTAGCTAACTACAAAGGCTTCGCTACTGTACTTGAGTATATGTTTCAGGCAGCTGTACTTTACGAGTGTATTTCTTTTTCTGATGAATGTTTACTTTTACTCCCAACATTTGAAAACCGCTATCTGCGCGTCGTACTCTCTGCTTTGTCGAAATAGGCTTGTTGCTTTTTCAACGTACACAGATGATATGATGTTTGAAAAAAAAAAAAAAAAAGACATAAAAAGAGGTCAACTCAACCACGATTGAAATATTGATTGACTGAGAATTTGGGGGTGGAAAATAAATGTGGACAGCAGCAACACGGAGGACCACGAACCAGGGAGCATGAACGACGACACAAACTGATTTAGCGAAGCAGGACATTCGCCATCCATGGTCTCGTACAAGAATTGCTTGATGTTGTTGACCCGAAGAAAGATTTGTGGCAAATGCGTTGTCTTGCACACATATAATCTGAAGAAAAAAAACAACATACAAGTAAGGTGTTTTTTGTTTGTTGGTTCGGTTTTTCACCTTCCCCTTAACCCCAATTTAGCATATTTGGTCACTGTGTTCACAAGATTAGTAAAGCTATTGGACCGTGTTGTTCTGTTTAGCGCAAAAGTTGAACCAACGCTAGCTGCTAAACAACAACATGTAACTGTTTTCAAATGGGTTTAATATAAAATTGACAATAAAAATGATTTTCGACTTTTCACTTTTGCACTTAAGTATAGTTCAGCCTGCACCTTTTTACTGTTACTTAAGTACAATAGTTGAATCAGTAATTCTAATTATACTTTTTTACAAAAGTCATTGCACGTCTACTAAAATGCGGGGTGTGAATACTTTGGCCACCTGTGTCAAAATGTGAAATCTCCTTTCATTTGTATCAAAACATGCTTCAATCCGAGATGACTAACCCAAACAATCTCTCTGATATTGATGGCTGTTGTTGTAAAAATGTACAATTGCCCATTCAAGCGAAGGTTGAGTCTGTCCAAGCTGACAATATGTACTGCACTGTAATTTTCCAATCACCGGCCCTTGAGGCAGGGCCGCTCCTCAGGGCAGTGAGATCAGACGAGCTGAGGCAATTTCTCTTGTAAGAATCCCGACTCCATTTGTCTGCTCACAGGAACAAAACAAAAAAACACCAGGGAGTCATGAGAGAGAGAGAGAGAGAGAGAGAGAGAGAGAAGCCTCTCTGGAGAAAGGCCAAAGGCAGAGGGAGGTGGTGGGCCGGGGAAGAGTGGGCGCAGCGGTGTGACACAGTTAACCGGTAACCCCCCCTCTCCCCTACCATGCCTCGCTGCCTGCCGAGGGTGCTTGGCTGCGGTGATGATGAACGTCTCAGATCCAGGTCCTTGCTGTCACCAGGTTCTCTGCGGGACGGGACAGGGACAGGGACAGGAAGTGTCACACTCTGCAGGCCTGCTGAGACAGCCCGGACACTGCTGAGTCCTACTGCTGGAGACTTCACACAAATCAAAACACGCCAGCAACAACCCCTCCCCCGCCCTCACGAGCAGACTATTTAGCATAGTGCTCGCTTGCCACCGGGCTGCGGACCGATACCGGTCTATGGGCCATTCAGTACTGGGGCACACACAATAAAAGTTTCTCAAATTCTGTAAGAATTTTGAAAATCGGGTACAAACCGCTCATCTCTGACATGTGGATATATTTGAAAAAAGTAAGCTAAGAAGCTATCAAAAATTTGCTTTAAAAGCAAACGAAAGGGGAAAAGGCTAAATGATGAGACAGAAGAAGAAGAGCCCACAACTTCCGAGAAAAAGAAAGTTGCATTTAGACAGCCGTCTGACTAAAAAAACTGGTTTTGCCATGAATGAAGGAAGTCGTCTTTGTGTTATATGTGGCAACGGGCTCGCTAATGAGCCAATGAAGCTTTCAAAACTGCCGCGCACAAAAAAATAACTGAATACCATGCATCCGTTTCCGCCGTCCTAACCTATGTGAACTGGGACTTTCTGCAAGACTGCAACCAACACCAAATTACAGAATACACCTGACATACAGCAGGGCCCGCCACACACCAAGTGACACGGCCGAACGTGACGGGTGGAGAGCGCTGCGAAAAAAACGACAGTTGGCGATTCACAGAGCACACCGAGCGATTAAGCATCGCACATCTACCAATGCGCTGCAATGGGAAAACTGCAACTCTATCGAGTTTTCGCATACAGTATACGGCACTGTATAATTTATTTATTTTTTTTATTGAAGCACAAAACCGTGACGTGATTGTCAAAGAAGAAGCGGAATGCCACAAATATGAAATAATAGTAATCATAAGAATAGTAAAGGAGAGAGGGTGGATATTTGGGGAGGCTGTTGGCAATAATTCACTGATCGCACCTGTTCATTTAGGCAACAGCGACTCACCGTGCTTTTCTATCTAGCCACGTGTACTATATGCGTGGAATTATAAATACAGTGTAGTAGTATTGTACAAAATAAATACATACTGCTGGATCGGTATGGCTTGACGGGGCTGCAGCGACCGATGGCTGGCTGGTTCTCGCTTATGCTTAAAACCCGTAAAGATATCTGCGACGTTTTGACGTATTTTCAATTGAATCATTTGTCTTGATTAGTTTTGATGCTGGCCTGCCAAAATATTAGCTTATGTGAAACTAGACGCAAAAAAAATGTTGAGTAGCGCTAACTAAGCTTGATGTTTCTCAATATCGGCTCCTCCGTGCTGGTCCAGGTGGCAACTGGGCTCCGTCTGGTCCTTGCGACGGGGCCTCCCCCGCTGCCCGCCACCATCTCCTGGCCACACCGCTTTCTCTCCACAGGCTGATTTCCCCTCGCAACGAGAGGTGACAGTGAACAGTGGAACTCGTCAGTGTGAATAACACACAGTCACGCTTGGCGAGACCCTCTGGCGGAGCGCGACGCACACACGGCGGCTCAAGGGCCCGGCGGCGGGCACGCTGTCAGCCTCACTGCACGCCCTTCCATTATAGCTTAACAGGGGACAGATTGAGCAATCTGATGGGTTACGTTTGACATGTTTGCTGGTTTGACCTGCTTGAGGCTCTGTGCAATTACTTTCCATAGTTTCATGGCATAGAGAGAGGGAACTGCGGCTCTCAAAGAATTGAATCTTTATAAAGCACTGTGTCGGAAATATCTTTCCAAACGGGCCTGTGCGTGTACCACGGTGATATTCTCCAAGTCTTGCAGTGTCCTTCAATGGCTCCTAATAAGAGCAGTCCATAACACATGCAGTGGTCAGGCTTAATTTACCCACTTTCTCTGTCCACTGCCCCATCAGCATATAGTATCATATAACTGCTAATGGCCTAATGGAGGAAGAAGCGGGGGGTGGGGGGGCGAGCCAGGAAGACAGCAATAGATAGGGAAATGGAGCTAAGGTTCATCCAAACATTTAATAACTTATCCAATCTGGAACGTTCGCCTCTTACTGGGCTAATTATATCATTTAACTGGCCCGGACGAGGGGGCCAAGTGTGGACACTCCGTCTTACAGCGTCATCACATAATTATGACTTATGCCGGTGCCGCCTCGCGAGCTGGATGAAGTCAGCTAGCCATAAATTTTAATGATCGCCTAGACAATACTAGTAGCGCTCCGAGGGGGGGGGGGTCCACAGTGTTAACAGGGAAAAATGTGAACATCGCAAAAACTAAAGGGAGGACGGAGCGGAAGCAAGTGTTTGTCAAGTTTGGCAAAGGTGAGATTAAACAGCCACTTGTGTTGCGTTCATGTTCAACTTTGCAAAGTCAGACAGCCAGACACTGTTGATTTAGTGTATTCTGCGATAAGACTGTGCAAAAAAAAAAAAAAAAAAAAAAAGAAAGGCGGCCGGTTTTGACTTCACAGCACTTCTAGAGCAGTCCTTCTTAAAGTGTGGTACTAGTACCTCGAGTAGGACGCGGGCTCCCTTTGGTGATATGTGAAAGAATCACTAAGTACAAGTCAGTTAACTTTCTAGTGCAATCCATTTGCATTCGACCTTTAAGAACTGTTTGTTTTTAGATACAGCTTTTATTTAACTTTTATGTGCAATAAATTGTAATTAAATCATTAATGACTTTTTTCTTTTCCTATGTTTAAATGCAGCGTTAATGATCAAACTATGCATATCTAAGATTATAGTGGCTTCAAATAATAATAATAATAATAACAAAAATGCTTTTTAGGCATAAAACCTCTGTCTCATTTTTATGAACACTTGAGCCTACTACGCTATGGTATTTTAGTGTTTGTCATGATTGTGGTACTTGAAGAGCTAAGTATTTTTTTAGGCGGTACTTCATGTAAAAGTTTGAACCGCTATTTTAGAGAAACTCATTTTGTATTTCTGTGAGCAGCAGAAGTTCTGATAACTTTCAAATGAAGCAAAAAAAAGACAAAGGGTCATCATTTTGAGAAAATAGATGGGGCAGAGTAAAAAGGACCGAGTGTCTGTAAAATGGCTAATTAGCTATCTATGATTGATCATTGTGGGATCACTCACTGGGCGCTTCAGGAGGTTTCTGGTGACATCATTCTCCAGTTGTGCTGTATAATTAAGAAAGATTCCGTGACCGTTTGTCATTTTGCTATATTTAACAATTCGATTACATTTGACGAAAACCTATTGTGGAGTTGTGAATAGAAAGCTCAAGTAAGGATAAGCAATTTCAAAGTCCAAATGATCTGCTTAAAAAAGGGAATGATACAGTTGTGACGTGAATTTCTTGGAATTGAGGTGCATTGGAATTATTAGGAAATCTGTGTTTTGGGGGATTATTTGCAGAAAATGCCTTTTAAAATGAATCATATAACACGCAGATTTTGTAACTCAATCACACTCAACTTTACTTCGGGTGCCTTATCGTATTTGTTTTTTCCTTATCCATCCATCCATCCCTTTTCTAAAGCGCTTTTCCTCAGGGCTGCAGGTGATTTGGAGTCTATCCCAGCTGACTGGGTAAGGAGGAGGCTACACCCTGGACCGCTCACCAGTCAACTGCGGGCCACATATAGACAACCATTCGCACAAATTTTGGGCACATGGGAAAAAGCTGGAGTACCAAACAGGAGGGCCTCAGCAGAGATTCGAATTTAGGAAGTCTCAACTGAGGCACATGTGCTAACCAGCTTCTTTTTTTTTTTTTTACATGAACACATTTTCAATTCCACAACATAAGGTGACCTTTGTACAATCAAAGGGACGTACACTGACACTTGCACTGATTGTCAAACAGTCGTCACTATCTTATCTTGTATATTGTAGAAAACACTCATCTTTCAATTTCTTTCTTTTCTGCAGGTGGTTTTAGTCTTCATTGAAATGTTGTTCTACATAAAATACATAATAAATTGGAAAAGGGCAATGTTTTCATTTTCGAGGTTTGGACATCTTAATGCCGTGTTTAACTTTTCTTTGGACTGTATTTCCGACTAAATGCAGGGGGCTGGGGGGTCCTACTTAAGTACATTGCTCTTGATATTGTCATCTAGGATATGTTGTTCCAGAAGGACCTTGCGATTGAATGACAAAGATCGCCTGTTCGGAAATCCCCGCGAGACAGCTGTTTGATAATGCATGACACCAAAATGTTTTTGTTTACCCACCGATATGACTTTGAGGAGGGGGGTGATGTCTTTTTCCCCATCTCTCTTGAAACCTGATTCACTACAACTAAGTGGATTGAGGGGCGCCTCATAGGTCAGGAGGTCCCCGTGACAGAGTCTGGCTCCGCTGGCATCTTCTCAACAGGGGGTGGGGGTTCCGCATCCACTTCATATTCCGCCCATTCAGAATCTCACAGCAAAACTCCCGTCCTGCTCGGCAGCGTTGGATTAGATCGGAAGTCGCCTGCACGCTTTCGTGGGGTTGTCAAATGAGCTGTCAGTCATGCGTCAGAGGCCGGCCCCTTGCTCACACTGCTTTTTATATGGATCAACGTGAGCGGGAGTCGCTACACAAACGCCAGCGGTGATTGATAACATTTCACCAGTTTGTAGTGGGTTCCATTGCTGACATCCACAGTGGCCATTACTGCCTGCACAGAACAATGACATCAGCCTCTGTGTCACAACAATTGGCTCGGACGCGCGCCGGCAGTGTGCCGCTTCTTCCCATTCACAAAATGCATCGTGACAGCAATTGACACCTGGCTCGTCCGAGGGAGCGATATTAGTAGATTCGACAATAAAAGCAATTGGGGGAAAGAGCTCAGGTGCCACTTGGTATTAAAGATGTCAGCTATTAAATCACATAGCCTGCTGCTGATAAATGTTTATTGCTCATTAGCATGTCAGTGCACCGTTAATGCCCTCGAAACAACCGCCGACTGCTGGTATGGGATCCCGAGGCTGTTTTGTGTAAAGTCCTATCGGCATACTGGTCCAGTTAACGGCCACTTGGCTCATAGACAGCTATCCATCGCTATGTCAGCTTCGCTAATCCAATTGAGGCAACCTGCTTGGCATGAGAGAGGCTCATCTGTCTTTACCGCTTATTAATGGCTCTCATGGGGGGGAGGGGGTCTTAAAGTGGAGTTAGGCGTACATATTTTAACAGAGTGTCAAAAATACTTTGCTACTTGTTATCCACTTTCCTAAATTCATCAAACTTTCTGATTCAGCTTCACATTTTGATGGCCATGCACATGCCCCCATTCCGTTTTTTGTTTTCATGACGATTCTAATTGTGTTCCATTGTTTTCTCCTCAGTCTTAACAATGGACAGAACCTTAGTCCCTGCTACGGATCCGCTTATGTTCAACGTGTGTACTGTCAAGATCCTCGCCGGGGAGCTGAAATTGATGCAGCCCCTTCCTTTTAATTCAATAAAAAATACTCGGGGGTTCTGAGCAACCCAAAGGTTCAGCTGATGACAGGACGGGTCAGACTTTCCCCTGTTCATATGCCAGATTGTGTCCAGCCGGTCTGGCATGAAATTCCTCACAAATTCAAAGCTGCCTGTATAATTAGAAAATCTCATCTTAATTAATCCACCCAAAAAACGACATCATTTAGGCATCTCTACAGCGTAACCTTCTTTTAACATTGATTATCCGAATAATATTTGTTTTCAATAAATAAATTACTCACCTGGAAAAACAGCAATCCCAAGAATCTGACTCAGGTAGGCTGGCCCCCGGGGCACATCGGTAAGCACAGTCTAAGGAATGAGAGCATCAAATTCCCACATTAGGAGATGGATAATTGGATTTGGATTTCTTGTGTCCTGGACGGTGGGCGGTGTGCTTCTGCAGCAGCTGTGACATTATCAAGGTAACGTAAGGCCCGCAAGGCCTGTCCTCAGGTTCCACATGGCTGCCTGTTTGGCTATTCATCCTGTGGACCCTGCAAATGAAATTATGGGAGGAAGAGCAAAGGACATTCTTTGGGAATTAATCCCATTTATGCCTAAACCCACTCCCGATTTTTATAGTGAGCTCGTCTTAAAAGATGTACACCGCATTCACAATTAGACAAGGCCTTTAGGGGATTGGAGGGAAGTAGCCTACTGTGTACATTGGCTTGTTTGGCGACTCATTTGTGGACACAGACAGGAAACAGAATCAATGTTATTTTCAAATATCAAATGTCATTGAGAAACTTCTGCACCTGATCTCAAGATCAATGCCATTTGACTGAGGCATCTAAAGGTTTGTGCATTAGAATGTGACAATTACAATTTGGCGAGGCAATATAAAATACATACAATTAACTTTCTTAAAAAGAATTGCCTTACATATGAGTTTTCACATTTAATGACAGAGCAAATTATTGAACATCAATTTTCTATTAATTTGCCATTTTGCACGTTTACTATAGTTTGCAGTACCCAAAACAATACATTAAAAGAAAAAGAAAAACTGTATAAATACAACAAACCAGGAATCAGAGTATGAATGTATTTATTCTGGCTAGGTAAAATATTAATTTTAACGCAGTGGTTTTGTTTTACACCATGTAAAAAGAATATAAATTAAATGAAATTCAATTAAATATAAATTCTATATATAAGTTCAGAGCTTCATTGAAAGTTAGAAAAATGAAGCTCCGAACGAAATGTGATCTTGATAACGTCCAGAAACGAAATACAAATGCAGGTACGTCATAAGTTAGCCTTTGATGGCGTCACGCTTTTTGGTACGTAGTACTTAAAAACGCACGCAGTAGGCTAAATTGTCGCAACAAACGACGCCGTTTGAAACTACCACCGGTAGTATTAACAAAAGGTTTTGTATGTAAAAAAAAATAATAATGTTTTAAAATTTTAAATGTTTAAAATGTGGCCAGAATGCCTCTTAATTTGAACAGCATTAGACAATATTACGTAGTTTAGCACGGCCACAGGACTATAATTAGCCGTCCAGTTATGCTCGCGATAGATTGCAGATAAATACTGCCCCCTAGCGGCATTCAGCGAACATAGCCGCTTCGAGTAACAAGCCCATCTCGGCACAAGTTTTGTGATACAGAACACACTGTAACAGCCAGTCATTGTTTCCCCTCTCACTTCAGTGTGAGCTTTTATGGAGCCATTCTAAACTTTACATTTTGAAACAGTACTGGATCCTCTTTACAGCCTAATGCCTAATGCTGTTCGTATGGACTTGTTTAATGCAACCTATAGGAGATTTTAGCTCAGTGACAACACCGATAGAAAAGGATGATGAAAATAATCATTGCTGGGAGGTAATGTAATCCCAATACAAACTTTAAACTTGAATTGTGTTTTTCACACTGAGTCGCATAACCCGAGAACAATCGAATCCATTATATTCTTTGCTGCCAGTGCCAAATCATGCTTTTCAATGATTTGGACACGAAAAGAACGCAGCAAATATTGATTTGCATATTGTTGTGCCGACTTAATTAAAATCATTTTATTAGATTTGCTAAATTACACGATGTACATGTGCACACAAATGATACATGTCAAACCCCTCAGAGCTGGGGACCGACACGCGCATGCACGTAGAGCACAAGGGCTGGGATGATTACAGCTACTTCACTGTCCTCATCAAGACCAGAGCAGGCCACAGACGGGATGAGAGGGCCAACACACACACAGAGAAAATGGCGGGCCTCCTCAGGTCTCCGCCATTATCCCGTCCTCTACCCTAAACACGCAGTTTTAATTTTAAAGCTCTGATTAGCTGATGATTGCATGACAGCCGCCAACGAGGTTCCCTTTTCGCCGGCTCCCAGACTGCAACTCAATCATGCCCAATTAGTGGGTCCCCAAACACTCTCTCTTATTAGAGGACTCATAATCGACTCATTGTGTCCTGATTTGGCAAATAAATCACTCTGGAGGCGGCTGACTCCCCCCCTCGCCCTCCTCTCGCACCCCTCCTCACTCTTCTGTCTTTCCCTGCCCTCTCCTCATCTTTTTCCTTGTCCAGGGCTTCAGTGACAATGTTTTCAGGCGTGCTATTCATTGGAGCTGACAGTCTGAGCAACGTCGGACTCCGTTTTTTGTTTTGTTATTATTATTATTATTATCCCTTCTCCTTTTTTTATTCCTCCAGAAGAATGAAGAATAATTTAGCGGCTAAGGCAAGGCAAGGCAGGCAGGCAGGCAGGCAGCATGTGGGTGTCCTTGTCCTACAAGGTTAAGAATGTATTCCATCTGAGCAAGGAAGGAGAGAATTAAAATAAATGATGGCCAGATATTTATTGTGAGTTTGTAGATGAGTCAGACTCATTGTTGGGGTTCGGCAAGGCCCGAGTGAGCTGAGTGACTCTCCTACATCCAAATTCAATGTCACTCATGAACTGCATTTTGATATGGCATTTATTTATACCCCATTTTAATGCAGGAATTAGGGTCTTCAAATGAGATAAGGACGGATATTAAGTTATACAAATAGTGTGTGCTGGGAAAAAAAAGCTGGAATTTGATTGATTATAGATATTGTAGTTGTTCACATAGCTGATTATATTATGCAGAATGCGCGCTCAAAGGCACTCTTCGCAATCGCCCTGGGAAGAGACAAACAAGCCAGTGCATGCATGGGTAGTCTCAAGACTGCTTCTCACCCAAGGTATGCAAATACTGATCTTAAACATCTTAAATGATTTTGGAAATGGAGCGACCCCACACACGACGTGGAAAAACAATCGTCTCATGTGTTCTCACTGCTCCTATAGTGCGCCATGTATTCATGATTACCAACACAGCAAGCACACCACACACACACGACGATATCGCTGCCGACAATCTCCACCACCGAACCAAATGTCTGCAGCAGTACCGAACTGGCCTGCGAGAGGTAGCACGGTGCCAGACTGGAAAAAAAAAAAAAAAAAAGAAGAAACAGAATAAGCTAGGCTGACTGTTACTGTATCTGATAACTAGATAGCTGGTGCAAACTCTGCAATTGTAAATATTGAACAGGTTTAACATTTCCGATTGTCGGCCCGGCCATTTTCTGAACAGATTGGAGAGGAAGCCCGCACCACATAACAATGCTAATTGTCAGGATGATCTTTTAGCGACATTTGTGCTGACTTGAAACGCAAGGCTGGGAAAGGCTCAAATTTGGCCTCATTGTTGGGTTGTGTTTAAGTCAGCTGGGAGACGCTCCAGCTCCTTCCCATGTGTTATGGATTCTGTCACATACTGTATGCTGTCCACTAGTCACATTGTATATGTCTTTCCCATCCATTTTCTGCACCCTTTATCCTTACTAGGGTCGCGGGGAGTCAGGCAAGAGGCGGGGTACACCCTGGACTGTTCGCCAACCAATCGCAGGGCACATATAAACAGCCAACCAGTCGCACTCACATTCACGCCTACGGGGAATTTAAGAGTCGCCAATTAACCTACCATGCATGTTTTTGGGATGTGGGAGGAAACCGCAGTACCCCGGGAAAACCCACGCAGGCACAGGGAGAACATGCAAACTCCACACATGCGAGGCCGGATTTGAACCCGCGTCCTCAAAACTGTGAGAGAGATGTGCTAACCAGTCGGCCGCCGTGCCGCCAACATTGTATATGCGTAGAATCTCATGTTGCTTTTCTCTGGGGGGGGGGGGGGGGCTACTACTAAGTGATGTTGCATATCGTTAGCCTAATAGCTAGTCATTTTTAACTTGCTGTCACAATATCAATTAAAAATGCATTTGTGCTTCAAAAACTGTTTGTTTTTTCTTGATGTCAGTGTAGAATGTCAGTCATCCAGGTCACGGTAATCCGAAAAGATTAAATTGAGGTAGCTGTACTCCTCTTATTTGTTGAATTTGTTGTTGTTTTTTTCTTGTTTTCCAAAAACGTTCAAAAATAGCCTTGGGTAATTATGCTACGAGGCTAACAATATGTCCAGTATAGTGAGGATTCTGGGTAACATAGAAATGATAGCTTTTGTGTGTGTGTAGAATTGGCCATTGGTGTCCGTTTACATCGGAGAGAGTCTAGCCAGCTGGTCTATGACGTCTGATGTGCCACTGCGAGACCCCCGTGGCAGAGTAGTCGAGGCCCAGCGACTCTTTTTCCCAGGCAGGTTCCAGAGTGTGTGGCGAGCCCTCGGCAGATGGACCCTCCAGCGTTTCTCCTCCTCTGCAAAATATTTTGGGGAAAAAAGAGAGTGAGATAGAACAAGCAGTGGAGACGGGACCAGGCCCTGCCTCAACCCATCACAGATGCCAGGAGAAGGCAGGGATTTTGTCGAACCCCCCTGCCGGGAAAGTCCAGTTGGAACAGGTGCGCTCTCATCTCCCTCGGTCCTTTTGTCAGCACGTCAGCGCTGAAGCCCGTGCGCTCTTCCTGTCCCGGCTCCTTCTCATTCACACACTTGAGAGGTGTTGTGGGACTACTTCCAGGCCCTCCGGAAAGCCGGCCGCATATCTGTCCGTGCATTCTCCTTTCCACGCGCCAAAGCTCGCTCCCCGCTGCATGGCGTTGGGTTATTCCTTTAACAGGAAAAATATCCAAGCAGAAGTGAGAGTCGGTGACCTTCACAGGTCAAACAGTAGAGGTGTGTTGCCCTCCCCTGCATCGCCGAGATACAAGGTCCATGCTGTATACCATGCGAGCGGCAGCCAGCACCCCGTGTGATGGAAAGGGTTTACGACAGGCGACGCAGGCGGCGAGACCAGACAGGCCACCTTGACCTCTCCGCGCTCGGAGGACTTTGGCGAGCCCTGTCCCGTCGGCCCCGGAACCCCACTCCCGCGCCCCCGACCATTTTCTACCACCTCTGAGTTATTATCATAATTTCCCAGAGAGTCATTGCAGGGCTTCCACAAGCAGAGAGGCATCTGTGTTTTACAGAATGTTTGGTGTTTTATTGCCTTTATGTCACTCCTAGGCCAGTGCAAAGGGGCCCTCCAATGATAAGAAAAGCAGCCATGTGAAAAATGAAGGCCCTGGCGTATAGGACTGAGAGGTGAAAAGGCAAAATAATAAAATACAAGACAAATGTGGAGCTGGGCTGTATTTCATGGTCAAACCTTTGTCTCTTCTACGGTCCTACCTGCCGCCGCAAGATAACAAAGCGCGATTATATATGAATTCAGTTGATCACATTATAACAAAAGCAACAGAGGTGCTTCCCCCCCCCCTTGTGGTTTTATACTGTAGTCATTTGACAATATGCCGACACGAGATGCCCTTGGGCATTTAAAGCTGCCACCATCCCAACCACACCTGGGATCAATAACGCAAAAAAAGCTGAAGAATATTGATGAAAAAATGCAGGAGACAACACTGACTGATAATAAATGCATTTGTCCAAACTTTAGCACTTACATAAACAATAGAAGACCACTGGCACAATCACTTACAGAAAATGACAATCACATGATATAGGAACTCTGTGGACATTCCGCTTTAATCAGGTTTATACGCGCAACTTACTTTCGGCAAAATAGGTGAACTTCCTCCCTGCACGGCGGATGGTGGAATATGACTGGCACAAATCACCTGTAGGAACTTAAATGTCTACAATACCTTTTGTTTAAGTCAATTGTAGAGCCACCAAAGATGACAATAACCGTTGTTTAGGCCTTGTTCGTGTTTACGTATATCATATTTGTATTAATAAATAAATGATATACATGTATTTAACTTTTTTTCTGAAGACACCGCCCTTAAAGACGACAAAAGTTCGGCTTCAAACCATCAACCCGTAGTCATGCTTGTTAAGCGCAACATATGAAGACTTCCTGCACCAACGCAAGGTTAAAAAATGTGTATTTGTTTTTCCGTTCTTGCACTAGATTCCAGAGATGTGCCTAGTATTGATGTACCATCAAAGACAAAAGATAAATCTTTCCATGATTTTTTCTTTTCTTTTCTTGTTTGTGTGGTGACAATCAATATCCTTATCAATTCTACAGGTGGAGCCTGATCAATATTATGCCCCATAATCCAGACTGAGCCTTCATGTGTGAATTTGACAGAATGTGCAAAGGGTTGGCATCCTACAGCTTGCATTCTTGACTTTTTTAGACTACTAATCATACCTTCGTGACAGACCGGTGCTTTGGCTGGTTCCGAGCGCCTGAGTGATGTTGCGCTGGGCCGGTCACTGACAGCGAACCTGTGACCAGCGCGTGGCCCCTGATAGAATAGAACGGGTCCTAATATTGCATAAGCCTTAGCATGTCTGTCCTCACCCCTCACTCTGTATCTGAGGGGCCCCAACAATCGCTAAATCTCCCCATTTTCTTTAATTACGGAACACTATATTGCTTTTGGCCCATGTGGATGCCAGATATTGAAAGCAGATAGGATACATAAATGTCTGTCGACACCACAGCATATTAAGCAGAGCTCAAAGCATATTAACTATTTCAATTAGCCCCCAATATCAAAATATACGTGAAAAAGCTGTAATCAGAGGAAGTAAAACAAATAGTAGGGTGCTTTGTTGCTTTTGGGGTCATGTCAGTTCCACCAAAGTACCAAACAAAAACCAAAAAAAGACATTTCTGTCTGTCTCCTTTTAGATGGGCTTAAAGTTAAAAATGGATCAAAGTATTTTAAATTGGGTTTCCGTTCCCAGCATATTTGGTTCCTATTGCTTTGATGCTTGTTTTTTTAATTGACGACACACATACAGTGGATATAAAAAGTCCACACACCCCTGTTCAAATGCCAGGTTTTTGTGATGTAAAAGAACGAGACCAAGATAAATCCTTTAAAAACCTTTTCACAACTCAATTGAAATAAATGAATCTTTTTTAGAGGGGATGTACAAATAAACAACTGAGCTAATGTGCTTGAATAGGTGTGCATGCTCTCTTCTGAACCGAGATGTGGCTGTGTTCAGAATTAAAATCAAAATGTTAAATGGGGGTCAGCACACACCTGCCCCAATTTAAAGTGCCTCTGATTAACCCTAAATACATTTCAGCTATTCTAGTAGGCTTTTCTTGACTTTTTTTTTTTTTTTACTTTCTAGCAGAAGCATGAAGGTTTTGAGCTAATAATGAGTGCGAATTCAAACTCTTCATAATTCCCTTCACAAAATCTCCCAAACACTATGTGTTGAAAATGTGTTATGATATATATATATATATATATATAAAGTGGGATTTGAACAGTTGTATGTAAACTCTTTTTTTATCCACTGTTCTCATTTTTAAAAATGACCAGGGTTGATACAAAAAAAAAAAAAGAACAAATTAAAGTCACTGTCCTTAAAGTGTCATCAGTGTTCCACTGATTTACACTGGACTTGAGAGATGCCGCTCTCAAGAAGTTCGTCCCTATACGAAATTTGAAACAGTCAACTGTAATGTTGGGGGTTGGAGCACAAGGGATCCATTGGGGCATTCCGGGTCTAACGGCTCCATTATTATATTAGAAATATGACAGGAAAAAAAAAAATGACACCCTAAACCTTTATGTGTGGTCTGTCTCCTACCACGTGAAGATCAACATGGCCTCAGCCTCATTTCACCTACCGGTGACACTGTGTTCATCCGAAAGCTTCTGCCATAACCGCTGTCTGCCTCACAAGAAATATTGTTGTTTTGATGTGATTGAATTCACTGCACCCAGACAAGAGGAGGTCATTCCGAGACCTACCGCAGCATCCCAATACACTGTAGATAATAAGCAACATGGGGAGAATAAAGGAGAGCATCAGGATGAGGCAGTAGAGAGGTCACTTTGAGAACCTGGATGAGAGCACATGCCAAACAGCATCTCTGCATTCCCCACTCACCCCCATCCTCTCCCTCTCAATAATCCCCTCTCTGATGCACCAATGTTCGCGGCATTTTTTGGAGGCGGGCTGCGACCCGCGACCACCGGGCCTTAATCTGAGCCCTCGCAGCGGCCGTGGCTCACCTCTGACAGCAGCGGCCGGCTGCCAGCGTAGGAGTGGCAGGCTTAGCCTTCTCCAGAGAGACAGCTAGAGGTTGTCTGTACATGGATGGGCACTTCGCAGCTCGGCGGGGGCGGGAGGAAGGGGCAACATAGCAGCTGCTCAGGACATATGGGCAGAATTCATTAAGTCTGGCAAAATGAGCCAATTGTGGAGGTGGCAAGAGTGAGCGTTTGTATGTCTAATAGGGAAATACTCATTGGAGCGCAAGTATTCCACAGCATATAAATATTCAGAGCACAAATATCCAGCATGATAACTTCATCCGAAGGAATTATACTTGATGAAGCAGATTCGAAGCCTAACTAGCAAGTGGGCAAAAAAAAAAAGATCTCTCTGTTTTGATGGGCAGTGATTGAGCTGTTAGATGCATACACTATGTGTCCTTGAGGTCTTTCGCTGTGCATCTTCAAATGTCAGGAGAGCGCACTGTGTCTCAGACATAAACCTAATCACAATCTGTAAATGTTACAACTGTTTCCTTAATAGACGTGCACGCACATTGGAGGTTTTCATTGAAATTCACACACATGAACCAACCAAAGACTAAACTGAATGCTGATTGACACGACCAGCTCGTGTTCAACACGCAGTACGCAATGCATTTCATGAATTACACAAATTCAGCGCGAACATGTCGTAGCAAACGATGTCCTTGAACCTGCGCTGTCCTCATTGTATCTGTTTTTTTGTTTGTTTGTTTTTTTTTAAAAGAGCAGTTTGAACAGGAGTCAATTTACACTTATTCCTGTTTATCCAATATAAAGGTGTAATGTATGCTAATCCACCTGGTGTCAATAGGAACTGTTCAATGCATTTGAGATAATAGTGAAGGGGTTGCTCCTATCGAAGAGCTCCAAGATACCGAGATAAAGTCAATGGCACAGTCAATAACAATAGGTTCGTGGGCCTTCATGAGGAATGTTAATTTGAACACAATCAACTGGATTTCAGCTTAGGTGATTATCAACCTTGGACTTGTATGAGGGTGTTGATAATGACGGCTGTAGAGAGGACTTTTTTTTCCATCTTTAAAAAAAAAAGAAAAGAAACTTAATAAAATGGTGAAACTCGAAAAACTTACACGTCAGTGACGCAAAACCCAGTGGTGTTCATTTAGCAGAACTGTATTTAGGAAATGCAAGACAAACCGTACAATGCACACACATTAAGTGAAGAAATATAAATTCTAGATATCACACTATAAGTGAATACAATTACAACTGTACCCAATTGATTGTCTGTTGTCGTATAAATGTCGTACTAGAGTGGCTCCAACTACCGGAGACAAATTCCTTGTGTGTTTTTTGGACATACTTGACAAATAAAGATGATTCTGATTCTGATTCTGATTCAAGTCGCTGGCTTCTCAGTTACCACCGGAGCCGTTCAGTCCGGACTTTGTGTTCAAGTTGCAGGTTATGAAGCCTGCTCGTCACTCTCTCCTTGATCCCATTCCATGAGCAGCTCTGAGGACACCTCTGTAAACAGATGATCCCAGTCCCAGAGCACATCTTCCTGCAGAGCAGCCAAAGAGGAATTGGGGGCAGACAGAGGTGCACCGAGAAAGAGAAAATGAGGAGAATGGGGGGAGAAGAGGGTGTACACATCATAAATCCTGATTACCAGGGAGGCAGGTGGACAACAGCTGGACAGTTCTTTGCTTGGAGCTCAGAGGCGATATTTACTAAAAATTCACTCACCTCCTTCACCTCGTGGTCTGGTGCTAAAACCTTTGTGAGGAGCTTCAAGTCGATCTCTCCATCCTGAAGAGACAGTCCAGTATATGTTGCATGGAAAACTCAATTGATCACCTTGACAAGTCAAGGTAATATCAAAGATATATATATATATATATATATAGATATATGTACATACACACACACACACACACACACACACACAAACACAAGTTGTTGACTTACAAGAGTCTGGAATGCAGAGTGATATTTCAGGTCATTGTCCAGGTCTCTGTAGGTCATTACCCGAATGACTTGAACGCTAATTACAGGACATAAAGTGAGAAGATTTCACCCCAAAAATCTGATTTCAATTCATTTCATGCAAAAGTTAGAGTTAGAAGAACATGAGAGAAGTTCTTGGATGCAAAGACTTCAAGTAAAGAAGATCAGAAAGCAGGAGATGTTTGCCAAGTGGTAAACGCCTCAAACCGAAACCCAGCTGCTTATCTGGGGGTCGGAATTAAGTGAGGGGGCTCTGAAAGTGGCCGGGGCCTAGCGGCGCATGCCAGTCCTACTTATTGCACATTACACGCTACATTGCCCCTGCAATGAGTTCAATGTGGATATTATCTCGCACTGAGAGAGAGCCCCAGCCTAATAACCTCCACCGCTGTCATAGCCTCGCTACATATTCGACACATGTCGGCGTGCCTCTCGCTGCCCTGTAAATCAGCGGTTTCCTTACCCAATCAGAGTTGGGTAAGGACCCGGTAACACGGTTGCATAAATCACACCCAACAGTTATTTGTCCACCTCAGCCAGATCAAGTGGCAATGGCAAGAGCGGAGGACAGGTGATCATCTCATGGTTCGGCTATTGTGATCTGTATGTGGACAAAACTGGTCTATGGATCTACCTCGGTGGAGTTGCTACTTGCATGTTGAGATCTTCTTCCTGCACTTCCTCCAAATCAGGAATGACTGGAATATCTAAAAACATAATACAATGTATTAGGATTTCTGGTTGGACAGTGAAAGAATCTTCAAATAAATTAAAGTAAATCTATGTATTTATTTTGGAAGCGCAAGTGTGTGTCGGCGTGGCATTTCTTCCCCTCCCACTCTCCCACTCAGAAAAGCGGCCCTGTCACAGTAGCCATGCGGCTATGAATATTCAGGAGTTGAGGCGGCAGCTCTTCCCGCTGTGAGAGGGGCTCTGGCCAGGGGCTCCCCAGAAAGCACCCCCCGCTACCTTAGCATTTGGGCCCTGTCAGCGCTGCCCACCCCGAGGACCCGCAGTGGCCGGTGGGCCGACCTCCATGTCCACTCTGCCACTCCGACTGGCGCGGCGTCCAGCCATGTGCAGGAGCGTTTGCTCGCAGGCCCATCTGTGTGGGGTCGGATGTCACCTCGCGCGGAGAGCCGCCAGCCCGCTGCTCAAACAGTGGGAACCCGCTTTAATTGGCAAAACGCAACAGGAGAGCGGATGGGTCCACTCCCAAGAAGGACAAGGCAAACTTTCACAGCATTTGTCGGAGGAGGAAAATATGAGCAGAGATAATGAGACATACAGCAAGACAAGATGGAAATGAGCTGTTGAAATGTCTGTGCTTGTTTTATCAAAAGGTTAATTTGTTAATTGTTGTCCTAATTTATGTCAAAAGTTTGGTTTTGACACGCTCACCTCATTAGATTCACCTGCACCATTTAATGACATCCAATTGAAGTGCTACACTGGATTCACAGATTGACTAACACCGTCAAAGGGTATTTTTGTTATTATAAAAAATAATCAGTAGTTCATTATTTGTGATGGTAGCTGCACTGTGCCTCACATTGGTGAGGTTTTTGGTTCAAATCTCAGCTTCCACCTTCCTGTGTGGAGTTTGCAAGCCCTCCACTTTCTTGCGTGGGTTTCTACAGGTACACCAGCTCCCTCGCACATTCCAAAAATAAGCTTGTCAGCTTCATTGAAGACTCTAAATTGTCCATAGGTGTGAATGTGAATGGTTGTCTACAAGTGCCCTGCAACTGACTGGCGACCAGTCTGGGCCTCCAGCTCAACTGAAGCGCTACAAAGGCTTAATGGTAGCTGGCTGAAAGGATGGATGGGTTTTCAATCTCATTTTTCCAGTCATGTGGCTAAAGGCCAGTAATCCAAATATTAGAAACACCTCTATGGATGATGCACTACAGTTCTACACCACTTAACATAATGGTAGCTTTAAAACAGACCATTGCTATTATTGTCAAGGCAGACATTTACATTCATTGGAGATTGTGCAGGTGTACCTAATGTTGTGGTCGGTGGATTGTTAGGCAGCAATCTGTACTTTCTGCATCTCTTGGTGCAGTTACCTCCAAAACTGGTGACACCTTTGGAAAACGTTGCTTTCCTGAGCATTGTTTTGTCCGGATGGGCCATCAGACTACACATGCTTATTAGCTCTCCAGCAGAGTGTTGTCAGTGACAACAGAGACAAGCATGAGAGGAACAGCCACATGGCGACAGAGAAATGTTGAGTTGCACTGCGTGAAGAGGGCTGTCAGTAATCTCCAGTCACAGTATTGCAGCCTGAGGGCAAAGTCAATAGCAGAGCTCAACAGAAGCGGTGATGGACGTGTGCATCCTCTGACGTGAGCAAGTATCTTGGCATCTTTGTCACAGCGGCTTTAGAATAACTCCAGAAAGCAAACAGGAGCATGATGGATCATGGGGCCAACATTGCATTGTATTACTCTATAATGGTGACGACGGAAGAAAAGAGAAATAAACGGTTTTGATTGTTTGGCACAAATGAATAATTATGAGGACAACTTCAGAAGTTTCCGTGTCAACTTTTTGTGTAGTTAAGAGAAGCCACCCCCTTGATAACTTATTTATTTCCCTTTTTTTTTTAATTAAACTAAATTAAAAATGCCAAGCTCGTTTATCCGCTGACAAGATTCATCTGTGTTTCTGATATCCAAATAAATGCAGGCGCAGGTATTTCATATTCATGAGGCCCCGGTGACACTTTGTCCTCTCGTTTACAAAGCACAGCGTTCAGCAGAATCCGTCCCCCCTGGACCCCCAATCAAATTTAATGGTCTTAGTGCAATGACATCAAAAGCCTCGCCATCCGGCTCCTCGCAAATAGCATCCTGGCCTGTCTTTCTGTCCACACCCACTCTGACACCACTTCAGCCAGAAATGTGCTATGTGAAGCACACTGTTGTCTATGCAAAGTGTGCTATACACTGGAAAGAGACAACATTTGGAAATGAGCTGCACGTCCAATCTAGAGTGGAGGTCAAGCAGGACAAGAGCCCAGGCAAGCTCCAACATGAGGAGCCGTTTCCTCTCCATTGCCCACCACTCCCGCCACCTACTGTGTATGGACAACCCCGCCCGGACATGGACATGCACCGTCACATCAAGGCTGGTAGCGAGCGGCCTGAACAGATCCTTTCTACACGCTCGGCTTCTCCGCTGACGCATGTAAATACCAAAAGGGGATCATTTGCGGTGAATGTAGACCTTCTCCCGGAAGGCACACGCCAGTCAGCGACTTTGAACAGGACGTCTCGCCACATCAGTCGGGCCTCTTATAACGGACGTAGGGGTCCAGTCAAAGGATCAGCTAAGCGTAAAATCCATTTTGAGAAGGGCTATGGGATGATATTCAACACATCAGCGGTTCGGTGTAAGACAGTGAGACACGAAGCAGATGTGTGTGTTTGCAGTCAGCGCTGCTATTTTAAGTGAACGTCAGGGAGCTGCGGGGGTAGCTGATGGGGCGATGGGAGTCACGACCCGGGTTCCCCTCTTTCTCCCAGCTAGTAGCCAGTGGACACATGGGATAAGCGACTGGGACATAATCAAGATCGTAGGGGCTATCTCACCACCCCTCAGCACTATAATTTCCAAAGACCCTGCCTCTGTGCTTGCGGCTCTGTTTTAAGAGCTCTCTCGGCACGGTGAAATCGTCTGTCTGACGGCATTAAGAGCGAGAGAACTGAACATCTTCAATTCAAAAATCTGACCATTTTTTGACTGTGAACACAGGCGATATGTGAGGTCATTCATGTTGACTGAACTTTCTACAAATTATACCTTGAAGTACCAAGTTTGACAAATGATGTACAAATTGTACAAACTCAGCATTGTAGAGCAGCAAAGGCTGTGTTCGCAATCATTTCAATCACTCTCTAATCACTGTATAGGGATTTTTAAAAAGTGGACTACAGAATTCACTCATTATTTAAATCCGGCGAGCGGCTGGCAACCGGTCAAGGTTCACACCGCCCCTTGCCTGAAGTCAGCTGGGATAGGCTCCAGCACATCCTCCTAATTAGGATAAAGGCGAGGTATAGAAAATGGACGGATGGATGAAAAATGGAAAACAAAATGTTTTCGAACACTACTCGGGTGCATCGTTAAGTACGTCATTGCTGTCCCATAATTATAGCCTGCCAGAGCAACGTCAGCTGGTGGCTCTTCCATAATAAATCTTGAACAAATACACTAAAGTAACATCATATTGTTTTAAGATCGGCATATTTTTACTAAATTACAAACAAGCAAAGCTCTTCATGTCCATCTCTGTTGTGATATTTCCAGGCCACAACTCATGGATCCTGGGATCTACAGTACTGCTTTTCTAATGACCAACAGTGATTCACTTCTTTGCAAAATGCATTATGGGATACATTGAAGGGCACAAAATAGGGGATAACCTACACTCACTGATTCGAGCAGCACTGCAAAATGGCGAAATGACTATCTAGGCCATTAGATAGTGCGGGGGTCACCAACATCGTGTCTGGGGCACCCACATTAAAGAATATAATCTGTATAACTCCATCAGTATTGTCAACTCTGTTTTGAGCTGTTAATTTCACCCCGTTTTACATGCTCCTTTGCATAGATAAAGAGCCCGATTATATATTGCAAAGCTTTTCAGTCATTTCGCAGTTCAGTCCGGACGTTGTTTGTAGTTCACAGAATTGGACCCTCAGGTGAGTCAAAGCAGAAACGTTCCTATGAGATCAGTTTGCGTGTGTGCGTGTGTGTGTGGTGATTAACCGTGTCGCTCTTGAGAGGGTGGAGGGAGGGGCACCCACTAAATTCCCTCAACACAATTCTGTGGCAATTCTGCTTAATGAACATTTTCATGTTTAGCAAAAGATGAGTGGTCCTTTTCAAGGCGTCGGTGGTCAGAGTCAGTGCTCTACATTCACATGGCTTCCACAGAAAAATGTCACCGGCTACAATCTTGACGGCCCGCTTATCTGCACTACTGTTCCGAATAAATGTGCTGGGGAGGCACCACAGGGTTCCTATCTGCCCGTGAGGAGAGGCATGTAGTGAGGGACTGGAAAGGGGCTCTTACCTCCATCATCATCTGATCCTTGGGGAGTTTGTGGTCGCAGCCGGCGGCTGTGGAAACAGAGAGCGTAAGAGCATTCATTATTGAATACTTTCTAAATAGTGAGGTGATCTTCAATAGTGGAATACTTGGTTTTCTTACATCCCCTTCATAGAAGCTTGGTGCTACTAGGAGATTCTGCTCCGAGTGACCAAATTAGCTGCCCTGCAAAGGATTGTTTCTAGGAATACCTAAAAAGCTCTTTTGGTTTTTAGTACTACTCAAACAAGACAGTTTAGAGGCAGTGCATCATGTTTAGGCGGCAAACTGAGCCGATCTACCTTCGAGCCCTTTAATAGAAAGGACCAGCTGCTGTGATGCCTCAAAAATAGATGCCTGCATGCATCCTCTACCTGCTCTCCACATGACCATGTCTATTCTAATCACAGCTTCACTGTTATTCCAAGAATAACAGCAGAGCTTGGCTCCTCACAGTAATAAAAGTGATGACAACTCAGTCACGCTGGGTTTTTTTTTTTCAATCATGTTAAGTGATTGTTGTTGGAAGGTAAGGATTAGGTGCATCCAAGGGCAATCTCAATGAGCGCCAATTCCACTTTACTGCGAAGGGAACATTTAAATTTAAAGACCTATGTTTATCCACACACAGAAATGTTACTGTCATTGAATTCAATCAGCAGCGACAAAAGTACTTGGAAGAACGGTTGATGATATGGCTGAGTCAGCTTACTCTTCCAGGTCGTCGGCAGCAGCTCTTCTTGAAGATCTGTGTAGATGCAGAAGGTTGAACAAATTGTAAGGCACTGTTCCTTTAACTGGTGTAATTCCCTTCTGGAAAATCACAGTCTTCAAATATATCTTATGATAGTAATTCTGCTCTCAGCGTGGTCAGCGATACTTGCGTCTCACTGCTTTCCTCTGCCAGATCTCCTGCTGAATCATGCTGCAATCTTGTAAGACTTTACTTGTGCTACACAGCACAACGCAGTGTTTTCATAGCAACTGTTATTTTCAACACAAGCTCTCCTTTTCAGCACACGTAGCAATCACATCAAGTCAGAAAAATATGTAATTGATGTAGTTGATGTTTTCATGGGAAATAGCCAAGTTAAATTTGGGTTTAGCAGGTATTCACTAGCAAAGACAAGTCTTCTTAAAGCCAGTGAATCCAATTTCATTCTGTAAAATGTTTGTTTGTTTTCTTGGTTACATAGTGCCCCCTATTGGTTAAAAAAGATGACACACTCCGAGCCGGAAAAAGTCTTTCTACTGATGTTACTTGAAGTATTCCACGCTGCCAACAGTTAACAATTTATGTAAAACTTTGTGCTTTGCACGATGCTTTGGCCTTAATTTGTAAATCATGTCACAGTGTTGTTATGTTGTAAGAAAATTAAATAGAAGTCTGACTAACATGGACAATTTGTGTATCGACAGGAATAACCTTTAGTCCCATTTTATTTTGTTGTTACTAGCAACATAAAACATTTTTATTCCTTTTTTTTATTTTTTTATTTACACTGTAAGTAAAGCTCACAGCCACCGATAAAGCTCCCACTAAGAACCTAATAGATGCCTGCACACATCATGTTATTGGAACCTGAGCAGAACACACTAACTGATTTGTATGTTAGAAAGAATATATTATAAGCATCCTACGGCCTTTAAGAATGTATTCAGTATTTACTATTATTTACCAGAACTCTTCATTACTTGATGTGTTTTCTGATATTGCAAAGCCAACAGTGAAGAAGAAGAAGCAGGTGTCCAACCAGGCCGGGCAGAGAGAAGCCGAGAGCCTCGTGTACCTGCCTGCCCTTGGACTGTGTCCCATCTGGGCGGAGGCGGTGCGGGTTCAACACTTAAGACACATTACTGGCTCCTTGATTAAGACTCATGTAAGGCAAAGCGATAGACCTGGTAAAACTGTCTGGAAAAAAGTTGTTAGGGATAAAATATATTGTGACAACCTGGTTTCAAAGGTTCATCAATAAACTGACAGATCATTTAGTGTCAATTAGAAGTGATAGATCGACAAATCCTGGGATTTCTGCGCTGGGATTAGTGGGAGGAGGGCAGCAGTGATTGAGCATGCCGGGTGACATTGAAGGGAAAAGTCCTTGCTGGCTCCAGGGGGGGCCATTACTTACTTTGTTTCAGAGAGGATCAATGCACGTGCAAAACCCCTTCACACCTCCCGTATTTCAATTGCTTTGAGGCCGGGAATTAAGTTGGGTTACAAAAAAATGCAGAGAAGCGACACGTTGACCTTCTAGTGAGAGGAGGAAAGAGCCATCGAGTTTGCCGGTTGGCCTGCTTACACTGACGGTGCAGCAAACGACACAAGTGACCGATCACCTCAAAGTTCCAATGCGCTCGCTTCAAAAGAAAACTGCGGAACTTACATGGCAGGCACCCCACCAATATAACACATTAACATAGATGTTCTGTCCTAAATATTTAATAACTGTCTCCATGTAGTGTTGTGCTCCCCATGTACAGCAGCAGCTCATATGGGGTGATTAAGTGTCTGGAACCTCTGTGATGGAGGGACTAGCTGGCTAACAGTGCCCTCCTGTGGCTGATGTATTAACCATGTCAATTACCACCTTGCTAGCAGATGAAGACAAATGGAGAATGGCCTGCTCAGACAGGCTCGCTCTAACCTTGTTGATTCACAGCTCCGGGCCCAAATATGCACTGACAAATAAACTCGTTCCACAGCATCAGAGTCCATTAATAACACGCAAAGCCAGAACACAGCTCGCTGCCTCCGGTGGAGGCAATGAGGAGCAAAGATGAAGAGACGTACTTGCCAGATCCGGAGCTTTCTTCTGCCCAGCCGCCCTGCCTCCTGGGTGGTTTAGGAGGGGGGCCCTGCAGAGGAAGAAAATCAAACAACAACAAAAACTGAAAAACACCAATATGGAAATAGTTTAGTTACAGACCAATAAACTATCATTTGGGTTCAATCTTATAGAACAGCAATTGCAGGCTTCTGTCAATTCGTTTTGTTTTTTTCTATCACAGATTGATGGCTCAAGTGTTGATGACAATTTAATGTAATATTTTTGGGGGTTGCGCACAATTCCTGAACAGGAGGAAGCCCGGTGGGTTTGCGGTAAGCACGTCTGCCTCGCGGCCAAGAGGTCCGGAGTTTACATCTCGGCCCTCTTGCGTGAGGTTTCCCCGGCTTCCTCCCACATTCCAAAAACATGCATGTTAGCTTCATTGAAGACTGATCGTTTGTTTATACAGTGGATATAAAAAGTCAACACACCCCTATTCAAATTCCAGGTGTCTGTGAGATAAAAACAATGAGACAGACAAATCATATCAACACGTTTTTCACACATTATGTGACTTACAACCTGTACAACTCAATTGAAAGAATGTTTTGGATCTTTTCAAGAGAGTAAGTAAAAATAAACTACTGAAATAATGTGGTTGCACAACTGTGCACACCCTCTTACAGCTTTCATGGGGCTGTGTTCAGAATTACATTCAAGCTTACGTTAAATGGGAATCAGCACACACATGCCGCAATTATTGCCTCTGAAAAAGGTTGGAGCTGTTCTAGTAGGCTTTCTCATAATTGTTTTTTTTTGTTGTTGTTGTTTGTTTGTTTTTTTGCTTTCGAGAAGAAGCCGGAAGATTTTGTGCTAACATTGAGTGCTATTTCAAACTGTTCATAATTCCCTCCACCTTGTCTAAGGCCACAGTTCCAGCTGAAGAAAAACAAGCCCAAAGCATGGTGCTGCCACCACCATGCTTCACTGTTGGTATGGTGTTCTTTTGGTGAGAAGCAGTGCTGTGTTTGCGCCAAACATACTTTTTGGAATTACGGCCCAAACGTTCGATTTTTTTACCATCAATATCTGTTTGTTTTTACTTCCCCACTTGGAATGTCGAACTCTATAGGTTATCATTACAGGTCACATTAAAGATGGAAAATAAATAAATGATTTACCTTGGTGTCATTATTCTGAATGAGGCTAATAATTATTTGCAAGGGTATGAAGACTTTTGAAATCCACTATATGTGGCCTGGCTACCAGTCCAGAATCTAAACTAAGGCGCAACAACAGGTTTCCCAGTAAGGCCAGTAGGGGGAGTGCTTGTCTGGAACAGAAGACTCCAGATGTCCACCAGTGAAACAGAACAGACCTAAGAGCTTAATTGAAATGTTGTTCTGAGGATGTGATAAGCACGAGTGCACTCAAATAGTTAAGCTGCATCAATTTAGTTTTGAATAGCCACATGTCCAAGACCACAACATATGGAGCACAGAGTGTGGGAACAGCCAAGCGCTCTATGTAAGTCTGACCTTAAAATAGATTAACAGGGAAAAAATGACCTTCTCCCTATCGTTCTTTGATTCTGAAAATAGTAAAGCAAGTATGCATCTTGATCCTGAGAGTGGGACCCTGAGAACTGCCCTTGAATGAATGCATTCCTCCGAGCTCACGAGCAGGGGCACGAGACAAATGAATGTGGAAAAAAAGGCCACAACATTTCTCATTACCAAATTGAGTCTGCAGAGGACAAAGTGCTCATGAAGAATTTCTTTCATTTTATGATGAAATAGGAAATCATTTTTCATGGCTGGCCCCCTTCACCCGAGCTATTTATAAATCTGGACGTCACTTATTGGGCACAGGTTGAGGGAGGCACACACTTACACACAAATGGATAAAACCGCTTATAGGGAGAATTGGGCTCAACAAGCACAGTTGGTGACCAGCTTTTCATCAACATCCAGTTGGGATATAAGATGAACGATTACAACAATTTAGACAACATGGAAAAATGTAAGATTGCGCAATGTGGCCTTTAAAAAAAAAAAAAAAAAAAAGAAATCGGAACTTTTTTCACAAAAATCCCATTTCTGATTTCAATCAAATGTTCCTCTTCGCTTGTAGAACAAGCTAATTGACAATGACAATAGTCCAAATTTGATTTTTTTGGGTTTATTTCTTCTGACACCGAACAAGCGGTGAAACTGTTTTTTCATTCAGCGTGATTGACTCTGCGATTAACTTCCACCAGGCTCCTTTCTTGTCAGACGCAAAACAGTGTCAAAATGATTTTGTTCATATTGTCTGTTTCTTAGTGGGAATTACAGTGAACTTGCTAGTTGGTTTTTTTTAAAGAAGAGTCACTAGAGGAAGGGCCGTGACCAAATCGTTAGGTCGGCAACACTGACTTCTGTAAACTAGATCATCTTTGTTCGCAGCCTTTTTTTTTATTGATTTTTTGATTTTTTTGTGGAAGCAGTGCACATCAAGGGGGGACGCCAAAAATTGTTTCGTTGTCCTGTCAAATAAACTCAAATTAACCGCTAAAAGCGATTGTCAGTCAGTGAGTGAATATATACTGTTCAAGAAATTGATACTCAACATTGTTCCTTTTGGTGGTTTCTCATAAAAGCACAATAGCAAAACATGCCTTCATTCTGTAATGAATCCTTTAGATGCCCACTCAGCTTAGTTTTGTTTGACTTTTGAAGCATATTTTTCCAGAAAATTCTGTTATTACTCCAAATAGTTTGCCTTTTGAAGTGTTCTGCTTTCTTTGGAGGTTCCACTGTATTTCAAACCATGAGGTACCTTCAAATTCTCTGCATTTCACTGAAAAAATATGTGCCCTCATCCACACATTACTGTGCCTCCAATTGCTCATGACCAAATATGTTAGGGCTGTTATAACAATTACCTATGCCCTCATGGTTTCTAAATTAGGATTCTGTGATGGTCTCCAGGGCAAGGAACTTGTTGTGTCCAAACCGTATGAGTCCAAAAGGCAGTGGCGTCTTTGTTTAAAAGGATGCCAGGAATGTGACCAATCAGTTGGGTATTTCAGGCGGAAGAGGCCAAGCTTGATAAACGATGACTGTAAATAAACCCACAGCACGCTGGAAAAATGTATTGCGTTTGCAGAGCAGGTCAGAGGGGGCACGAGAATACTGGTGGCTGCATTGAGGAAGTGACCTAATTTGGGAAGATTAGCCTAAAGCGGCAGCATTGCTGGGATGTTTCCGCTTCAGCTTGACAATTTACCAAACCAGGCGACGTGACTGATTCCTTAAATGCCAACAATGAAGTGATGCTGTCTGTGCTGCTATGACTTGTCTCGCATATTTTTGTCTTAGATTTAGACACATTTTTTGTATTTTGTGCTGAGACATCACTGGTAAAATTGTTATTGAGTCTGCTAAATGTTCAGGTACACTGCAAAAAAATATTCTATCCATACTGGATATATTTATCAAAGGACTACTTGGCCACCAATTTGTTTGGTTTTGGAATCAATATTTTCCTTAATGTTTTATTATTACATAGCCTTTATTAACATAGCGTGCAATGTTTTAAGTAACATTTTAATAATCTTACAAATGCAAAAATATGTGAAGTTCTGTCTTGAGGAGAAGAAGAAGCTATAGATTAAACACAGCTCACTCTACAGGGTACATTCTGTCGGTAAACTTTTAAAACCACACTGAGCGGCCAAGACGTGCACCATTTTCCTGAATTCTATTTCCAGTTCTACAATAGTCCTCACATTTGTTTATTTTTTTTTTGTTTTGGTTGTTTTGGGTAGTTGCTATCACTGGTACTCTTCTGTGGCAGAAAAAGAAACTGAGTTAAACATTTGGCGTTTCCGTTCATTGTCATCAATGAGCTGGGTATATCTGGTAAGGTCTCTCGTGATGTCATGGACGTCAATGATTGCAAGATGAGATTTTGTACCACTGTAAAGGAATATTGGTCCAGAAAATTATATTTTCCAAAGGTTCCACTAATAAAATTGCTTAATACAAATTAATGAAGTAGTGGAAAAAAATATGAGATAGTTTGTTTGTGAAATGTGCATGTGATCTGCAAAAGTGCATGAGAAGGTCCTGGGTCTGAATGTATTACCAGGTCTGGGATGAAATGTAAACTCAAAGAGGACAACTGTTACTGAGGGTTTTGGAGCATTTGATATCTACTCAAGAGAGAACATGGCAACTGAAACATTTTAAGCATATTAGTAGTAAACCAATCACTCCAATAAACCTTTATACCATCTTTGTCCAGCCGGTGTTCAAACTGCATACTATGATTTTCAAAAGACAAACACTTTTAAAAACAGGAAAGGGATCAAAACCAAGCAGTTGAGCTGGACTTTTAATATGACCCCTGAATGATTCTGTGGTATGGTATAAAGCTGATTGTGGAGTGTTTACAACAGAAGCTGAACAAAACCACCACAATGTTCATGCAACCTACCTCATCGTCATCCTGGATTAACGCATCCATTTGAGAGATAATACATTTTGTGGTTATTGCAAGAATAATGTCCAGTATAACATGTAAACAAGCATTATATATCATGAGCTTACATACTTCTCCGGCAGAAGCGGACGCGGAGGACTTTCTGGAGCTGCGTGCATCTCCAAGTGACTGGTCTGCTGCGAGGCGGGCTCTTCGGCCAGATTTTGCCACCTGCAAATGACAATACAGAACTCGTATTACTATTTGATACGAGGCATGGTCAAATTTCCATTTTACAAGAAAACAACTATGGATTTGGGAAAATAGCTTTCTATTCCGCTTCTTTAAATCTGACATTACAGTGTTTTTAAACCCATTATCAGTGATATCCATCATCCCATTTTCTATACAATTTGTCCTTATTTGGGTCGTGGGTGAGCTGGAGCCTGTCCCCGATGACTTTGGGGTGAGAAGCAGGGTACACCAATCGGAGAACATGCAAACTGCTTTTAGGAAGGTCTGAGCTGAGATTCGAATCCAGATGAGTTACGCACTGCTGCGCCGTGCCTCAATATAAAGGAGTACTGAATATCATAGAGACCAATTAAGTACAAGGAAATTGGTATTATGACATTACCCTTGATGATAACAGTCACTACATCTACGTTGCTCTAATGTGATCTAAAACCTAGATATTACAGACAGACAGCCTGCTTTATTCACACAGCTTTGACTTGCTGTCTATAATTGTGAGTACCAGTGAGTGAAGGTATAACTCTTCTGTCTAGTAGCAAAACAACTTTTCTACAAGCTAAAAGCTATCCCAGTCTTCTGAATGCCAGCTGGGAGACTTCCTTATTAGCGTAGCTAGCTTAGCTTTCGTTTAGCTACGCGTCTTTAACAAAGATGCAGACCTTTCCGGTTGCAGTTTATCATCAGAGACAATCGATGTTGTGTCTTGATTGTTACGTAAGGGTGGCACTAAGCAAGGAACTCCCTTAACTTACATGCAAGTTGACTAACGTTTTACCTCAACTTGGTTCACGCGGCTAACGCTAGCATGCTACGTCGAGTGCTTCCGATGTCACGTACGAAAAGAGCCCACAGTAACACTCACGTTTTTAACTGGCCCACTGTCACCCAGTTGCCCGCCGTCGTCCATGTCGATCGATGGCGGTTTGGTTTAGTTCAAGGCCGCCATCGCCTTCATTCGCTTGGATATCAACAAGCTTCACAACCGGGCAACGGTCACCATGGTAACGGTTGGAGGAAAGCGCATGGCTGATAGGTGTTGAACAAATTTTAAAAAAACAATTATTGTGTCGTCTTTGCGTTTATTCCGTACTGTCGAACTATTTTTAAATCACCACAAAATCAATAACTCACAAAATCGATAACATTCCCTGTCAATATCACTTGTGGTACCCAGTAATGTCCACTAGGTATCACTGTTGTTCATCTTTTGAGCGTGCACTACTATTAGCTTCTCCCAGCGTTATCAGCTCGAGCGTCATGTCAAAAGCACTTGTTGCCTTGTGTGTTATTTATATACGTTTGGAATGCTGTGGCATTATTGGCATCGCGTTTAAAACAACATTTACCTAGCATCTGATATACATCAGCCTTATTTAATCCAGTGGTGTTTTATGCTTATGTTGCTTTTTTTTTTTTTTTTTTTTTTTTTTAAATCAGATTTCAACCTCTTACGTGTTGTTATGTCAATATAATCTGCCTTCAGAATCAGTATAGTGCTGGCCAATGTAAATGAAGCCAGTGTTTTCCAAACCTGTCACACAAAGTGAATTCAAAGGTTGATTTTGTAGCCTAACCTCTGCCATCTAGTGGAAGAGCATTTATTTCTTCTGTCTGTCACAACACGTCGCTGTCATAGATAGTTGAAGAAGAGAATCATCATTTGTCCATCCATCCATTTGTGTTTCGCGCCGCGTGTCCATGGCACACTGGTTGGGAATCGCTGATTTCAACAAAATTAGCAATGAGCATTGCAAAACTTGTTCCAGGCACACAGTCGGCAACTATCTGCACATATCGATACTTTTAAGTTGCGTATGAGGTATTTTATTTCATTTTGTTTACCCCCATTAGATACATCTTTATTCTGAACTGCTGCTGTAATATTGCATTTCTAGGCTATTTCTTCCGCTGCGTTATTGTGGTGGTACTGAGGTGGATGAAGTCAAGTAAATCCCTATTTAGAGCCAAACGTCCAAGTCAGATTAAGATCAGTCCCAAATTGTCGCAGTTGGGTGTCACTTCGCCGCCCCTCCCTCAGAGGCGTCACGGCCGGAGAGTATAAAGGTCGGAGCCGAGCGCGGTGCTCGGTGCACTGTGCTGGAGGTTTCAGGACCGGCTGAACGCTGCATCGCCTCCTCGGCCGAGCGGAAGGACACGGCGGCGGACAATGGCGACAGGGACCCGCGGTGCACTGCGTGCGATGCCCGAGGGGGAGTGAAGACTTGAACTCATTTGGCACCATGGCACGGATCCGCACTCTCGCGAAGGCGCACTTTGCAAAGATGACATAGCGCTCGAGATCATGGGACTCGTCCGGGAACCGAACTCTCTCACAACGTGAACGAAAAGAGGAAAGGGATTTCTATTGGGTGCGCTTGTTTCCTTCTTCTATAGCTGGGCGTGAGTGTGTGAACTATGAATCTGGGCAAAGCGCTTCTGTGGCTCCTGCTCTCCAGCTGCGTGACAATGGTGCTGTCGCTCTCCACTTGCACCACCGTGGACATTGACCACATCAAGAAGAAGAGAGTGGAGGCGGTGCGCGGGCAGATCCTCAGCAAACTCCGACTGACCAGTCCGCCCCAGACGACGGGTCCGAGCCAGGTACCGTTCCAGGTGCTGGCCCTCTACAACAGCACCAAGGAGCTGATCGAGGAGCTGGGGAGAGACCGGCAGCAGAGTTGTGGACAGGATAACACGGAGACCGAGTACTACGCTAAAGAGATTTACAAGTTCAACATGATCAATGGGCCGCCTGAACACAGTAAGTTCCAACGTATTTCGAACTTGAGAGGCCGGCAAAATTCCTGTTCGTCCACTGCACCAAACAATTCGAAGTGGGAATTGGCATACACTCAAAGTGATTCCAATTTGCACTTCAAGTGAATTTTCATGTGTCGAATGGATATTGGGCAGCACGGGGGGGGGGGGGGGGTCTTAAGTGCAACGTTTCCCAAACTTGTTGAAGCCGAGTTACCCATTTTACCTTCAAAAAAGAACCAAAAAAAAAGTCTCCGAAAACATGCCTGCTCGGTTCACTGTAGGTATCAGCGTTATTGTTGATTTATTACAGGCGATGTCATTCTACGCTCGTGACATGTAGAGCAATTAAATGCTCTTTCATCAGACCTGTGTAGCCATCAAGTACATAGCCATACGCAAAGTTTGTTTTACTCAAGATTCTTAAGTCAAATATACTGTATGTGCCTTGGCTCAATAAACGTTGGGAAACACCGCTCATTGGATGTGCCCAAAGTCAGCTGGGGTAACTTCCAACTCACCCACCGCCCGAATGGATGGATGAATGGAGATCTATTAGAAAGTGGCAAAAGATTGGAAGGTGTGTTAGGAGTTAATTCAAATGTCAGGATTAGTTGGCATTCGCTTCGGGCGAGAGGCGGGGCACACCCTGGACTGGTCGCCAGCCAATCGCAGGGCTTTCTGAAGATACTTGTTCTAAGTGGATAGTAGATTACAATGGTCCATCGTGGGGCTTCCCAAACTAAGGGTCATTTTTCATTCCTGTATGCTACGATAGTAGTTCACTCGTCTGACTTGGGTGTCGGCAGGGTGAGTTGAGTTCCCACTCGGTGATGGCATCGATGTGAGTGTGAATGCTTGTTTGTCTCTATATGCACACCGTCCGGGACGTAGTCATCTTTTCCCACCGAAGGCTCCAGCACCCCTCGACCCCCGAACAGGATAAGCGCTATAAAAATGGATGTATGGATACATGTCCAGACATACATATTTGACCAAGTCTGGGACCTGAGAAGAAATCACATTTCTTATTTGGGATTGGCTGACAAAAGTTGTCATTTTCCAAACGTGAAAATGAATCAATAAATCATTATTATCTGTCATACAACTTTATACAGTCTTTTGCCATTTCAAGTCAGAGGATATCCATTCACCAAATACAAATGTGGCCAGCATATGAATAATTGTGGGCTCAAGTGTATCTATTCAAATGTTCTCATCTGTTTGAGCAGTTTTTGCACGTGTGCAAAGGGGAGACCAAAGTAAACAGTCTAATTGGAATGAGCGCCATTCCTCATACATACCTCACACCAAAGCCATGGGAACTCCAGCCTAATTCTGACACATTCCTAAAAGGGGGAGGCGAGGGAGGTTGGGGGGGGGGGTTAGCTTCTACTATCCATTGCCAACTCCAATACCTCATTTCCATTTTCAGGCTGCCAGTTTCCTAATATTTTTCATCCTCCTTTATAACTTTCTCACTCCTGTTAACCCGCTCATCTTGTAGTATGAAGCAGCTGAAGTTCCATCCATGCATCCATTTTCTGTCGCGCTTCTCCTCACGCGGGTCGCGGGCGTGCTGGAGCCGATCCCAGCTGTCATCGGGCAGGAGGCGGGGTACACCCTGAACTGGTTGCCAGCCAATCGCAGGGCACATAGGAACAAACAACCATTCGCACTCACAGTCATGCCTACGGGCAATTTAGAGTCTCCGATTCATGCATGTTTTTGGGATGTGGGAGGAAACCGGAGTGCCCGGAGAAAACCCACGCAGGCACGGGGAGAACATGCAAACTCCACACAGGCGGGGCCGGGGATTGAACCCCGGTCCTCAGAACCGTGAGGCAGACGCTCTAACCAGTCGGCCACCGTGCCGCCGCAGCTGAAGTTATCCCAGTGTTTTCATCCAGTTCCCTTGTTCATCCGCATTTTCATTTTCATTTCCTGTGTAAAAACGCGCTCCATTTATTGTTCCCGACAGTCAGTAATAGAAGTCCACTGTATGATCTTCCAGATGGAGTTTGTTTTTTTAAAGCGGAAGGTGCTGTTGCCCAATTCGGTGCGGATCAACAGGTGTTCACGCCGGGCCGTGCGCGACACTGAGCAGAGCCCTCCGAGCCTTTGAGTCTTGAATCGAATCCGTGTCACAGGTCCCACCGAATGATCCTGACAATCTAAACGCACAGCTCTGAGGTTTATCCGCTGGTGCGGGCACGCCGATGGCCGGTTCTCGTTCTGGACGTGATAATGCAAGACATGAGCTTGACTTACTACTGGCACCCACTCAACAGCGTCTTCATGTGACATATAAAACCCCAAACTGTGCCAACATACATTCAGTAGCAATTTTCTTCTCTTTCCCATGATACAATTTTGAAGAAAGCAAGACATGTTTGGCCATGTAGGAACATAACGTTTGTCACCTTGATAATTCCGTTCATTTTCATTCCCACTGCATATAATGACTTTTACATCCGCTCTTTTTGGAAGGTGGGAGTATGTGGGAATATAGTCAAGTTTTTCACGCCCTGTTAAAAAGTGAAGCACAACGTTTTCTCTCATTCTTCATGTCGTGTTTTTTTCCCCCTAGACAAGACTACCAATGTCAAATATTTGCTATTTACAAGCAAAAGCTTTAAAAGCAATACGTAGATGTGTCCAGATTGCCACCGACAAAAAAAAAAGAAGCACAAGCGTCTTATTTGGATCTTTTTTTCACAACGCCTTAATGCAAGTGCATCTGATTTTTATATATTTTTTTTTTTTTACAACTGGAGGTTGTGTAACAGAGTGGATAATCACATCTGCACTGTCTTTTATTAGGTCAAGGCACTTCAGCAGCTGGCCTGCACCTGCAGCCTCGTGCTTCCTCTTTCCTTTGTTTACTCCTACAAAGCTCTGGAGAGAGTGACATCACAGAATCCTCCAGGCGACAGGGGAAAAGAGAGGAGATTCCCAAGTTCTTTTTATTTTTTTTTAAATCTGATATCAGACAGAAGAGAGGAGGGGGATCAGCATAAGTCTGTCCCTATGGCAGCCTTCATCGCTCATTTGAATTGAGAAACAACACAAAATGACATTTGAATGTGACAATTTCTCAATGAATCTATATTCACACATAAACGGAACCTCGAAAGTTGATCAGAATCTGCTCCATGCCGCTATGGGACTCATTCCAAAGCATGAATTGTTCTTTTTTTACATAGGCATTCAAAAGTGAATCAATTAATTCCAGGCTACAAGCGTTTCCATCAGAAGACCTTTTTAACTCTACGTGCCATGTTTTAAGTAGCATGTTTAACACGCTTAACTCTCATACGTACACGTATACATAATGAAATAATGAAACAAAAATAAAGTAAAACTACTCTCCCTTTCAGGATGCCTGGCATACAGTGTCCCAAAAGTCACTCGACACTTCCATTTTTCTATTTGGTTTCAGACTTGAGGCCATCACCATTTGACAGCTTGGTCTTTTGTAAGCATACGATTCCCTTGCTAATGTCTCGCCAATTGACATTTTAAGAGCGTGACGACAAATGTCTGCCGGGCAAGAGGTTTTTCTGTCACTGATTGCAGTTTGAGAAGCTTTATGACCGTTACACTGCTCCAACGCATAGTACAATTTATGCTATCCATGGCAACAGGATGTGTTCTTGACAAACCACGCGGTGGAAGGCCTGCCTGCCACTACCGCCACTGATGACAAACGCCTAGAGCAGGCATTTGCTCAAAGCTAGGTCAAGTCTATCCAGAGGGGTGCCTGATTCAGTGCACGCTTCCGAGAGTGATAAAGCTTCCCCCATTCTGAATTCAGGTTGCTGAGCATCGTAATCTTAACCGTAACCGCTTGAAGTCTCTGAACAAGCTGAAGTCAGTACGTGTAAAGCTTTATCACTCTCCAAAGCATCCACTGAATTGAGCTTTTGCTGATGCTGAGTTCCATAGCAGCCCTCTGGCTTGACTTTCCCTGGCTTTGCACGAAGGTCTACTCTAAAAGGTCAGTGTTTTCATTAGGGGGTGGTAGTAGCAGGGCTTCCACTCCCTGGTTTGTCAAGAACGGATCCTGTTTCGAGAAACGTACCATGGACAACGTAAATTGCGTTGGAGGAGTATGATGGCCATAAAGCTTCTGAAACTGCCACTAAAGTGCAGTCGGGGACAGGAAAACGTCTTGCCAGTATGCAATTTTGCACCGCTGCTCCACTGTTAATTGGCGAGCCGTGAGCAAGTGAATGACTCGCTTACAGAAACTGCAAAGCCTAAGCTGTCAAATGCTGATGGCCTCACATTTGTCCAAATGATAGCTGAAACTAAATAGAATAAAGGAAGTCAGTCGTGACTATTGGGCCAACCTGTATATTGGAGAGGAAATCAATAGGAGATCAATTTGCACGGCAATACTGGCACATTGCTGGAATCATAGTGTTATGTCGTTTATAAGTACAGTATAATTCACATTGCCGACTGCTCGGACAAATTAATTTGTGAATATAATTGCCATTTAAGTAATTGTATTGCTTATGTTACACAAAGCCGGACGCTTCATTTCTGGTTCTATGTTACACTTTTCCTCTTTGCCACTATTCATATTCCTCCGTGGTACTGTCACGTAAAGAAAAAGCTCAACAAGTGGAGTTATATTTTAGAGGCTCAGCGAACTGAAGTCTCAGAAGATTTGCTGATTTATCATGTTGAACTCCAAGTTTCGTTTGACTTTGGAAGCACATTTTCTCCAGAAATAGTTGGTTGAACTCCAAATTATACACATTTTAGGGCCTTCAACTTTGGCAGTTCCACTATAAAAGTGGTTGATGCTTAATAGTTGCTTGACATAGTTTGCATCAAAGGGTTGCCTCAGCATGTGACTCATTCAAATATTGGCTCATAAAATTAGTAAATATACTTCATTTTAATTATGTAAGCTATCCCCTCCATTTGCCAACATGGAACAAATTACCTTTCAGACCCTTGGCAAAAATAAGCCATAATGTGAAATCCACCTAAAACTGTTGCAATGGGGAAAATGAGGTCATCCAAAAGGAAACCAAAGACTTGATTAGAATTTCAAATCTCCTTTTCAAAAAGGGGGGCTTTCCGCCTTCAGTGGGGGTTCGAGTGGGCGTGGTGTGCGGGGCAATGAGTGAGCGGAGCAAAGGGCTACTGAGGATTGCTCCTTGTAGATTGCGTGGAAACGCCGGGCAGATATATGGCCTAGGATGAATGCTGAAAAGGTCAACTATAAATAGGATAACATTTGTGGAAATATCAGATAATGGCTGGGAGGACGCAGAAGTAGGATTACGGTTCAAATGAAGTAATTGGAGAGGTTTGCATGATGACACAGATACACAGCTGCATTTATGAGTTTCCATTGTATGAAAACAGCTCAAGAAGGAATCAGTGGGAATCAGCTGAGGGGGGGGGGGGGGGGGGGGATAGCCTCACTAAGCTTCTAATAGAGTCGAAGCTGGGGGTAATAAATTAGCCAGAGCTTGGCTGTGAATGACTGTTTCCACTTGGCTCGTAAAATGTTTGCTATGTGCTTGTTTAGCTCCACGCTGCATGCGCTTGGCTCGTTAAAATCAACTATACGTTGAGAGAATGAAAAGAAGGGTGAGCCTCGGGTGCAACAGGATGCCTTTCAGATACCGGCACAACGCGGCCATTTCTATCCTGCTAAATGTCGGCGTGCTACTTGATCGAACGTGCGCGCGCCAGTGTGGTGTCTGACAAATTCTAGTGCTTGCAGAGCATGTGCACTCACACGCCTTCTTGCTCACTCATTGTTGGGATGTTGTCCTGTTCCAGCAGCTGGGCCCTCTTATCCCTGAGCCCAAGTTCCTCTGCTTCTTGGGATATACAGTATTTGCACTTCTGTCTGAGTACCTGTTGAGCTCCGGGGGTTGATGGGAGGGGCACGGTAATGTGGTTTTCCTTACAAGTCCAGCTATGCAAAGCATTAGGTGCATGTTATGTTGTCAATGGACCTAAAATGGACCTTTGAACATAGCGCTTTGGTAGGAAGTAAAATGGGCTGAGTGGTGGACTCGAGAGTCAACACAGGCTCGAAATTTCAAAAGAAGAAATATAAAAGTAGTAATCCTAGTAGTACTGGTGGAGATCATTGGGGGGTAATGTATTTCAGAGTTTTAAGGGATGCCTTGTGATTGTTATCTGCCTACTTCTTTGCTCAACTCTTCTCTACTTTCCTCACATACCTATTTTAGAGTTCCTATACCACTTGGTATGGGTACAATAATCATTCTGTAGATTCTGTGGAATTGATTGTTCATTAATGAATGTCTTGAAACGTGTGAAGAGTAAATCACATGCACCGCATGGGTGCCACCAACAGACGTGCTGTTAATTTGGTCGGAACTCGTTTGCTGTCTCAAAAGGGCAAAATGATATGATTGGTATTGGCAAGTTGGGCTACATCTGCTACATCAACTCTTCTGGGCAGCGTCAATCTGCTCAATACAACACAGCGCAGGAGACATTCAAAAAGAGATTTTCACTTCCATCAGAGAAAAAAATAAAAAGCCGTTTGATATTTCAATTAGCACTATGTGTAAATGCATAACGCCATAAACGAGCATGATATAACAGTATCAAGTAGTTGTTTTGGCTGACTCGAGCTTGAAGTATGGTTGCTCAAAAGGGTAAAACAAAAAAAAAAAAAAAAGCATCAATACTTGAGTAGTGGAAGTGATCGGTGATTCAAGGCCTGGGTGCTGACAACCCCCACAATGTACGGCCGGTGCAGAAAAGTCTCTCTGAAAAGTTGTATAAATATGTTCATCCCTGAAAGAATATCTGCGGAAAATAGCTTTTAATAATAATATACCCAATGAGGTAAGAAGTGAATTGATGTTTTAAAGCATTCTGCCAAGAGCAACATTTATTCATGGGAGTCCCACATAAAAAAAGGTACAGTTGGGTCATGCTTTTTCCATTTTACCTGCAGATGACCTCACCTACTGCCCGAAGGGAATCACCTCCAAAGTGTTCCGCTTCAACGTCTCCACCATGGAGAAGAACTCCACCAACTTGTTCCGGGCCGAGTTTCGAGCCCTGCGGATCCCCAACGCCGGCGCCAAGAAAAACGAGCAACGGATCGAGCTCTACCAGGTGTGCAGTTAACTCGCTAATGCCCACTTGCTCTCTCCCGCTCTCGCTCTTTCTGCCACGAGGGCCACCATTACGAGAGCGCGGGCGGTTCAAGCATTTTTATTAGGATGTCCAACTCTCTCAGTGTCTTGTGCTCTGAAGTGCTGATCATTATTCCATGTGCTTGTGGTTCAAATTAGAGCACATTTCAGATGGCTGAAATGACTAATCTGCAAAATGATCACTAGAGCTGCACTCCATCCTTGTTGGATTGACTTAGGTATAATCTTCATTCGCGTTGAAGATCTAAGATATAAAGTACAGTGTTGCCCTGCTATATCGCGTTCATCATTCACACATTGCTGACCTTGATCGGTTTTTGGTTTTTTCGTATGCATTGAGCCCCCGCATAGTCGCATGGTATCGTCACGGTTCTTATTGAAGTTTTATATTGATTTCTGTTAGCCCGTCTATGGCGTATCACATTCTACACTATGTTAGCATTTAGCTAGCTAGCTGACTTTTCTTAAAAGAAGTTACACGGTTTGGTAAAACATTTTGGTGTTTAAATATACATATGATGTTTAATTCTCTTTTGTTTTATTTATTTTTATTGTAAACAACTTGACGCAAGCACGCTTTACCTCTTATTTGCAGATCTGAGAGTGAGAATAGGCACAAGGGAATACTTTAAAAAGTGTATTTTAGTAACTTTAAATGTGTTTAAAGCATGTGGGAGGAGTAAGACTATATATAGTATGGTTTCACTTTACTGTGTTTTTTTTACGTATTGCAGGCGGGTCTGGAACGTATATCCCCCCGCGATAAACAGGGGTTCACTGTACACGTGTTTTTGTGGCATGTTTGTCAAGCGTCAGAGATTTTCCTCATTAATCTCCCGTGAGAGACTAGGAATAATGATCGGGTTCCTACGTTTCCTGCCGGGGAGACAAGCGTCTCCAGACTGCATCCCGCCTCCGAGGCAGCCTCTGGCCAGCTCTGAATGCAGACTGTCAGGCCGGCCGATTGTTTCCAGGGGCCCGCGAGGAGATAGAGACGGGGTCACTCGCCGGGGGAGTAAATGGAGCTTGTCACTCGTTCGCCCACGCACTCTTCACGCCAGAGCTGGTTGGCAGAAGCCCGATACTGGCAGCCCTCGGACCCTCATTCCCACAGGAAGTTAGATTAGATTCAGACATTGTTCAGAGACCTCGTTAGGCCTAGTGGTTCATACTAATGACCTCTAAGGTGAAACACAATCCGTTACAGGATTGCTGGTCGACTTGTGATCTGTTTGGATTGCAAAACTAATTTTCCCATAGGAAGTCATGGAAATAGTTCCAGGGTTGAACTGCTAGCATGATAAATGTTGAATTATCTGTGCAGGCAATGTTTTATACTTATACATTTTAAAGATTCTTAACTATCATATGTGTTAAAAGATCAAAATCACAGCACTCACACTCTAACCCGCTTAATTTTGTCACACAAGTGTTAAAACAAGTTGAGCATAAACACGACACAACGTGGATAACGGTAATAATGACTGAAGCTCGAGTCACTTTTGAATGTGAGTCTCCCACTTTGTGTGTACAGTGAACCCTCGTTCATCGTAGGGGATACGTTGCAGACCCACCCCCAATAGGTGAAGTGTAGGCTTTTTATTAGACCCCTCCCACATGCTTTGAAAACATTTAAAACACACTTTTTTAACCCATCAACATATTTGAAAACAAACCAAAAAATACAGTAGGTATTCAAGTGTATGTTAGATACTTGCATGTCCCTTTAAGAGGTGGGGCCTGGTGGGGTGCCATGTGACATCATCGAGTCTGCCTGCGAGTGTCTGGTAGAGAGTTGTGGATGGCAGCAGCTTCTGCATGAGTGTGCTAGCTGTACTTTAATAAACGGTTAAAGTGCTGTCCTTTCCCACATGCAAGGGAGTGAGTAGACTGTAAAAATAGTCTAAAAGTCTAAAAAAACAACAACAACAACAACATGATTTTGCGGAGGAATATTCCATTCTTTTCCTTGTTTTCTCATGTTCTTCTTTTAGTAGCCCCACAATGGGGAGAAACACACCTTGTTGAGGCTGCTCCTTTTACGAAGAAGTTGAAGCACAAAAAAAGTCCAACAAAAAGCAAAAAGTTCATCCTCGCTGAGTTCTTCTGAAGTCAAATACAGAGGTGTAATTTTTGGGGGTTGAATTCCAAATTGTACGACCACAGGCGCGTTGGACTTTAGGGACATTGGGGTGAGCACTTTTCAGGTGACAAATCCAATTCCCTCTATTCTCTGGGTGGCTCTCCATCTCGAGCACGATGACCTGTTTCAGGGGCGAACGCGGCGGCTGCAGAGATAGCCTCTGTCGTAGTACAACACTGCCTTGTGGACAGTGCGGCACTGCCTCTCATGTATGAGCTGCCGATGCCAAGGCCGGCCAGGTTCCCATTGGCAAGAGGGTAACACGCAGGCATTAACTTGCAAAATGGGGATATCAACACAGCCAGTCACATTTTCCATGAAGAGTAGACATTTGGCCCAAGGCATCCTGGAGAGTCTGGCTCAGACAGACAGCTCTGCTTCTGTGTGTGTGTGTGTGTGTGTGTGTAAAAGAGAGCGAGTTTATGCAGCTGGGTCACATTTTCGTCCTTCCTTGCAGATCCTTCAGAAAGACGACCCCAAAGCCAAACAGCGCTACATCGGGGGCAAGAACGTCCTGACCAAGGGGATGTCCGAGTGGGTCTCGTTTGACGTGACAGAGACAGTGAGGGAGTGGCTCATGTACAGACGTGAGTGGGGGCGGGGCGTGCCTAATTCTCTCATTCGCCACATTACATATTCGATTAGATTCGATTTAATTTTGTCACAAGTACATGCAATGAAATGCTAACATGCTAACCAAAAGTATGTCAATATGTCGTTACTAAATAGCATATGTAGTACGTAGAGCGTGGTATGGTGTCTAAATATATGGGTCATTTTCGTATAATTTGATTAATAACGTTAAAAAAACATTTTTCTAATTTAGCATTTTTTTTTTTAATGCCACCTGGGTTTTTTTTTAGTGTGTGTAAACGTCTCCCATTCTGAAACAGCCATGCTTGAAGTTGTATTTTCAGAACGTTAATAGTAAAAATGAGATAAATACACTCATTTCATCGTGGTCCAATGCAAATGTGATCTGAACAACAATATTTCTTAAACCTGGATGGCAAAAATCCTAAAGAATGATAACGATTCCATTTTTTTACGACAGCCTTCTTGATAGAACCCATTGACAAAGCAAATGGTGTTGGTCCACTGAAATATACTTGTTGCACAACAGTTAAGACATTGAAATGGTGTGCACAATTTACATGCATTGCCCTTCAAACTACGGATACATTTGCGTAAATGATCATCCCAACTACTCATTAAAGCCATTTTACTCTTGTCTTTATACAATCACTATTAACGGTTAAAGACATGCAATTCCTTCTGACAAATTCATAGATATTCATTCATACCTCAGTAATATCTTGCTGTCTGCTATTGTGTGAATGCACAATGGCTGCCACATCCTGGCACTTCAGCTCACAGATCCCGCTGGTGTGTTGCAATAACATATTGAGGCTCTTTCCAGTGGTGTTAGCGGTAAAGACAGCTTGAGTATCTTCAGAAAACATGTTGCAAATCATGAAATTTCATTTGGGACACATAACGGCAAAGACATTTAGCCATAAAGAGTGTATGAAAATATTACGTTTTTTTCTTAGAAGATAGGATTTCCTTTTGAATGACAACAACTGCCAATAAGTCAAAGAAATTCAATTGATTTGAAATTACCAGTGAAATTAATTGATTTCCAAAATGAAAATGAGCCATGTGTCAAGATGCATGTCTGTTTCTCCAGGGATGTACAGGCTGTGACTATGATCATCAGCAATATAGTTAGTATGATAGCTATTCAGTATGATAACTTTACAGTATGTGCGGTGTACTGTGAAAACTCCAATGACTGGTGAAGGGCAAAAAAGATTGATTATACAGAATATGCATGTGTACAGAAGTGCAATGGAATGAGTTACAGTATATAGCCAATTGTGTTGTTAATGAAGAGCAGTACAAATATATTGGTGCTAATTTATGCGGTTGTGCAAATATACTGAAGTCCATGTTGTGTTTCTCCCGTTTTCCCTCAGAGACCAATCTTGGTCTGGAGATCAGTGTGCACTGTCCATGTCACACCTTCAAGCCCAACGGGGACATTATTGAGAACGCTAACGAGGTCCTTGAGGTCAAGTTCAAAGGTAAGATTGTGGGCATACTTGTGGTTGGTTGGTGGGAGCAGGCTCGATGTCTTTTGGTGTCGCAGTAAATCGTTTTTTCTATACCGCTCATCCTCGTCATGAGGATTGTAGGTGAGCTGGAGCCTATCCCAGCCGGTACAGTATAGATAACCAAACCAACATTCTAAATAAGGTTCTCACCTATTGACAATTTACAGCCTTCAAATAACCTAACACGCATGTTTGGGGAATGTGGGAGGGAGCCAGAGTACCTGCAGAAAACCCACTCAAGTGTGGGGAGATTCGAGATTCGAACCCCAAACCACAAACTTGTGAGGCATATGTGCTAACCACTCTATCACTGTTCTGCTACGTCAGTCAATTAAAAAATAATAATAAACATGAATTGACTAAAGATATGTACTTGATTATATGGCTTACAATTGTCTTTTTTTTTTTCAAACAAAAGCAAAAATAATAATAATAATAATTTCAGTTTATGATTATGCCTGATGCAAATTCTTCCTCACTGAGTATCAATCTTGTCTCTTAAGTAAAAATGATTTATGAGAAGTTGTTTTACAATTTAAAACAGTTCTCAGGTGTCAAAATGCCCCAAGGTTCAAGAATGATACTTTACACACACTATTTCTTGTCTTGCTGAAATGAAGTGAACCAGCCCTTATACTGTTTGGGTTGATGGCGAATACGGATTTCGTCACCATAATGACTAGTTGCGCGGCTGCATTGAATCGAAACAAGCAGCAGAGAACTGCAAAGCACAGGCGAGCCCCTAACGAGACAGCATGGATTGGATTTTCCCTCGTGAAGGCAGGAAATCGTCACCAAGCTGCTGATTTACACTCGTCAATTATACTGCGGGCTAAACACACAAATATGCCCCCCACCCCCGCCACATTGACAACTTCACCAAATAAGGGCCGTTTTTAAAAAAAAAAATGCTAATCTGTGCATCAAACAGAACTCAGTGCAGCTCTCCTTACCGTTTGGCTTTTCACCTTTCCAATCTAACTACCCATCATCTTCTGTGCTGGAGCCTATCCCAGCTGACTTTGGGCAAGAGGCGGCGTAGACCCTAGACTCGACAGCCAATTGCATGGCTATAGACAAACTAATTTATTGCACACCGGATGGGTGGGACCGGCACGGTGGACGACTGGTTAGCACATCTGCCTCACAATTATGGGGACCGGGGTTTAAATCCCAGCTCCGCTTGTGTGGAATTTGCATGTTTTCCCCGTGCCTGCGTGGGTTTTCTCCGGGCACTCCGGTTTCCTCCCACATCCCCAAAACATGCATGGTAGGTTGATTGAAAACTCTAAATTGCACGTAAGTGTAAATGTGAGTGCGAATGGTGGTTTGTTTCTATGTGCCCTGTGATTGGCTAGCGAGCGGTTCAGGGTGTACCCCGCCTCCCACCCTAAAATAGCTGGGATAGGCTCCAGCACGCCTGCGACCCTAGTGAGGAGAAGCGGTAAAGTAAATGGATGGATGGATGGATGGATGGATGGGCAGACACTATTATTTGTAAAGATTAACTTCAAAGGGAAACAAAAATTTAAAAAAATACACTGATCACCCTCAAAATAAAATCTTGTCACATCTTGAACAAGAACACCTTTTGGAAAAACTGAACATTTTATTTTGACATCAGTATTGGCAATCGCTCCTGAAGTTAAAGGAAAAGGTTGCCAAAGGGTCAAAGAGCTGCTCGAGCTGCTCTAGATTTTGTTTTAAGTCCTCCACATGTTGTCAATATTAGACATTTAAAAAAAAAAAAAAAAAATCTACTTTTCGACCTCATCTCGGTAACTGACAAAAAAATAAATAATTTCCAACTGACCTCAGTAGCACCTAATGATAAACACCCAGGTACTGTATTAATACTGAATTTCAACTGAGTGTAAGCACCATTTACAGCAGGGTCCACCAAGCATGTACTGTACATGGACAATTTGTTGCATTCATTTTATGACAAATACCATTAGAAATAAGAATTATTTGATGATTGAATTTAAACTGTTTTAGGCAGCACAGTTCTGAGTTTCCTATGTGGGGTATCCATGTTCTCCCCATGCCCCAGGTACTTCCTCCCACATCCCCAAAACGGGCATGTTAGGTTAATACAACACTTTCAATTGTTCATAGGTGTGAATATTTGATGGTTTATATGCATGTGCCCTGTGATTGGCTAGTGACCAGTCCAGGGTGTGCTGTAGAAAATGGATGGAGAGATGAAGTATTTTCTTTTGACCTCATCCCATAAAAATCTCTTTGCCCACCTCTGATTTTCTGTGACCGAAAACTCCTCTAAGTTAGTTTCCTCAAGTGTTATAGAGATGTATTCCTGCTATAAACAGAGAAAATGCACTCAGTTTACGAGATAACATAGCAGATGGTTTAATTTGTCGGAAGATCCAGTGTTTGTTGACCTATTTCATCTACTAGTGATGAGCAAGATTATTTGTTTTGCTATTCGTTGGTAGTTTCTGTGTGATTGGGGGGGGGAAAGGGCCTCTGTGGTGAGCCTCAGTTAAGTGTCACATATATAAGCAAAGTGGAACCATGTGCGTTCCTTAACAAAGGGCAGTAGATTGAAAATGAAATTCTACTCCAAGTTCTTGTTTCACTGCTCTTGTGTTCATTCATAGACGAATGAATGTTTGAATACTCATCATTACAGTGTCTTTGATAAAGATAATGCCTCTCCCTCCTGCAAGGAAGGCAGGCCGAGATCTTGGGAATGACATCGATCTGGTATCTCACTTAGTACGAGGGGCCCCCGGGTCCCGGGAACGCTCCGGAACGGGCTTGGCCACAAAGAATGTGCTGCCATGGCGCTCAGACGTTTGGCCCTAATTAAAGCGGGGCCAACATATCCACCGGCGGCATCTCTCCTGAGATATGTGCTGCTTTAGCCATCAGGTGGAAAGCGGACGAGCAGACGGTGGAAAGAAGGAAGTCGGAGAGCGACTGCTATTGAAGAAGGATGAAAAGTAAAGCCGAGTCTGGGCAAAACCCGCCCGTGAAAGCAGACAGCAGCAGTTGATTATGAGCGTCATTAGTTGTGGCCGCGGCACCTTTTTCTTTCGTGTGACCGTCTCACTCCCTCCCGCAGGCATGGAGCCAGACTTTGACGACCTGAGCCGCACCAAGAAACCAAGGGAGCAGCTGTACCCCCATCTCATCCTCATGATGCTACCCCCTCACAGGCTGGACACGCACTCCTCGTCCCGCAGGCGCAAGAGGGCACTTGACACCAATTACTGCTTCAAGTAAGTCAATGTGTTTGCCATGTGAGGGCCAAATTGGGGGATTTGAGCGCAGAATATTTAGAGCAGTGGTTCTCAAACTGGGGATCCCCTTCACGTCAATTATGTCATATCATTAGAAAAAAAAATGTATACCTTATATGGGGACTGACAGGCCAAATTTTTAATTAAAACCTCTGATATGGTTGTTCGGTAATCAGACATCCCTGCATGAAGAAAGTTGTTTTTTTTCCTCATTTTTTTTTAAAAGGTGTATTACAGGAGTCCTGTTTTTAAATGAAAACAAAAGGCGGACCTTCCGATAGTCAAGTTGTATTTTTGAAATTCAAGTAAGTAGGGGTTCTTCTCCCTCATCATAAATGTGCAATGCCTTCATCTTGGAAAAATATGACTTGATTCTAAGATAACAAAATGTCTTTGTATATTGTAATATTTAAGACTTTTTCTCCCAAAAATACTTTGATTTCTTTCTCTCAAACCAATTGTAACACTACAACTTCTTTTTACGAAAATGGCATTCGGGGTACATGTGTTAGTCATGTTTAATTGCTGTCAGAATTATGAGGGGGTCCTTCAAAAGGTTTCTCCCCTGTAAGGGATCCCCGGGCCAAAATTGCTGTAACCCCGGGACCCTCATTTTCCTGTTGTCACTAATCCGTCACTTACTTTTGTAGAAGCCAAGAACAATAAAGAAAATATATTGCTCAAAAATTGCCTTTGAAAACATACCTGTATGTATTTCATATTTTAGAACAGTACTACATATGCTTACATGTCCAAAGTGCGTTTCAGATCATCTTGAGAAATTGAGGGTGTACATTCCAACTGCATGTACAACACTACACAATATGAACACACGATTGCATATCTTGGCACTGAGCAGTTCCGAATCACAGCTTTAGAGGGCAGGGAACCATGGGCCACATTTATGAACTGCCCACCTTTGCATGTTTCAAGAAGAATGTGGCATTCACCAGCAGACGTTTTCTTGACACAAGTCACAACTGAGCAGAATAAAATGTTTGTGATTCCAATGTTGGATAAGACGATACGATGATTTCAAATACCAAGATATATTCATCGTAATGACTTTTAGATTAGAATCCAACGTTTTTTCTCCCATCCATTTTCTATTGAATTGTCCTCATTAGAGTCACGGGTGAGCAGGAGCTTTTCCCAGCTGACTTTGGGTGAGAGGCAGGGTACACCCTGGACTGGTCGCTGGCACGTACAGCGGCTGAAATAAGTATTTAACACGTCACCATTTTTCTCAATAAATATATTTCCAAAGGTGCGATTGACATGAATATTTCTCCAGATGTTGGGAACAGCCCGAGTCATGCATATACAGTATACAAAAGAAATAAAGTTGTGTGTAATAATGTGAAATGACACAGGGAAAAAGTATTGAACACGGCAACTGCTATTTAATACTTAGTACATAAGCCTTTGTTTGCAATCAGAGCTTCAAGATGCCTCCTGTAGGGAGAAACTAGTCGCATACATTGCTCTGGTGTGATTTTTGGCCCATTCCTCTACACAAGCAGTCTTCAAATCTTGAAGGTTCCATGGGCTTCTTTTATGGACCTTGAGTTTAAGTTCTTTCCATAGATTTTCGATTGGATTCAAGTTCAGGTGATTGGCTGGGCCATTCTAGCAGCTTTCTTTTATTTCTTTGCAACCAATTGAGAGCTTCCTTGGCAGTATGTTTTGGATCTTTATCCTGCTGAAATGTCCACCCTTGTTTCATTTTCATCATCCTCGTAGATGGCAGCCGATTTTTGTCGAGAATATCTCTGTAGATTTGCCCATTCATGCTTCCTTCAATAATGTGAAGTTTACCAGTGCCATTTGCTGGAAAGCAGCCCCACGCCATCATGTTCCCACCTCTGAACTTCACTGTTGGTATGGTGTTTTTAGGCTGATGTGCAGTGCCATTTCTCCTCCAAACGTGGTGTGCATCATGGCATCCAAAGAGTTACATTTTGCTCTCATCCGACCAGACTATATTGTCCCAGTTTTTAACTGGCTTGTCCAAATGTCGTTCACCAAACATTAAACGAGCTTTGACATGCATCTTTTTCAGAAATGGGGTCTTGCGTGGCGAGCGTGCGTACAGGCCATGGCAGCGGAGTGCATTACTCACTGTTTTCCTTCCTGTGACAACAGTACCTGCTAATTCCAGGTCTTTTTGAAGCTCTGCACAGGTGGTGGTTGCCTCTTGGAAAACTCTTCTGATTATTCTTTGCACTCCTGTGTTAGAAATATTGCAAGGAGGAAATGATTCATCTACTAGGCAAATTTATGATGGTATGATTGGCTTTCCACTTACGTATTATGGCCTCAACTGTGCTCACTGGAACGTTCAGAAGTTTAGATATGCAACTGTAACCAATGCCATCGTTTTGTTTAGCAACAATTAGTTTGCGGCGGTCTTGAGACAGCTCTCTGCTCTGATCCATCATGCGATGTATCTTGACTCACACCTTGGCAATGAGACCTTCGTGTAGGCCATCAATTAGGACTGAACCAGCTAATATTCATTTGCACTGACAAGGGGCTGGATTGCAGTTTGATGATGGATAGATTTTAGGTGTTGTCTTAGCTTTCCATGCCTCTTTGCACCTCCCTTTCTTCATGTGTTCAATACTTTTTCCGAGTGTCGTTTCACATTATGACACACAATTTAATTTCTGATCTTATTTGTTCTACTTTCATTGTATGTATGGATTATTTCGGTTGTTCCCAACATTGGGTGCAATTTTCAGGTCAATTGCACCTTTGGAAGTATATTTAGTGGGGAAAATGGTGACGTGTTCAATACTTATTTCAGCCTCTGTAGGAGTAATTCTGGGCTTAACTGTATAATGAAAGAAAATTATATTGGACTTAAATGATTTCTGGCGGCACGGTGGACGACTGGATAGCACATCTGCCTCACAGTTCTGAGGACCAGGGTTCAAATCCCGGCCCCGCCTGTGTGGAGTTTGCATGTTCTCCCCGTGCCTGGGTGGGTTTTCTCCGGGCACTCCGGTTTCCTCCCACATCCCAAAAACATGCATGGTAGGTTAATTGACAACTCTAAATTGCCCGTAGGTGTGAATGTGAGTGCAAATGGTTGTTTGTTTCTATGTGCCCTGCGATTGGCTGGCAACCAGTTCAGGGTGTACCCCGCCTCCTGCCCGATGACAGCTGGGATAGGCTCCAGCACGCCCGCGACCCGAGTGAGGAGAGGCGCCTCAGAAAATGGATGGATGGATGGAAGGTTGATTGAAGACTCTAAAATTGCCCGTAGGTGTGAATGTGACACGAATGGTTGTTTGTTTATGTGTGCCCTGCGATTGGCTGGCGACCGGTTCACGGTGTACCCCGCCTCACGCCCGAAGATAGCTGGGATAGGCTCCAGCACGCCCGCGACCGTAGTTAGGATAAGCGGTGAAGAAAATGGCTGGATGAAATGATCTCTTGGTCTTAGAGACGACACTAACAATATGTTTCTGGGGGTTAGACAGACAAGAAGCTGTGATGCAACAGTGGCGGAGTCGGCGCAAGCTCACAATGACATCATTTTGAGCCATTATTCACCTAATTGTCTCCTGTTTATGAAAAGCCGCATGTGTCTTATCACAAGCGACAAGCCAACATGCGGGATGGCAGGCAGGAAGATCTTGCGTGTTAATCGGCGGGCGTGATGATGACATGATACAAGTCGGGATTTGTCCCTGCAGCTACTAGAAAATCCTCGCCACTCTCACATGCCAAGCATCTCCTCGCCTCCCATATCCTCTTTCGGGCTGACAGACACCTGGGCTCACTGGGAAGGGAAAATAAGGGCACACCTCAGAGAGGAATTTGTGAACTTTTCTCATGGGAGGAAATAGTTGTTACATTGCCGTGTTATAAAGAGCGCTAATCTCTTCTTCCCTCCTTGTCTGCAGCAATTACGAGGAGAACTGCTGTGTGCGACCACTTTATATTAATTTCCGCCAAGACTTGGGCTGGAGGTGGATCCATCAGCCTGAGGGCTACTACGCCAATTTCTGCTCTGGTCCATGTCCTTACCTACGCAGTGCTGACACCACCCACAGCACGGTGAGACAAAAAGCACCACAAACTCGGGGCTGTAACAGGGGCCATTTCATTTGAAGTCCTAGTTTCAGGAAGTTATCCATTTCAAATTTTAGGCATTCGTAGTAAAGGCAATCCTAATTGACAGAGAAAATGGTGGAGGCCCATTGGAATACACTTCTTTTTTTAACAGGAAAGATATAAACAGCTTCATAAAAATTGTGTGAATTGCACAATTTACATGTTGCCCTTCAAACTCCAATTGCATACTAACTACTCATTACACTCTTGTTTTTATACAATCGCATTAACAGTAAAGACATGCAGTAGGGCGACTGGTTAGAGCGTCTGCCTCACAGTTCTGAGGACCGGGGTTCAATCCCCGGCCCCGCCTTTGTGGAGTTTGCATGTTCTCCCCGTGCCTGGGACTGACATATTTCTGAGTCACATATACCAAAAAAAAAAAAATGTAAAAAGTGCCTACGTGGCAGCCATGTTGAATGTAGGGCATTGACATGTGATGATGCACGCGGAGAGGGAGGGAGGGAGAGAGAGAGAGAGGCATGGCGGCATTGTTAACTTAGAGGAATACAAAACACAAGTCTCTGGTGTCTGGAACATGCTATTTTTGGTACAGTAACAATTTTAGTCAAGCCGTTCGCCTTTGGCAGCAGATTTGGAATGAGGAAGTATACTAATTCCTCGCGGCTCATGAAAATGACTCTCCTACGATGAGTACTGTACCTCAACAACGTTACCATGAGCAAACACACTGGTGTGTTAAGTTTGGTTAAAATGTGAGACTTTCAAACATTTTCAAGCTTTTTTTAACATTTATTTGTGCTGTAAAAACGGCAGGATTTATAATACTTATCCTAAATAATATTTACACTGAAAAGTGAGAACTTTCAACATCGTCTGTAGTCTGGACTGAGTTGGTTTAACGCGCTGCACGGCTGACGTCACGTAAGTAAGTGCCCCCCCCCCCCCCCCCGCCCCCCGTCAATCACCATAGTTAATGAGTTGCGTAATCTTGTCACTTTTTCTTGCTCTCCGCATCTAAATTACTATGGTGTGTGTGTGTGTGTGTGTGTATACATGCCTCCAATATCAAACCGCCACTCACTTTCACATTTACTTACACGCACGCACAAAAGCACACACGCACACAGTTGCGTTCATGGACCACAATCGGCATCCATCCATCTATCAGTTAAGAGTCTTTCGAGAAGTGTACTGATTTAATGTGGCTTCAACTTCACTAATATTGAAGTTATTGGCATCATTCTGTAACTTGTGTTGCGTACATTACCAAGTAATGGGTACCGTTAAGTGAATGCTTTTTATGTACTGTGGATAAGTGATATTACTGCTACTTGGCAGCTGCTAAAAGTAAGTAAGTTTTTTTCTAACTTAGTTACATTGGAAATCAAGTCATCAGTAAAGTAACGAAGTTACTTTTTCAATGTAACTGTGGCAAGTGACAACACTGCGAAAGTCTTGATCCTGATGTTCTTCTCCCTGCCCCGTTCTCTCCACTTAAAGCTGCTGAGCCTCTACAACACCTTGAACCCAGAGGCGTCGGCCTCACCCTGCTGTGTCCCCCAGGACCTGGAGCCCCTCACCATCCTCTACTACGTGGGCCGCTCGCCTAAAGTGGAGCAGCTGTCCAACATGGTGGTCAAGTCCTGCAAGTGTAGCTAAGAGCCTTCAGGGACCTTAGAGACACCTTCCTGCACTACTCAGGAGCGTTCCAGGGGGGTTTGGGGAGGGTCCGCTGCCCCTGTTCTTCAGACTTGTCCTAGCTCCATCTCACTATTGAAAGCCCAACAGACATTGGCAGCATCTGGTCCAGTTTGACTGATGTGGTTGCGCTCTCAAACCCAACAGACCTCTTGATGATCATCAGCCTTGTTGTTTTTTTTACCATCTCTTATGTTTTACTTAATATTCCAGCATTTTTTGAACAGCCCGTACCTCAGTGTATTCTCATCCTGTTTTTTATCTAAAGAGGAACGGAACAAAAATTGTCTTGGAATGACCACTGCATTCTTAAGGACAAGAGAGGGTGGAAAAAAGAAAAAAACAAAAAAACCACCAGAGAAGGGAGACTGAACTCAGCATGACAGGACACATAGGACACGTTTGGATGTCCGAGCTGGAAAGCGATGCTGTGCTACACTGTGTATTTAGGATTAAATGCCGTTAAATAAAAATGATTTTAGGAAAAAATGTTAAAAATGCTGGAAACCAACCTAGTCAAAGTCGTATTTCAATGGTGATGTTAATACCTCTCTATTGCAACAGGATGGTGATTCCAGGGATTAGTTCATCTGAAACTGAAGCCTTTCTTTTGTATGTGAGCCAGGGATGAGCGTTTGGCTACATTTCCTTCATGGACTGTGGGGGGAAATAAATGAGCAATTCATCGATTATTTGGGATGGGAGAATCTCTCTGAACTCCTGCTTCCATGCCAGTGTTGTATTGGGCATAGCGGAGGTCTGTGCGGAAATAGACCTTAGCCTGCATCATTTTGTTCTTTACGCCACAAACTAGTCAAGACTGGATCAACAGCGCCTCTGCTGGTTCCAGCCAAGTAGTGTTCTCTATTTTGCCTCATTTGCTTCAAGGTGTGACTCATCAACAATCAAGTACAACCAACCAATCGATCCAAATCCAAATGATCGATTATTATGCCCATCCCTAATGAGAGCATGGATGTCAAGTGAACAATTTCCTTGACCCCAAACTGTAAATGAGTTTCTTCTTACTCTTGGAAACACCTTTTTCTTTCATTAAAATGACAGTTGGGTTGAGCTGTTCAGTATTAGGAATGTTGTGTTGTTTTTGTTGATGACTAATTTTAGAGCACTTTAATTTAAAGGGTATGCTAAAGTCAAGCGAGGCGACCACACCAAAGAGGTCATCAGATTCCATTTTATTTACTGAATGTTGAGTGTAGGTTTGGATATGATCGGCATGTCTGTCTCACGTCGCTACGAACAGCATCAAGGATTCCAAAAAAAACAGCGACCACTTCCATGCATGAGTGTTGTAAACAGTCAGCAATTGAACGCATTGTCTGTAAACTACACCGCATTAGAACATTGGATTTGGATTCTTGTACTAAAGCATGCTGCTGGCGTTAAAAAAAAAAAAAAAAAAAAAACACGTTTGATGTGACAACCAATGAAAATCCCGAAATTTCATATGACAATCTGCGCAAACTAAACACCTTAATCAACAACGTATGAGAGTGACATGCTTGAAATTCAAGTATTTCAGTTAAAGTGATCACAAACATACATTATGCTCAATGTAAAGATATACATCAGAATGGTTTTATTAATAGGACGCCCTGAGTGACCTCTTTATATATCTATGAGAATGCTGGTCTGCATGTACACCATTAACTTAATCAAGGTTCTTCTTTTGTGCTGCAGCAACAGCCCAAAAAGGCCTACTTACGTACAGTGTAATAACAACAATAATTTACTCATGTTATTAAAGTAGGTCTATCCATAAAAACATAAACATGTCAGTTTAATCAACGGTTGCTATAATTAAACAAACCTTCGAGCAGTGAGGATTTAGTAACCGTTTGTTTTCATCCTGGACTCGAAGTCAGTCTCTAATGCCAGGAACTTGTTTGCGTGCTTACCATTCACGGGATGTCTCTGGTTGGTGGCAGGGGTGGGTTCATGTGAATAGCTTGCATACTAAATACCAGCGGGGCATCTGTTGAAAGCTATCTGCCTGTGAAATCTTTCCGTGGCATCGGTAGCGCGGAGAGAATGAGGGAGGGAAACTGTTGGCGCGGAGACCGTGCGAAGGCTGGAAAAGGCCATCTGATATTGGGCTGCGCGACCAAATCCCAACCTGCGTCAAAGCTGGGAATTCCGTGCCTGGCACGCGATCTCCTGCCATGTCTGTGGCAGTATGACGGACAAATTAATAAGAGCCTGGCACGCTTTGGGCTGTTGTTCTTTCCCAGAATACACCAGGGTGCCTGGGTGTATGCGTAAGTTACATGCAGAGACACCTGTCAGGCCAGCACGGTGGCAGGACGCGCCTCTGGTCGCGCTGGTGTCATCTGGCCTCCCGGGCCTGTAGCAGTTTACGGTACGCCGAAAGGCCTGCATAGGAAAGCAACAGAAATCTCAGTTAACGTTTCCCTCCGAATTCCCTCGGAAATTGTGTAAGACGGCCTGTAACCAATTGAAATGCCATCATAGCGTTAGGGTCCACGCAATTCATCGGCCAGACCATTGAATCGGCTGTTATGATTTAACACCTTACAAAGATCACTACATTCAAATATTAAAAACATTGGCAAAACAATTCTGCTGATTTGAAAGTCCAAGAGTACTCATGAGTTCATACTGGTATCGGTCTGAAATAAAGTGGTATTGAACAGCCTTACAAAAAAAGTCTAATGACTATGGTGATGATTATCTGTCAGCCAGCAAAACGGTGGTTAGCTGTTCGCAGTTCTGAGCTTGCGTGTTCTCGCTGTGCTTCCCTGGGTTTTCTCTAAGTCCTCTGGCTACCTCCCAGGTTCACAAGGAGCTGCTGCAGGCCACAACTCACACCCTAGGCCACGCACCTTAAACGCACAAATCCAACACACAAAAACGATTTTATTTTAGATTCCCTTAAAGTGGTTTATTTTCTTTGTTCTTTTATTAAAAACGTAACCAAAACTGGTGGAGGTTTTCAGGGGACTGGAATGGATTAATGCAACTCCATTTAAATGTGAAAATTGATTTGATATATGGGTACTAAATTGAATTACAAGCTTGGTCACAGAAAAAAATTGAACTTGTAAGTCAAGGTACCCTGTTCCTGCTGACCTCAGGGATTTGTCCTCAGTCCCCTACTCCATTCCCTTTTTAGACATGACTGCTCTCCCATCGACCCCAAACACACCATTGTTATTCTATTCTATTTGCTAAGGTCCCCTGTCAGTGGAGGGCCCTTCGAAATCGACTCATCACTTTTCTCCCCCTTATGGCGCCCCTGCCTGTGGAGGTAACGCAGCTTTCATGATGATGATGATGGATTAAAGAGAGCCCAACAAGGGAGGGATACCACTGAGATGCCTCCTTTAGATGTGCTCACCGCTTGGCGCCCCATCCTATCACCTGGCATGCTGCCAGACATCCAGTAGAAAAGGCATTCCGAGTACAGTTTGAGCTGCCGTGTGCATTTGTGCTCCCAAACAGTGTTCCCTTTCATTCCCTCTCTGCACACACTGTTTATTTTGGTGCTCGTCTACGCCGTGAGGCCTGACTGAGATGGAAAACTGACTTCCAGGCCGATGACATGACGGATGAAAGCAGCTTCCTGTAGCTCAGTGAAAGAGAGATAAAGGAAAAGCCTTCCCATCCCATTATGTGCACCTCCTCCAATAATTCATCCACAACTGGGTAGCAATACAGTCCGTCGTTGCAGCCGCAGTGAGTCCTATTAAGGCAGCAGTTATCTTCAGTCTAATTTCCACCAGGTCGTACGCTTTGGTTCAATTCAGGAGAGTACACATGCTTGTGTTTCCACTGTCAAACGTTACAAAGCTTACAAAAATAATTGATTGGCACCCATCCGTTGGGGCTCCAGTGGTGAGTGATACGATATTTCATCTTATCGCTATCAACGCATTATCGTCTGTCGATTCGTCGACAAAGAAATATACCATTTAGAAAGATACTGTCAAAGTTTGAAAGCCATTTCAAGATTCTTGTTCATGAATCACCTTTCTATTTCTATTCTTTCCTAGTGTTTGAAATGGACATTTTCAAAAATCCAATGAACCCCCGTTAACTTGTTGGGATACGTTCCAGACCCACCCGTGATAGGTGAAAATCCGCGCCATATAAACTTATTACAACACACCTTTAAACACAAAAATTGGAAAATTACTGTACTTGCTATAGTAATGGTCTGTTAGATATGTACCTTAGTACGGTGGTGTGTGACGTAGGCTCGAGCTATGGCGAGTCTGCGTGTGAATGTCTGGGCGCCATCGGCTGTGGCTGACAGCAGCTGGTGTGAGTGTGCTTATTGTGTTGATGTGTTTTACTGCTCTCCCAGCGTTCAATAAATGGCTGAAAAGTGCATCAGCGACTGTGGCTCTCCTTTCCCACATGCGAAGGCATTACAGTAGGTATACTGTAAAGATTCATTGAGAAATAGCTCTAGAAACTGCAGATTTCCGTGATAGATATAGCAGGGATTTCCGCAATAGAATCTGGAGTACAGCGGCGTAGCAGTCGATAAATCGTGATTTATTGATGGCAGGGGAGCAATGTAGTTGGGTCTGCCCACCCATCAAGTGGGAAATTACAAAACCAAGTCAATATTTTGTTATGTGTCCATTTCCAAACAGAATTTGATGTATCTTCACCAAGTTCGCCTGCTTCATTTACAAAGAAATCCATAAGTTAATAAATATTCAGCAATGACGAGCTATGTATTCAATTGTATTACATGTACAAAAGCTACATAATAAACCATGATCATAACATCATCATCTATATGACCTTAATGAGCCAATCTGGATTTCTTTTTTTCTTTTACATCAAGACGACGTACAACACTTTTACACTTTGTACGTTATTCAATTCTAAAGAAAATATTTTATAAGTAGTATTTATTTTTATATGTCTCATTTAAGAGGCATGGTGAGCATGCGGTAGGCACATCCGCCAAACAATTCTGAGGTTGGGGGTTCGAATCCGGGCTCTGGCCGTCCTGTGAGGAGTTTGCATGTTCTCCCCGTACTTGCGTGAATTTTCTCCGTGTACTCCGGCTTCCTCCCACATTCCAAAAACATGCAAGTTGGAGTCACTGAAGACTCGAAATTGTCCGTAGGTGTGAACATGTGAGCGGGAATGCTTGTTTGTCTATAGTCCAGGGTCTACCCTACCTCTCCCCCGCAGTCAGCTGGGATCGGCTCCAGCTCACCCGCGACCCTTGTGAGGATAAAGTATAGAAGATGGATGTCTCCTTGAAAGTCATTGGATATGTTGTCAGTTTACAATTCGCCAACACACGCCGCACTGCAAATGTATGCAAAATAAGGCTGGGCGAAAAGAACTGAACTGTATTTTAGGTCAACATGGCTTCCACCCATTGCTTTGCTTGCACCTGAATGAGGCGATGGCAGCCGACAACGTGCTTCGTCTGCCTGATTCTGATAAAGAGTCCTCGCCCTGACACGATCCGACACTCACTCATTTCCTCCTCAGACTGAAGGCAATAAATCTTTTCTCAGTCAACGGCTGCGGAGGCTTGAGAAACCGGAGATGCGGGCCAAGAGGCGGCCTGCAAAACACATGCGAGTTATATTCCCCCTGGGATTGTTCGCTTTGATCGCACCTCCACAAAAAAAGGCGCCTTTGCTTTCATGTCACAACAATTGACAAGAGACGGGCAAAAGAAGGTGCACAAAAGGAGCGTTGTATGAGCAAAGAGAGGATGAGATTAGGAGACTTTACCAGAGAGAGAGAGATAAAGGGAAAGTGTGATTAATGGCCACTGACAGCTGATCACAGAGAATGCTCTCCATTTGCAGTCGCTGTCACAGTCAATCAGTGCGGGGCAGTCATCTCACTGCTAAGGTAAACTGGGCAGGCACAGAGATCCACAAAGGCTGCGGCCCTTCTAATAACACCCTGCCTCCCTCCTCCCCAACACCACACTGGGTCTCTGTTGCGCTCCACTTTCATCGTCAATCCATGGACACACTTGACCTGCACGCTTTGTTTCTGTTACTGAATAACTCATAACTCACTATGTCTCCAAAGCAAGAGTTTCAGGCTTACAAAAAGAAAGGATGCAGCTCTTCAGACGTTGTATCGATGCATATTGGGTTGGTAACAGCTCATTTGAATACTTTTTATAGCACAAAGTGAAGTCAAATAAAAAATAATCGTGAACCTGATTTATGCAAAAAAATATGAATTATTAATTAGTTGTAGTAGTAGTCGTCGTAATTCCGCCCTATGGGAGGCACAATCCAGTGCAAACTGTAGGCCGTTCCCAAGCCCGGATAAACGCGGAGGGTTGCGTCAAGAATGGCATGGTGGTGGGGCGGAAGATTAATAAGACTTAGGCAGAGCAGAGAACCATGTGGTGGAAGCTGAGAAACGAAGAGTGTTGTGTGGCTTTTCGAGAAGAGGTGAGACAGGCTCTCGTGGACAAGAGGAGCTTCCACAAGACTGGACCACTACAGCCAAGGTGATCAGAGAGACAGGCAGGAGAGTTGTGTGTCTTCTGGTAGGAAAGGGGAGAAGTACAGGAAATCATAAAAGGAAAGAGATTAGCTAAGAAGAAGTGGGGCACTGAGAGGACTGAGGAGAGGAGACAAGAATACACGAGATGCGACATAGGGCGAAGGTAGAGGTGGCAAAGCCCAAACAAGAGGCATATGATGACATGTAAGCAAGGTTGGACACTAAAGAAGGATAAAAAGATCTATACAGGTTGGCCAGACAGAGGGATAGAGATGGGAAGGATGAGCAGCAGGTTAGGGTGATTAAGGATAGAGATGCAAATGTGTTGACTGGTGCCAGTAGTGTGCTGGATAGATGGAAAGAATACTTTTAGAAGTTGAGGAATGAGGAAAATGAGAGAGAAAGAAGAGTAGAAGAGGCAAGTGTGGTGGACCAGGAAGTAGCAATGATTAGTAAGGGGGAAGTTAGAAAGCCACTAAAGAGGATGAAAAACAGAAAACCAGTTGGTCCTGACGACATTCCTGTGGAGGTATGGGAGCATCTAGGAGAGGTGGCTGGGGAGTTTTTGTCCAGCTTGTTCATCACCTTTGTTAACAACAAAGGTGATGTGCAGGGCTGTGGGAACTATAGAGGAATAAAGTCGATGAGCCACACAATGAAGTTATGGGAAAGAGTAGTGGAGGCTAGACTCCGGACAGATGTGAGTATTTGCAAGCAACAGTGTGGTTTCATCCCTAGAAAGTGTAATCACAGATGCATTATTTGCTTTGAGGTTGGTTGATGGAGAAGGGCAGAGAAGGTCAGAAGGAGCTACATTGTGTCTTTGTAGCTCCAGAGAAAGCCTATGACAGATTACCCAGAGAGGAACTGTGGTACTGCATGCGGATGTCTGGAGTGGCAGAGAAGTATGTTAGGAAGGCAGCAGAACAGTGGTGAGGTGTGCTGTAGGTATGACAGAGGAGTTTAAGGAGGAGGTGGGACTGCATCAGCCCTGAGCCCATTCCTGTTTGCGGTGGTGATGGATAGGCTAACAGATAAGGTTAGACTGGAATCCCCTCGGGCCATGATGTTCGCAGATGACATTGTGATCTGCAGTGAAAGGAGGGAGCAGGTGGAGGAACAGGTAGAAAGATGGAGGCATGCACTGGAAAGGAGAAGAATAAAGATTTGCTGAAGTAAGACAGAATATATGTGCATGAATGATAGGTGTGAAGAGGGAAGAGTGAGGCTACAGGGAGAAGAGATCGCGAGGGTGGAGGACTTCAAATACTTGGGGTCAACAGTCCAGAGCAATGGAGAGTGTGGTAAGGAAGTGAAGAAACGGGTCCAAGCAGGCTGGATCATTTAATGTGTACAGTGAAAAGCTGCCGATTTGCAATCATTGGCGAACTCACCTGCTCACAAAATTGTATGTCAAACCTAACTGAAGTCTTTTACTGTTCAACTCACCTATTTGCACTGATTCACATATTTTTGTGCTCTATACGTAACACCCTAAGACACCGCCCTGCTCCTTATTAAGCGCTATGTTAGCAGAAGAGCCGTAAGTGTTGGCCACCAGCTGATAGCCGGTCAGCCTGACACCTAACAGCCGCGTGAGGGAAGATTCCAGTAGAGGTCCGACTGGCATGTGAGGCTCCTCGTGGGGTTGACGACAGTGGTAAACTTCTCAAAACAATGCAGCCAAAGGTCAAGATCTCTACTGGCAGTAGTGGAACTTAAGAGCTGATCAACTGTTGAAGGATGCTCAACGTAAAGTACAGTAAGTAAGTGCCCAACTACAGATGAAAAGCTGTTTACGATAAACTGTATGTACAGTATTTAAAAAAACAAGAGCATCTATTTATTACTGGAAAGCTGAATAAAATGGCTATTAGGAAACTGGTATTTGGTATTTTTATGGACTGCAGAGCATTGGCATACAGGCCAGAAACCTTGCACATCTGGTGCATTTTTTTAAATCAAATAGATGAATGATGATGAAATAATTCATTTTCAACAATAAATGAATTTGTTAGAAAAAAAATGTTCGTGTGCGCATTAACAAATGTCATTTTCATTCAAAAATATTGGTTCTGAAAAGGAAACTTCAATGAAATTTGTTGGCCTGCACTCATTTAGGTTGAGCACTGTACATGTTTAATTCAAAAGAATGGTAAAACGTTGGGCGGCACGGTTGGCGACTGGTTAGCACAGCTACCTCATAGTTCTGAGGACCTTGGTTCAAATCCTGGCCCCCCCCCCCCTGTGTAGAGTTTGCATGTTCTCCCCGTGCCTGTGTGGATTTTCTCCGGGTACTCTGGTTTCCTCCCACATCCCAAAAACATGCATGGTAGGTTGATTGAAGGCTCTAAATTGCCCTTAGGTGTGAATGTGTGTGCGAATGGTTGTTTGTTTATACCGTATTTTCATGACCATAAGGTATTAAAAGGTGTAGTCTCAGTTACGGGGTCTATTTCTGTATTTAACACATACATAAGGCGCACCGTATTATTGGGCGCAGGCATGGTAAAACATACGCTAGCTTAAAACATACGGTAGCATGCATGCACGCTAAAACAATGTTTTTAAAAAGGCAGCGGGAGCGAAACTGAGTTCGGTTGTACTCTATTGAAGTATTTAACAATGTACTCACGTTATTTTTTGTATCAATCCTCATCCACAAATCCATCAAAGTCCTCATGTTCTGTATCCGAAATGAACAGCTGGGCAAGTTCTCCATCAAACAAGCCAGGTTCCCTCTCGCTCGTCATTGTCGGAGTCAGTCTCGTTGCCGTGCGGCTCCTCAGCAATGATGTCGGCTTTTACGAGAGTTCGAACTACAGTGCAAGCAGACACGTTGACCCAAGCATTCACACTCCACTCACAAATTGTGGCGTAACTCGCCCAGCGCTGCTTCCTAGTCTTAGCAAAGCTGTGTTCGCCAATTGTCATCCATCGCTCCCACGCCGCTCGCAACTTCACTTTGAACGCCCAGTTTACACTGATGTCCAGCGGTTGGAGTTCCTTCGTCAAGCTTCCCGGAATGATGGCAAGCTCTGAGTTATTGCCCTCAGTCGAATGGTGACTGTAGAGACGCTTCTCCCGGCTGTTTTTTGCTCATTAATCCATTGCTCGAGTTGGTCTTCCAACTCGGGCCACCTCTCATTGTTTCCGCGGAAACTCAGCTTCGTCTTCTTGACTTGGCGAAGCTCCTTTTCCTGCTTCCTCCACTTGCGAACCATGGATTCATTGATCTTGAATTCTCTCGCAGCTGCTTGATTCCCATGTTCCTCCGCGTAACTGATAGCTTGCAGTTTAAACTGTGCTTCGTAAGCGTGTCTCAATGGTTAAACTCATCGCCTGCCACCGTGGGGGACCTAGGTTCAAGACTGGACCATCCGCCAACATCTCCCCGACTCACGGCTGTGGTGTCCTTGAGCAAGACACTGATACCCCGAAATGCTCCCCGGGCGCTTCAGCTGCCCCCTGCTCCAGTGTGTTCCACTAACTTCTGTATGTGTTCACTGTGATGGGTTAAATGCAGAGAACTAATTTCGTGTGCATCCATGCATGTTCATGACAATAAAAGGTGATTCTATTCTATTCTCTTCGTAGGTGCTATTTTCGAGGGTCCTTAGCCAAACCAATGTTGTTTTGCACAATGCACATACCGGCGCAATATGCCTACTGGGGGCGTGCCTTTAGCGTCCTCCTTCACGCGCACCCTTCCCCCTTTAACGGCCGCATGCTGTCCTCAGCCACGTCGGCAGGAAATGCTCCCAGTCAGTCAAGCGGAGCGCTCATCACACAACAACATTTATAGATTTTGGAACTCGCTGCACACATAAGGCGCCCCGTCCATTTCGGACGCCGCTCGCCCGAAGATAGCTGGGATAGGCTCCAGCATGCCCGCGACCCTTGTGAGGCTAAAGCGGTACAGAAAATGGATGGATGGACGGTAAAACATTCGCTTGCAGAGTGCAAAGTGCTTGTGAAAGGTCAAAGGCTTTCACTGTCTTTGTTTAAGCTTATAAGTGCAGGATCTCCCCCTGCCCCCTGTGCCCAACACGCTGGAAAAAATGCATTGTGAAATGCAGAAGCTGCTCCCAACGGATCCAGTTACAGTAATTGATGAGTTTCTAAGATGTTTGTTAACCTCGGCCAGCCTTCATACTTTCAGAAGAAACGAAAAGAAATGTTCTGCTTCACACACACACAGTCACATACACACACACACTTTTATATTTTGTGCGAGGTGCAGAGCTAGCGTATTTTTCCGACAGCTCAGTTTGGACGAACGCGGGCTGATCTCTGCTTGGGCTTGACTGTGACACTCAAATGAAGTGATGAATGGTATGATTTGCTAATGCTAATGCTGCGATGGAAAAAAGACTCGTGATCAGACAAACAGATGTGCGGCGCATCGGTGAAAACTGCTTAATATCACCGGTGCTGCAATAACCTCAACACTTCGCCGGGCTGCCGGCTCATGATGGAAAGACCGGCTCAGGTCCTGAAAGATGACGGGACACACGTGAGCGCAGAAACCCACAAGTGCAGCGCATTGGCCACAATAAACCCAGAGCTGGATTTTTGATTCTCTCGGTGCAAGTGAACAAGCTTTTGGCAAACGGAGAGTAAGTGGAACTGGGGAGAATTGTCCAACAGATGGGAATGTCCTCTCTGTTTCAAGATGCCATCATTGTTCAGCCTCTTATTCATCCTTCAGCGATGACATCACCTCTGCTAAGTCATTCTAATCTATCTAACTGCCTTTGCACAGCACGGGGAGAGCAACACCTAGGTACAAATATCCCGTGGTGCTTATCAGTCCTCCGTGTCCTGGCTCTGGTCATTCCTACTGGCACCAGAACTTTCAATGCACGTGGTGAACTGCAGCATAAGACCCACCTGTCTTAGCACAGAAGGCTTCGTAGACCAAATGCTGCCCGCTGGTCACGCTTCCATAGGCTGACCTCTGAGTGGACGGCTGCCTATATAGAGGGCAGACAGAAAATAAACTGGATTTGACTGAGGAGCCTAATACTTTGTCCATGTTACTTTATGAACACGTGTGACGCTGTAAGTGATGTCTGCTGAGTCAGTCAGCAAATGTAAAGCAGTTGTTTTGTTTGTACAGTCAGACATATAAATTCCATTCCTGATGATGACGGCACCTACGTGTATGTAGTGATGTGTTTATGGTTTGTCACTCAATGGCCACAGCACAGCATTATGACCGCACAATTCAAGAGCTAGATCCAATATACTGAATTTACAAAGATGACACTCAGTTTTGATGGATGCTGTCAGTGGGGTATTCATTTAGCAATGTTTTTTTTTAATATGATTGGAGTTTGCAGTGGGTAACTCGCCAACAGGATAAGCAGAATAGAAAATGGATAGGTGAGTGGATACTTTGCAGTGTTGTCATCATAATGAGAGATGTCTAATATTTTAGTTACTGCCAGTAATAGAGTGGAAGATAAACTATAAGGGACAGCTGACTTTTAACAAGAAGTAGTTTGTGCCATCTTTTTTTTTTTTTACTTAAATAGTAAATGCCATAAAAGTTGTTTTTCTCAGGATTGAATAGGATAGAAGTGTATTTTCCAATATCACACCAATAACCTTGCTTAGTCATATGATCAGGCACAATGTGTCTGATCAGAAATAGCTTGGGTAATGATTTTAACATTCTGATCATCTTGACATGCAAATGTAGTGGGCAAGGTAAGTGGAAGTGGAATAAAATTGCAAACTAGGACTTTTAAATTAAATACTTACGTTTGTAAGTATCTATCAAAGCTAAATGGGGTTAACTTTGTATTAATGGCCGAAGCTGTGGCATAAGGCTGTATAAGCGGACAAATACACACAGACGTCTGTCTTAAGAGTGTGAATAGTGAATATGTGAGCTTTTACATGGTACATTTATATCAAAGTGTTTCATAAAGATGCCTGCAGACTGCAGACATGACACAAAACAAAGGCTTTTTTCACAAAATCAAATAGCAAATGCAGTCAATCATTGGAAAAGCCAGCGAGGCGTGGAGCAGGAGCAGTATACATTCAGTCTGTTAAGTATTTTTTTTGTTTGAGGTATGGGTGGGGGATAATAAATAAAGCTTAGCTGGTATTAACCTCTCGCCCCACAGCAGCCGCCTGCCAGAAGAGCATTAACCAGGTAATGAGGGTACACACTGCCTCCTTGTAAGGGGCTGCACAGTTGTTCTTTCATGCCATTACACAACCACAAATAGAATTGGCCCACTTTAAGCGTGGCATACTTTGACAGGAAGCAACTCCTTTCATATGGGGAGGGGAGAAGAAAACCTGACCTCTGGGCTTTTCACATCACTTTCTTTGTCAACAGTCTCTCATTCGGTCATTTTGAGAGCCGGGCGGCTATAAACACTGCAGCATGTGGCTTCAACTTGGAGAGTGTGACCATGTGTACACCTTGTTGTGCACACAGGTAGCTTGCCTGTCGTGATGTTATTCAAACTGACCAAAGGGGATCGAGTTTAACCATAAACACGCTTTTGGCAGCACCAGCATGTGTATAGTATCCTGTGCAAATAACTACCCTTGTGGCTGATTAATAGTGAGTGAAAGCGGCAGCAAGGCTGACATTAATGGCACTCCTGTAATTGTCACCCTATTAGTAATGCCGCGCGACAGCCAGCGGTTTCCGTAGTTACAACTGCGAACCGCCAAGGCGTGCAAACAAAATACCAAACAGGTCCATTTATTTGTGTTACAAATTGCTACTTTCAAAGCCTTCACTTTAGTCATCTCGCCGTGAGACCTGGCAGCGCCTCGGGTTGGCAGCTGCGGTATGTCGATAGGCCAGAGAAGCCCAGCTCCACCCCAAGTCTTACCAACTTGAGGCACGTCTGCCACACACGCGTGTGCCACATGTTGGCGGAGGCAGAAAGTCGGCAGCACAAAAAAAGAGCCTGACTCCTTGCCGCTTCTTCATTTCAGTGTCAATGCTCAGCTGGATCTTTGGAGGAGACGGGTTTTTGATGGTTAATTGTCGCTACAAGCGAGGGCATTAGTGATGTAGTGGTAAACGTTGCTGCCTTGGGTTTGGTTCCTGGTCTGTGTCCTTACACCCAGTCACTGGATAGCCACAGTGCCGGTCTCAAGCCTGGGTAAATGGGTGAATTGCATTAAAAAGGGCATCCGGCATAAAAAAAATGAGCCTTACAAATCATGGGAATGATTTGTAAACATGACACACTGGAACGACCCTTGAGAACTCCAAGAGGAAAATGAGTTGTGACATCTTGACGCAGTGGAATAATGGTGGATTTTTCTGCAACCAGTAGAGACGGCAATTCATTCAAGCCTATCTAGTTCCCTCTCTAAATGGGCTATGTTAAATGAGTAAGTAAAGTAAGTAAGTCCCTTTGAACAAAAACATATAGCAGTACACCTACAACACATACGAGTGGATTTTCTCAGCTGTTTGACAGGTTGTGTTCACGTTTCTCAACAAGAATCAATAGGCTTTCGGTTTCTTTCACCATTCATCCATTTTCTATCGATTTATCCTGTACGTGTCAAACATTTTTAAACTTGTCATTATGGTTAGCCTTTTTTAGGACTTGCCGTACATTTCTTTTCTTTATTGCCACATATGACCACACATCTGTGAAAACAAGCCTACAACTGAAACATTCCTCTGATAAACATGAAACGAGCCAGCGTCACACTGATCAGTGGCACGTTTGTATGGTACAGTGTGCCGTTCAACAGCCGGTGAGAAGAAGGTGGATAACCTTGAACTTTATGAATAAACACAAGCACAGTGATTCAATTGTAAGTCAGACAGGCTTAGGCATACACTGGGATGAATATCAGATAACAGAAGGATAGGCTTGCCCCTAAAATGAGCACTAGAAGGGAAGCAACTTATTATCCCACCATTCTCTGCAAACAATCATCTCCATTCCATTGGACAGAGTTGAATTTTCTGTCACTCGTTTCCATTCTCTTTCTTCTTTCATTTCATTGTTTCCATCACTGCTTTTTGGGTCCTGAAGCTTCCGTTTTTCCCACACTCTGCCCTGTCACACTGGTCGACCACAAAAATGCAGGACGGAGGAGAGTGTTGGGGAAGGGGGAGAGAGGGGGGGGGGGGGGGGGGGGGGGGGGTTGGCTTTGGGGAGAGGAAGGTTCTCTGGAATTCCACAAGCAGTGGGTAAACACAGCAACTGCCAGGAAGAGACACACACACACACACACACACACAGGAGCAAACACGGCACCTAGCCGGCTGCACTAACCTTCACTACAACCCCTGAGCTGCACCCCTGCCCGTTTAACTCTTAGCTGGCCAGCCCGCAAACAGGTTTGCGCAGCCCGAGTAAGGTGTATGAATGAAACACATCAGCAAAGAGAGCGCTTCCGGGCCCGTATCCACGATATTAACACTCCCCTTTCAGGCTTTCAGCAGCCCTTCTAACATCCACATCGTTTGTAAACATGGAGAAATATATTGTAGTCCGCAGTGGGCACTGCTGAAACCCTTCCAGGACCGACTTTGTGAGTGTGATTAAGCCCTCGCACCTGCAACAAGCATTCAAATAATAGTAGTCTCTGATCACAGAGGTTTGTCTTTGTTGTGTAATTTGGCCAGATTCGGTAGTAATAAAGTCATAAAGTGAGTGGGCGAACTAGCTGGATGTTAAGCACTGTTTCATTCTTTTCCTTGAATTTTCCCTTCTGTACTCTTCAGCTTATCTCCAAACTAAACAGGATTTAAATGGCGCTCAGAGCCCGGGCCCTTCCACTGAACCACGTTGTGTTTACGGTTCAGGCAGGGATCGGGCCTGTGTGGAGGGGTTGTGTACTGAAGAGGCAGATCCACCCTGCAGCCAAAGGACGTGGACTACAGCACACATGTTGGAACTCTCATTAGAATTAGCCTTGTCCTTTTGAACTCCACAAGGCCATACATTCTCACGCCACGACGACATTAAGAATCAGTAGTGAATGCGGTTAAAGGGCAGCTCTTACTTGACGAAGCGCGTTGTTGCTGGTTTCCTGATCGGGCCCTCTCGGGCCTCGCTGGGTGGCTTTGGGGAGAGAACGGGACTATCACGGGTCCGGATGTGACTGCGATGGGGTGGTCCAGGAAGGCTGGAAGATTTTGTGGGAACCTCAGCAGCATGGGGAGTGCTTGTTTCATCTGAATGTTGATCCTATGGGAGAAGAAGTTTAAATTCGACACGTGCCCTCCATTTTGTACACCACGTGCAGGAAGAGAGTATCCGAGCGAACCTTTACACTAAAACTCTTCATTTAAATTCATGACCCGAGCTTTTCTATGCGTCACATTTTCTCAGGCATCGTTTTCTTTCGGTCTGTACGTACACAAAGCTGGAGACCCTGGGCAATAGTTGAAAGCTAAATTCAATTTTACTCACAGCTATTTCCAAGAAAGTGTCTTTCATTTCCTGTGTATGCAGTGTCAAATAGGAAGAAATACAAAGTAATGTAACGGTAGCCACTACAACTACTGCTATCTGCAGGGAACATTGACACGAAATGTTCTGCGAGTCAACCAAGGAGGAACTCCAGGGTGGAGTAATCTTTTTGTTTGGTAAGCTCATTATAATGAATGATGCCACTGATGTTACGGCTGAAAATGTCATGCCATACTGAGTGAGAACAAGATTGTCTTTTTTTTTATTGCAATTGGCCCCACTAAAAAGCAAATTCTTCACATTATTTGTTTGCTTTAAAGGAGTACTTCAAAGACTTAGGTGGAAGAGGATAAAAGTGATTCCTGACATAATATTTTAGGGATGTACTTCATTCAATCCATCTTTACAGTGCTAGGGTAAGTGTTGCAAAAATGTCATGTCTACCGACCGGTATGCTGTTTTCTTTACACGCTGATGGTCATCCAGCTGCACAGTACAGTCGTTCAAAGGACCGCAATTGGAATTGAGAATATCTGATGTAATTTCAGAGCTGATAAATGAGAATGTGAGTTTCCAGGTCGTATGGCCTATGGCTGCATTTCAGCTTGAGCAAGGCCAGGAAGGGCACCTTTGTTTGGCTGCCAGGTGGCCTCGGGCCAAGCCCGTGGAGGAGCCGCACAGTCTGCACCCAATAAGTCAAACGTGGACTAGAGAGTCAGAACAGCCCCCCTGACTATTTCCCCCTCCCAGAAACCCAACAAATATCGACACTCAGTCTTCCAATCGGAGAGCCAGGAAGGTGTGCGGGAGTAGCTGCAGGTGCAGGCCAAATGTGAAAAAACTCACAAGAGTAAAAATATAATGAAGTCATGTAGTCGATGGGATTGTCTTGCACAATATTCCTGGACAGCCTAAAAAAGAAGAATAGATTTAACAGGCAGTGAAGTATTTGTCAGGAGAGACTGTCAAAGACGAAGACACAGGTGGGTGGAAGGAACAGGAAATGACAGCCAAGGTTTGGGGGAGGGTTATCAAATCTGTTGACCAAATTCTTGAAACCAGATTCACCCTTTCTATGACCGCAGCTTTTGAGGGGTGAGCGACTAGATGGCTCCAGCTCTTTCTTCATAGAGCTATTGTCGGGGTTCCGTGGTCTATTCCTGAGGCTGACGGGGCGTTCATTACAGAAAAACGTAATCCACTGAGTTTCAACTCAGGGCAAAAAGAGAACGACGAAGGAACAGAGGAGAATGCTTACATTAAAGTGCCCTTCATGGAGCTGCTGGAGCCAGCCAAGACAAATGTCACCTAAGTTGCATGAATTACGGCCCAGCTATGAAGATGAAAAAACAATGAGGTGGGAGTAATGGCATTACTGAGAACAGCTTGGAAAAAAGTGCTTGCTTCCAGTCATTCCACACTGTAAGCTGTCCCATGGCACCCTCCTGTCTCCACTTTTCTCCATCCTTGTGTTGACTCCACAAAATCCCCTGGAAAATGAATAAATACGCTCCTCCTTGGGATCATCTTTCAGAGCCACTGTGCAGAAACATGGCGGCGAGGACTGTGTTTTTCCCCAATGAGTCAAATGTCTCTGATATTCAGAGAGCAGCCGTTACCTGAAAGTCAGGCAAGAGAATTGCATTCTTTAAATGGTGACACCACAGTTGCCGTGTACTAACACCTCATGCGCTCATGCGTAGCATTCCGTGATGACTTCAAATACAAGCCTGCCTGTGTTACACATCCAAACAAGCTAGTTTTGAGTGAGGAGTCATGTTTGGCTCTCCAGGAATGAGCTTCTATGAGGCAGGATGTTCCCACTGAAAGACCAAGTGGTTTGGAGGGAGATTCGATGAATAGCTTTGGAAATGCTAACATGAAAGCGTTCCCTTCATGTGGGCGCTTTTTGGACAGCACAGTGCTTAGGTAAGGTAATGTTTTGGGGTTTTTTTCTTTAAACACGAGGGAGTCATAACTCAGCAGTTCCCTGACAAGTCACTGGGATTTCATCCGTGCTGAGCTTTCACATTTTTGTTCTTCAAAGTCAATGAAATCCTTTCCTCAACAAATGTAAGATTTCACCATTAACCCGGAGCATCAATAACTGACAGTTAAAATACTGAAAAAGGAAAAACATCTCAACATCTCAAATATTGTACACCAAAGGCCCTGTGTTCAACAGCACCCCCTCTAGTGGCCTGTTGAAGCTGTCTATGGTCCCTTTTCACTGTATGGTATTTCGTGTGGACAGTAATTCCCTGCATATTTGCGGTTCACTATTCGCAAATTCACCTATTTGGCTTTTTTTTTTCTTCTTAACCTTAAAACCTATCCCCACCTATCTACTGAAAAGGTCATCTGTTATTTCTGAAACACCCTAAGATGCCGCCAAATCCCTGTCGAACCGGGAAAGCTGTACAGTAAGTACAGTACAATGAAGTGATACAACAAAGACAAGCTTTGTATGTCGAGGAGAAGCTAAGTTTAGCCTGGGTTGTATCGGACGTTATGGAGTCCTTTTTTCAAAATCAAATGATCTGTAAACCAATGAAATCTAAGATTAGTTTGAAATTACAATCAAACTGTTTTGGGATCATAGTTTGTAGTATAATTATGGTTGAAACTTTGAATACAGGCAATTATAACACATGCATGAATCACGCACGGTTTTTCACTAGTCACGGTAGGGCTCGATTCCTATCCGGCGTGAACGGCAGGGGGTTACCGTAATGAAGAGTGAGTAACCAAGGGCCTTTATGTACCTGGTGTCCACAACGGTTCTGGTCTAAGAAGCGCCGTGGGGGAATTCTTTGCGGTTGCGTTTGCTGCGTAGCGAACTGATGCTGATGGTTTCCTCGCACAGGATGGCAGACGCGCTCAGGATTGGCCCCCATCACGGAGCTGAAGTCGCTGCGATTCTGCCTGTCACTTGCAGCCTCTCCATTTGTCATCCACCCGTGACTTAAGAGAGCAAAGATGTCAGACAGAAGGGAAGTAATTAGTCGACAATTAAGAATTGTGGGGCTCCTTTTTCTTAATTTATGAATGCTGTATGAAAATAGTATGGCCTCCCAGTAACCATGACTTCCACGTCCAAACTACAATACAATATACATTTTAAAATTTGTCGTGTGTTGTTTTCATTGTGGATACTCATGGATCAGTAACTACAGTAAAATATTTTAGCAGAGATGGTCCAACCTTTTTTACAATCTAGTGCTGCAATCGTCATATTGTAAGAAATAGTTCATTTCAGACCTTATTTCTGCCTGAATATTGCACACAACTTCCGAATAAATTATCTTAAAATTGCGTTTGCATTAGAAATTGCACTTGCATCCAAATATAAGGCAGAGGTAAGGCACGACATGATTTTCTCGCCTCGGTTTAAAAATGTTAAACTACAATTATACGTCTATAGCATCTGAAATCAGTCTGTCAGGGGACATTGGGCTTAAGTGTGCAAATCAGAGTCAAAGTGGAGGGCAACGCTTGTGGCAGCCGTTGAGCAAACCAAAACCTTTGCTTCAGTACTCCCAGAACTTCACGTTCCATTCACATCACAAAGCCACAACCTGGAAAGAAAACCATTTGACGAGCGCCACGAGTTTGTAACTGGATTATCTGTTATTAGAACTAAGCCATTCGGGGGTTTTTTTCTATTTTTTTTTTTCTACCGCTGTTGCAGAATAGAGGAGACCGGCCTCATCCTCAGACATACTTCAATTGAATCAATTGCTCCCTTATGACCCAAAGATTCCAGGAGCAATGGAACTAATTTAAGGAAATTTCTGCATTTCTGTTTTACCTCATCTAAGGAACCCACTAGACCAGGATATGTAGATGTATGATGACATAAACACAAAAAAGAAAGACATGGCATTTAACACTACATCACTGTCTTTTCGGCCTCTATATTTACTGTTAATGTCCAATGTTTTATGAACTGAACAGAATGTAGAAATGGGATAAAGTGATCCATTAATGGTCAGGTAAATGAAAAAAAACATGAAATGTGATATTTTAAAATACACACAGACAAATGTCGCAGAATACATCTCTTAATGAATGAAACATATTGTAATTATTCGTTTATACATTTTGGACAATTGTATTCTTCCAACTTTGAGAAAACCATTTCGAAAGGCTCTCTTTCTGGTGCTTTCTGTTCCTAAAGGTAAAATGGTTAGGCACACTACTATTGTCTATATAGTGAGGCTGTCTTTGACCAATCAGCCGTGGTCAGCCGCCCTGTAGCTCCACTCCAACTACAGAAAAAGCAATTGAAAAATGACACGACTGCTCTCCAGTACCGCAGTGGGGAAATTCACAATAATGGAGCAACATCAGGAGCTACTGGATGTTTGTTGTCTTCCTAAAGGACACCTAATTTTAAACCATCTCGGGGCAAGCGTTAAAGTCAAATGAGCTCATTTCTTCTTCAGTCTTAACCACCTCAGCCAAGCCATTGAAAGACTTTTAGTTCCACAGGGCTTTGAACCAAAAGACATTCAGCGTGTAAAGCAGACGAGCACTAAACTGATGTAGGACCTGAATCGACTGCCCTGGTGGTGTGCCTGCATTGGGATTTAGTTTGTACATGACAATTAACGCTTTTGAAAACCCTAATCCATCAAAGACAAACAGCCTGTGTAGGGTGTGCTGTACTACTTTGGGCTAGCCCCTGCTAAAAAAATAATGCCCTAAATAGCACTATCGGGAGCAGTGAGGAGAGATCGGACAGAAATAGAGAGGGAAACTAGCCCAGTTGAGGAAATTAGATCCCAAAGGGGTCTTATTGAGAGGGAAAAAGTTCTTGAGAATTCCCCCAATTCCTTTCTCCACTGGCCTACTAACTTAACATCACAATAGCTATAGTAGTCTCTAGAAAACAAATTAAAGTCCAGTCGTTCAATTCATTTCGAATAAGAATGTTTGATCGTTATCTTGTGTTGCGCAAGTGAAACATACTCCTTCCCTTGTGCGGCCAAAAGAAAAGAAAAAACAACCCGCCCGTGCAATTCTCAGATCACATAATAGGACCTATTTTACAACAACAAGCAGTGTGAAGGTCAATTCCTTTTTTTCACTCCTGGAAACAAAAGCCTGTCTGTGAACATTTTAGGTCAGAGGCCAGCAGACAAAACAAGAACCCGTTCTTTGTTTACAGCAGTCATTTCACTGAATGCGTTAGATTGGACCACAGGGAGCTACGAGTGCCACTATTTTACTCGTATATGGGTTGACAATTTGTCACGTCGACTTCTCAGTTTAGCTTTATTGTTGAGATGCAGGGGTAAAAAAATAAATAAAATAAGGGGACGGAAAAAACAAAGGAGTGAAAAGAACAGCTCTTGCAAAATACCCAAGACTTCCTGTCTGACTCCCTGCCGTGCTCACCATGCTTTAGTCCACTGGTATGACTTCTGGTCAAACAATACAGCAGTAAGTTGAGCACATGTGCGGCATCAATCTAACTCAGTGTGAATGTGGGAAAATGGAGAGTGTGGGATGACGACGTTCCGCAGCATCTCAAAGTTCCGCCTGGCCAGCCCCCTCACTCGTGGTGATTATTTGAGAAAGTGCATCTTTTACTCATTTAAAAGACAAACTATTATTGACAACAATAGCCCTGCATGCGTGTAGTAACACGGCATGCTGAATAGCATAAAACCACCCGCCCTCCTATTACAACATCTGGCTCCAATCAGTCGCGAATAAAAACATCTTTTAAATTCAAAGGCGGAGAGACATCAAGCCAATTTTGTGGAACTTTTGGTGAAAATGTTGAACTTCTTTGATGGCAGACAGTCTTTTTATTAGTCAGGTTTGGCAGTTCAGCAAACTGGCTGATATAAAATTCTCTGGACTGTCCCGACAATATTCAACCAAGTCAAACAACAGTGTGACAAAGCACAAGGGCGAAGTCAAAATACCACATGCACGCAGAGACAATAGTTGAGATGTCTGTTTCTGTGGCGAGGGTGCTAACACAACCAGAGACCCTCAAATGTGTTAACATTACACAAGGGGACAACCAGCTACAAACCATTGTTGATTTAATAGAACCATAAGCTTACTGGCCAACTATAATTGTTACATGCAAAAAACATGAATATTTTCAAGCTTTTCAAGGACATTTATGGTACCATAGCTTGGTGCGCTTGTCTCAGTGTTGTAAAAGATGCACTGGAGACCATTTCAAAAAGCTCCGAAGAGAGGTCGACATGCACGTGCCGGGTGAAACATTTGACGGAAGTCATCCTAAAGTTTACAGTGCTTGTAACGGTACAAGCGCTGTTGTTTCCCAGCCAGCTGTTGCTCGGTCCTAAAGAAGCAGCCGCTGTTGAAAATGCTGATGCAGCATACCTGCTGGATCCTGGCAGCGGCACTTCAAAGACCCACAACTGCTCTTTGGACAAGATCATAATTCACCCCTGTGGTTGCCTTAAGAGCCAGTGAGCTTAACTTTTTCAGTATGTTTGGCACAAACCCTTGGACCAAGCGTAGGGGGAGGGTCTCGGGAAATTCTCAGTGGTGATGAGACAAAATCATCCCAATATCTGTACTAATAGCTTATTACAGCTTATTCGGAGCAGGAGGAGGCCAATGAGAAACCAAAGGGTCGAAAACAAGGGAGCTTTGTGTGGCAGCTCAGTGTAGACAGGCAACATGAGCTTTTTGCGTCACCTGGAGACATTCACTGTGAGCTCTTACAAAAACACTCTCTTTATGTAAATGCCTAACTGTGGCATTAATTAATAATGTTTAAAAAAAAAAAAAAAAGATTGAAACACTGTATTAAGTCGAGAAATTTACTGCAAAACTTTCACTGGCCAGGTGTCCCAATATTTTCTCTTTAGTGATGCTGGAGTTCCCAACTTGGATTAAAAGGTTAAAATATGCAATTACAGCCAGCAGTGGGGGGAAACGGCAATGGGGTCGGTATATTCCCTGAGGATAGTTTGAACGGTCTAAGAGGAAGGTAGGAGTCCAAACGACAATCTCCTGATTCCCTGGCAGCCACTTGAGCCCCTGAGCCATGTCATTAGAGCAGGTTGGTTCCAATGGGCACGTAAAGCAGATGTGATTACCACCAAACACTAGAGAACCTCCCCAAAAGCCACTCGGTTCTCTGGATAAGTTGTGGTATTGCAGTGCTGTTTGGGATTTGTCCTTTTGATGGCCACTTCGATCAAATGAAAAAGCTCTCATTCACTAATGTGACTGCTATGATATTGGCTCAACGTTATATGACAATGTGATCATATTTTTGACATACAATTTAAAACAAGTGAAACATTGTTCGAGTAATTACAGTTTGTAGGTAGCACCATTTATTCATGCAAACTACCTAAATCTACCTACCTACAAAATGAAAATATTGACTTGTGAAAAATTGATGAAATGAATGAAATATTGACTTTGTTTTTTCTTGTCAGCTGGTTCAACAAAATTGGACAACAACGTGGTATTTTGAATACCTTTGAAAAGCAGATTTAAGGATGAAGTGTCATTTATATGCTTTTTTTTTTTTTTTGTGCCTAGATCCACAGACATCCGAATAAAAACGTAACAGTTCGCTATCCGCCATAGTAACAACAACAAAAGGAAGAAACTCTCATTCATGATTTGTGTGAATAAAGCATTTTAAAAGGGAAAAGCCAAACATTCTTGGAATTCCCTCACGGGTCCAAAACTAAGGAAGTGCTGGACAGGAAAAACAGTCTGGATCGAGCAACATGATGAGGTCGAATCTCAGTGATGAATGGTCATCTACTTTTCAGGATAAAGTCAATGAGATTGTGAGCATTTTGAAATGATGTGCTCGTCATTCAGTGAAACGTGATGCCCTTCTGTCTGTCACTATTTCAGAAAGTAGAGGAAGGCAGTCTGCCGAGTTCCCCCACCTTACACAATCCTCGAGCAGCATTAAATCGAGACAAAAACACATAAGGCTTAAGTGTCAACTGAAACTAGTCTGCCCAGAGGGCGGTGTCCACTCCACCATCATTACCGTGGCACTTTTCAATCTACAGGTCCGTGTGAAACCACTGAGAGGGACTTTAGATGCTATTGAGTGTGACCAAATACACTCATGGGCTCAAAAACCCTCCAAGTGTCTAAAGTAAATCACATAAAAAGGTCCTCAGGACAGGAATTTGGAGAAAGGGAACAATACTCAATCCCGGAGCTGGTCCTATCAATCATTTATCTTGCCGGAGCTGTATAGTAAGAAAACACAAGACCTTTAAAAGTTAAACACTCAAATGCAACACTGTAAAAGCTTTTGGCCTTGGATACAGTTTTTTTTTTTTGGGGGGGGGGGGGGACAAGAACAAGCAAGAACGTTGAAACACAAAGCAATCTAAAGATACATTCACTGTTTAGCTTTGCAACTAATACTAATGTGATATGCATCATCTGTAGCTGTACTAATAGGTTGCATTTGTGCTGCACTAAACCGCAAATTAGGCCAAGCATACGCTATGAAATAAAATAGTGTACTCATTTTTGCAGTTTACCGTCGTCTTGTAGCGAGATTTAATTGAAGACTGGGAGAAAATGGATATAGGCTATACTTAGTTAAGAGGCTTTTAGAGCATAACAGCTATTTTTGGGGTCATCGATAAAACACCTCCAGGCTTTAGGGGACAGCAGAAAAACATAATTGCATTTACAACATTGCTTGCATGTTGACAGATTCTACTATGATGGAAAGATAAAAGGCCACCAAAAGCCTTGAACTGGATGAGTGATTTGTCAACTGGAAAAAAAACAAAAAACATTTTGACTGAGAACAAATTCTTTTTCATGTGGGATCCTATATTGAATTATCTGAAATCCCTCAAGAAAGTGCCTGGTATGACATAATTATCTTTGTGAATGTTCTCTTTGTTTTTTTTAGGATCATGAACAAGAAGAAAGCTGCTCATGTTTAAAAAATGATGTTTCTGGACTACGTATTTTATGAACCCTGTTAGATTTCCATGTGCGATTTCTGTATTTATTTATTCTTAATTTCTACTTTTAATATTTTGTCTTAAGGTCATTTTATGTATTGTTTTTGGGAAAAGTGTCTTAGTCCAAGCATTGTGCTGTACATTGAGGATAATATGGTTCCATCCATTTTCTGTCGCGCTTCTCCTCACGCGGGTCGCGGGCGTGCTGGAGCCTATCCCAGCTGTCATCGGGCAGGAGGCGGTGTACACCCTGAACTGGTTGCCAGCCAATCGCAGGGCACATACAAACAAACAACCATTTGCGCTCACATTCACACCTACGGGCAATTTAAGAGTTGTCAATGAACCTAGCATGCATGTTTTTAGGATGTGGGAGGAAACCGGAGTGCCCGGAGAAAACCCACGCAGGCACGGGGAGAACATGCAAACTCCACACAGGAGTAATAATTTCTTTTGACTTACTGTATCCTGTTTCTAAGAGGATCAGTTGCAGAGTGGTCCGGCCCATTGAGTCCTTGGCTATGGGCAAATGGGTGCATTTTTTGCTTCTCTCCACTCAACATCCGGCTAGCCAAGTTGAGCCTGGTCAACTGTGGATGACAGAGAAAAGTTGAAAACATCCAACATTTTAAAATTGTGTCATTTGTATCATATATAGAAGAACTGGGAACTACTATCCTTCCCCGTGCTTCTAGTGTTCTCTGTGGTCAAAACACTATTAATACAGTGGGCACGGAAAGATTTCAGACCCCCTTAAATTTTTCACTCGTTGTTATATTGCAGCCATTTGTTAAAATCATTTAAGTTCATTTTTCCCTCATTAATGTACACACAGCACCCCATGTTGACAGAAAAAAACTTAATTGTTGACATTTTTGCTGATTTATTAACAAAGAAAAACTGAAATATCACACAGCCATAAGTATTCAGACCCTTCGCTGTGACACTCATATATTGAACTCGGGTGCTGTCCATTTGTTTTGATCATCCTTCAAATGGTTCTACACCTTCATTGGAGTCCAGCTGTGTTTGATTATACTGATTGGACTTGATTAGGAAAGCCACACACCTGTCTATGTAAGACCTTACAGCTCGCAGTGCAGCATGTCAGAGCAAATGAGAATCATGAGGTCAAAGGAACTGCCTGGAGAACTCAGAGACAGAAATGTGGCAAGCACAGATCTGGCCAAGGTTACAAAGAAATTTCTGCTGGACTTAAGGTTCCTAAGAGCACGGTGGCCTCCATAATCCTGAAATGGAAGACGTTTGGGACGATCAGAACTCTTCCTAGAGCTGGCCGTCCGGCCAAACTGAGCAATTGGGGGAGAAGAGCCTTGGTGAGAGAGGTCAAGAAGAACCCAAAGATCACTGTGGCTGAGCTCCAGAGATGCAGTCGGGAGATGGGAGGAAGTTCTAGAAAGTCAACTATCACTGCAGCCCTCCACCAGTCGGGGCTTTATGGCAGAGTGGCCCGACGGAAGCCTCTCCTCAGTGCAAGACATACGAAAACCCGCATGGAGTTTGCAAAAAAAACCACCTGAAGGACTCCAAGATGGTGAGAAATAAGATTCTCTGGTCTGATGAGCCCAAGATACAAATTGTTGGCCTTAATTCTAAGTGGCATGTGTGGAGAAAACCAGGCACTGCTCATCACCTGTCCAATACAGTCCCAACAGTGAAGCATGAAGAAGAAAAGATGAACGCGGCCAAGTACAGGGTTATCCTGGACAAAAACCTTCTCCAGAGTGCTCAGAACCTCAGACTGGGCCGAAGGTGCACCTTAAAAAAAGAATGACCCTAAGCACACAGCTAAAATACTGAAGGAGTGACTTCAGAACAACTCCGTGACTGTTTTTGAATGGCCCAGCCAGAGCCCCGAATTAAACCCAATTGAGCATCTCTGGAAAGACCTGAAAACCAAACCAACTTGACAGAACCGAAGAGGATCTGCAAGGAGGAATGGCAGATGATCCCCAAATCCAGGTGTGAAAAATTTGGCTGTGTTAGCTCAAAAGGGTGCTTCTACTAAATACTGAGCAGAGGGTCTGAATACTTATGGATGTGTGATATTTCAGTTTTTCTTTTTTAATAAATCAGCAAAAATTGCAACAATTCCATCTTTTTCTGTCAATATGGGGTGCTGTGTGTACATTGTGGGAAAAAAATGAAATGAAATTATTTTAGCAAATGGCTGCAATGTAAAAAAAAAAAAGGGGTCTGAATACTTTCCGTAGCCACTGTACTTGTAAGCACTCCCAGTATCGACCAATGCAGTCTTGCATTGATATGAACGTAATGTCAAATTTACAAACAGCACGTGGCCAACGTACTCTCTGCTCAGCACTAAATCCAGGTGGAGCACTCCCACCCCCTCTAGAAAGGAAACAGTTATTATGACCTGCTAGTCCAAATCTGTTTACAACCCCATCGGTCCCTCAGTGCTGCTTTCTCCCTGGAAAAACTAAAACAGGACCACGCGCTACTGTGTTATTTGCTTGAAACATCTCACAGGATGTAGAAACCGTGTTAGCTTTCCCACTACAATGAGCAGCGTGTCACACCACTGTGAAGGTCTTTCACATTTAAGTGGCCTGGGCTTATTATTGGTGGTCCGGCGGGGTTCCTCTGCCACTACGGCCTCTCCGCACTCACGTGATAGATTGTAATGTTCATTACGTGAGTAATTTAGCGACATCTTAGAGAAAGGACACACACAATACACGGTTTGTCTCCCATGTTAAATCCTACGCTTCATTTCAGGCCTGATTCTGCAAGGTCTGGCCATCGAACAAAAACAATATTTGAAAGCAAAGCAAAGCAAATTTGTTTATATATCGCATTTCCGACACAGGGTAACTCAATGTACTTTACATGATTTAAAGCATTTAAAAAAAACAAAGGAAAAAAACAGCTTCTAAACATTTAAAACAAAGAGAAAATCAAATCAAATAAAACAGTACGCTATTAAAACAGCGTACAGTCCAAGAAAAATCATTTGAAAGTGGAAATGCTCTAAAAAGCATGAGAAAAAAAGAAGAGTTTTTAAGCTGGACTTAAAAACCTTCACACTTGGGGCTTGGACAGCCCATTAAGACAGCTTTACAAGAATCTCATCATTATAGGCATGCGTTACTGAGCACGAGTGTATTTATTCTTTTGTTAATTGGATAGCAGGTGCAGCCAGATTTTTTTTCCCAAATTTCTGTCTATTGTCTAGATAAGAGCGAGCAATCACTGAGACCGTAGAGGTTATGCAGTCCAAGAGGAAGTTGTTCATGTTTACAAAGTTCTCCTCTTGCTTCTAAATCAGCTCGTGATTTAATGACTTAGAATCTTGGCCTTTAAAAAGTCTGTCTGCAGCGCACAGGTCTGATTTGCTCTGCAAAACAAATTGCTGCCATGTCCTGGATTCACCACTGAAAAGGAATACAGTAAACACCTTTCAGATAGACAGAATAACGTCTCAGTAGCATAACTGCAGCCTGTGTGGTCTCGTGTCATCCTAAGAAACTCTCACAGCAAAAACATCCAGTGAAGCAGACAAGTCGTAGGAGGAAGAGCGGCCAGAGGTGGTGGGAGCAAAGGCAAAGGTGCTCCATGCACCAACTGACCGGGATAATATGGGAGAAGTCAGCGGAAGCTGATGCAAAGCACTACTTTGTCACATTCCTGTATTTATAAGCATCAATTACCACGAAATAGCAGCTTGTTCACTATCAACAGAAATCACTCCCCATGGTGCATCTGATAATGAGACCTCACACAGAGCGGGAACATGATGCTCCGCTCAGGCAGCTTCAAACCCTGAACCAGGAGCCGCCCCCGCAAAAAACCACAGTCGGCAGGCAACCAAGAGGGAGGAAGGTGTGCTGCTCCCGGCTGCAGACCCTCCGGCTCCGACAGGTCTGCTGGAAGAGTGAGCAACTAGATGACGCCGGTCAGCAGGGGGTCAGGAAAGAATTAAACATTGCCAAAGAGAAATAGAAAAGACCTCACAGAGAGAGGAGCCTCCTGCAAAAGGGCCACATTTGTCTTCCCTCCATGAAACACTGTTTATTAACCCGACATACTGTACATTCTTATTTGAACAGAGCCTTGACCCAGGTGGGACCACTTAGTTAAGAAAGGTGCAAGTGAACTCACATGTTGCGTCAGAAGGTTGACGTGACTGGAGGCGGCAGTGGTGCGAGCAACCTGTTTGTCTGCCAGCTTCTGGAGGGCTGAGATGAAGGCCTGCTGGTTGGACTGCGCCTGGACACTAAGAGAGTTCAACTCTCTGTAGTCCCCCTTGGAGTTTGACTTCACCTTACTGGAACTGTGCATTTTGGACACTGCGATAAAGACAAGAGCAAATGTGTCAACAATGCAAAATTGTAAGGTGTAACTGAACCATCAACAAAAGCAGCTTGTGTTTGTTTGTCTGTCTGTCGCATGTTAGCGAGAAGGCCACTTCCTGGTTTACAGAAGTTGAAGTCAAAATATGAGAATGGCCTGGTTTTTCTTCATCCTGGGCCAGGTGGGAATGCTCCCACTATGACTCAAACAGCAGAGAAAATAAAATTCTACTCCCCCCCCCAAAATAAAACAACTGGAAAAATTGTAGCACCTTATATTTCTGATTATTTTCTCCCACTGTTAGTCAGACCGTATTCTGATTCGAAAACAAGGGTCGTACTGTACATTTGGAATCGACAAATTGGACGCTACCATATTTACTCTGGGATCAGGGTTCAGGAAAAACAAACATCAATCGAAACAATAGTTCTCACACACTTTCACGCTTGCAGCAATTTAAAATAGCACTCAGTAAAGAGCTGACCTCCACCAGCACTGAACAATTCATTGATTCTAAATGAAGATGATAAAGGCTGATACTATTTCACTGCAGTGCCGCTTTTTATTTTATTAATTTTATTCCTTGCAATACCTCAAGCAAATTCAATTTTCTTTCTGCTGTATATTTATGGGGTGGCACGGTGGCCGACTGGTTAGCACATCTGCCTCACAGTTCTGTGGACTCAGGCTTCAAATCCGGTCTCGCCTGTGTGGAGTTAGCATGTTCTCCCTGTGCCTGCGTGGGTTTCCTCCGGGTACTCCGGTTTCCTCCCACATTCCAAAAACATGGTAGGTTAATGAAAAACTCTAAATTGCCCGTAGCTGTGGATGTGAGCGTGTATGGTTGTTTGTTGATATGTGCCCAGCAATCAGTCCAGGGTGTACCCTGCCTCTCGCCCAGAGTCAGCTGGGATAGGCTCCAGGATGCCCACAACCCGAGTGACGATAAGCGGTACGCGTGTATATTTATGTTGAAAAACAGAGAATGACCTAGAGCGCACGTGTGCAGGCATGAAAGGCGAGGAGAAATGTCAGAATGATAATAGGGATGCACCTCTGGACTTAGTGGGGGAAGGAGTGAGCTACTGCTGTACCAATTTGCAGCTTCATTTGTGAGATGTGATGGTTCAATTGGCCCCAATACGAGCAGACTGTAATGACCAAAAGGGAAAAATAAAGCCCATGATCTATCTTTAATCAAAATTGAAGGTCTTTTGTGCCCTGTGTGCAACTACTCCCCAATGTCTTGTGGAAATGTGTTGTTGTTTTAGGTTATTCTGCTCACCATCCATTTTCTGAGCCGCTTCTCCTCACTAGGGTCGCGGGCTATTCTGATCACAAACTTGCCAAACAAACAAATAGTTACCATTTACCTTCCTTGGCAAATAGCATAGCGAGGCGTTTACCTTGGCTTGCAGATGTTGGTCTAGAGAGCTTCTTGCTATAGATGTGTAGGGCACTGGTGATGGAGGAAGATGCTCCGGAGCTTGATGTGAGCACTGCGCAAGATGGGACCCTCCAGAGAACCTGGGTTGGTTGCGCCATAGACACAGGGGGAGGGGTGTAAACAGGAGAGTCGTCGAGTGTCTCAGTCTGGCAGATTTGAGACTTTGCCAAGGACTGTGCATAGGATGGAGGATGCGGGCGAAGCGGCAGAGGTGGAGAACGATGACGACGCAGGGACGAAGGGTTGAGAGAGCAGCTCTGTTGATGAATACGGGGGAAGTCTGAAGTCACGGGAAAGCTCGAGCAGGGTTGGGAAGCCCGGCTTTGCGGATGGATTTTTGCATGTCCAAATCCGGTCAGCTGGCCTTCAGACAAACAAACCAGGGGTTGACTTTCAGTGACCTTGGTGTCTGTGTCACTGCTGACTTTTCCTGTGGAGGGCGTTGATTCTAACAAGCTGGAATCCGCTTTGGCCACAGGCAGAACTGTTCAAAAGAAGAAAGAAGCCAGAGCTCCTTTATCACCAGTAAGCCATTCCATGGCTCTGACACAGATTTGTTTTCACCAAATGAGACTCTTTTGAAAGTGACCCTCACTTCACCCTGGATGACTCAATCTTTTTTCATTTATTTTGGGAGGGTTTACAGATCGAAACAGCACAATTCCTGTTTACTGTGCTTGAATGATAAAATATTAAACATAAACCAGACCAACAGTAAGAGAAGCATGACAAAACATGGATTGGACTCACTTTTGGAAGTCTTACAGTTGCCTGGCTCTTCGGAGGCACGTATTTCATGAAAGGCTTTTTTAACACGCCTGACTTTTTTTCCGAGGAAGACGGTGGCTGATTTATTTTTCTGTGTGTAGAACGTCAGTACTTCCTCCAGATCACTTTCACTGTTTAAAAAAAAATGGGAGAAAGATGTGTTTTGCAGATTGCAATCGCTCCGGTGAACACTGGAAGACGACTTGCCAATTGACTAACCTCGCAGCCGTGATGTAGTCATGAAACACACTGGCGGCAACACACTTCTCCTCTGTACTGTTCTGCTGTTTTTTCACTATATGGTCAGTTTCCTAAGAAGATAAGGAAGCAAAAGAGAAAGGAAATCACACAATGTCTCCTGTGTTTAGGTGAAACCACATCCTGAGACTATGCACCTTTTCGTAACATTGAATAAACTCTCCTAGCTGGTGGGACAGGATGCGTCTGCGGTCTTGGACTGGTAGCTGGTGACTGGGCATAACCATCTTAACGTCTTGCTGGAGGTTACTGGCAGCCCTTCTCAGGAAGCGAACTACAAGCTCCTGTGCGCACGCGCACACACACACACACACACACACATGCAACACACGGCAAGTATTTTGAATCAATGATTATTATAAGTATGAATACAATATTTCTGCTTTCCCTTTCAATTCACTGCTGGGGATAGCCTTATGAATCAGCCTAACATCAGAAGGATGTTCCTAAAAGGTTTGAGGTTGCTGCTGATGAAGATAATGATGATACATGCCATAATTCCAGTACACCAACATAACTTTCCAATAAGGCATATTTCTTCAGAGGCCCCATTTTCCTCCATGTATTCAATCCAACCACAGCCAGGGCACAGATGAGTAATAATAAGGGGAAATCTGGCATATAATGCTGATACATCAATAGAAAACAATGTTCCATCCACGGTACTATATGACACTCCTGTTCATTAAGAGAGACTCCGCTACTGAGATGTTTTAAATAGTTGTACCATTTGGTCATTGTCCTTGTCTACCCAAGCTGGAATGCCTTTGACCCTGCTCTCTTCCAAAAGTCTCTGTTGAACCCGCTGTAGGTAAGAGGAAAAGGTCATCCGGGCTTGCACTTTACTGGAGAGGAGACAAAAGATGGCAAGAAATGGCATTGTAACATTGAAAGGCAACAATAGTTTGTCAAATCTGATCTTCCCGTAAAAATCATTTAAAAAAAAAAAAAATGTGTAAACAAGAAGAAGACAGCTAAGTTTGCTGAGTGATCATTTTGAACTTAAAAATATTCAGCATCCATTTTCCAGACCACCTATCCTCGGATGAGCTGGAACCTATCTATCCCAGCCAATCACAAGGCACATGTGAATAAACAACCAGTCACACTCACACCTAAAGACAATTTACACTCTGTCAACAAACCTAACATGCACGTTTTTGGAATGTGCAAGGAAGCCAGAATACCCGCAGAAAACCCACCCAAGCACAAGCGGAACACAGGAAGGCCTGGAGCCAGAATTCGAACCACCAACCTCAGAAGTGTGATCTCAGAGCGAATGTGCTAAACACACTGTGGGGCCCAACTTAAAATATGAAAGTTGCCATCAAAACATAAAATATAGTCCCAATTTATTCGACTCCCCTTCGTGTCAATTTGCAAGGAAGTTAGCGTGAGAAAATAAAGCAAGGGAGGACGATGAAGGAGCGTGAGCAGCCATCTGGAACACACCCTGACCTGATGTCCCCCCCCTGCTGGAGGAAGTGAAGCAGGCTGACATGGGGCCTGCTGTTGCGCGTTGCTGCCTTCGGCGAGCTGGACACAGCCTCGCTGTGAGAGCTCTGCACTGGTGAAGCCACTTGTTTTCTTTGCTCTGCTACCAAATCCTTGTGTGAGACTGGCTTGAGAACATGTTTCATCTCCGCTCTTTCCTCCTGTATGCAGTCCTCTCCCTCCAGGCCACTGCTCTCCATCAGGGAGGCCTTGGATTCCTTCCCTGAGGTATGCAGCATTGCAAGGGGAAGACATATGTCAGTTGCATCACCAAACCTTTAGTGAAAATACCCACACACAGTACACTCAAAATAGGCTTTTTGTTTTTGCTGCGATGACATCAACTCATTCAGAGCCATATTTGGCTAACCTTAGTGTGACACATGGGAGTTTTTTATTGGAACCAAAAGTGCACTCCAGCCTGCAGTCAGAGTGCAGTTTGCCGAGCTGAAGTAGCATACATCAGGCCTACCCCATTTCTTCTTTCCAGCAGCAGAGCGATGACTCAGGTGGTGCCGTCTCCTCTTACGGGCCTCCAGAGACGGCAGCTTCCTCTCGTACTGGACGGCGTGGTAGCCATCAATTGTGTCCATCTGCAGCTGCGCATTCCCGCTCGGATTCCTTAGAGACAGAAGAAGACATGTCAACACAACCGTGGTGACAACAACAATACCAATGATTTATATGGAAATTAGCATTTCCAAAAAGACGTTGCAGAGCAAACTCTTGAGAAAGATTAGTAAGTTGGAGTCGTTTTTCCAGATGTTGACATGACTGACAGTGATGGTCCAAAGGAGAAAGGAGAAATGTTAAATAATAACAACAATCACTGAGGCATTTCAATATTGAACGACCTCTACAGAGACATTCTTCAATGTGATGTCCGTAAAGAGCTCGAGACGATGCCAATAAGTGTACCAACAATAAAGGTCAGTGATTGAAATAAGATTTGTGAATTTGTGTAATACACAACAGTAGATTTATTCATTTTAGTCTCTCTCTTCCTCTTCCCCACATTGATGCCACATAGACAGTGGGCACGCTGGAAAAGTTGAGCGTATATCCTCTTCTCAGCTGTTCCTCTCACCTACCCAAGTGAAAGAGCAAACAAACTCCATGCTGGAATCCAACTGCTTCCATAAACTGAAGGAGAGATCCAGCCCCCTGATCCTGACCACAATGGAAATGCTTACCTTCCATGGAAAAGTCTGTTTGCCAACATTGAGTTCAATGATGTCTTGGACTCCAGATATCCACTGAGAAAGGGAGGGGAGATAATAAGCAAAATCAAGATGATCATAAAAGGCAAATGAGTGCCAATCTTGTTATTAATAACCTTCAAATAACCTAAGGAGGATGGAAGTAGATGCTCTAACAGATACTGCAAGATACAAGCTGCGAAAGAGCCACATATCGAATCAAGCAACAAATCCTCATATGGGAATTTGAACTGTTAGCCTGAAAATGGATTTCCTCTTCTAATAATGGCTTTGATGGCATTCTAACATAAAGCAATGGCTTGGGGGTACTTTTAGGGAGTAATTTGAGCCTACTCATCTGAGGAAAGTATAATAATGAGTAACATAATGGACAGATGGGGATCTTGGAATTATAAATAATCAGGTTTTTTTCCATCTTGGCTCAGCTTACCCATAGAGCTCCCATGTGTCTTCAGTGGGGAATATTCGGACGAAGCCTCCTCTCCTTTCATACTCCTCCCTTGTCCTCCTCAAGACTTTGATCTACCACAGTGAAACGAAACAAAACACATGTTTTAAGACGTGCAGGCCTTCCGAAAATGCTGCCTGAACATAAAGCGTAACACACAGCATATAACAGGACTGTACCTGCTCAACAGTCAAGCCCAGAATGCTGTCTCCTCCTGGCTTGTCTTTCAACTCCACTGGTTCACTGTTAGTGGCTGCTGGGGGCCTCTGCCACTACAAAACCGAGTGTTGAGGAAAGATCAGCAATTAAAAGCTCAAGCATGTGATGTATTGTAATTCAACATGAATAGAAAAAAAAAACAAGTTCAGAGTTTTTCACATTTTTGCTTCCTTTTTTAACATGCACTACCAAGTTGTGATTGACAGCTTTGGCATGCAGGTCGAAGTGGAGATCAGGACAGCAGAACAGCGCCCCAAAGGATCACATTCAGAGAAAGTCATCTAAATAGTACCAGGATTACTTTTAATTCGTCTGACGTGACTGGGGGGGGGGGGGGGGGTGCAAAGGCAGCCAAGAAGTGAAAAGGCCTAAGCGCTCAATAAAAGGCTCAACTGTTGCCGCTGTCAAAGTAAAGGAAGACGACAGGTTCTCTCAAGGCGGTCCCAGTTCTTCAACAGCCTTTATGACAAGTCTAATTTACAGTCAGGCTTTTGGGTTGGTCACAGTGAGTCTATAAAGAAAGGTTCAGAGCTTTTTAGCCAAGTGGTGCATTGCAGTATTTCAAACATAGACTTATGCCGGCCACTTTGCTAATGTAATGAGAAATCTCCTAAAATGCTGCATTAGAAAGCCATGCAGGCCATTTGCCTGTCACGATGAATAACAGTAAAACAAACATAATCAAATCAGGAAAAGGGCAAGAGCTATTTCTTACCGGTAATGTAGGAAACATCAGGAAATTGCAAAGGAATAGAAGTACAAGGGAATTAATATGGATGGGGGAGGAAAAGAAAATGCGACGTGGCTGCTAGGAAGCAACAGGTGGACAACGTCTGTTATCGAAGGACATCAGCAACACTGACATGTGACCTTCACATTTCAACATGGCACCATGAAACACTTACTGTGTGTCTAAGCCAGAGGTGGGATAAGTCACATACAAGCAAGTCTCAAGTCACTGTGTGGGGAAAAAAAATCACACAAGTCAAGTCGAGTCGAGTCGCCACGAAATTTCAAGCAAGTCGAGTCAAGTCATTACTTGGTTTAAGCAAGTCGCAAGTCAAGTCATACAATCTTGCTCCAGTCGCAACATATATTGGAGTGGTAATCAAATGTTTTTTCACCATTGTTTCCCCCCATAAATCATAAAAGTATTCACACTTTATAAAAGGTAAATGAACCACAACTCAAGATTATGATTGATTTAATTTATTGCGCTGAATTGTTTTAAAGTTGTATTTATTTCGGAACAGACTATGCTGTGTAATTTGTGGTGACAGCATTGTTAACTCCTACGGTTCTGAAGAGAACACAATTAAGGAAAAGCAAAAACTGTTTTCTGTTGGTCAAATATAGTTCGATGTGTACCTAATAGGCTGACGGAGAATGAAACAGATTCAGAATTATCCTTCCAAAAAAAATAATGTGAACAAAATCTGCATACCTCCGGTGTCCTCTACTTTTAATTAAATCACTGTCAGGTTTGTTAATTTATTTAGAAGCACTGACTCTGGACAATTGGCAATTGTCATGAGTTTAAAAGTTATGTTTCATATGCTACGGTCTCAATTTGAAAAACAGCTTCATCACAGAGACGACACAACAGATGACATTTTAACGGTGACCAATAAACACGTTCAGTAGTATGAAAATGATATTCACATAACTACTCACAATTTGTACTGTACTTACTAATAGCGGAACGCACTTTTGGCAACGTCGTGATTGTAATGCGAAGTGATCCCATACAGCAGACCTATAACTCACAACGCTAGCAACGCCGCTTCACTTCTTCCGTATTCTACAGTTGGCATTATCATTTAGGAGCTACTTTCTGCTCCAGAGTGTATGAGAGAGAGAGAGAGAGAGAGAGAGAGGGAACAAAAGAGAGAGACTTTTGCGTGCCTATGAACCAAAACGAAAGGTCAGGACAATTATCATAAACTGTCCCAACCCTAGTTATGTTACTTCGCTGTACTAAAACGTTCACAATCACATCATTTTTATTTTTAATCGTCCTAAACCGGTCTATGAAATTGAATGTTTGACCAGCTAACTAAAATGTTAAATGACATTACCTGTCTTTGTCAGTTTTGTAGTTGCGGATGAGTTCGAAGTCGTCGTTGTTGTTGTGTCTTGAGTGCGCGCGTGCAAGCCATGCAGTTTGCCATCCTCTTATTCCAGACTTCATTGACAACATAATCCTTGAATCCAAATTTGATGATCTTTGGAGCTCCTTTCATCATTGTTCATGCAGGTGGCTACAACGCACTGGCAAGTGCGCAACAACGCAGACTGTGTTGTCAGGTTACCGCAACTTACCCCCCACCAAAAACGTGTCTTACTTTAAAAAAAACAAAAAGGCAAACTGTCTCAATTAATATGCAGATTTCCCAGTCTAAACGAGATGACTTGTCAAATGATGTAGTTCAAGTCAAAGTCCAGTCAAGTCAAGTCTAAAGTCAAGTCTTTCTGAAGTATTTGGCAAGCAAGTCGCAAGTCCTAAAACTGGACAAGTCGAGTCAAGTCATTTGACATTTGAGTCGCCCCATCTCCGGTCTAAGCACTCACAGGAATAAACTGCATGCAATGCTTCACATGACTGGTGAAAGGGGGAGCATGACTCAGTGCCGCTCGGTTGAATGCGTGAGCGTGGTACCTGTGTTCTTTGGGCTGGCTGCTTGAGGCTGGGGTCGGAGCGTGGCTTACTCATCAGAGGGTCCTGACACACCAAGCCTTTAGTGACATACAGGGTTATTACATAAGAATGACATTGTATTTCAACCACGACTATTAGAGGTGTGCTTAACTTCATATTGTGTTGGAACTTCAATGCTGGGACACAATCAAAACGCCATTTGCTACATCTTAACCAACAATCTTCACAGAAAATGGGACAAAATATCAAAGCAGGAAGACCATCTGCTATTATATTGCTAAAATAATAGCATATGCACTGCAGGGGGCGCCAACCTTTTTGAACCTGAAAGCTACTTCTTCGGCACTGATTAATGCCAAGGGCTACCGGTTGGATACAAACTTACACTATGAAATAAAAAAATTAAAAATGCTCAAATTATTTTGGTGTTGTTGCACTTCTAACTTGTCTCCACAAACACTATGGTTTGGTAGTGCGCGACAATGCTGACCTTTGCACCATACTATTTTTTGGAATGTTGTCATTTCCAAATCAACAACACCAATGCAATGTGATTTAAAAAATAATAGCAACAAAAGAAGTTAAATGCAGCTAACTGGTAGGTGGCGCTACTTTCTTTTAGAATAGCAACACACAAAATAAGATGCAACTCACTGGTGAGCTATTTTTAGAACTGGCTTAGTGGGCAACTCATGTGGTCCTTGGGGGCTACGTGGTTCCCGCAAGCCCCATATTGGTGACCAACATCTCCAGTATACACGCGGTCTCATGCAACAGATTCCTCCTGATAGAATCCTGAGCAATCAGCAGTCTGCAATAGTTTTTTTTTTTTTTAGAAGGAGCGAAAACCCTTGACTTAGTGTTGAAGGGGGGAATAAATCGCCTTGACAATTTCTAATGATATACTTTCATAATCCCCTTGGGCAAATTTAATTTATGCTCTTGCTTCAATTCAATTCCACAAATGGTCGGGGAGAGACAGAGTGACTAGGAAGGTTCCCACACAGCCAATAATTGTACAAATGCACTATTGGTAACACAAAACAAATACAAGATATTGCATACAGGGAACATTAAGTTCACTGACAAAAGAGATCCAACGCGAGAGCTTTATCAAAAATCCCGCCTTGACAAAGAAAACAAACGTTTGGGTTTACATGGCACATGGGTCGTGATTTAACAATAATGGATGTTTATGACTGCGGGTTCAGTTTGCAGTGGTGTCGAACTGCACTGCATCATTCTAAGGTCTGTCTAATATGATGACCCTCCCATGTACCTATAAGGTAACTTGAATCACATATGATAGCAAGACAGTATTATCATCATGATCTTTGAAAAAAGCATATTAGATTGTGCAAGAATACCTAATTGTTGTGCCAGCTGCATGTTGAGGATTAAGTTGCGTGTCCACTAAAACAATGAAAAGTTAAACATATATGTCAGTGCTGCGGGCTACGCAAAGGCAGATTATGAATGCTAATGGAATGTTGTTACCTTTTACAGATCTGACAGGCAACCTGATTATGTATTATCAGTCAGAATTGATTGAGATTATTGGGTACATAATTGATGTGCTATATTTTACAAGTCACTACTGATTTTCACTTGGCTTGGTGTAACGTCTCATTCCAAAGATACAAGCAAATTATGATTCCATCCCTCCATTAATGACCTGATTTTGTTGCTCGAAGGCACGGCATGATTGACTCAGACGTTCATATACGAATGCACAAGTACAAAGGCATATTTCAATCTTTTCTGTATGATTAGGAGTGAACCACAGATTTACTAAATAGATCCGTTTGATTGACACCTACTAATAGGTTGGCTCTCTGTACACTGTTTTGGTTATAATTAACAAGATTCTCCAAAACGATTATAATGAGCTTTCAGATTTGATGTGTGTTTGTACGTGTTGTTGATGAGAAAAAAACACAAACACACTATCAATTAGTAGGGGAGGAGATCTCTTGTTCGAAGACATTTAAACCTTGTTTATGCTGCCTCAGGCTATTATTTGTTATGTCTACATGGTTAAGATTCATTTAATTTTATTTGTAGGCTGATCCAGCTTGTCAGCACACACAACAGGGAGACGATCTGCGCACACCCACACACACCACAAACCCACTGTAATTATAAGTAATTAACAATTTTGGTTTCCATATGGTCACAAATGTGTCAGGGCATGTAATATATTGCAGTAGTATTTCATTTCAAAGAGAACTTGCATACCGTAAACAACAAACATTTGACCACAAGCAACACATCGTGACTTCATCTCAGTGTGGATCCATCAATTTGATGGATTGGCACATTTTACAGACAATTCATCTAAGTGTCTCCACTGACACTGGCGCCTTCGTGAAGCTAATATTTGTGGCTTTGAGCAAAAATGTCTTGACAACTATTGATTGATTTCCATGAAATCGCTGCTTGTCTCACTGAAAGTGACTTATCATCAAGTCATTGTCATTATTTGTGATCTCTTCACGTGTTTTGCTACCAAGATTTTGCTTTAAGGCCACAAAATTTATGACATACCCATCAACCCAGTTGTGCTGTTCAGCATAGACAACTAGACATAGATAAAACAAATATACTCGTGAAGCAAAAATGTAGTACAAGCTGTGCAAATTGAACACGATCAATCACCAACAACCATCACAATCACCACTGCAATGTTTTTACTTATTAGATTGATGCATCATTTCTGCAATCAACAAGCTCTCACAAGAATGTAATAAGATATCATTAAGCATTATATATATATATATATATATATATATATGATAATCACTGTATATGTGCCATGAAAAGCAAAAGGATTGGTTCCAATGATAAAGGCAGCTCAAATGAAATTCCATTTCAAAACTGGTTTAGAGAGCACTAACCCACAAGTGAGAGCATATCTGCAATCATGCTGGCCTTTATCTTCAAATCCAAGGGGGCATCACTGCAAATAAGCAGAAGTTATGCAATTAAATGAAGCCAAGATGCTAAATTAAAGAAACAAAACAGCTTTTCCATAATCATATTTGGGAGAAATAAAAGTTCTGCTGCATGAGGGCATGTTCTCATGAATACAATAAGCATATATTTTTGTTGAAAATTCCAAAATGTTTGTGTGCGATTGTAAAACAAATCCCACTAAAACAAGTTCAAGACTCGCAATTTGATTGGAAAGTGTCACTCACCAGGCCAAAGATGGAGAAAGGTTCACCTCCAACAACCAGGGCTTTAGGTTGGAGTCAATTAGCACATCAAATCCATAAAGTTCTACAAAGAGAAAGTCATAATGAATCGAAAGCTTTTCACCGCAGACTTGGAAAGTCAGCAAAAGTAAAGCCTGATTGCTGCAAATAAAAGCTGAGGAGTATCAAAGTCACAAGCGTTTCCAGAGGTTTATCGGAGCCCAATTTTGTGGCATTTGGCAACATGGCCGATGTCTCTCTGCTATGGATTACATGCATGTTATATACACAGTCACTCAAAAGAGAACACTCATCCAGCACTGCTACTGAGGGATTGGCTCTACTACATCAACTAAGTGCATGCACATTTCATCAGTCGTTAAATGCTTATGCAAGGCAGGGGATCAAAAACAAACTGTGGCTGCGAATAGTTTTGTAGATACAGGCAAAAAATGTCCTCGTGGCTGGGAACAGTATGTCCGTCTACATATTGTCAGAACTTATTAACAAGAGAACACCGCTCAGAGGAGCGTCACCCTCATCATTAAATTTAGTATCTTGTCCATTTGGAGAGAGCCAGTTTTCCATCTTGTTTCCCACACTGAGACACACTGCAGTGTCAGTGTCCCCTTTTTGAGTGTCGCGGTGGACCCGACTGCATAGTGCAGGGAAGCCATACTATTTTATAGGGTGAGGGCAAAGCCCGGCTGAAGTATAAGTGAAAGAAAAACCCAAGGCTTTAATGGAACTTCAAAAGAACAGACAGTCTGTGTTGAGAACAGACTTGGGGAAATGAAGGTTTCAAAGCAACTTGCACTGTTTGTTCAAGCATCTCAGGTCAGTGCCAGTGCTAAACACACAAGTGGCCAGGGGACAGCGAGGGATGACTTACACTTAATAATAATGCTCTGAGCAGTTCTACCGAACATGTTTGTCTCTTTCATTAATTCCTTGACCATTTAAAAAGCCTTGCGAATATATCGATGGAGAACCTCTTTTAAGGTCACTGAATCACTTGATTACTAAAATGTTTTTCTGGAAATGGAGAAAACGATGCTCTTGTTTTTTGGGTATTTCATGTAATTTATTTGTTTATTTATTGAGGGGGGGAACAATGTGTTAATTCAGATCAGTTTGTTGCAAAACATCCAAACGCAAAGCTTGGAGAGCCGTTCAATCCAATTAATAGTGTTCCAGAGACTTTGCTGTTTTTAACTGTGGCCCAATACTCGTTTGGCCTATTTAAGATGACAATACTGATCCAATAAACAAGTACACTGTCAAAAAAAAACGGGTACAGCCATGATCCTGAAAAACACGACACTAATGAACCCCATACATCTAACTACTCTCCAAGGTCATCGTTTTGTGTATTTTCCATCACGTGTGTTCACAAACGTTCAGCATCAATGGTATGAAGCCATCACCTTTGATAGAAGCAGCCCAGAACTATAAGAAAAATGATGTAGCAGTAGCCTTTGAGGCTTGGTAACCTAAATTCGAGCCAAAATGGATGCCACACGCCTCACTGTGATTGCCCATATCCCGTTAGGAAATGTATACTGTAGTTGAAAAAGAAAACTATATTATAGTGACATCACATCATTTGGATTTATATGATAATGATTAGATAACGTCAGAATACTATAGGACACTATACAAATATATGCAATTGACAACATTCTGCTCAATGGTAACACTGGAATCAAATCAAAGCAAGAGAGAATGATTGTTCATTGTCCCCACATCCAGTCAAATGTCTATTCCTACTTGAATTGCTCACTATGTGTCATCCAAAAGCTTGCCATTGCATAAAACTGCTTGGACATTCAAAACGTGGTAGAGCCACGGGGCGGAAATTAACTGCAAATTTTATATTCATGATGGAACAGAAACATTTTTGCCATTGACCTCAAAGCCAAAATCTGCAAAACATGTTGCCTTTTTTAACATCAGTGGGTGGACAAGACCCCCACTACTGAGCACAAGTAGGGATTTTCTTTTTCACTTTGGAGGTTTATCCTTTTTTTTTTTTTTTAAGGCATAACACACACCAAGACTAAAAAGAGTGGGTATTTATCCTGAAGGCACCAAGTATTAGTCTTGTGGAGCAGAATATTATATTGGTTAACTGTGTTTGAGTGTCTGGAGAGCCTCATTGGTGGCACCACAACAACAAGGGGAAAATAGGGAGGTGTTACACCACCTCACAGCCCCCGACAAGCTGACTCCATGTGCCATGCATTTTTCCCCCAATTAGGAGCAGACGCCGCGCCTGCCTGCCCCACGAGCCCGCTGAGCCACTCACAGCAAGACACGTTGATTCTGCGGCTCTGTTAAACGGGCCTGTGACAAGCGCCGCGGGCAAGGAGAGGAGAGGAGAGGCGAACATCCGCAACAGGCCAGTTAAAAAGGGAGGGAAAGAGAAAATGTGACTGAAAAAGGGATGATGAAGAGCTTTTTTTTTTTTTTTTTTTAATTATTATTATTAATGGATAGGCACAGCTGGAAACTTCACTAAAAGAGACAAAAAAAACTCCCCCAACCCCGTCCGTGGCTGGGCAGCCACAATCAGAATCACTGAAGTACTCTTGCATCACTGTGTGATAAATGAATGCTGCTCTCATGAAAGCACTGTAAAAGTCCAAATTAACAGCCGTCAGCCCAATTATGATAGCTGGGTCTGATTTTGATCAGCAGCAGTGTCATCACACCAGTAAATACAGGCAGTGAAAACGTGGGAGTGTCTGAGCAATGTAAAAGCAGGAGACAGGGGATCTGACCACACTCGGCACTTAATGAGGGACGCGCAGTGGAACACAGGACCAGTAAGTGGAATGTTTTGTGTGTAACAAAATAGGCCTTTGGCTTGGCTAATCAGATCTTAGTCAAAACATCTCGTAATCAGCATCCCTCAGCAAAAAGCCTGTCCATTAATCACACAGCCGTGGTGAGGAGCGTCATGGGTGGCATTTTCCACTCACCACTGACACACGCCCCACACGCATGCAATTCTTAGCCATGTCAAATGAAAAACCTGTTGTTTTTATTTCAGTCCACATGAAACGCTGTAGTGCTATAAAAAGATTTAGTTACACAATTCCCTCCTAGATACAGAGTACCAATTGAGCAAGAGGAAGAAATCCTTTTTGAAAATACTAAACATTGTATTGAAGCCATTCATGTCATGTGATGTTAAAATGTCAGGGAGCAATCTGTAGTAAATGAATGGCACCGTTCCAGACAAGCCAGGGAGTGTGTAAAAATGAACAATAAGTGCTTTTATAAGTACCTTCAATGTATGCATTTGTGACGCTTTATCTGCTTACAAGCATATTGCAGCTGTCAGATCAAAGATGAATGCTAATAGAGGCTGGCAAGAGAGAAAGTACAGACAGTGTGGGGTGTTGTTGTTTTTTAAAGATTCACTCGAGAATAGAATTTCTCAAACACAAGAGCCAGCCAGTGTTCTTCAGTCTGGCGCAGAAACGTTTTGGGTGAACACCAGTGTCCGTGGCTCTCATTCTGTACTTTGTCGAAAAGCAAAGAAATATGTGATTGATGACTTCGCAATGGAACCACCTCCATTCAGTGACTACCTCAAGCGGTGACCATTCATGGGCTAAACAGCTCAGGGTGAGTTGTGAGCTTGAATCTCGCTGGGGCCCAAACATTTTGCCCTATTTCATCGTATGTGCGCCATACAGAGACAATAAGGATTTGAATATTCCATCAGCACAAAACACAACATGATCACAAGGAGGGTGGTCCTGTTGATTTTTGATTTTCTATGTCTGATTTTTCTGAAACTTAATCCTGTAGATACTGTAATTGACTTGCTTGGGGCTATCTAAATCAAATGAAATGACAGTAAACTCTGGTGCTGCACTTATACTGTGCGGCCATACATGACTTTTTGGTACATTTCAAAAATGTATACCCGGCTGTGCAGAGCAATTACTGTCTCGCTGTTTGAATGTTGAACGAGTCAAACATTTGCACGAACGATAATATGTCTGATTCTACTTTTTATTGTTTTTTTTGAGGGTGCGTATTCTCATTGCCATTTCTCGCTGTGTTCAAACAGAGTCAAAGAACGAGACGTGCAGCTCAGTCAGGACTTTGTTCAGTCCAAGCACTTATTGGCTCTGAAATAGGGAGAGTTCTTAAAAGCAAAATGAACGACTGCGCAAAAAAGCAAACTTTCCTTTCAGTCACGGCTCCGAAGAGCTGGTATCATGCACGAGGCCCAGGCTGCAACTCAGTAAATCCCATTTCCAAACTCATACCCGCATTGTCATCATTCACCCCCTGGCTTCTTAATGTATAGCAGCGTGAAGATGACATCTTGATGCAGTTGTGATTTTCGACACGTAAAAGCTCCATGTTGGCATGACAGCCCAAAACCAGGCTGGTGGTTATTATGTCTCCAGAAGTCACTTCTGCTTAGTCCCTCATTGTTCTAACTTACTCTGCGGAGGAGCGGTACAATTATAAACATACGACTGGAAGGAGGCTTCAGTCAAGACGCCCATCAATATCTCGGATAATCAGTCAGTCGTCCTTAATCGCACAACATTGTAGGCACAGAAAACACGCAACATGTAAAGAGCGTGATTTTTTTTTTTTCTCCTTCTCAGTAAGCGCACGACATGAGTTAATTAAAGAAAAACGTTTTTTTTCCATTGTGCCAAGTTATCAAAATGGGTATTGTATATAATTGACAGTGAAAATGATTGTTTACTTTTACAGAAGTGTCTGTATTTTAACAGAAAATACAGAGTCCTTAGTCCTTTTGCCACCTCTCTTCAAAGCGATACTCTGTCACGTCAAATGTTGTGTGGCACTCGTTCTGCTTTCTGTGACTTGCATTTTGAGACAAGAATATGCATACCAAAGCAGTTGGTCTGGTAAGGAATGAACATCTTGCACGCGCCGGCGATCTGCATCTGTGCACCGAGCACAGCTTTGATGATCACATCCTCTACCTGTCTCATCAACACTGCCAGAAAAGAGACAAATGGACATATTAGAGGACATACATACTCACAAAATGAAGATGATAAAAGGTCGGACTCACGTGCGGTGTCCTTCCCCTCCTGCCTCAAGTAGCGCAACACTGCACTCATACTCCACTTGTTCCCGTAGTCCTCAACCTCAGGGTCATCACAACTGAAAGTGGAAGAGATGCACTGACAATGAATGAATGAAGGTTTCCATTATCTGCAACCAGGCGAAAAGATGAATGACATTCTACAGTGGTTAAAGGTATTGGGACGCATAGCGTTACACCCACAGCAAACATGGAGTATTTGTATCTGTAACAGCAGCCACTCTTGGAAGGCTTTCTACACAATTTAGGAGCATGTCTGTGGGAGTTTTTGTCTCTGTTCTAGTTCATCTATAAGGTGTTCGATGGGTCATTTCGTTCGCCACCAAAATCAGCCATGTTTGCTTTGCGCTCTCGGGACAGAAAGGGGCCTTTAGCAAACTGCTCCCACAGAATAAAGAGCATAGGACTGTCCAAAATGTCTTGGAAAGATGAAAAATCAGCAGTGGGGACTCAAGGGTGTGAACCAGCAGTGCCAAACTCTCTATATTGTAGTTACAATTTCCTGCTACGAAGGCTGCTACGATTGTGAAACCATCTGAAGGTATAATCGCCTCACCATATTACATATACTGTATACATCAAATTGATGGATAACTCGTTTTAAAATGAATGAATCTAGGAAAATAGTTTGTTCAAATATTGTTCAATTTAAAAGGCTGGTTGGTCACAAATCACAATATCCTATTGTTACTAAATTTTGCAATTTTGGTAAAGAATTTAACCACAAATATGAAGTTGACGCACATGATTTGCTTTAGCGGCCCACATAAAATGATGTGGCTGGCTGGATCTGGCCCGCAGGCCTTGAGTTTGAAACCTGTGGTCTAGCCTAACCCCTGATTGATGAATGAAATGTTTAGGAGGGCGGCACGGTGGGCGACTCGTTAGAGCGTCAGCCTCACAGTTCTGAGGAGCGGGGTTCAATCCCCGGCCCCGCTCGTGTGGAGTTTGCATGGTCTCCCCGTGCCTGCGTGGCTTTTCTCCGGGCACTCCGGTTTCCTCCCACATCCCAAAAACATGGATGGTAGGTTCACTGATGACTATAAATTGCCCGTGGCTGTGAATGTGAGTGCGAATGGTTGTTTGTTTGTATGTGCCCTGCGATTGGCTGGCAACCAGTTCAGGGTGTACCCCGCCTCCTGCCCGATGACAGCTGGGATAGGCTCCGGCACGCCCGCGACCCGAGTGAGGAGAAGCGGCTCAGAAATTCGATGGATGGATGGATGTTTAAGAGGTGCCTTCACACGTTTGTCCACATAGTGTAGTTCAGATGAGAATTACCTGACATAATCGCTGCTCTTTTTGTTCACACTGTAGTTGGTGAGATGCATGAAGTTGTTCTTAATATTCTTTGCAGTCCTGTCATACTTGACGGTGGCAAATCTGAGTACAGAAAGAAGTTGTTTATACCACACAAACAAAACCGCCATCCCAAAAAATAATCACCACATTTCTCTAAATGATTAACTTACACTTGCCACTTTGTGTAGAGATTAGCTTTCTGGAACTGTTTCAGAGGTGCGGATGCCATATGTGCAACAATGAGAATTCCTTGGCACATACTATGTACCTAAATTCCAACACAACCCAACGGAATGTCAAGAGATAAAAGTGGGACCAGGAATTTAAGCCCCATTTATCGCTCACAGTTGTTCATCGAGCCAGAAGCCCACCTCTGTTGTGCTGCTTGTACATAAGTAACAATGACACTGGCTGATCTGTCAAGCTTGTACTTTATCTCCTGTATATTTTTACCTGTAAATATCTACCTACTGTAACTACACCTGGCTATTGCCTCTGGTTGAAAAAAAAACAAACATGATTGCCCCTAATATCCACATTCACCCCATGATCCAAATACAGTAGTCCATTGCAGGATTATATCTCGATACCTACTACTGAACAATAGAGAGCTTTGTTACAAAGTCCAAAACCCAGTTCTCACTTCCGACTAGTTTTGGTCTGGCATGTTTAGCCTGCTCTCTGCTGGTCAATGAGGGAATAACAGTGGGCATTCATAAGGCTAATGGTAACCAGCCATCCATTTTACTCTTTACCAATTGGCTGGCAAATTCTTAACATTTGTTCAGAATTCAGTGTGCACATGTGTAAACCTCTGACAAAAATTCAATTGTGGCATTTATTTTCTTAAAAATGGGCTTCCTTTCATTTTGGAGAGGTACAACAAAGTATAACACGGGAAAACTCCAATGCACACTCACCTAGCGAGGCCCTCCTCATATACATAGATGAGGAGTGGATCGTATGATGTGACCAACACATACAAGCGCACATCAAACTTGAACTCTGTACAACAAAATGTAACATGAAGGCAAATCAAAAGGATTTAAAACTATAAACCCATCAAAATGTGCCAGTTGCAGCCAAATTTAATAGATTAGAAACAACTCACCATCTATCAGTAGAGGGTTATGAATATAGCGGGACACCAAAATGTTCTCATCAACTGATATCTGATTTGGCTGCAGGATGAAAGCCACATGACAAATAACTGAACAGTACTATATTTTTCAAAACACAGACAGTATTTTTCTCATCATTCTTTGAAAATATTAAAAGGTACAATCTGGAGGTAATCTCCACAAGGTGGCACCATCCACTGTTGGCGTGTCCCCTCAGCACCCTCTATGTAAACCCATGATCCACTTGCACTCAGAACTTGAAAGTTTCAAGTACAATTCTGTTACATCTTTTAGACCCACGGGGTTTATTTTTGATTTTTTTTTTAAATGTGGAATACATTTCACGGCACGGTGGGCGACTGGTTAGAGCGTCAGCCTCACAGTTCTGAGGACGGGGGTTCAATCCCCGGCCCGGCCTGTGTGGAGTTTGCATGTTCTCCCCGTGCCTGCGTGGGTTTTCTCCGGGCACTCCGCTTTCCTCCCACATCCCAAAAACATGCATTCATTGGAGACTCTAAATTGCCCGTAGGTGTGACTGCGAGTGCGAATGGTTGTTTGTTTGTATGTGCCCTGCGATTGGCCGGCAACCAATTCAGGGCGTACCCCGCCTCCTGCCCGATGACAGCTGGGATAGGCTCCAGCACGCCAGCGACCCGAGTGAGGAGAAGCGGCTCAGAAAATGGATGGATGGAATACATTTCAATTGAATCATTATATAACTACAGGGTTTTGTTTGTTTGTTTGTTTGTTTGTTTTTTCCTGTATTTAAGGTCAGTCTTAATGTTCAAACTGTGCATACAATAAAATGAAATATTCCTTTTCGTCTGACTTTGATGATGGGTTACTGGGAGCCAAGAAGCATTGAAATGAAATTTAAAAAGAGAATTAATTGGAACTGCTTGGAAGGAGCAATAATGGGCATACAATTGTTACAGTGGCATACAATAAAATGAAATCTTCTTTTTAGGGTATAAAACCTACGCTACTGTTTTTTAATGATAAAATCATTTTTCATTATGGTGTAAAATGTTCAAGAACCACTGTCGTAGAGCAATCAGATATCAAAAGAAGACTGAAGGTGAAGTGGCAATAGCCAACAGAGGTCTCACTTGTCTGTAATGAGCTTGAAAGATGCTGCAGGTGACCAAGTCGAATTAAAAGAGTCTGCTGGGGAGTGTTTAACCTCAAAGCTGGCTCCAGTACAGAGAAAACACACACCAAAAAGTATACATACTGTATATCTCTATATCACTCTGACATTCTTTTCATAAAAATGCCACAGAAGAAGAAGAATTGTGCAAATGTTTTCAGAGTGAGAAGCTTGTGGAGCTGCTCCAAAAAGCAAAAACGCCTTGCAAGTGTGATTTACTCCACCAACTTCATTCAGGTTTCAAAAACAAGTTGATAGCTCTTTGCTCAACCAACTGTTAAGTACTGTACAACTCACACAGGATTCTCTCACAATTCACTGCAACATAAGCGGTACAGAAAATGCAAGGATGAATGCTTATTACTATTACTAAACCCTCACTTTCCACTATTCTCATACCAGTGAAGAAAAATGACTTTGACATATCAAATCCATCCATCCATTTTCTAAATCACGTATCAAGTTGAGGGTTGCAGGGAGCCGGAGCCTATCCCAGCTTTCTTTGTGTATATAAATACACTGTACATTATACATTGCATTCAACATAAAAATACATCTATTCGTTTCATTGTAACTGTAGGCTGCATGTTGGGATGTGCAACACAAATATTAAGAGCCTTTGCAGCCTTGTCACAATTCTCAAATTTCCACACTGAATGCTTTTCAAGGTGCCAAAGATGACAGGCAAGATTTTCTCTGTCACTGCTTGAAATTCAGCATTGTGTCTATTTTGGAGGACTGTGTTAAAGTCAGTGCCATCACAGCAATAACAATCCAAATAGAGAATCACTCACATTGCTGACTAAGTAGATGCCTCGTCCTCGCGAAGATGCTACTGGTTTAATTATCCACGGGCCCTTGTCTTTGGCATAACAGCCTGCGATGCGAGCAGGAAGGAGAACAGAACACATGATTGGAAGCATATTGCATAGAATTCATTTGATTGAGTGTTTGCTTTTTGCACAATATAGAACAAAAATGTACTGTATATAATATTGATTACAACTGTAATCAAATCAACACCTCAATGACAGTGCCAATCCAAACCGAGCATTCCTGTCTTCATAAAGGCCGAATTGATGTCACAACCCATGTATTGGATCTCATTATAACAGTACCTAATTGTTTGGCTGTATAATGTCTACAAAGAATGGACAGAAACGAGCTCGACTTGGACAAGCAGGTACTTACTGCAGAATTCCTGGTATTCCGACGGAAGCACAAAAGTCTGTGGAACTATGTGGAAGTTTTGGAAGCCATGGGCCTCCTGCATTCGTTGGATGTTTTTATAAAGCCGATCTTTGCGGGTCAGTTCATAAGATCTGTAATTTGACATGATAGATAAATATGGCTATTTCAGGAATGTGAGAACCTTCTGCCGGAGTTATTCTGTTATCCATTGGCATCAGTAACAAATATGACAGAAAAACAGGGTATTACAGTCAAACGACAAAACAATTGAAATGGAAAGGGTTGGAACAAGATAACCATTGTAACGTCTACATACGTTTGCATGCAAAAAATATATATATACTTTTTTGGACCAAATTATGTGCAGTATACAATGGAATTGCCGAGGTTGGAGTTCAAACAAAATCTGAGGAAAAATATCATTCAAAAATGAAAAAACAAAACATCACCAACAGTGAAATCTCCTGAGATTTCAGCTCAGTGAGCATCTGAAGGATGGGTTACGCAGTACAATATGAGCAATACAACATATCCAGTGGTCAATTTTTAAACTTGTGTGACAGTTAAAATGTTACTTCCAAACTAAACTAACTTTGTTGATGATGACAGTATGACTGCCGAATAAATAAATCCTACAAGAACATTTATTTTGAAATTGGAACACTTTGAAAGTCAACAAGTGCCATGGAATGGATGATGTTCGAGGGGTTAGTGGTTTTCATTTGATTTGAATACCTGTATGTGAGAACGATTATGACACGATTTCTCCTACCTGGGAAAGTGGTTGACCTTCTGGAAATCTTGAAGGCTTCGGAGTAGGTAAGGCTTCAGGTGTGATCCTGTCCACATGAGGTTAAAATCGTTGCTATTTGAATGAACCTGAAAAATATATACTGGATATTAGTTTTCAATTAGCAGGCTAGGGATTGAGTCAGTTTGATTTAGTGTGCACCTAATAGTGTTGTAACACAAGACCGGTCTTGGTCTCGAGACCACATTTTAAAGGTCTTGGCCTTGTCTTGGACTCGACTCCCACAGGTATTAGTCTTGCCTCGGTGTCGAACTGGCCGGACTCAGGATTTTATCGGTCGAGACCAGCGCAGATTTGCTATCCTTCACCTTCATTAATATAATAATAATAATAATAATGTGTGTGTCAACTAACACCCCCCCCCCCCCCCCACCTCCTTCGCAGTGTTGTGACTGATGTGACTATGGTCTTGGTCTTGTCTCGGTCTCAACTTATCTTGGTCTCGGTCTTGACTTGGCCTTGACTCCCCAAATTCTTGTCTTGTCTTAGTCTCTGTCAATTCTGGTCTCAAGACAGTGCAGTCTTGAGCACACCAGCTTCTAACACCTGACCTTTTTCACAACAGCAAAACTGAACATAGCAACATATGAATGACGACGTCGTCATGTATACATGTGACCGAGTAGTACGTAAAAGACAGCCTCTCGCCATACTGGAGAAATACACTTCCATCCACTGAAATTATGACAAAATGATTGCTAACTCACATACTCATCATCTTAATCTGTTTTGCTTGATTTCAGCCATTCATTAGGATGGAGGCTGTGTTCACATGAGTGCTCGATGTCTAGAGGAGACAGATGTTTGCAATAAAGCCTTATTAAATTCTGGCTCTGGCCATTCACTGTGGTAGACACTCGTCTGACTTTGATGATGGGTTACTGGGAGTCAAGAAGCATTGAAATGAAATTTAAAAAAAAAAAAGAGAATTAATTGTAACTGCTTGGAAGGAGCAATAATGGGGATTGTATGGCCTTGTGAAACCAGATTAATGCTCTTGAGGTCATTTTGGTTCTTTCCATGCATGCGTTCCCAGGCTTTGACATTGTTACTATTTGGGTGTGGGGGCGCAGCCCTGTTCTATCCTACACAGAGGAGGTTCACATAAATAGCATAAACAGTCATTTTGAAGCGAATCTTTTACATTTGCCTCATTTTGTGGAGAACATTACCTCATGGAAACCATGATTGGTCAGTATCCCCCGCACAAGGCGACTCTCTGTGCGCACAATCTTGAAGGTCATGTTGTATCGCTCTGGCAAATGAAACAGATCGTCATTTCATAGACAGCAGAACCACCAAAGTGCCACAAATATTGTCCAATTTTCATTTCAGCTAAAAGCTTGCCTCAAAAGTCAAAACACTGAGTGAGGTGCAAATCTCAGGAGACTTTAGTTCTGTGAGAAGTGAGCGCGACACCAAGAGACCAAACATAAACGGCTTTTTGGATTTTTTTTTTTGTTTTATTCCAGCAATATCACTAAAATGCAAGTAGGTGCCAGTATCACCATCCAAACACCTTCGAGTTCCCGCTTTAGTGAGAAGTTTTACTTTATTTTAGTTTTATGATACAGTGGTTAACTTGTTATACTTGTATGACAGTCAGAATGCTAAAATGTTACTTCACATAAAAAGATTTGATGTTTAGACTGAAACAAATGTATTGTATATTATACTGTTGTGCGGCACGGTGGACGACTGGTTAGAGCGTCAGCCTCACAGTTCTGAGGACCCGGGTACAATCCCCGGCCCCGCCTGTGTGGAGTTTGCATGTTCTCCCCGTGCCTGCGTGGCTTTTCTCCGGGCACTGCGGTTTCCTCCCACATCCCGAAAACATGCATTCATTGGGGACTCTAAATTGCCCGTAGGTGTGACTGTGAGTGCGAATGGTTGTTTGTTTGTATGTGCCCTGCGATTGGCTGGCAACCAGTTCAGGGCGTACCCCGCCTCCTGCCCGACGATGGCTGGGATAGGCTCCGGCACGCCCGCGACCCGAGTGAGGAGAAGCGGCTCAGAAATTCGATGGATGGATTATACTGTTGTAGAAACATTGTGGGACTAATTATTTTAAATTGTTTTAAATGACCACCATTACAAAATTGGTTGTTAGACTTTGGAGGTTCCACTCAACAGTCTCTCTAAATAGAAATGTTGCGTTCAGAGCAAGTACAATATTTTTTCCACGTTGCAATAAGAACTACAAAGTACCTCCACCAGCATAGATAGTTCCATCCTTCGAAACAATGGCTTCAGGGAAAAACAAGAAGATTGGGATTGTCCTGGTAAGGCCACTCCAGGCAATACAAGGATGGCCCCTAGTCAGTAAAGAAATCAATACAATTTAGATGAGACACCATGAAGTCAGATTTTCTCAATATCATCATGAGCTGGACAAGAACAAACCCCACATACTGTACTAACAAATGGTCTTACACTATCTGAGTGTACCAGACACAGCTTGGTTATCAAGCGAAAAATACGATAAGACAGCATGTTGCTGTGGAAGAACTCAATCAGCCATGACTGCTCCTGATAAGGTTGGGAGCAATGTAAATAATTGCTGCCCCCAGCTTAGGTATCCAGGTTTGATACACAATAGATCAGATATCATCGTCACTGTTGTTTACTTTGGACAAAAACAATGATTAAGACCAGTGAAATATTGTGTACTAGCGAGGTGAATTAAGTTTAAGAGACAGAACAAGGACGGCATGGCGGATGACTGGTTAGCACATCCGCCACGCAGTTCTGAGGGGTTCAAATCCAGCCTCACCTGTGGGGAGTTCTCCCTGTGCCAGTTTTTGTTTTCTCCAGGTACTCCGCTTTCCTCCCACATTCCAAAAACATGCATGGTAGGTTAATTGAAGACTCTAAATTGTCCGTAGGTGTTACTGTGAGTGTGAAAGGTTGTGTGTTCATATGTGCCCTGCTATTGACTGGCGATCACTTCAGGGTGTACCCCACCTCTCGCCCGAAGTCAACTGACAGACGCCAGTATACCCGCAATCCTAGTGAGGATAAGCGGTTCGGAGAATGGAAGGATGGATGGAGATAAAACGATTCAGATTGGGAAGAAACTAAGTTACACACACTCTTGTTGACACGTTGCGTTAAGCTTCATGGTGCAGAAGCGTCATGTATGTTCTTCAGTTGCCACACACTTTCAATTTGGTATTTAGGTGTTCATACTCCAAGTGTGTCTACTTGGCACCTTTTACACCTTTTGTCGCCCTTTTTTAGTGTTCAGTGCCTACTGTGATTAGTAGCTCTCCAGTAACGTCCATCCATCTATATACCACTTGTCCTCATTAGGGTCAGAGGTGAACTGGAGTCTAACCCAGCTGACTTTTGAGCGAAAGATGGGCTACGGTCGCCAGCTAATTAAATGTAGACAAACAACCGTTCACTCACATTCAGACCTATGGGCAATTTAGAGTCTTGTACACTCATCTTTTTGTGATGTAGGAGGAAGCACAACATGCCAACGCCACATAGGAAATTGGAGCCAAGATTCGAACTGCAAACCTCAGACCATTGAGGCAAACGTGGAAACCACTTTTCATGGTACCTTGACTTATGAGGGACCCGATTTATGAGTCTTTCGAGATACGAGCTGTCGCTAGACACATTTTTTACTTTGACTTGCAATCAAAATTTTGAGGTACAAGCACTAGATACTGGCAGCAAACTCAACTCGCTTCACAACAAGAAGCAGTTAGACAGATAGTGAACAATTCTAAAAAAAAAAAAAAAAAAAAAGAGACTGTTTATTGCCAGTTGAAGTTTACAGTCAATGTAAATACAAAACAAAGAATTACATGTTGTGTATTTAAAACAACCACTTAACTATGCCGCTAGCTTAAAGCTACTATACGATGCAAGACGCCACAGACGGGATAACAGATAACTTTGATATTGTGGTGTTGTAACGCTTTTAAGAAACATATATCTGAACTAAAATGGTACAGAAACGCATGCACACTGACAATATAACAATACTCACAGGCAGGTATATATTTTTTTATCCTCTGCGAGAATATATAGAATATATACTCTTCTTCATGTGTGGCCACATTATACTGCCCTCTGGTGGCAAGGCCGCACACACCAGAGGGAGCACAATGTCGGTCTGACACGGATCATTGTCATTTCCATTTATTTCAATGGGGAAAGACGATTTGAGATACAAGTGTTTCGCGTTACGAGCGTGGTCATCGGACAAATTCAACTCGTACGTCAAGGCACTGTAGAGCACTGGAGCGGATAAAAGCTGTGTTTCAGGGATAAAATGTGTGACTGTGTCAAGAGGATCGTGTTTCAACCTATTGTGTATGGCTGGGTGGATGGATGGATGGATGATGGATGGATGGATGGATGGATAACGTTATGCATTTGGACAAGAGGTACAAACGGCTCAGAACTCACTCATGTTCGTCTTCAGCAGAGGATTCCAAATCCTCCTTATCCCGGGCAACCGCTGGCATCTCCACAGTGAGAGAGAGCTCAAATCCTTCTTGGATCAGGTGCCATTGTAGCTCCCTCCTGAGGCAAACCAAGACAAATACAATATGCTGCGAATTTTTGGTCGGAGTCCAATAAGGATGCGACTCCAATGAGAACGAACATACTATAACAAACGGTTTGTAGCTCTATTTGTAAAATAGTCTTCCATTTACCTTTAGGAAAAAACAGTCGTTTGTCATTACAAATGGTAAATCCAGACAGTCGAACAAATATTAGCTACAAGAAATTGACACGCAACTAAATTTTTAAAAACAAAAACATCATCGATGTGAGCTACACAGAGCGGACGATATTACATGCAGATTTTTGAAGTGGGGGAAAAACACAGAGGTACCTCTTGTCCAAAAAACATTAAACTTCCCTTTATTTCAGGGAGACTGCTAAAAGCTAACTAGCTTATATATGCAGGGAGTGTTGCTCATCGCTGTTAATCTTCCTGGTTACTACAACAACTAAATAGCAACACTGCACTCCGCATGCGCACTTGCGCATTTCCTGTCAGATTGATTTTTCTTCCACTGTTTTACTGATAGAATGCAGAGTGATGAAAATCCCACATGTAAACTTAAAAGAAAATAATTTTTAAAAATAAAATAAATCAGAAAACACCTTTATTGGTAGTAGTCAATACAACCACAAGGAACGTCTCCCCCGGAACGATCTTGTTCTTCATAGTTACGCTTTGTCAAACACAACCAACGGGACTCATGTCTTAAATTCTATTGGTTAAAACAAAAGTAGGCGTAACCAAAATACTGAAGATGACCAATCACATCGATGGTACGACTGTATGGAACCATTCAGTCCGGTTCGTCATTGGACCGACCTGGCTACAACAGTGAAAGATCACTGTTCACTAGCCTCACTTTGTTTTTTGTTGTTGTTTTCTGAGAATTACGTTACATTAAGGTTTGATGGACGCCGCTCAGAAATGTCACCATTAGTGCCATTTTACTTTGTTTATTGCAAAGGTTTACGGCAGCATTGGTCTTCTTTGTCAGATATTGTGCATCACTTGTTAGCGAGTACTCCGTTAAGGGAAAACACAGGTAAGACATCTAGCAGCCTCTTTGCAACATGACATTTTGCACTTGTATGGATTCGAATTACTGTGCTCTAATAAAGGCGCTGACGCAAACGAGATGAGTCGTTTCCTTAACGTCCTGCGGAGCTGGCTTGTGATGGTGTCAGTCATCGCGATGGGAAACACAGTGCAGAGCTTCAGAGATCACAGCTTCCTGTCCGAGAAGCTTTACACGGGCACGCCTGAGTTTGGTAAGCAAAATGTTATTAACTAACCTAAACAACAGTGTTCCCTTTTTTTTTTTTTTTTTTTCATTTGTATCAAAACGTTGTGTCAAAGCAACTTAATTTTAAGCTACATTTTGAATAAGCAATTTTTTGGAGACATTTCATCGCATGGTCTGGAATTATAGACGATTTTATTATCGATTAGGTGCTTTTTTTAAATATAATTACATATTTGTTTATAGATTATGGTATTGTACAGACTATTAGTCAAAAATGCATAGAATCATGCAATATAAATGTTATAAAATGTGCACTTTATTAAGTGAAATAATTATTTGAGCTCGAAGCAAAACACAAGCTTGTATTAGTAGCTGTGGAGTAACCCTTGAGACTTCCTTGTAGGTTATCAACGTTGGTTTTTGGGCACATTCCTTTTTACAGAAACTCTAAATCCTCCCAAGTTTCGGAATCTCGACCCGACCAACAGAGGTTTTCTATTGGGCTGCGATCTGGAGACTCACTAGGCCACTCCATGATCATAATATGCTTCTTCTTTAGCCACTGGCAGCACTGGGTCATTGTCATGCTGGAAGACCCACTCACGACCCATCTTCAGTGTTCTTTGCAACAACAACAAACAAAAAAAAGAGGTTTTCATCCAAGACGGTACATGGCTTCCTCATTGCAGTGAAGTACACTTTGCAGAAAAACACTTCTTTCTTTGGGTTACAGTACTGCTGTACTGCAGTACTGCTCTTCAGTCTTGAACACAGTGCAGACTGGAAGGTAAGAAATGGATTCCTCAAACCACATGGACACCAGCAAATAAATATTAGGTAGAATTCTGGCTGACTTGTAGGGGACCCAATAGTTATTTGACTCATTACTATAATCAATAAACAACGATTTTAACTTTACAAATTCAACAAGGGATCAAATAATGATTTCCCTTACTGTATATTTCTCTGCACTTTTCTTCAGTCAATGGTCTTCAAGCTCGGACATTTGGCATTTGGACGTTGCTGTCATCCATCATTCGCTGTGCTTGTGCCATTGATATACAGAACAGAACGTAAGGTAGCTTGTTTATTACATATTACATTACCGTGATCAGTATTCATGAGACTCTCACATTGTGTGTCATTGACAGGTTGTATCACATCGCTTTGTGGACATTCGTGCTGGCACTGGGTCATTTTCTGTCTGAGGCCTTCATGTACAAAACTGCACCTCTCACCATCGGGGTCATGGCACCTCTTATTGTGGCCAGTGAGTATTGTTCATTACAATTTGTAAATGTTGAACAGAGCCTGTAGCAGGAAGTAATTGCGTCATTTGTTTTTCCAGGTTTCTCAATCATAGCAATGCTGATAGGTTTTCAGTGTTTTCCAGAGACTCCAGAGGAAGTGGGAGCACAGCAGAAAAAACGGAACTGAGTGGCCCCTCATGTCAGAGTCCACTTGACATGTTTAGATTGATTGTTGTGTGCTGCTTCCCAGATGTCATTTTATAGTCTTTCCTACAGTGACTCAACCTTTCTCAGAACTCTATGTGAGAATTATCATGCTCTCAACATGTCGTAAAATTGGAACACACACACACAAGATTTCTTTAACAAAGGAACAGAAACCCCATTGAGCCCCTCATTCATGCTTGCTTTGTGTCATACGAAACACTGGACTCCACTCAAAAGTCATATGAGGTCCCCAATAGGAATAATTTATTATTATCAATGAGTGAAATCTCGTTCACAGCTTTTTGCAAAGACCTATAATTCCATATAATGATAAATTAGCAACTCCACCAATCACATGATCTGTAACAGAGAATCCACAAGACAAGAATCCACAACATATAAACTGAAACAAGTATCACAAACTATGCATTTCTCTGTAATGAGTTTCACAAGCAAAGCATATTTTTAATTAGTAAAATATTTGGTGTTTTTCTTGTGCAAAATAGCCGATTCAATGCATCTCCTCTTCTTTCATAATGATCCAAATATCAATCCTCAAGTTTCAATGTGGGTGGCACGGTGACGACCGGTTAGCACATCTGCCTCACAGTTCTGAGGGCCCGGGTTCAAATCCGGCCTCGCCTGTGTGGAGTTTGCATGTTCTCCCCGTGCCCGCGTTGGTTTTCTCCAGCGACTCCGATTTCCTCCCCCATCCCAAAAGCATGCATGGTAGGTTCATTGGAGACTCTCTCTTAAATTGCCCGTAGTTGTGAATGTGAGTGCGAATGACTGTTTGTTTACTTGTGCGGGATCCGGAATGACAAGCAGAAAACCTTCCAGCTGCCATGATGTGAAAACATATCACAGTGCTCTTAATCTTCTAAAAATGCTTCTGCAAAGTAAAGCTTGAACGCAGTTATGATATTGATCACTGACAGAAGTTCTGTAATAGTAATAGTTGTACTATTGTAGTAGCAGTAGAGCAAAATTTGACGTGAGAGGACATGAAAAGGTCACGCGTCACTTGATGTTTAAGCTATAAACTAAGAGGTTCTAAGTGCATTGTTTTTGTGCTTATTTTCGGATCTGTATGAGGATGGATGGATGTTGCGTCTACAGTGTGGTGTCCTCATGGCACAGCCGTTGAAGTTTACTTGGTTGCTACAGCCGCCAATCATCCTCGCCAAGGCTTTCACAGTGGAATGCATCCTATTTCTTCCTGTATTCCTACGTACAAGTCCTTCCTTTGGGATTTGCGAGTTGGTAGGCTTTCATCTAGAACAGTGGTCATGCCCTGGTAAAACAGAAAAAAAACAATACAATCAGTATTTTCTACATTTAGGATTTTAGAGGACCTGGGCCTTTTCCTCATTTGTACAAATTAGCCATATATGATTTTTGAAACACACAAATTGCCAGTTTATTCATGTACAATTGTTTTATTAATATTTTGAATTGGATTGTTTATAATAAATTAAATAACCAATTATTTCATTCAATCCATGAATGAAAAATGTTGATATATTGTTTTCAATTGTAGGAAAAACAGCTAAATTAATGAAACAAATATTAAATATAAAATACTTGCAGGGTTGGAATAAAGAGTAGAGTGGACTGCACGTGGCATGTGTGCCATACTTTACCCACCCCCAGTATAATGATAGAAAATCGAGTAAAACTACTCACAATGGAGTGGAAATAAGGCATCTGCAGAGAAAAACTCACCTTTTGTAGGTCTTTCTGGGATTCACGAGTGCCGTGTAGTCGTCATATGTTTACAGTATTTAAATGACATTAGCTTCTGGGTGGTAAAATTTAAGTTTCATTCCATTTTTGCGTCAATGGTCATTATGAGGGCAGCACAGTGACTAGTGGTTAGCACGTATGTTCTGCGCGTGCTTGTGTTGGTTTTCTCCTGGTAGTCCACTTCCTCCTACAATGCAATAACTTGCACTTTAGGTTGATCGCAGACTCTAAATTCTCCACAGGTGTGACTGTGAATGGTTGTTTGTCTACATGCGCCCTGAGATCAGATGGCGACAAGTTAAGGGTGTATCCCGCTTCTCATCCGAAGTCAGCTGGGATAGGATGCAGCTCACCCACGAAAGTGCTATAGAAAATGGTTGGACTGTTATTAGCACACTTCCCTCTTTGGTGGCATTACAAAAAAAAAAAAAAAAAAGAGTTCATTAATGAATTCAACCTTTAGATGCTCGTGACATACTATAGCACTTGGTGTTGGTTTTAAGTCCCAATTCTTGTTTTACTTTTGAGGCAAATTTTTCCCAAAAAAAATCTTAGGTTAAATTACAAACTGTACAACCTCTGGGGTGTTCGACTTTGGAGTTTCCAATATACCTTTAATTAATACAGCCAATATAGTAAAGTGAGCCCATGAAAATAAGTCAGTATGGTGAATCCTGGACAATTACAAGAGACAACAGTACAACTCTATTGGATGTGTTTGTCATGAACTTTACACTGTGCAAACACAATATTCAGAGCAATTATTCAACCTTAAAATTAAATGTGGTCGCAACTAGCAAGTTTTACATCGACAACAAGATATGTAAGCATTTGTGTTGATGGGGAGTTTATTATTTAAGAGAATGTGTCCCTACCTTGGCAGGTGTGTGTTTTGGTTTTTAGTGAGCTTGTAAGTTTATATCAGAACTGCCGCTGCCAGGGGTTGCTGCAAGATGTGCCCCCGTAGTCCTGCACCGATGCCTCCGAGCCTGCAGGCTGGAATAATAGCTAAGGTGTCATGTCTCTGAGAGCGCCCCCCCCCCCCCAAAAAAAAAAACTACATGCAACACCACAAGCACTGGCAAAGATCTAAGTCCAGAAAGCCCTGCACACCCAAATAAATGCTTGCTGCCTGTCCACTAGAACAGTACAGAGGTATTATTTTGGTTTGGTTTTTAGTATACAATCCTCTGTTTAACTCGAAGAAACTAACAGTTAAATAAAACTGTGTGTGTGCAGGATTTCTGGTACTTTAAATCTTTGTCATATTTCCATTTAAGAGGTATTAAAAGGAAAGATAGAGGTTGTTTTGAATATGACAACAGTGCCAGTTGAAGTTGTTTTTAAAAATCGTTTAGTAAACTTCAAAGTTGAATTTGAAAAACATGATTTAGATTTTGTTTGCGGTTTCACTGAAATACTTTCAATTAGTCGTATACAGTAATTCCCCAATAGCTACAGAGCCCTACCACAAGTCACAAAACGCTGTGAGTGATTGATGCCCGACCCAATAAGATTTTTTTATTGCCTATTGATGCCATAAGACTTTTCTATTAGACAGGGCTTTGGCCTGTCTGATAGAAGTTCAGCATCACGTGGTGCCAAGATGCCACATGATGGCGCCAAATCATCCATCCATCCATCCATCCATCTTCTGTACCGCTGTATCATGACTTTTATATTCGATAGGGCTTTGGCCTGAGCACAAAAACAGAGAACAGGCCAGCAAATAACAGATAAGTTCAAATTAAATTAAAAACAATCAGGTGAAATTCACAAGTAGAGAATAGCGAATATGTGGGGGATCACTGTATTACATTCAAGAATCCTGATTACTTCTTAGTTTTCCTAAGTCAATTTGTGGTGTTTGCTGAGTTTCATATTACAGTGAAACACAAACAAAAAAAGCTTGCTAGACTCGTTCGTGTAGCAGAAGGGCATACTTCATTGCTGTTAGCATGACCTCTCATGCTGAGGCCATTGGTTTGAGGCCATGCTGAGAAAGTATAAAAAGGGCATTCTTGCAAGTTTTCAACCAATAGCTGCTTGGAGACCAAGTAGCAGACAAAGCGGAGAGGTTTGTTTTCAGCATGCTGAGAGAGCACTGCATTCAGCCTGCAGCAGTGCAACGGAGGTTATGGTCAGCACTTGTTGCAACACAAAACACAAAGATGGCCTTAGACACGTTCTCTCTCCTGGGATGTGAAGATGCCATCGGCGATATACTTACACTCACTGATTGCCCACCGGCCTGTCGGTTGGCCTTTTGCCTCCGGAGGTTGGACTTAATGAATCCTGTGATGCAGACAAAACAGTTAGGACTGAGGAGATATGTTTCTCTGTTGACACGTGGAGGATACATTGATTTTCTATAGTCCTTGTCCTCATTTGGATGGTGGGTGAGCAGCAGCCTATGCCTGCTGACTTTGGGCAAAAGGAGGGCTACACACTGGTGAGGGCTGGCCTGTCAAGGGCGCATACAGACAAAACAACGATTCACAATCACATTCACACCTACGGACAATTTAGAGTCTCCAATGAACCTAACACGCATGTTTTGGGAATGTGGGAGGCCGGAGTACGCAAAGAGGACCCATGCCATGCCAGCACTGCAGAGAACACAAACTCCACACAGTAAGGCTGAAGATGAGACTTGAACACGAAACCTCAGAACTGTGAGGCGCACACGCTGCCCCCGTGTGGAAAAGTCTAACAATTTCTTCACAAAGACTAGTTACGCAATGTATGGGGTGAGCAGGAAATAGAGAAGAGGCAGTATTTCAATTCTACCACTAGATGGGAACCTTATCCCTCTGATTATGTGACTGACCTAGTAAAAGGAGATTAGTTCGTGTTAGTCATTGTTTCGAAATATTTCTTTACCAGTCATGATAGCTCCTATTAAAAGGAATATACACAGGAAAATGTTTCCTGCCAAAGTGCCCCATCGGTCAATAATCTTTCCCTGGGCGATGGTGAAGATGATTCCAAAGATCTGAAATAAGATCAGATTGGTGAAATAATAACATTTTCAACGTCAAGCGTTAACTTGTCACAAATGAGGGAATGACATCGTGCCAACCTGAGCTGAACAGTTGAGGAGACCGGATGAGGTTCCCTCTGATTCTGGATAGGTGAGCTCTACTGCAAATTCAAAGCCCAAAGGAAGGTAGCCTGTCATGAAGAAGCTGCAGGAACACAATAACGTATGTTCAAATTAAAACCCAGAAATATGAAATAACTACACATTTTTCTTGAAAACTAATTGCTATGGGTGAAATCTGCATCAAAATGGATGTGGATATCATAATTTGTTCAGTAGTACTGTGTTTTTCTTAGACTATTCAGTGCAATTACTAGCAAAACTGAAAAGTTTAGAAATCACAAGATACACCTTAAGGTGACATTTGGTCATATCGAAAGCATTGGAATTTATATGGAATTCAAAATAAGATTGGTTATGTGTTATTGTTGCTATTCCTACACATAACCGTATTCAAAGAAAGACAATATACCACACGTTTAGACAACTTTCACATAATCTTCCTTGATGTGCAACATTTGCTTGTTGTGTAATGATGACCCACCCTAAAACTCCACTTGTGACAAACACGACCCCTAGGTGGCCCAGGTTGAGCGTGGAGGCGTACACCAGCATCCCAATCAGGGACAGCACATATACGACCAGCGTGGTCTGTCTGAAGAGAGGGGAGGGGGCATATTTCATGAGAAATCCAGTTGAATCAGATTTAAGAAAAATGTCGATCCGAGTCTTGTGAGCTGGCTTACAATTTTGGGGCAAAAGTTACTCAGAAGACCTCAATCGTCCAGCATACTTTCACAAAACCACTTCAAGAAACCCAAATGACCTCAGTCTTTTTTTTTCCCCCCCCCCAAAATGTTAGTACATACTGTATATAAAGTGAACTGTTTCATCTTCACACTTTCTATTTTTACAGTATTTATCTTGATTTTTGCCTAATGTATTTCAAAAAAAAAAAAACTACAACCGAGAAAAATCTCTCTGACGCAAAATTGAAATCCTGAATTGACCTGTTGTGAAAGCAAGGACCATCGGCACAAACAGGCTTATTCTGGTCTAGCGGTTTTTTGTCCAACCATGCGTAAAATACTGGTTGTGTTAGCATAACCTCGTCCACGGATAGCAGTCTGGACCTGGCTCCTTTGACAGCTGAGCATCCAATTGGCATGAGAGGAATCCAAGGCATTTATCAAGCCATTACAGATCAATGATGAGTGAATATCAAAACAAAATGATGGTCATTGGTGAAACTGCACGCTGAAGACTGAATTTGAAGTTTAGCACAGGAAAGCACAAACCTTGAGATAATGCACGGTAGGACTACACTAGCTTCGCCTGTCAGTTTAAATAAGCAGAGAACGATAGCTCGGTCTTCAGTTCTGCTCTGCACAGAGACCTCTCTTAGCTCAGCTCCCTGCAAACAGATCATGTTGAGACATCCACGCGAGGAGACTACAGCAAATAACACACGTCTTGCTTCCGCTACCAAACCGTTCAAAATGTTGCAGGGGCTTCAACTTTTGTTGTTTTTTTTAATCCAGTACAGTACTACAGTTAAGTACAGTTCAGATCGAGTTAATGTTGAGCATTTAATCATTTAGAACTCTTTGTTTTCATACATTTATTGAGATACACTTTTAATGTAACTTCCGGATAAAATATGTTTCGATTGAATCATTATTGAAGTTTCTTATTATTACTATTTTAAGTTATTTTCCCACCATATAAGCGCAGTGTTAATGTTCAAACTGTGTATGATGTGACAATGGATTGCAATAATTTTAGATATACTTTTTTAGAATGTCTTTTTATTGTTGGTCTTTATGCTGGTACTTGAGAGCCGAGGTTGTTTTTTTTTAGGTTGTACTTTTTTTAGGGTGTCATTTTGAGAACCACTGAAACAGAACATTGACAAATATGTACACGGCTACTGAAGATGACTTCAATTCCCAGCTGAAAATGTTTCGGTTTCAATATTGGCATGATTGTTAGTAACTCATGCTCTAACCTGCTTGGAGACACTTTCATCTTTGGGAGGATATTCATAAACGTCCTATTTGTCCATGCCACTTTATTTTTAAATGTATTCATTATTGATTAATATCTGTATTTTTAATCTGTGATTCTGTCAGTAGATTTACATGCACTAATAGTCAAACTACCACCACGGTTCAACTACTACATTTAATTGGACTTCTATTTCTCATCCCATTTTAAAAAGGAGGTCATTCCATTTTTCGTCAAACCATGTCCACCACCCTAATGGGCGACATGACACCTTTTCAGCTTGTTTAACCACCAGCTGGGCTTTTCCGGTTGACTTATGTCACATCAAAACAAAGTATCTGCGGATAGCAACCTGGCACTGCGTCAAGAAAAACTTCATGACAACATCATTCATGTACAACTTGGTAATACAAATAAATGCATACTGCGATAGTAAACGACATTCTCGAGAACTTACTTGTAGGTTTTAGTCTTGTCCAGCCAAATTCCACAGATGAGTGATCCCACCATGCCTGCAATGACAATGGTCAACCCAATCCGACCTGCATTCACCTCCTCGCCCTGTGAAGAAAAACATGCTTACATTTGTTACATTTTGCACCCTGCATTAACTTGCGCAACAACAGCAGTTTCAGTTACCGATCTGTGTCACCGTGATTCTCCTGGCAGTTTTATATGTATCAAGAGTCGAGCTGAGCATACGACTACCACACTTCACAAAGAACGAGCGGTAATAGAAGCTAAATTACCCTGAAATAAAGCATATACGACAGCAGTAGACTAAGACTTACAGGATAGTGTTCAATGATCATTCGGTTCAGAAGTGTGGACACAGCATAAAAGCAGCCAACATTCAGTCCTGCGAATAAACACAAAAATAATCATAGTCTGTGTTGATATTGCATTCATACTGTATACAATAAAAGAATGGAACACCCCATAACGATTTCAGAGTGAAGCTTCACATGCCTAGAAGCAGAAGTTTTATTATTCATCTTCATATCGCTACACCAGCTGATAAAATACGATTGTGACACTTGCAGTATCTATACTGAGGATTCTACGGCACGATTCAGTACTCGGTGATAACAGTGAGGTGATTACACGATAACCCGTATGCACTTGCACGTCTGGTTTTCAGTCCACAACAAAGTAACTGTGCAGTATACAAAATGATTAATAGGCAGCGAATTGTGGGTGGGACGTCTGCGATATGGACTCACATTGTGCTATATCAACGTTTGGACTATGATTTTATTTTGATCTACAACAAAAGCAAGTAAGCAGTGTAGTGCATGTTTTATTTTTGGGCATTAAACAGTTGTGCACACAACCCTAGTATAATCATGAATTGTAGATGTGGTTCAAATCGACGACAAGAAAATGTAGTTAAAAATGTCTAACAGTTGGCAGTAGAGGATAGAGACCCACCATAGCTGACCACCAGCAGCATGAAAGGCTTGTTGCGCAGCAGCCTCCAAATTGAAGCCAGATAGGAGTAGCTCTCTGGAGGGATGCACCTGGCCTGAGCCTGGGCCTGCGTGGGAGGGAGCTCTGGTTTCTCTTGGAACACTACAAGCACAGTTTTAGACTGTCAACATTACATTTGTACACGTTTCGCACAGATAACCAACCTGAATTCATGACATCGATGGGGTGCTGACTACGCATTTATCGGACAGTAGAAGCACAAACAGAGGTGGGAGAGATTAGCAGATGGAATTTCCCGATCGGAAACTATTCGTCCACAAAGGAGGAGATGCTAAAGGAGTTTCCCTGATACAGAAATGCAAAATAATATGTTTCGTGGCTTGGATGAAAATGACTTTTTAACAACCCAAAAAGTTCCATACTTCAGCTTTAAGGTGCATCAAAATACCTTAATAAGAGCCACATATTGCACCAAGATAGAATATAAAATCCTTCCATGGGGTGAAGGAAAGGTGATGACGAAGATGATGATGACCACTATGGTCATCTGTCAGTAACCCAAAAGGCCAGTTTAACTCATCAAACATTATTATCTGTTTTTAATGGATTTAGTTAACATGTTATTTATTATCTTCCTCTTGCTGTTGTAAACCTTCTAAAAGCCATATATAAACAGTTAAAAGTTAAAGTTGACTGTTATTATCAGACTGACACACAGTGTAGATAATGCATAATACACAAATATAACTTTAAAAAAAAAAATAATAATAAATAAAATAAAATACAATTTATTGTTCAGTTTAACCAAAATGGAAAACAGTAGAAAACTGGTCAATCCTGTTTATCTGCTTATCCCGTTGAGAATTGCAGGTGGAACTAACGAGAGGCCTTTCCAGCTACTTTAGGAGTAAAGGCAGAGCAGACCACACCCTCACTTAGTCACCAGGCAATCACATTTGTGAATAGTTCATTGAATGGCAATTGAGTCAGCAATGTGAACTGCTCACTTCCAACAACCCTCCCGAAATAGGTTTGAACTTAAAATCAACGAGATCTGTGGTGAGGCTTTGCAAAGAGTCCTTGACTGTCTGGGACTTCCCAAATCTTCACTGAGGTTGAGCAGGAAGTCGGCTTCCAACTACAATTACATAACTTGGGTTTCACATTGTGTCAGAACACATCCCATCAAATACAGTAGGTGCACAATTCCATCAATTACTGCAGCACTGGCCACAGAGACATTGGGCAGTGTTGCCTGAGGAGTGCCACAGATCAAATCCAACCGTAATATTGTTGAGACGGCTTGATGACAATAGCATCCATCCATTTTGCGAACGGCTTATCCTCACTAGGGTGGAGCCCGTCCCAGCTGACTCCGGGCGAGAGGTGGGGTACACCCTGAACTGGTCGCCAGCCAATCACATGGCACATGTAAACAAACAAACAACCATTTGCACTCACATTCACACCTAAGGGCAATTTAGAGTCTTCAGTTAACCTACCACGCATGGTTTTGGGATGTGGGAGGAAACCGCAGTACCCCGGGAACACCCACGCAGGCACAGGGAGAACATGCAAACTCCACACTGGCAAGGCTGGATTGGAACTGTGAGGTAGATGTGCTAAGCAGTCGTCCACCGTGCCGCCTTAATGAGAATACTTTGCTTGCAATTCCCAACATGGCCTTTGAAATTGTTGTTAGTGGCGCTTCTGGGCAAAAATCCTAGACAGGTCTTAAACGATGAGCCTTGACTGGGAGTCTGCATTTGAGGACTTACCAATGATCACAAGGATGAAAATGATGGTGGCCACACCAGCGCTGATGTAGAACATGATCTTAATGTGGTGTGCCAGCTCCTCCACATTGTCAACATTAGGCACGAGGATGGGGGGGATCAGAAACCCAATCGCAATGCCCATCTGCAGGGGAGAAGCAACACATTTAAAATAAAAACAAGAAAACTTTGCCCAAGGATTGAGCATTTGTTACCTCCTGAATTACAACAGAATCTCAGAAGTTTCAACCACTTTTTCTCAACAAAATGTGGGAAGTGACTGCTTCAGTCCTAAAGCATGGTCCTCTAATCACCCTCATTAGAACTTCCTTATACAATCAGATATGAAGAAGAGAATTTAAAACTTCATTACAAGAGAAATATATAATGACAACCATGTGAGTGGATTTATTGCGGCAGTGCATTGCTGAGCATAATTATTGCATTCTCAACTAAATTCAAATTGGCCCAAATTTAGATTATTTTGGCTCGAAACTGGTTTATGCGCTTGATCAGCAAAGCATTATGATTCTTTATGGAAATATCTAATGGATGTGTAAACTCCTTTTTTTATGGACGTTTCATACATTACATAGAACGTAACCAAACACATAACGTCATGGTGTGGATGTGGATGTCAAGGACAATGCATTCTTTCATCCATAGCAGCAGGCTGTGAGACCAAGTTGAAAAACAAAAACATGCATGACAATGACCGGTATGTAGTGTTTGGTCTAACACGGGTAAGGGAGGCCATTACTTCAAATAACATTTGGTTTTGCCATCTTTTGAGGATCTACATTTATTTGAACAAGGTGTCTACTGTGTGTATATATATATATATATATATATACACACACACAAACACATGGTCAGAAACAAGCGTACAGTAGGGGTCCATTTCCATGAAAACAGGACAGTTCCGAAAGTTAGCCGAATTGTGACAATGCAATTTGCTAAATTCAGAACAGCCATGACATCATTTACACATTGTTGCTTTTCTGTCTGTCCATCATCTTCTTGCAGAAAAGGTCTATTATTACAGAACTGAAGGGAGCTGTAATCACACTACCTTGGAGCACTTACAGTATTATGACATGTTTGCCACACTGTTACAGACCATTTTTCATAATGCCTCGCATAGAATAACAATGACCCCTCCTTGAGCCGTCACCTTGTCGTGGTGGAGGGGTTTGTGTGTCCCAGTGATCCTAGGAGCTAAGTTGTCTGGGGCTTTATGCCCCTGGCAGGGTCACCCATGACAAACAGGTCCTAGGTGAGGGACCAGACAAAGCACGGCTCAAAGACCCCTAATGATGACGACAAACAATGGACTTCGTTTTCCCTTGCCCGGACGCGGGCCACCGGGGCCCCCCACTGGAGCCAGGCCTGGTGGTGGGGCTCGAAGGCGAGCGCCTGGTGGCCGGGCCTGCACCCATGGGGCCCGGCCGGGCACAGCCCGAAAGGGTAACGTGGGTCCCCCTTCCCATGGGCTCACCACCTGTGGGAGGGGCCATAGGGGTCGGGTGCAGTGTGAGCTGGGCGGTGGCCGAAGGCGGGGACCTTGGCGATCCGATCCCCGGCTACAGAAGCTAGCTCTAGGGACGTGGAATGTCACCTCTCTGGCAGGGAAGGAGCCCGAGCTGGTGTGTGAGGTCGAGAAGTTCCGACTCGATATAGTCGGACTCGCCTCCACACACACCTGGGGCTCTGGTACCAGTCCTCTCGAGAGGGGTTGGACTCTCTTCCACTCTGGAGTTGCCCATGGTGAGAGGCGCCGAGCAGGTGTGGGTATACTTATTGCCCCCCGGCTCGGCGCCTGTACGTTGGGGTTCACCCCGGTGGATGAGAGGGTAGCCTCCCTCCGCCTTCGGGTGGGGGGACGGGTCCTGACTGTTGTTTGTGCCTATGCACCAAACAGCAGTTCAGAGTACCCACCCTTTTTGGAGTCCTTGGAGGGGGTGCTGGAGAGCGCTCCCGCTGGGGACTCCATTGTTCTGTTGGGGGACTTCAATGCTCACGTGGGCAATGACAGTGAGACCTGGAAGGGCGCGATTGGGAGGAACGGCCCACCCGATCAGAACCCAAGCGGTGTTCTGTTATTGGACTTCTGTGCTCGTCACGGATTGTCCATAACGAACACCATGTTCAAGCATAAGGGTGTCCACACGTGCACTTGGCACCAGGACACCCTAGGTCGCAGTTCGATGATCGACTTTGTGGTCGTGTCATCGGACTTGCGGCCGCATGTCTTGGACACTCGGGTGAAGAGAGGGGCGGAGCTGTCAACTGATCACCACCTGGTGGTGAGTTGGCTCCGATGGTGGGGGAAGATGCCGGTCCGACGTGGCAGGCCCAAACGTATTGTGAGGGTCTGCTGGGAACGTCTGGCAGAATCCCCTGTCAGAAGGAGTTTCAACTCCCACCTCCGACAGAACTTTGCTCATGTTCCGGGGGAGGCGGGGGACATCGAGTCCGAGTGGACCATGTTCCGCGCCTCCATTGCTGAGGCGGCCGACCGGAGCTGTGGCCGTAAGGTGGTCGGTGCCTGTCGTGGCGGCAATCCCCGAACCCGTTGGTGGACACCAACGGTGAGGGATGCCGTCAAGCTGAAGAAAGAGTCCTATCGGGCCTTTTTGGCCTGTGGGACTCCTGAGGCAGCTGATGGGTACCGGCTAGCCAAGCGGAATGCAGCTCTGGTGGTCGCTGAAGCAAAAACCCGGGCATGGGAGGAGTTCGGTGAGGCCATGGAGAAAGACTTCCGGACGGCTTCGAGGAAATTCTGGTCCACCATCCGACGTCTCAGGAGAGGAAAGCAGTGCACCACCAACACTGTGTATAGTGGGGATGGGGCGCTGCTGACCTCGACTCGGGACGTTGTGAGTCGGTGGGGAGAATACTTCGAAGACCTCCTCAATTCCACCGACACGCCTTCCCATGGGGAAGCAGAGTGTGGGTTCTCTGAGGCGGGCTCTCCTATCTCTGGGTTTGAGGTCACCGAGGTAGTTAAAAAGCTCCTCGGTGGCAGGGCCCCGGGGGTGGATGAGATTCGCCCGGAGTTCCTAAAGGCTCTGGATGTTGTGGGGCTGTCCTGGTTGACACGCCTCTGCAACATCGCGTGGACATCGGGGACAGTGCCTCTGGATTGGCAGACTGGGGTGGTGGTCCCCCTTTTTAAGAAGGGGGACCGGAGGGTGTGTTCCAACTACAGGGGGATCACACTGCTCAGCCTCCCTGGTAAGGTCTATTCAGGGGTGCTGGAGAGGAGGGTCCGTCGGGAAGTCGAATCTCAGATTCAGGAGGAGCAGTGTGGTTTTCGTCCTGGCCGTGGAACAGTGGACCAGCTCTACACCCTCGGCAGGGTCCTCGAGGGTGCATGGGAGTTCGCCCAACCAGTCTACATGTGTTTTGTGGACTTGGAGAAGGCGTTCGACCGTGTCCCTCGGGGAGTCCTGTGGAGAGTGCTTCGGGAGTATGGGGTACCGAACCCCCTGATACGGGCTGTTCGGTCCCTGTACGACCGGAGTCAGAGTTTGGTCCGCATATCCGGCAGTAAGTCGGACTCGTTCCCGGTGAGGGTTGGACTCCGCCAAGGCTGCCCTTTGTCGCCGATTCTGTTCATAACTTTTATGGACAGAATTTCTAGGCGCAGCCGAGGCGTAGAGGGGGTCCGCTTTGGTGGCCTCAGTATTGCATCTCTGCTTTTTGCAGATGATGTGGTTCTGTTGGCTTCATCAAGCCGTGACCTCCAACTCTCATTGGAGCAGTTCGCAGCCGAGTGTGAAGCGGCTGGGATGAGAATCAGCACCTCCAAATCTGAGACCATGGTCCTCAGTCGGGAAAGGGTGGCATGCCATCTCCAGGTCGGGGATGAGATCCTGCCCCAAGTGGAGGAATTCAAGTATCTTGGGGTCTTGTTCACGAGTGAGGGAAGAATGGAACGGGAGATCGACAAGCGGATCGGTGCAGCGTCTGCAGTGATGCGGACTTTGTATCGGTCCGTTGTGGTAAAGAAAGAGCTAAGCCGAAAGGCGAAGCTCTCAATTTACCGGTCGATCTTCGTTCCTACCCTCACCTATGGTCATGAGCTGTGGGTCGTGACCGAAAGAACAAGATCCCGGATACAAGCGGCCGAAATGAGTTTCCTCCGCAGGGTGTCCGGGCTCTCCCTTAGAGATAGGGTGAGAAGCTCGGTCATCCGGGAGGATCTCAGAGTAGAGCCGCTACTCCTCCGCATTGAGAGGAGCCAGATGAGGTGGCTGGGGCATCTGATTCGGATGCCTCCCGGACGCCTCCCTGGTGAGGTGTTCCGGGCATGTCCCACCGGGAGGAGACCCCGGGGACGACCCAGGACGCGCTGGAGAGACTACATCCTTCGGCTGGCCTGGGAACGCCTCGGGATCCCCCCGGAAGAGCTGGATGAAGTGGCTGGGGAGAGGGTAGTCTGGGCGTCCCTGCTGAAGCTACTGCCCCCGCGACCCGACCCGGATAAGCGGTAGAGAATGGATGGATGGATGGATGGAGAATAACAATGAATCTATTAATTGATCATTAAAGTTCGAATTAAAGTGTAGTCAAATGCCCTTCCCTTGTCATGGCTCTCAAGTTGTTCCACACTAGACTCCTACGAACATACCTTTATGGACCTTGCTTTATGCACTGGGGCACAGTCATGTTGGAACAGAAAACACGCACGTGCACACACACACACACATTTTGACATACGACACCATACACCCTCTGCCAATGATGTTGAAGCCCGACAGGCAAATTGGCAAACCTGGACACACCTGGGTTCCCAGAACGCCAAGAGAACAGGCCATGGACACCTCCTGTTGCCCAAACCACAGAGAAGCTAGTTTGGATGGCATGCCAAGGAGGAAAACGGTCCCCACTGAACACACAAACTGTCCGACGAAGGCCACAGCAAACAAGTCGGGGTGAGCCGTGCTCGTTTTGATCCAAGCGCCGATGCAGTTGAAGGCGGATCCCACCACGACGACCTCCCTGAGGCCTCGGTTGTCCAGCAGCCACATGACAGGCACGATGAGAGGGATGTAGGTGACGAAATAAATCATAGACAGCCAGTTGATTTCCAGGTCATCGATACCATAAAAGTGCATGAAGATGTTGCTGATGATGCCATATTGCAGCCACATCATGCCGTTGCTCATGGAATAGACGCAAAAGAGGAAGAGCATAACCCAACGCCGCTTGTACAGTTTGGTCTCCATGAGCGGAAAGAGCTCTGTGGTTTCCTGGACAGAAGGGTCCGATTTGGGGCTGTAGTCTCCCAGAGAGAGATGGCGACGGAACCCTCCGAAACCGGTTCTGGCTTTTCTAGGTGGAGAAGATCCATCATGGCTGTCCATCCAGTCATGACAGAGCTCCTCCTGACTGCTCATGTTGCTCCCCTCCTCTTTCAGGCCTCTGCGATCAACTGGAGAGAAAAACAAGCCATTTACCTGACAGTCCTCTCCCAGTCAGCAGGTACAGCCCTTTTTTCAAGATGGAAAAAGTTGGCCTCAAGGAAACTCGACTGCTTATTTCCCTTGCTGCTGACTTTGAATGGGTATCTTTAGGTTGAGCTACAATTGGCAAGGCCGTACCTTCTCACCCAAAGTCAGCTGGGATAGGCTCCAGCTCAGCTGCAACCCAGTGAGACAAGTGCTACAGAAAATGGATGGATGGATGGATAGAGTTCTAGGTTGAGGTTTCAATGAGTAGCGCAGTGGAAAGCTCTGCTAAAAGTTACATAGCAGGTTACTTGTCCACAGTGTCAAAGCTCGCAAGATTACACCTCTTAGGTCCATTTTTTTTTTTTTTTTTTTTTTTATGTGTGTCTGTTATTGAAAAGGTCATACACTCCTCCTTCTAGGTTCAGTCACTCGTACACGATAGGACTTATCTTGTCTGGTAGTTTCATTTAATTGTGCTGCTAAAGCACAGCACATGACAGATGCAGATTGAGAATGACCCATACTGCAAATTCATCCAAATATGGATCGTTATGAATTAAGGGAAAGGTCAAAGGCTAAAATCTTATGTTTCTAGTTCAAGGTTTACTGGATTTTGATGAATGTCATAATGTGCAGTGACTGCAGACATATTCTCAACAGCCTTTTCGTGCAACACCACCATCCACTATGGCTGCTATGTTAAAGCTAAAGTTTATGCATTTCATTTTACAGGTGCAGGTAGCTCATAGTTATACATGGGACCACACGTAAAGATTATGGACCTCATTTTGCAAAAAAATGTCTAACCCAAACCACACACTCTAATTGCAATCACTCCCCATTTGTGCTAATAAAGCTTTGGATATTTAACGAGACTCGTTACACATGTATTTATAAAACCACATTATCATGTGCAGTATAATTACAGGATCCAGACTGTTTACTTTCAGAATGTTTAAACAATGGCTTACATCTTAAAATTCTGTTTTGTCCCTCATATTAGCTAGGTTACAGACCTGACTGAAACCACGAGTCACTTTGTATTTCCATTGGTCTGTCGTACTGAGGTGTGACCTGGCACGCTATAAACTTCATAGAAAAACAATGCAATAATAAATGGATAAATCCAAAAGGGTCAGACATACCATATTCTCTTCAATAGTGCCCCAAATCTGATGGGTGCAACTTAGATGGCTTTAATTATCTTTATTATGACTGATAAGACCATGTGTCACACTAGAAGACATTGCCAAAATACACAACACCTGCATTGCTTACAAGGTTACATTGGAGTTGAAAAAGAAAAGTGCTGCTGTATACAATGTGGAGCATTTGAGAGCAAAAGCTGCAAAACTCAACATTTCCACAGTGACCGGGAAAAAAGAAAAGAATGAGAGCATGCTTTGCTGCAGGGAAGGAGTTTTTAGAGTGGATTTATTTCCTGCAGGACAGTGGAGAAATGTCCAGGAAAAAAATGATGACAAAGAAAGTGACAGTGAATACGAGAGGACATAATGCAATCTAGATGTTTTTTTTTTTCTTGTATGGCCCGTTGTAATATACATCATAATTATTTAGTTATATATATATATTATTACTTGAGTCTAAAATGCATTCGTACAAATAAAAGCCTAAAGGCTGAGTAAATAAAAGCCAAGAAGGAAGGTGGTATCTTTCCATCCATTTTCAATACATTTCTATCCCATTTTATTTTGGGCGAGAGGCTGTGCACACCCTGGACTAGTCACCAGTCAATCACACGGTAAAAATCGACAAACAAGAATTCAGACCTTTGGACAATGTAGAGTGTTCAATGAACCTAGCATGCATGTTTTTGGAAAGTGGACGTCACACTGAACCTCAGAGCTTTGTGGCAAAAGTGTTAACTACTAAACTACCATTGCTGCAAAGAATCCATTAAATCATTCTGATCTTTTTCCTGATTTTTTATTTGTTTGTATTATATTTATGGCCTAGAAGTGTTTTTTTTTTTTTTTTTTATCCAACTATTTCCTGTGGTTATGATTTAGCGTAGGTAAACGATAGACTACTGGTCGTAACGTACAAATTCGAGTTACGGAACTCGCCTGTAAAGAGCAGGGTGTGGTTTTGTGGTCGGACTGACACGTTGCGTAACTCGTGGGATTGGTGGGTGTGAATTGAACAAATTACAGTTCTGGATTCAATCGATGTATCGTCGTTTGACACTAATCCAGAGGCTATTAGAGGTGGGCATTTCCACGAAGGGGCAAGGCAAGCAGATTCATATACAATATATTCTTAAATGTAAATGTATGCGATGGTGGGGTCACGAAGTGCACTTCATTTTAAGAAAATAGACGTAACTACGCCTATTCACTGTCGCGCTATTCTTCAACCAAACTAGCAAAGTACTGTAGTCAATCAAGGTAGAGCCTCAAGTTTGACGCGTAATCATTTCTTCGCCGGCTCGTTCCTCTGTGATTAAAAAAAATAATAATACTAAATAAATCCAAGATAGTAGCCACAAGACGGTTAACTATGGACCGCTCATTAACCTCGTCCCAGTTTCATATTTTGTTCGTCAACTCTTGCCGATTCAACAACAGACTGCATTCGTGTGTGTGTGTGTGTGTCCCAAGCTTGCTGGAAGTGGCGAAAATGTATATAAGAGCTATATAAACAGAGGAACCACGAGCAAGTGTAAAGAGTTGCACGAAAAAGTACTGCACACGTTCAAATATATTAAAGTTTAGCCTACCTCGAGCGCCATTATTGTTGCATTTAGCCTGACATACTGTAACATACACTAGCGCCGAGTAGGCACAAGATGGCGACCTAGTGCAAACATGGCGCGTCATTTCCCATTTCAGTGCCAAACCTAAAAGGATTCTTTTCAACGACAGTGCAGTAATGTATTTGTCGTTGTTGATTGAGAGACCGAAGTAATGCTGTTAAAATATTGCCCTGTGTCGACTGGGAAGACAAAGTAGGAGCCCAGTAAAATTACAACAACAAATTAATACATTTCTACCCATTTTCATGTAGGCCAACTACTAAAATGGTACAGTACTTCCTCAGGCATTTTAGTGCATTTATCAGTCATCACAAGGCTACATAATAGAAAAATTCAAGATTTTCATGAGTCGATCAACAATGGGAAAACTGTTAAATCTATTCTAATATCACAAATGTTCTCCCACAGTAAATGAATTGCTGACGTTAGAGAATGTGTGGCAGAGAGATGGAAAAACTTCGGTTTTACTGAGTCAATTGGGCATTTTTGAAGGTGTCCTAAGGTTTTTGAAAGTGCAGTAAATAAAAAAAAAATATTCATGCAGTTGAGTCACACACGGGGGTTGTTGTATTTTTGTTGCTAAAATATTACGTTACAGCCAAGCACTGTATAGCTATGCCATTTTCTTGCTTGTTTAAAAAGGACATACAGTCAACAAAATAAATAATCTCCGTCTGCAGTGATGCGGACTTTGCATCGGCCCGTTGTGGTGAAGAAGGAGCTCAGCCGAAAGGCGAAGCTCTCAATTTACCGGTCGATCTACGTTCCTACCCTCACCTACGGTCACAAGCTGTGGGCTGTGAGCGAACGAACAAGGTTCCGGATACAAGCCGCCAAAATGAGTATAACTCCGCAGGGTGTCCGGGCTCTCCCTTAGAGATGGGGTGAGAAGCTCGGTCATCCGGGAGGATCTCAGAGTAGAGCCACTGCTCGTCCGTATTGAGAGGAGCCAGATGAGGTGGCTCGGGCATCTGTTTAGGGTGCCTCCTGGACGCCTCCCTAGTGAGGTGTTACGGGCACGTCCTACCGGGAGGAGACCCCGGGGACGCCCCAGGACACGCTGGAGAGACTACGTCTCTCGGCTTGCCTGGGAACGCCTCGGGGATACCCTCGGAAGAGCTGGAGGAAGTGGCTGGGGAGAGGAAAGTCTGTGCTTCCCTGCTAAAGCGCCTGCTCCCGTGACCCGACCTCGGATAAGCGGAAGAAAATGGATGGATGGATGTACATCAGTGCTTCTGATACTGTTTAAGACAGCAGATAAGGCCTTGCAAGACTAATTCCCTGATGAACATGTTCGTCTTGCTCCTCCACTGCCTCTGGTGGCCATCTACGATATGTCTTTTTTTTAAATCATAACTTCAGAGAACCAGTAGTTGCATTCCAAAGGTTTAGTTTAAACGAGTAGCACTGGAAAGCTATGTTCAAAGTTACAAGCAGGCTGCCTCACAGCTCACCTGCTTGGCTGACTGGACACCTCTTTCACAATGGAACTTTTATATGTGACTTATTTCACTTCTCTAACTGCAGGCACGAGGCAGTGTAAAACCTGAGCAGGTTGAAAATAGTTTCAGCAAAGCTCCTGAAGCCCAAGCGAACAGGGCAGCGCAAGGTTGTGAGAGTGTGATGGTGATGAGTCATGAGTGTGCGTGCGAGTGCAAGGCAAATGATTGACACCTCATTGGTCTGGCCTTCTGCCTCTGATGGGTTGTTCTTCCTCAGGTGTGTTGGTTTCTTTAAAAAAAAAAAAAAAAAAAAAACTGCATACTCCCATTTTATGTTCAAACTGTTTATAATGTTACATTGGATTACTATAATATTAAACGTGTACTGCCAGTCAAAGGTCACTGGTAGTGAATGATATGAATAAACCTCTGCTTAGTTTTTTGGGAACACTTGGGGCTGCTACATTTCTGTAGAGCTTTTTTACTACTTGGTGTGAAACGTTTGCGAACCACTGCACGACATTTTCTTGCAGAGTGAAAAAGTGAAAAGCTTCCACGCTTCCAACCAACAACACAAGAAAATGTGTTTGGGTGAGAGATCACAAACAGACAGCGGAGGAGACCTCCTGGAACTCACCTGATTCCCAAAGACTCCAACGGAGCAGGCGGTGGAGACCTCATCCGCTCCGAACCACACCGAGGCCAAACGAGAGGGCATCCCCAGGATGAACACCTGAGCCAGGGAGCTCGCGAACTGGCCCAGCATGGTGACCCAGAAGAGGCCGGGCCTGACGCTGAACACTTTGGTCCACGTCCCCACGCAGTTGAGCGCGTTGGCCAGCAGCGCCGTGACGCGCAAACCCTTCTGGTCCAGCAGCCAGGTGACGGGGAAGATGAAGGGGATGTAGGTGAGCATGTAGACCATGGACAGCCAGTCCACGGCGAACGCGTCCACCTGGTAGAACTTGACGATGATGTTGCTGATGATGCCGTACTGGATCCACTGGTACGCGTTGCTCAGCGAGTACGCGCTGAAAAGGAACACGATCGCCCAGCGCTTCAAGTACACGCGAGTCGTGGGAGCAGGACCGCTCTCGCCGTTCGGGACGGTGCGGTACTCCGCTCGCTCAATTGGACCTTTCGATTCTGCGGGAAGACCCTCCTCCCGAGCGCTTATCTTACTGTCTCCCATGTTTATTCTCTGCGCAAAACAGTCGCAATAGTCTAAATAACTGAGCGCTGTTTTCAACCTGAGCCCACTAAAAACTCCAGGACCTCACCGACTAACCCTAACCCTTAGACCCGATCGAGAAATGTGCACAGGCAACTAAGCACGAACTTGTGACACCACGCTCCTGCAGAGATGAGATAAGAAACTACAATGAGCTGGAAGGAACTGCGAGGGTGGTATCCCTCCTGGTAGCTTCTCACGCATGGAAATTGACGTTGCGCTACCTGCTGGTGAAGTCGGTACAATGCAGTCACGCAAACCATTTGACAAAAATACCGAGAATGGCCAAGAAAATGGAAACCTTCACCCTATAGGTGGAAAAACGTCAGCATGGACTGAATGTAAATCCATGCAAATATTTCAAGTGGAGTATAATTCAAATAGAACACAATAGATAGTGGAGCTCGTGGGCCATTTACAGCTCACTCCTTCCTTTAAACCGGTCCAGCAAGCATTTCAATTACCAATGTAATGTAATTAGGCCATTTCCCCTCAAATAATCATCCAAAATTCATTCATGGTTTCACATGTTCATTTCTTTATTGTAGATAGAATTTTAGCACACTGTGGTCCGCACATACATTTTCTTTTAGGAACTTTATATTTTAAAAAAAGAACACAAATATTTTTTTAAAAAAAGGGGTTCATTACAATTACACTCATTGCAATCAACTTAAAACAGAAGAAATCATTTATTTAAAAAAAAAACAAAAAAAACTTTTAGCTCTTCGTTTTAACCTCCTTTCCAAAAGACCTGGCTCTCTGGTCAGTTTTGTTTTTTTGTTTTTTTGTAAATTTGCCCCTTGGGCACAAACGTTTGCACACCCCTGATTAATAAGCAAAACCAGAATTATAATTTAGAGCGTTAATACCATTACATTCTTGTCTGTGTTGTCAGCAGTAAAAAAAAAACAAAACAATTAAATGACACGATGACAGCCTTGACACTCTTTTGAACGTATTTGTAACAATATCAGTCATTTTATTCTTAAGAGTAAGAATTGTTTGGGGCAAAAACTGGTCTTCCTCTATTCAACCACGAGATGGAAGTGTTGACCAAAAGAAGCACAACATTCACCAAACTCATCAAATGCCAGTGAAAAACGGAACTACACATATTTCTTGAGTGATACAAATTGCATTTTGCTTACATAACTTCATAAAAAAGTACAAAATGATACCATTTTTTTGTAACAACCATCGTCTAAATAAGGTACAATATTAACAGTCCATACGTACTGTATATTTGATATGTAAAAAATACATGAATACATGACGCCTGCGCCAAAATATGTGAAAAATGACAGATAAAATAAGCCACTAAATGTAAGACAGTGTATATATATATATATATATATATATATATATATATTCATTCGGTTATCGATTTTTCATAATAATTTCATATCATCAAATTTTCTTTGGGAAAGAGGCAGAGGTACAGCCAAGATTGGTCACCAGTAAATCACAGCAAACATTAACAGATTAACAATCATTCACACCAATTTGGATTCTTCAATGAACATAACGTGCGTCTTTTTGGAACGTGGGAGGAAGCCGGAGAACCCGGAGAAAACCCACGCAAGCCCAGGAAGAACATCTTCATCAACGTTCCACCTTATTTGTCTCAATGATATAATAATAATGATAATATAACAACAGAAAATATGATTTGTTGCCTACATAATGTTCGTGTACCGGGATTGCAGCTTCCTTGAGTTCTGTAATGCTGGAGTTTTTCCTTCCTGCAAAAAGATCATGGAGAGAAGCAATGATGCGGAAATGATGCCCTGGCATGTTCCTTTTGAATTTAGCTAACGGCAAAGTTTCAGAGACACTTTCAAGCGGCTCCCAGACTACGCCGTCTCTGAAACACTAAAGGGTAAGCAGATCTGCATTGAGATTTGTAGGATCCACAGCTTAACGTTACCTAACACCGTTAGCTTCTGATAAGCGGCACATAATTGATCGCTGGGTGAAGTTGCAGACGCGGTGGTGTTAGGGGATTTGGGTTTGGAAATGTGGATCTACACATTCATGACAAGTGTAATTCGGCGGCCTGGTCTTGAAGCGACGACTCCACGTGGGAAAATACAATCTATGCTGTCTTTGGTGGCTTGGGAGTTTGCAATCGCTTTAAAGTGCAGCCACACCTAGTCGTCATGGTAAGACAAAGAGGGGCTCGCCATTGGCCCAGCAGTATATGGAACTGGATGAAGGCTGGCTCACTTGCATGAGACAGGGCCCTCCCCTCAAATCAGGCTAATTTCGGCAAGACCAAAAATACGGCGTGTAAATAAATCTTGATCGACAAATGCATGTCACAGACATGTTGAAATTGAGGGAGGGGGGGGGGGGGGGGGGGGGGTGCATAATATATGTCACCTAAATGATCAACTTATTGAGGTCATGCGCATGTTTTTGCACTTTGTAAGCTCTGCCTGGGGTAATGTCCCACTTCCCAGCAGTCTGGAATGCAACAGAAATGTCTAATCAGACATAAATGTCATCGCCTATGCCGCTCACAACCACTAGGGGGACATCATTAATTGCTATCCGTGGAGTGCTGTGATTTGCTCAACTTTGTCTTTTCTTTCTTTGGTATCGCGGCTTGGTGGTGGTAACTCGCAGCATGCACAACTTCACAAGCCATTTCTGTGGGAGTATCTTTGACGATTCCAAAATGTTTCTCAGCTATAACTTATAAAACTTGGTTTTTGTATTTGTTTGACGGTGAAACATCAAAGTTAGAGGAGAGAGTATGCTTTAAGTGCCACAACAGTGTCCAATCCACATCTTGTGGTGGAACATATCCTGAGGGCTCACCTGCTTTTCCACCGTCTTACGGCTCAAAGCCAAGTGCTTCTAGTTGTCTTGTGTTAGTGCAGGACATCAGCGCAACTTCACTCGGCCTCCAGCTGCCGCAGCAGCGGGTTCACCTCGCTCTCGGGCGTCTGGACACTGTCTGTCCGGACGATGCACGTGGGACGATGGCGGTTAAGCATGTGGATCAGCTGCTGGCGTTCGAGCTTCAGCTCCTCGATCTGGGCTTTCAGGTCCGAGTTTAACATCTCTAACCTTTCCGACTCCTGTGGGAGGTCGAAGGCAGAAAGTTAAGGGGTCATAACGGACATTTTCACCATGATGTCACACGTACTTTCGGAGTGGCCAAACAAACCTTTACATGTCATTTGACCTAGGCCAGGGGTGTCCAAGCCACGGACGGCCCAGTGGCCATCTTTTAGCGTCCCTTGTGTGCGTTCAAAAAGTCGGGGGGTAGCAAAACACCCACATCTCCAATTCAAAACGACTACAACTATATATACAACTACAAATATGTTGAATATAGATGTGGTCAGCCTAATACCATAATTGCCCAAGTCATTGTTTCACGTTTTCGGAAAAGAATAAAAGACAACAAATTCAACAAACGAGTCCAGTTGCCAATATTCAACCCTTGACTGAGAAACTACTTAGATATGAAAAACAAAACCATTTTTAGCAAGCGCACTGGTATTTTCTATTGATATTGTGACACTAAGTTACAAACGACTCAAGCTGTTGTGGTCTTAGGCTAATGACGTGCAAAGACACAGAGAAACTATTTACAACTAAAATAGTAACAGCATTTCTCTGTGTTATGGTGAATAAAAGATAATAAGCAAACATTTCTATTCCTTGTCAACGTTGAATTAACGATGCTAAAAAATGCCAGCTTACTACCGATTGCTCTTGTTTTGGTTATGAATGTGGAGCTCAACATAATGCAGGGCCAGATCTATTTGAGTGGGTTATGATGTATTTTTGTTTTGAAACAACTAACAATTGATGTGTGTGCCAGTGGAGTTTCTCATCGTAAGTTCGCATTAAGGTAGCAGAGACTATGTGGTTGTTTAAAGACACAACACGTACTTCTATTTGACAAAACCCTTCAGCTGAGAACGGCAATAAAGAATAGCTTAGGCTCACTTTTTTGAAGAATATTCACTAATATCTGCAAAACTGCTGCTTGATGTGAAGTGAGTTGCCACTTCCCACTACACAGCGGTCGTATTTCAAAAGCAAGTCAAAGAAAATAAAAACCAGCCGACCAATGGCTCGTATCTCGAAAAACTTATTCGTCGGGTCACTCGTATCTCAAGGACCCATCTGTTTCAATTTAAGTCAGTGGTAGTCAAATACTTTCTGCCACCTGCAAGTACCCTGGAGCCTCTTCTTAAACATTATTAAAAGCTCCGTAAGGGGTAAGATAAGGATGAGGATGGAAGATTGCAAAAAAAAAAAAAAAAAAGATCCCACCTTTTGTAGATAATCCGTCCTCTCTTTCTTCTTGTTTCGACAGCGTGCAGCAGCCACCTTGTTTTTCTCTCGCCTTCGTTTCCTTCTATCGTCCTCTTCATCTCGCTAAACAGAGCAGGGGAATGCGCAAAATATGTTAGGGACAACTACAGAATCTGTTTTGCTTCTTTAAGTACACATTGGAATAGCGTTATGGTTCAACAGCTTTGCACTATACAGTCCTATTCAACCAAAATGATTATGATAGTTGTTGTTGTAAAGTGTCGAAATAGTAGGTTTTAGGCATTGTAATAAATGACGTCTATTGATTATTGGATGTTACAATTTCTTATGTTATTGCTTATATCACCTATATCAGAAAAGTGACAACAACAAAGGACTTTTTTTTTTTTTTTTAAACTTGATATCGCATACCTTCTGAAATGTATTCAAGAGGAAGAATGTGCACCAGGTGGACCTGATTATCACAATGATGACACTAAGCAATGTTTAATGTAGCCTACTGTACATACTGCAGGGGGTAGCATGGGGTCGGGCAAGAGGTGAGAGCACAAATTATGAAAAGAAATTTGGCGGCACGGTGGACGACTGGTTAGAGCGTCTGCCTCACGGTTCTGAGGACCGGGGTTCAATCCCCGACCCCGCCTGTGTGGAGTTTGCATGTTGTCCCCCGTGCCTGCGTGGGTTTTCTCCGGGCACTCCGGTTTCCTCCCAAATCCCAAAAACATGGATTAATTGGACACTCTAAATTGCCCGTAGGCGTGACTGTGAGTGTGAATGGTTGTTTGTTTGTATGTGCCCTGCGATTGGCTGGCAACCAGTTCAGGGTGTACCCCGCCTCCCGCCCGACGACAGCTGGGATAGGCTCCAGCACGCCCGCGACCCGAGTGAGGAGAAGTGGCTCGGAAAATGGATGGATGGATATTCGTCCTTTTTACTGTTGGTCTTCTGGAATGTGAAATGTCACCTCTCTGACAGGGAAGGAGGCTGAGCTAGCAAACGAGGTCGAGAAGTTCTGGCTAGCTACGTATAGCTGGGCTTGCCTTGAAACACAGCTCGGGCAATGGTACCAGTCCTCTTGAGAGGGGTTGGACTCTTTTCCACTCTGGAGTTGCCCCTGGTGAGAGGTGCTTAGCAGGTATGGGCACAATTATTAGCCCTCGTTTCGGTGGCTGTATGTTGGGGTCCACCCCGGTGGAATGCAAGCTTCGCTCTATCATCCAGCAAAGTTACCGGTACATTCAACATTACAAATATAGTTAAGTATTGTTGCAAATAACAACATATGCGTACTTTATGGAGTGTATTTTTATGGCTCTGCAGCAGCTGAGACTCGGTCGTTTAAACCAGGAAATGTTCAGCTGAGTTGAGTGGGTGGGTGGGTAACAGCCACTTAAAGCATGTCACCAACACATTTTGACCCATGTTATGCATAAAACAATCGAAAAAAATGAATTGTGATTGGAGGGGACCTTTAAGCACATGGGAGAACACGGCCCATGATGCACATGCCAGAAACCACCACTGACTGACAAAAATGACGACTGTTCAGCTGTGGTGGAGATCTATGCCTTTGTAGCGTGTGCTGCAAAAGTCCCACCTAAAAACAAAAGGTGCAGCATAGCACTACTTTGTAACCATGTTAATTCTCTCTTGGACATCCCGTACCTCTGTTTTGATGACAAGAGGCCTCTTTCCCAGGCTGCTCATGAAGTGCAGGGGCGACAGCATCGTCTTGAACTCACGGAGCCCGCCAAACTTCAGCGTGTCAGTCAGCAGAGTGGCCGAGATGCCAGCCAGCGGACCTAGACTGGGCAGGGAACCCGCTGTCACCGAGGGATCCGGAATTTGCCCTGGCATAATGTCACAGTCGGCCGTGACCACAGCTAGGGAGACACATAATCGCAGACAAACTCAAGACACTGCCTCATCCAAATGAATAAATATCAAATAGGTCTTGTAAATTAGCAGTCTGTTTCTTAGAACATTCATTCCTTCATCTTCCGTTCCGCCTATCCTCACTAGGGTCGCGGGCGTGCTGGAGCCTATCCAAACTGACACACCCTGAACTGGTCGCCCGCCAATCGCAGGCCACGTATAAACAAACAACCATTCTCACTCGCATTCATACCTACGGGCAATTTAGAGTATTTTAGTTAACCTACCCTGCGTGTTTTTGGCATACGGGAGGAAACCAGAGTACCCGGAGAAAAGCCACGCAGGCACGGGGAGAACATGCAAACTCCACACAGGCGGGGCTGGGATTTGAACCCCGGTCCTCAGAACTGTGAGGCAAATGTGCTAACCAGGCGTTCACCGTGCCGAACATCAATATTGATTTATTTTTTGCTTTCTCTTTCCTGGTACAAACGCAATTTACTAATTCCAAGAAGTTATGTCAACAACTCCACAAATGACCCAGTAAACGTCAACAAATGATGCTCGATTCAAAGGAACGCTAAAGATAGAAATTTTATAGGAATTTCTTGGTCGTGGCTTTCTGGACTTCATGTTAGGGGAGCTGAACATGGCAGTCAACATTTCGCTTCATCTTTTCAAAATATGTTGCAGAAGCATGTTGGTGCATTTACCAACAGACTTTTTGTGCAAATACTGAGAGCGGACATTTAAATATATCCATAGACAAATGGAAAGGTAAGTATGAGTGCAATAAGCTGGCAACGGCACAGGAAATTCCGATTCAAAAGCTCTCCAAAACCACAGGATGCCCTTGAGAAAGAGCATCTCGGGTCAGTGGCTCTGAAAAAGAGAACCTCAGCAGGGAAACGAAAAATGGTGAAGTATAGCTTGTTATCTACATTTGATCTAACTGCATATTTAGTTATGATATTGTATTCTTTAAAAATTCTGCGTATTAGCTTTCCTTAAATGAACTACAATGTTTTGTCGAACTCACTAACGACCCTCATAAAGGACAAGGGCTATTGATAAATGGATGGCTGGATGGATCGTTCTCATTGGCCAATTTGACGAATCGCCATAAAGTTTCATGAAAATCAGTTCAGTAGTTTTTGCAGGATGTAGCCGAACAAGTTACAAACAGTCAAAATATAAACATTTTGATGGCAGAAACAGAAGAGCTGGGGGGGGACATTTGATCTGCACCAAAAAATAAAATGAAATAAAATTCTGCCACACTTCCTGTTTTCCTGTTTCCTGATCCACTAAAAAATGTTTTCTTTTTTTTATGACTAGGGAACTTCATCAAGATCTTCCAAATGTGAATGTGTGGTTTGGTATAGTGAGCACTCGAATCATTGATCTATTGTTCTTCAGAGAGATCAATTACTAAAAATGTTTACTTCGGCCCTTTGACGTGGTACCACGAATGGATGACATTGAGCCAACCAGCCTTTTCCAGCACCAGCTTGCTCTTATTTTGTGATTTTAACTTGATAATCTATGTGTTTAGTCAGGTACGCGCACAAATAGGCCCCTCGTGGTGGTCGCGCACCAGCCCCTTTGCCCTGGATGAAAAAAGCGCTGCAGCCCATTTTTATCTTCATTCATCAGTTTAAAAACAAATAACAACCTTCAAGTCTCAAGCAAGACCCAAATAAGGTCAAATAAGATTAGCGCACTACTAGTCACTTTAAACTGCATACATTTGTTGAAGTCTCGGCGCCCTTTGCACAATGGTCATTGCACCGGACTATTGTTCTATTCGTCATTCCGACTGCATCTTTTTGCACAATTGTCAAAAATAAATGAATAAATAAAAATACATTTGACCAGATTACTAGCAACCTTTTATTGCTCAGTGACTTTTTTTTTTTTTTTTTCCCCCTCAATATCTTTATGTCTCAAAAGTATTCTCTGTCAATTGACTGTGTGTTGTCGTACGAGAGCGGCTTCAACTACCGGAGACAAATACCTTGGGTGTTTTTGACATACTTGGCCAATAAAGATGATGCTAATCAGGCTATTAGCGGCCAATTTATCTAAGCTGTATGTATGTATAACACTTCTTGACATAATGCACTCCAAATGAACACCACTACATTAATAATCATGTAGTTTAATATGTGTGTCAATCAAAACTCATTTTATACTCTGAACAACCTCAGCTTGTTTTTGTCCCCAAAGAAAATGACAGTAGTGCCCTAATACAAATCATGTGCATGAGAAACTTGGTGTTTCTTGCTAAAATTGATATCAAAATATGCAAATTGTCGGGACTTATAGTAATGTTGAGATATTGCAAGAATTTTGATTACCAAACCCCTTTTTTTTTTTTTTTTTAATTAATTAATTGTAAAATAGTTAAAGTATCTTCCTTGATTTGTGATTTAAAAACTACCGGTAGTTATCAACCAACAGTGTTGGGGAGTAACGAATCACATGTAACTAGATTACATAATTCAATTACAACATTTATGTAATTACTGGGAGAAAATGTGTAATTGTATTACAATTGTTTAGGGAAATTTCCATGATTACAATTTTATTTACACTTGAAAATATTAGTTTTCATATCACTTCCTCCTTCTAAAGCCAATGCTTGTGATTGGCTCTATCTGGTCTTGTTCTGCCATAATCTCAAACATGACATATTTTTCCAAATATAACCTTGAAGCACCACCTTGTGGTGCAATACATGAGTGTGTCTGAGATATTGAAAGGGTTACACTTTTGAACACATAAAAGAACATTGACTTTTTTTATGGAACATTCACTTATCTGGGTTGTCATATGAAGCGATATTGTCTAAATTGTGCACATTTGTCATTAGGTCAACATGGTATGGTATGGTGGTTTTCCAGATGCTACACTCATATAATGTATCAAACACATTTTGTATGATGTATTTACATTTCATCATGTTTGGTTATCAGTTTAATTTTTTTTGTGTGAAGAACAAATACTGAATGTACTGTTTGTTCCAAAATAATGATCGATGATTTTAATCCACTTTTTTAGAGGAAACATCCAAAGGTCCTGTTAATGGATTCATTCAAAATTAAGAAAGTAATCAAAATGTAATCAAATGTAATTACTTATGTTACTTTGAGAAAGTAATTGATATAGTTCAACAGGGTAACTGTATAATCAACCTTCCCAACACTGCCCATCAACCATCAATTTGTTGTCAATGGGTAATAATATGACGATGGATTTTAAATAGTTTCAGGCCTCTTAGGGAATTAACGCCAATGTGACTCGCGAAAAAAAAAAATACAAAAAAATAAGTTTGACATCCCTGAGTTTACACTTATGTTATTGCAGTAAGATAATTTGAAAATGCTGACAAAGGGGGGGGGGGGGGGGGGGGGGCATGGCGCAAGTCCTTTACTGGACGAGTTGAAAGCGGAAGTTTGCTTCTTTTTTTTTTCCCTCTCTCAAGTGCGGTATTCATGTTTTTACGCAACTTTGTGTTTTCATAAGAGGACAGACAGCACAGCAGCACCAATCAAACGTTGCGATGTCGAGACTGTGCGTTTAAAAATCTGTGCACGACACACATTACCGTAAGAATAGCATGTTTTGTTTTGGTTTGTGTTTTAGCATACACACAATGGGGTGTTTGTGGGGCTATGAACCAGCAGGCAATATTAAAAATAACTAGAAATGTCAGACGACAAGGAGCAACACGAACACGCAAACTCAGAGCCCCCCTTTTTTTTTTCTTTCCTTTTTTCTTTTTTCCTTAAGTCGTCCTTCCAAACATGTCCACTGACCTGACTTGGAGCCCAGCTGGAACAAAAGTCCTTTCTTCTGCTCGGCCGTGGGTCGAGTGTAGATTTTATAAAGTGGAAACCGTTGCATCAGCCCGACTCTAAACGTGATCCCCATCTGGGAGGATTCTGGAATGCGGAAATGAGGAGGTCGATGCAAGCAGCAGGGAAGTTAAAAAAAAAAAAAAAGTATTATGGGGGGGGGTCACACTTCTCCTACAATCAAGCATGGGAGATACTCTACTCGGCGTTCGGAAGTAACGAAATACAAATACTTTGTTACTGCCCTTGAGAAGATTTTTCAGATATCTGTAGGAAACGTGTATTTTTCTCACAACTTCTTTTGTCAAAAGACTCGTTATTTTTCAACCGCCATCATTACACAAGACAGAGAGAGGTAAGTCGATTGATTGATTGATTGATTGATTGATTGATTGAGCCCTTGTGCCAAGGAGGAATTAAACCAGGGAGTGCTAACATGATGCAACAGATGCAGAGAAGGAAGATATTCCCCATCCGTGGCCTTGAATTGTTTGATTTTGTCAGCCCCGAGAATGATGCATGGCGTTGTGTCCTGTGCCAGTCTAAAAACTACCAGGAAAAAAAAAACACACAAAAAATACCATCTAATCTATAACAACAACAACAAAATGTGTTTTCAGCTGTTATCATTAACTCATTTTGCACGTGTTGTTAGTTAGTCCACAAAGTTAGCAAAGCTAACCGATGTCTTAAAAGCAGGGACCACATACGTAAGGTCCGTGGGCCAGAACCGGCCTTTGAGGTTGTTCAGTCCGGCCCGGGGGGGATGGAACACATGAACTGCAATTTTTCAACAAAAGTAACTTTTGTTGCTAATTTTGCCCCTCGGAGGTCGCACTGATGACCACTCACATTATTTCAATTCTGAAATTGGCTGCTACTCAGGATTCGATGCCTGATATCGATGCACTTGTGACGGCTAAAAGATGGCAAGTTTCAGGAGCAAAGTAATCCTACTTCTACATAGAAAATGCTGTGCCACCTTTACACTGTGAAGAATAATCCTGTGGAAATATTTTGAGACTGAACATCTCAAAATGTCAGTCAACAGTTTCCGTTTTGTCTTTTTGAATGCACTGCCCTTTATACAAGGCAGGAGGACAACTGCATCGTCTTTCTCAAAAGTTCCCACTTTTGTTTGTGTGGTGTAATGAGTGAGCTGAGGTCGCGATTTCCAGACGGATGTGGAAATGCATGTCAATCTAAAATGATTTCTGTATCTTAAGATGACACTGTGATTTGTGAGTTGCACTTGTGTAAATGAAAACACTGACAGATACTGTTGAAATTGCAATCGTTCTTGTTAGTCAGGTTATGTAAGAAATTTCAGATCGTCATATGATTTGAAACAAGTCTTGCAACAAGATAATCATCAATAAATGTGAATATTTTCCAAAGGTACTTGCGATGATTTGCACCAAAACAATCCAAAGATTTTGGAATCATCGTTATTTCTGTCCAACTTATTGGGTCAAGTATTATTATTATTATTATTATTATTATTATTATGCTGCAGTGTGGGGTATATTTTCTGCATGTTTTATCTGTTCATCTGTTACATAAACAAGGATTCATTTCATAGTCGGGGGCTGCAAGTAAGTAAGTAGGTAAGGTAGAATCATGTTAAAACAAATGTGTAAGTTTCTTTGGTCAGCTTTGGTTTGGGTTTTCGTCAGCAGTAACAGTAAGTGTCATCCCATCATGTTGCAGTATTAGAGTACACCATGTCTGGTGCCACAGTACATTCTATGAAATATATTGATATATTACATTCTTACGTAGAAGGGCCCCAAAATTGCACAGGCAGAGGTGTTTTGTTGCACTGTGAAACAAAATCTCATTGGGCCCTTTCATTTGAACTAAATAAATAGAAAACACTGTTCTGCTTTTATTGGCCCCTTTCAGTCATGGGCCATTAGAATTGTCATCACTTTCGTCCCCTCCCTGTGCACATGTGACTTTTCATCCATCCATCCATTTTCCATACCGCTTATCCCGTTCTGGGTCACGGGGTGCCGGAACCTATCCCGGCTGTCTTCGGGCGAAAGGTGGACCGCACCCCGGCCTGGTGACCGGTCAGTCATTGGGCACATCCAGTAGAGAGACAGATAACCATTCACACCTTCACTGAGTGGGAACTGAAGCCACGCTGCCTGCACCAAAGTAAGGTACAATACATTTTTATAGGATGTTTTTTTTTTTTTTTAATAACGAGCTCCATAATATTTGTAGGATGGCTCACTACGAATTGTAGCACAATAACACAAAACTCGTTTTATTGTCATTATTATTCAGCAGCATAGATAAGCACTCAATTGCTCAAGCTCCTCATACTTTTAACAAATTCCGACAGGTAGAAAAATAAATCATAAGTTACATCTTGATAGATATATATATATATATATATATATATTAGTAGATAGCACTGGATGTTTTCATGGAAAACCTTCTCAACAATGAGGTCAAAACCACAGTCGATGACATTGAGGTAAGAATGAATGTGTGAATGTGACTACAGCATTAATAGGGATCAATACACTGACTGACACCAAAACACAAAACCCTACAGTCACGTTAAATTCCACATTACATCCTAGATCTAGAAACAGATCATATATCGATATATATATATATATATATATATATATGGTGTACAGTATATATGTTTTGAAAATGATCTGGAAACTTCTGCGCATGCGTTTAAATGGAGAGCTCGCTCTTGTCAAAGTAAAAGCCATGCTACATCATCACACTGTTGGCTATGTGTCTTTCGTGAATGTAGCCATCCTCAGAGCGTTACCACGTACACACAGTGGCTCGTGAGAATTGCTCACTTCTTGTTTCCAAAGTGCGGAACCTGCAAGATAACACATCAGCAATTCCTTTATAAGGCCAGCAGAGTTGGCGAGTTGAGATGGTCGACAGATTCGGCTTTTCCTCCTCCTCCTCCTCCTCCTCCTCCTTTATGGCTCTCCAGTCCGTCTGTGAGCAAGTCCAGCTCAGGACAGGAGAAGGTGAACACGGACAGGTAGCTGCTGCAGGTCGGGGTGGAGGTCACCACGGGAGTACTGAGGGGTTCCAGATCGCCGGAGACGGACTTGTACAAGGTCTCCCAGTCTGAGACCCCGAGGGAGCTGCTCAGGTCGATGTCTGGAACAGACCGGGCCGTCTCCGTGGGGTGCTTGTCGTACAAAGTGGGCAGCATTGTGTCCAGCAGCCCTCCCTTAATGTCCAGAGAGGGCTCCAGATCGCAGATGTTGATTTCGGCGCTGGCGCACAGCAGGATGTTGGAGTTTCCCGAGATGGCTGCGGACGGATCGTTGGGGATCTCCATGTCTTGGAGTGAAGGAGCTTCCTGAATGCCGTCGTCCGGGAGCTGGTCCTCCTCCGGACTGGGCGGGATTTCTGGGGATCCGGCGGAGTGCCGGAACTCGGTCTCCATGCCCTCGGACATTTGGCACACCGATTTATGCGTGGCCAGGATGAATTCGAGGCGCTCCTTCTCTTTGAGGAGGTCGGCTATTTCTGTCTCCAAGGATGCTTTTTCCTCCTCCAGCTTGTCCGTCTCCTTTTCGGGATACAAAGCGACGACATCCATACATGAGTGGGTGCGACTCACGGCGAAGCAAACATGTCCCTTGTGTACTTACAGCTTGCAGCGTATCCGTCAGTTCCCTCCGTCGGTTGCGACACTTGGCAGCAGCCATTTTATTCCTCTCCCTCCTGATCCTCTTCTTCTCCTCCTCCTCCGGAGACAGCTGGCGTGCGGAAGAAACAATTGAGTGAGAACCTCCAAAAACCCAGCCTCTGTCATTCCCAGATGTCTGCTATACATCTCATTGCCAATTAACGCAGCCTCTGGAGAACGGCATCAAGCGTGTTTCGTTGCCATGCGTCTAAAAATAGGCCATTGTTGCAGACTTAATGGTGACCTGAATATAAATGCAATGCCTATAGAAGGAAGATGCACGGCTCAGAAGAGCGAACGCAATGCCGCACACGAGCTAGTCACAGTGAAAATCTGCATTGCATGCTGTGAGTTGACCCAATACCTGCTCTGCTTTTGCCTTCCTCGCTGCATTCTTCCCCTTATTCCTGCCCTCTCTAATGGGTGTTGCCTGGCGAGAGCTCTGCGGCTCATTGGCTCGCTCGCAACCCGGAGACGGGGAGACAGATGTAATGATTGTAGGCTGGACCATCCACTGGAAATCTGGGCTCGAGGAGATTGCAGTGACGGTCGGAACGAATGCAATGTCTCCACAGATGTCCTGAGGTGGAAAAATACGTTGAAATATTAAATAAGAAGATTATTTTTTTTTTTGCTTCCATGGATCTGACTGTGTAAACTGAAGAAAATGGAAATTTGGGCAAGATTAGATTGCAGCGTCGGTCGGAACGATTTCTGAGGAGACGACCTGAGTGGGGAAAATACATAGAAATAATCAACACTCAAATGTATTGATCCTTTTGGAATCCACTCTTCCGTGCATGGTCTGACCGTGTAACGTGAAGGACTAACCGTTCCTTGACATGTAGCCAAACAGAAATAGCCCTCTCCCCCGATCAATATTTGACTTTATCATTGCTGGTGACGTCAGCACTGACGCAGGGATGCTGTGGAGTCTCCTGAATGGATTTATTTTTCTCAATGAACCTCTGCATCGACACGCTCGCATCTGGCCCACAGCTCGGAAACACGTACCAAAAAATAAAACTCGACCCAGTGTGTGTTTCATGCCCTGCTCCGATCATAGGAAAAAAAAAAATAGAAAAATATGTCAAGATTGCAATGATTTCATTTAATTAGAATGTTGGTGCATCAAGTAAAAACGTTGACTTACCGCGGTCTACGTGTTAAATGCGTGAGCAAAGAAAAGTCACTCATACCTTTGCATTGCCCCCCGAGGATGAGGAGGGAGAGAAAGATGAGGAGGAGGCAGGAGAGCTCGCCTCCTCGGCCGTCTCCTGGCACCTTGTCCCGGCGGGAGAGTCCGCCCGGCAGGTGGGAGGCACTGCCTCCATGTCGGGCGTCATCTCCTTACGAAGCATCACGAAGACCCGCGACGCGAGTGAACTTAAGAATAACGATAATAACAACAGTAATCAAATGGCTTATTGGGAGCCTGTCGAGGTTCAGTCGTCCAGGTATAAAGTCTACCTGGTAACTGGACGAGCTGGGATGCAAGCCCCTCCTTTTAGAGCCCTGCTACAATTTTATGAATGAACCGGGACTGTACCATTGTGGGAAGGGCGGGGGTGTCCGACTGACAGCAACAATGGCTGTCATTATTTTTTTTTTTGGGCGTCGGAGCTTTGTCTTAATTTCTTCATGATACGACTGTAATTGGTGATTTGTGGGATTTCCAGCGACAGCCACGTTAATGCCAATGCAAAATGTAAACGCCTGCTTTGGGGGGGGGGGGGGGGCGGTAGGTGTTATTGATACAAACGTGACCATACATTTCCTCAGCGATGTCATTGGGTGCGTTTGTTCATCCAACCTGCACGTTTCCCAGCCTTGATTTACACGAGACGACACACGGGGGGGCAAAATCACACCGTTAACAGCTAATCGACCCGCCGTGTGCTATTTAGCTACGAAGGAAAAATAAGTGAGACGTCACAGTATTTGTACTCTGGAGGTGAGGGGGAAAACGTGAGGGTGAAGGAGTCACGTGACGGGGGAGGCGACAAGCATCCTCCTGCTCTTGCTCTTGCTCCTCCTCAAGGAAAGACAGACCGCTGCTTTCCATTCTCTGTGGAATCTACCAGACACTTGAATGGTTTTTGCAGGCAAAGTGAGTGATGACAAATGCTTTTTGTGTGGCCAGAACATCATCAAGGTCGGTGTGTTTTCAAGTAAAGAACAGCCCTGTTTGGAGCCACGTTCTTTCCATTAAATATTGTGTGCAATGTACATACAACAAATGAGCTCCAGTACAGATAAGAGCTGTCAAAAATGATGCCCATACAAATATTGCCAGTACTATATACTTATCATATAATCTATGTATCTTTAGTGTTACAATACCACAAATTAACTTCACTTCAAAGTAGATAAAAAAAAACCCACACATAATAAGCTTAACATATTCAGATTTTGTAACGTAGTAATTAAAACTAAAAGGGTGTTCAATTCAAACAAATTATATTATTGTGGTTGTAGTTTGCTGTGGCATCATGCTTAAAGGGTTTGTAATATTTTGTCTCTATAGCTAAGTATCGATCTGATTTTGTCCATCATAAACAGAGAATTTATTATTTCACAGGGTGTCCACATCTCTTTACAATAATAATAAAATACTACATTACAAGAGCAATTGATTAGTTATGTTAATCTGATTTTTATTTTTTTAGATACTCAGTAGTTATCAGACTCAAATGCATTGCATTTGTGTTATTTAGTTGAACTATGTTCTAACAAAAAAAAAGCCTACTCCTCAAGAAACGACAATGTTTACCTTGGTTTATTGAAAAAAAAATGTGATCGGCAGACTCAGCGGAACTACAGGATTATGTATGAAAAACATTTACCATCATGTCCGTCAATTTGTGCATGGCACAAGAAATGTATGGAGACAGGGGACGACGTGCAACTCAAAAGCTACTCCTCATTTTGTAATCATTTCCACAGATTTGTCTATTCATTTGCTTTTGTAATAATTGTGGCAAATGGTCAAGAGACTTTATGAACATACATATGGACCGACAAGCGTACTGTCCATACCAGTAACCGATTTGGGGTTTTTAAAAAAAAAACAACCAAAAAATACATCCTCAGGCCTTCCTGTGTGGCGTTTGCATGTTCTTGCCTGTGCTTGTGTGGCTTTTCTCCAGGTACTCCAACTTCTTCTGACATATCATAAACATGCATTTTAGGGTCATCGAATCACAGAACGGCCCGCAACGCTATTGGGTGTATGTGTTAAAGAAGTGTGCGGGTTGCGACACCCGCATCCCCCATGAGTGTGCGCCTGACAACTACTACTGTGAATAGTAAAATGGTTTCATGTAGAGCTTTTCTAGATGCGCAAACAAACTATTTACTACTAAAATAGTAACAAAATGTATCTTTATAATGCCATATGACTAAAGATAATTCCATTTCAGAAACAGGAATGTTTTCCTCCACTTTCTCCCATATGTTGTCCAAGTCTGATTTGTAAATACATCAAAATAATCATTATTGAGAGACAGCATACAGGACTGTGGGCCATGCCAAAATCATGAAAAATCCAAAACTATTTACCTTATTGCTGTTAACAGAAAGCTGCGATGTAGCAGTTTCTTCAAATAACTAATATATAATTGCTTGATGGACGAGTTTTAGCATGTTAGCATTCATATCAAATTGAAGAATGTGATAGCGGCCTTTGCATCCTTTTTCTACATGCAGCCCGTTTGGACACACCTGCTCTAAACTGTCCATAGGTGTAAAAGGTTGTTTGTCTATAACGGTATGTGCCCTGCAATAGGCTGGCGATCAGTCCAAGGCATACCAACTACAGTACATTTTAAATAGTGTTTTTTTATAAAAGGTGTATAAAGGTGTACCCTGCCTCTTGACTATGTATATATATATATATTTGTATGTATATTTTAGATTAGCTATAGACTATAAGGGACCATTTCACAAAGTCATCCATTTATTTAAAACAAAACCAAAAATCCACACTTTCATGAGGTTGCCACCAAATTACCTATTCCCATACAGCACCCATGCTTTGTACATGCGTCTTAACTTTCCAAGGTTGGGTTTCTGAGGTTCCTGTGGGGCACAAGAATGATTAGCCACCATCAAAAGTGTCTGGTGGGCGCACTTTTTAAGAGCACTTCTGCATCCCGCTACCTTTTGGTTGGGCTCCAAATGGAGGACGTTGACGAGCGGAGCGATGGACGGGCGACCGTGGGCACACTGGAAGGGCAGCTGGCAGGACGACAAAGACGCCACCAGGCTGTGACACTCATCTCGATTCAGGCGGTCGTTGAATTTAATGGCGCCTGTTGGAATACAAATGGCTTTTCAAGTCTGACACCTGAAACCAAATGATGACGGTGAGAATGATGATGATGATGATGATGAAGAGGAGTTGTTTGTCCTTACCGTGGCAAGCAAGAGAGGCGAGGACTTTCAGCACCGTGAGTGGTAGAGTTCCTTTCACCCTACCCGTAGAGCGGAGTAACTAACACAAAGAATATGGTGAGAGCTTTTATAGGCGATATAAAAAGTCTTCACACCCCTGTACAAATACCAGGTTTTTGTGATATAGGGGGGGGGGAAAAAGGAGACCACGCTAAATCATTTCAAAACTTTTTCCACCATCTTTTCAAGAGGAGAAAAATAAACAACTGAGATAATGTGCTTGCACAAGTGTGCACATCCTCCTGTAATTGGGTCGTGGCTGTGTTCAGAATTAACCAATCACATTTAAACTCACGGTAAAGGGGAGTTAGCACACACCTGGCACCTTTTAAAGTACCTCTGATTAACCCCAAATAAATTTCAGCTGTTCAAGCAGAAGCCTCAGGGTTTTGTGCTTCAAACGGTTCATAATTCCCTCAGACATTTTCACACGTGTTTGGGAGATTTTGTTACAGTCTGATGAAGCCAAGGTTGAACTTTTTGCCCATAACCGCAAAAGGTACACTATATTGCCAAAAGTATATGCTCACCTTCCTTAAACTCACATATATGATTTGAAGTGACATCCCCTTCTTAATCAATAGGGGTTTTACAGCTATAACAGCTTTAACTCTTCTGAAGAGGAGTGTGTGTCGTGAATTGTTTTACCATTCTTCCAGAAGCGCATTTGTAAGGTTATACAGCGACGTTGGACGAGGAGGCCCGACTCTCAGACTGACATTTTTCAGGATTCCCACCAGGTCCTGCGGGTCAAGCGGGATTCCCGTGGGATGGGAGTGAGAAGGCCAGACGGCTCGTCCAACTTCAGTGTGTGATCTCACAAATCCCATAAACAAACTCTTAAGCCTTGTGGACAGCCTTCCCAGAAGCGTTGAAGCTGTTACTGTATAGCTGCAAAGTGTGACCGACGACATATTGAACCCTATGGATTCGGAATGGGATGTCACTTACTGTAAGTTCATATCCGAATCAAGTCAATCAAGTTGAGCAAATACTTTTGGCAATATAGTGTATGTTTGACGCAAACACGACATTGTTTATCAGCAAATGAACGCCATACCTACAGTGAAGCATGGTGGTGGCAGCATCGTTCGTTGGGGCAGTTATTCTTCGGGAACTGGGGCCTTAGTCAAGGTAAAGGGAATTATGAACAGTTCCAAATACCAGTCAGTGGCAGCACAAAACCTTTAGGCTTTTACTAGAAAGCAAAAAAAAAAAAAAACATATGAGAACATCTGTACTGTATTTGGAGAAAATCAGAGGCACTTTAAATGGTGGCAGGTGTGTGGCAACTCCCAATTAACATGAGTTTGAATGGGATTGGGTCATTCTGAAGACAGCCACATCCCCAGTTGTAGGAGGGTGTGGACACTTGTGCAAACATTACAGTGGTTTATTTTTACTTCCCCTTTCAAAATGATTTTTTTGTGGGTGGAAAAAGTTATTTCACAAAAGCCCGGCATTTGAACAAGGATGTATAGACTTGTTATATTCGGTGTACATGCACTCAAAGTCACAGTACTGTTCTATTTATACATTTTGCAGTAGTTAGCCTTTTTTATTTTATTTTATTTGTTTTCACTTTGGACAATAAATACTGTCACCGAGATGTATGATGTGCATCTGAAATGTGACTCACCTTTATCTGAAAAGATAAGACTTTTGTTTTTACACATCTTAATACAAACACTGACTTCTTGGTAGAGGCCAAACATGGTGTTAAATTAATAAAGTTTTAATGATGGTGGCAGTTTGACCCTGGAATAGATTATGTCTATTTTCATTATTTCTTTTGGGGGGGGGGGGGGGGGGGGGGAATCTGAGGTTGCCCAGCTTCCAGGAACTGCTTGTACGCAACGTTGGGAGGTTCCATGGTAGTTTGAATATACTAACCAAGCATGGTCGTTTCAATCTTACCTCCATCTGCTCTTGAAGGTAATCCTGATGTATGATTGCAGACAGGAAATGGAAAAAATACACACAATGGTGAGAGCCGCTCATCTGAGTGATTTTTAAAACCAGCATATAGCAAAGTCCCACCTCAACAACACGCTTGACAACAGACGGCCTCTTCCGCCGAAGCTCATTATTTTCTTTTTCCACGAAACAAACAGGCACCTTCCCTACGAGCACCTGGTCATTCTGCCTCTGCGAGAACGTAACTTCCAGGCCCAAGCTCCGCAAACGAGTCTGACAAGACCTGGTTGAGAGCACAACCAGTTGCTTGTTGCATATTCAATTAATATGTAACATAGGAACAATTGCCCAGTCTAAGTTGGAAATGAAAGGAAATATAGGGCTGGTTAAATTCACACACAAAAAAATAAGGCAAAGGAGATCTGTAATCAAGTTTTTTATCAAATCGTATTTGAAAATATTTATTTGAAATCATTTTTTCCCATTTTATTGTCAGCCACAACATTAGGTAGACCTGCTCAATCTATTACAAGGGCCGTGTCAAAAATTCTGCCTTTACAAAATAATAGTTCTCAGTTTGGATTGACGCTGTCAGTGCAGGTATTCATGGAACAATAGGTTTATTATGGTGGTTGCAGTTTTCAGTGGTGTCCCACTACTCTGCATCATTTCAAATATTCCACATACTTGAGAGGGTATCTAGGAGAACAATCGACTTTATCGATTCATTCTATCTTATTTGTCACATAGATTTTTTTTCACGATCAATTGTTCTTTTGCAGCTTCCATAGTTCAACCCCGCTGATGCGCACCGCTGGCACTACAACATGGCTGCGAATAGAGGAGCTAGTTTACAAAAGTAATCAGTTACCAACTTAAGGTGTTGGTCGGTATACTATGTAACTTTTCCAACCCCTTCTCGTGACAAACAGTCATTTTAATTCCCTGTAAGAAACAGGGAACATGAGTGGAATCATTTACACATTTTTTTATGTCCGACAATAAAGGAGCCCATCCATCCATCCATCCATCCATTTTCCAAACCGCATATCCTCACTAGGGTCACGGGCGCGCTGGAGCCTATCCCAGCTATCTTCGGGGTACACCCTGAACTGGTTGCCAGCCAATCGCAGGGCGCATATAAACAAACAACCATTCGCACTCACATTCACACCTACGGGCAATTTAGAGTCTTCAATCTACATTTTAACCGGAGCACCCAGAGAGAACCCACGCAGGCACGGGGAGAACATGAAAACTCCACACAGGCGAGGCCGGATTTGAACCCGGGTCGTCGGAACTGTGAGGCAGCTGTGCTAACCAGACGTGCCGCCTAAAGGAGCCCAGTGGAAGGCAATCAGAGAGTCAATCATGCTGAACATCGCCAAGGACATTGTGCTCATTTGATGTCACACAAGCAATGATTTATCCTCACGCTGGTAACATTCGAACCGAGGTATTTGTTTACATACGTTTTGACAAAAGGGATATTTCTCCAAGATGAAGCATTTATTTTCTTATCTGTGTTAAAAATAAAAAAAATAAAAAAGAATCTATTATTTATGTGGAAGTTTATGCAAGTTAATGCTGAGGGGGAAAAAAACGCTTTCAAAGCCTGTTGGGCAACAGGAGATATTAGGCTAATCCCAAAAGAGGAAAAATAAAAACAAAAACAAAAACAAAAAATAATAATTTTCATTGGCCTTTTACCCTTAATTAAAATTGGAACTGTGATTGTTGTGAAGAAAATTATTATTTTTTATTTAAGGTCATATGGGCCAGCCCTATGAGGTTGCGCACTTGCTGTGTTGCACATGGAGAAACATTCACCTGAGCAACCTTTGTTCCTCTTCCGTCACACAGATGTGCAGAGGCGGCAAAATAGTGGATGAACACAGGCGTCTCTCACCGATTGCGTTTGGATCCTCCTCAAAGGAATCTGCAATGGTACACAGTGCGTTGACCTCAGTTTTGCAAAAGTATCTCTTTTAACTAGTAACTACTGTATATTGACCGTATCATTGTTTATCTTTTTGTTCTGTACCTGCTATTAAGTTTTCAAGACGCACTCTTTCATGTGCAGCGTGTTGGTCCAACAGTACCAAAAGATTCCCTGTGATTTAAACCCAATGAATATTAGAGACAACAAAAGCAACAAGAATAACAAGCTAAGATGATCCTCCATACCTTCACTGTCTGTATCATCAGTTGTATTGATAAGGCACGCAAGAAACTTGTTATCAACTTGATTGATCACCTGCAAAAGTTCAATAAGTTGTTTGTTGGATTATTCAAAAGGGGACCTAATTAAACTTAACTTATTAAGACAACTGCTAACTTATTAATTAAACGAACATCAACTTTTTCATTGCACGTTTACAAATATTTCTATATGAATAATCCCTCTCTTCTAGTTTCCGGTTTCTGAAAATGTGCCCGTGAGCGAGCCATTCTGCACGTCTGTCCGACTTTTCTGAAACAACAAATAATAATTTACATAACTGCTACTCCCGCTAAGTTTCTTGGTCCACGATTGGGCAGCTAGGCGCCTAATGCTTCCAATAACAAGCAACAGCCAGAGTCCGGCGTAAGAATACAAAGAAACACTGTCGAAGCCAAAAGGTAACCGGACCAGCAGTGTTAGCACAGATTAGTGTTACCAGCATTAGCCTCTGATAACCCACACAAACTTAATTTGCGGATGGAGAAGGGCTGGTATTTGTGTCGGGCAGTATGACATAAAATTCATATTATGGTATAAATTGGATCCGTCACGGTAACGGTATAAAATGCGATATAAACTTCAGTGTAAAAATGATAATGGAAATACAGTGGTGTGAAAAAGTGTTTGCCCCTTCCTCATTTCTTTTTTTTTGGGGGGATGTTTGTCACACTTAAATGCTTCCCATCATCAAACAAATTTAAATATTAGTCAAAGACAACACAAGTAAAGACAAAATGCAATATTTAAAATCAAGGTTTTTATGATTAAGGGAGGAGAAAAATCCAAACCTACATGGCCCTGTGTGGAAAAAGTGATTTCCCCCTAAACCAAATAACTGGTTGGGCCACCCTTAGCAGCAACAACTGCAGTCAAGCGTTTGCGATAACTTGCAATGAGTCCCTTACAGCGCTGTGGAGGAATTTTGCCCCACTTATCTTTGCAGAAGGTCGTGCCACATCATCACAATAGGATTCAGTTCAGGACTTTGACCAGGCCACTCCAAAGTCTTCATTGTGTTTCACTTTTTAGTACAGGGCCATTTAGGTTGGGATTTTTTTCTCCCTTAATAATAAAAAAAACATCTAAAAACTGCATTTTATGTTTACGTGACTAATATTTACATTTGTTTGATGATGGGAAACATTTAACTGTGATAAACATGCACAAAAAAGAGGAATGAGGAAGGGGCAAACACTTTTTCCCACCACTGTATTTCTGAATGGGTTGTTTGTGTGCTGTGAACGGCCACGTCACCCCGGCCGGTTCCTTAGATTTTTTTTTTCTTCCCAGTTCTACGCCTCATTCCAGCCACTGCACCTAGCGAGGGTCGCGGACGCCGACAAGCGGGCATGGAGGCCCCTGGGATGCCTGTCCCCTGTTACTATCATTGTCAAGCACAATTCACCAAGCGTTGGATTATTGGCTGACTAATAGGAAACGTGATCTGAAGGGGGATGTGGGTGAAAATGAAAAGAGAGGGATTATTTTCATGTTATGCTCATCATGCGCTCCAACTCATTGCAATCGAACCTGCCGCAATGATCATCCCTAGTAAAGCTTCATGATTGCAAGCTTCATTATTTCATGCACTGTTACATCCTATATTATGAATATAGTTAAGTATTGTTGTAAAACAACATATGAATACTTTATAGACCATTTTTTATGGCTCAGCAGCAGCTGAGACCCACTCGCTTAAAGCCCGGAAATGCCATGTTGCCGTTCAGTTGAGTTGAGTGGGTGGGTGGGTACCAAACACAAAGAGGGCAGGTACTTGAATAACGAGTTCACTTTTCATGCCACAAATACACGGAAATCTGAACTTATGCAGTTTATTCCCTTTTGCATTCAATCGACAAACGGAGACGAGAGCATGATTATTTCTATATATCCATCCATATCCTTTCATATACAATAACATTTGTGTTTGGTGGTGGTTTCCAGTGATATTTTTCTAATATGTCCCTTGGCTTACTAAAGGTTAGCAAACACTGCTTTAGGACATTTTGGAAGGCTTTTAACATTTGGGGGAAAAAATGTCTCCTTTAAGGTAGTGTTTTAGTGAGCCTTACCTTCATAGAGTGTATCATGGCTTTAGAGAAGCGGTACGGAAACAGGATGTTGTGGATCTTTACAGCCAGCCCACCAGCTTGCCCACTTGAGATGTCCACACCCACCTTTTAACACGAGACAGCAGCAATAAAAAAAGAAAAGGCCATATAGGAAATCTGAATTTGTAAAGTACACGCCACAAAATATAAAAAGCCAATCATGGGGAAGCACCGGAAGATGGTTTACCTCAGGAGGCCGCACAAACACAGGGTTGTTCCAGTTTGAGAACAAAGACGAGAGTGAGTTGCCGGTCTTGACATTGTCACCTGAGGAGGGGGAAGGGGGGTAGAAAAAGGCACACTTAATGTTGTGTAATATATAAGCACTGGTACTTCACTCAGATCATTCCTGCTTCAGTACCTGTGTCATCTGTCCCTGCACTAAGCACTCTTTCCCTTCCAGCTTTAGGCAGGAAGGGCAGCACCAGCTCTGCATGGAACGGGTAACACCTGTATTCCATCCCTACAGCAATACAATGAACATTTAAAGGAATACAACGGAACCCTCAGTACAATATGGCTAAAGCAACATTTAGTTGTCATCTATGACATTAAAAGAACAGAACGTATATGTTGCAAAATGAAGAGATTCCCTTCCAATATTATGGGCGTGTAAGCAGTCGCGCACAATTTAGTTCTATGCTGCACTTCCTGTGTCATCTCTTGACGAGTGGTTTCATCTTATCTTTTTTTGTATTATACAGCGGTGAACTTATTTTTACTCGTGCCTGAGAGTTAATAATGTCAAAATGTTACTTGAAGCTCAAACTTAAGCTCAGCGGGAATGAACATCTCTGTAGAGATCTAAAAAATAGCAGTATACCAACGATCCCCATACAACCTGATTGGAGCTTGGGAGGTGCTGCAAAGAGGAATGGGCAATACTGCCCAAAGATAGGTGTGCCACGCTTGTGGCATCATATTGTCCTCATCTCGTGAGTCATACTTTTGAACAATGAGGTCCCAAAATATTGTGCAGAGTCTCTGCGGACCATAACTTGTGCTGTAAAATGTCCTTTTAAAAAAAATGCCAGTAAAAGCGTACTCGAGAAACAGAACTTTATTTGGGATGAAACAGAGCCAGTTTCAATTGTGAAACATTACATTAACATGAGTTGGAATGTGGTTGGTTATTGGTTAATTCTGAACACAGCCACGTCCCCATATATATATTAGAGGGTGTGCACACTTGTGCAACCACATGATCTCAGTTGTAGATTTTCACTTCCGGTCCTGATTAGTTTTTTTCCCCAATTGAGTTGTGCAGGTTTTAGATTACATTAATACCGAAAAAGATTTTGGTCTCATTTTTTTTTTTTTTTTTACTTCACAAAAACCTGCCATTTGAACAGGGGTGTGTAGACTTTCTATATCCACTGTATCTATCAATCGTATCAGACAAGGATGACGACAATGATTCTTTATATTGGGGCTCAAACGACTGCTGGTGCCTCACCTGTTTGGGAGACGACACTAACAGCCATGTTGGTGACATCAGATGTGCAGCGGGCCTGAGTTTCTTCCATCGGTGGTTCCTCGTATTTGCTGAGCCCGGTCACTTTGTTGATGTACACGGTTTTTCCCGTTTCGGTATTGAAGTGATGGAGCCAGTCAGTAGATGTTGCGGTGGTCTCCACGTCACCGGGTGCAGCACTAGTAACCGTCTCACAGGCATTATCATTGCCGTCTTGAAAGCCTTCGTTACTAATGAGACTTGCTTTATCTTGAGAAGCACAACTAGGTGGTGCTGCGTCTTTTCTCCCGTTTTGTTTCAGGTGGTTCAGTTTACCTGCTAAAGATTGTTTGGCTGAAGTGTGTTTTAGTTTGGTGTACCCCAATAGAGCAGCTGAGTTTTGGGGGCCATCTTGTCTCTCGTCTTGGGGCTCTTTGAGTTGCTGGTTCTGGGAAAGAGCACCATTCTGGGGATCCTCTACAAAGTTTGGCTGAGGTAGTCGAGTGAGAGTCTGACTCTCCAGCGATGCGACACTGGTCTCCACAGATTTTCCATGAATTCTTCGGAACTCGTCAAGTGACCCAGATTCGTTGGCTACCGTTTTGGGAATCTTTGAGGGGACGGGATGAGAAAGGTTTCTGTGCGTTCTCAGTGAGACTCTACCGTGGCGTGCGTCAAGGGAGATTTTGTGCTTTGGATGCTTCTGATCAAATTGGGTTCCGGTGTTGTGGGAAGCCTCCTGCAGACATCTGTGAATGAATGGACAAGACACACGGATCTTTCTGAAAGTCTTTTCTTCTCCCCCTGCATTCTGTGGAACAAGAGTTGTTTGATTGATGCTTTCATACAAATTGACATTTCCAGTTGTTTGTGATAAACTGATCTCTTTTTCAAAGTTCACAGCTTTACGAAACGTGGGCTCAGCCTCTTCTGCAACGCCATTGACGGGATCCCATCGAGTCTGACCAACATGGCCTTCATTTTCAGTTTCAAGCACGTTAGATTCAATGTGAGCCTCATGCTTACGATGAACGGATTGCGACGCCAGTGTCGGCGCAAACGCACAAATGGAGGCTGTGCCGACACTCTGATCAGCCCTGCTGTTTTCTTGCGCGGCCTTGTCGACTTTAAACAACCTTGGCGATGCCTCCTGCAAGTCATCTTGGGAGAGCACCAAGTTTTCCCTGCGCAGGAAAGCTTTTATGGACTCTTCTATGCAAAGCAAAACACCATCCCAGTCTTTGAACTCGATTAGGGTTTTGGCAGGCTCGAGACTAATATCATACTCCGAAAAAGAACATTTAATATTAATGATGTACATTCCGTGAAGGTCTTGGCTGCGTTTCTGCTTGGGGCTCCTGACAGCAGACTGTTTTTCTGGGCTGTCGGTCCTCTGAGTTGGACTGCTAAGCCTACGTAGAAGGGAGTTCAGCAGCGTGTGTATGCGCGTCTTTAGAAGAAGTCTGCCGTTCACGTACAAGAACTGCAAGCTACCGTTGTAGTGGCCCTCTCTGCCAAGGTAACCTGTCACCTCAAACCGGCCACGCGTGTGCTGGACCTCTCCCAGTTTCTGAGCTCGGGCCAGGCTGTGGATCTGGATAAACCTGTGATAGGTGTCTCTAGCTTTGGGGAGCTGCACCATCATGGCTCCCGTGCAGTCATTCTTCAACGTGAAGGACACAGTGGGGTGCATTAGAGAAATGGCCTCAACCCGGTGTCTGATCCTCTCGCCTTCCAGGACAAGGTCCATCCTCTTCCTGCGCACGGGCAAGTTGTGCAAGAAGTTACAAACGACAACTGTGGTGCCAGCAGTGGGTCGACAAATGTCCTTTTCGAACACATGCGTCCCTTTGCCATTCTTGAACATCCTAACAAGCGTCCTGCCCGAGTTTCTGGCTCGCGATGAGATTTCTACAAGCGTGGCTAGAGTAACTATACTTGCTATGGCCTCACCCCTGAAGCCGAAGTACCTGAGCTCGTCCAGGTCGCCCAGTGAGTGACATTTGCTGGTGTGGTATCTGTTCCCCACGCACGCCATGTCCTCCGCGCTCATCCCGGCGCCGTTGTCGATCAGGTGCACCTTGAACGCCTCCGGGTCCATCCGGACGCCCACACACGTCGCCCCTGCGTCGAGGCTGTTGAGGACGAGCTCCTCGACGCATTGTTGAAGAGACGGGACGGCGACACCGGAACGCAGTTTCACCCGCACCTCTTCCGACAGACATTTAATCATAACGGTAGCACATTTTCACTTGTTTGGTCACGCGACATTTCATCGTCGCCACTTCGCTTCCCGAGTCCTCATATGGTGACCGCTGAACATTCTCGCCGTTGTCACCAATTCGTCATTAAAATGAAGGAAAACACACACAAGTCACTCATCGGTTAGTGTTTATACAGTCAACAGCAAAGTCGCCACCGGAAGCTACAACTAAACCTGCTGCCATCTAGTGTTGTGGAAAGAACCAATGGGCCTCATCGTCCTAGCGCGCCCCCTACTGCGCGGAATGTGATATGCCATTAGGATTTCATTTTGTTTTTGTGTGTGTACGTTGACACTTAATTGTCAATACGGCGTCACCAACCTTTTTGAATCGGAGAAATACTTTTGGAGAGATGCATTACACACACTCGTGAAATATTTCATTAAAACAACTAGTTTGATACACACTTATGAAATGAAATTTTAAAATTGTTCAAATGATTAATTATTCATCTATGTGAAGACACCGGTCATGTTAATGATTTCTCCCAATAATTACCAACAACAATTTAACTAAATAGGAAATCGATAAACTCAATCAATATGCAGTACTTTATATCAGTAAACCCCAACAAGTGTTTACATTCCCAGGAAATGACAATATCAAGTCACTGGTGAGCTAGCTATCTTGGGAGCAATAGGGTGTCTACAGGAACTCTGTTGGTGGACTCTGAAAGAGAGTAAAGCCCAGTGGTTCTCAATTTATTTTTATTTTTTTTTACACCAAGTAGGACACCACCTAAAAAAAATACTTAGCTCTCCAAGTACTGCCTATCATGACCAAAACTAAAATACAGCTTAGTAAGCCTAAGTAAAAGAGACAGAAGTTTTATTCCTAAAAAGTATATTTAACCCACGGTAACATGATGCACAGTTTGAACTTTTACACTGCGTTTAAATATAGTATTTAAAAAAAAAAACTGTAGCTACTTAATGATTCAATTCGAATGTGTTGCACATAAGTAACATTTTAAATAAAAGTTTAAAAACAAACCGTTCTAAAAGATGAAATGTGAATAAATTCTACTAAAAAGTTGAATACAACTGCAATGATTCTTATGCATATCACTATAGTGGTACCCACACTTTTAAGAATTACTGCAATAGCCAATGGCACCAGTATAGCAAAGCTATTGTACTCAGACTCTGTACTACAGTAATACACTTGACATATCAGAACTAAACTGACATGTCCTGTATGGGCAAAACATGTAACAAACAAAATGCTAAATTAGCTAATGAGAACTGAAAAAATACAATTTAACTATGTTTTTTCAGATTAGATTTACAATGTTTTAATATACAATACCTGTTTTGATAACTTGGCACAACAACAACAAACAGTGCTGCAGCAAAAGAGTTTTCCTCTTTCATTGACTTGCATAATGCTCATACTGAGAAGACAAAGAAAACACAAAAAATAACTATTCCAATAGCGAACAATAAATGCTAAATTTGGTAACAATAACAACTGTAAAAAAAAAAAAATACACCCATGTTTTTTTTCTGATTACGCAGATAATTTTTGTTTAACACCTGGAGCTGGAGGTTTTTAGGCTGGCACAACATAATTGCCACAATTCATTCTTGTAGCCGACAACGTCAAACAATTTTAAAAGGCCATGAATGGGGAATATTTCACTTCTCAGAATCTGTTTCCGTCGTCATTCATGCTCCTGCATGTCGCTGCGGTCCTTGTTGTTGTTTTTTTTTTTAACCAACTTAGAAGTCCCAAAGATCTCAATCAATTAATCAACAATACCACTCTCGAGTTAGGCCGTCTAAGTCTTGTCACAGACTGTAGAGGTTGAAAGGAGTAACCAGCCTATTTTGACAAAGTAAGGAGTAGATAGTACAGAACTCATTTTTCAAATAGGGAGTGTCAATAAAAAGTCATCAAAAAATAAATATGCAAGAAAAGTGCAGATATCTGAAATTCACTTACACACTACTGTAAATACATAACTGCAGTTAAAAAAAAAAGTGTCAAAAGATTAATTTTGTTAGGTAATTCAATTCAAATAGTGACACTCCTTTGTAGAGATTAATTACACACATGAAATATTTCATGATTTAAAAAAAAATATACAACAGTATATGTATAATTTTGATGACTATAGCTTACGGAAAATGAAAACCCCAAAAATCACCACTTCTGGAAATTAGAATATTATGTAACAAAAAAAATGACCATTATTTTTAATGTAGATTTTATCCATGAATTTGGCCTCCGAAAAGTATTTTCCCATATCTAATTATATGAGGTGATCATTCCTTCATACGGGTTCACAGTCATAACTACAATGTGGCCCCGTGACAAAAATGAGTTTGACACCCCTGCCCTACATGATTTGTAGCCATTCATATTCAAATGTCAGCAAAAGTATAGGAAACTATTCTTATTGGCCCATTGATGAAGGGTTTATAGTTTAAATTGATAATTTAAAAAACAAACTGTCTTTTTTGTTCTGAAAGCATTTCTGGATTCTGTAGATGTTAAGGAGTAATTTCAATACAGTATGTGTGCTTTTTCAAAACAATACCATGCAATGTATATCAATAAATAATAAGACAGAAAAAATAAATAAGTGGTTGTAGGCTAATAATGTGCATGTCATTTCACAATGTCAAAAGTCGAATGTTCGAGGTTGACAACTGTTTTCTCGTTCCTGAACTCTGCCTTGATAATCTGTGACTTGGGACTCCCAGTGGATTTGAGCCATTGTTGCATTTCTGTCACATTTTTGCGGGGGCCCTGGAGCTGCCCTTGCACGGTTCCCGCACTTGTGTTTTGGACCCAACCTACAAGGCCAAGCTTCTTTCCTTGGGCCTGCAAAGTCCAACAGACAGACAAAGAACATGTCCAGTGACATTACTGCGCGTGGAACATTATTTCTGAAAATGCAATTAATACTCTTTTATCATCTTGACAAACGTGCACGTAATTCTGAGCATGTGGAATCAATCATGGACTTGCGCTAACGAAGCAGTTACAGTGGATATAAAAATAAATACAAAAAAATCTACACACCCCTGTTCAAATATCAAGTTTTTGTAGTTTAAAAAGATTTGCCCAATTTAAATAATTTCCATCTTAAAATATTTTCAAAAGAGGAAGCAAAATAATTATAAACAACTGTGAGAATGTGGTTGCACTAGTGTGCACACCATTTTATAACGAGGGATGTGCCTGTGTCCGGAAGTTAACCAGTCACATTCAAAGTGAAGTTAAATGGGATTCAACACACCTGCCAGCATTTAAAATGCTTCTAATTAAACCCAAATACATTTCAGATTGTAATTTATTTTTCTAGTATTTCTTTGCTTTCAAGCAGAAAACAAGTTGTGGTAACAATGAGTAGTATTAGGAACTGTTGATAAGTCCCTCCACCTTGACTAAGGCCCCCAAAGGTTCCAGCTGAAGAGAAGAGTTCCAAAGCATGATGCTGTCACCACCATGCTTCACTGTAGATACAGTGTTGTATTTGCGTCAAACATTCCTTTTTTTAAATTGTAGCCCAAAAGTTCAACATTGCTTTCCAAATATTGCAAGTTTTGCAAAATAAACAAAGCTATAAATCTCCCAAGCACATGTGAGAAAACTGTGCTATTGTCTCATGAACCCAAGGTTTTTTTTTTTTTTTACTTCGCCACTGGACACGATTAAAATTTAAAAAAAAAATAATAATAATAAATCGAGTCGGTCACATGGTGGAAAAAGTTTTCCTATTATTTATCCTTGGTCTCACTTTTTAGCACACAAAAACCTGCATTTTTTTTTTAAACACAGAGGTGTATCGACCTTTTATATATGTAAATATTTTAAAGAAAAATACCTCGGTGTCATAAATATCAAGAAACCAAGAGAAAAACGGAAGTAATTGAGCGTGCATTCGTGTGAGGAAACATCGTATGTCGATATCGTCGTGCATAAGTTGATGTCAAACGTACCTGTGTATATTTTCGAAAAAAGACCCCCTGCACTCTTCCAAATACTTCATAATCCACAGAAATTAATTCTCCGTCTGACATGCTGCACATAAAAAACCAAAAGTATGCCACACTGATTTTGTAAACAAAACACATGGGCTAGACATGTAGCGACATGCTAAAATGCTTTGTCGTCTAAAACCCGAACAGAAGTATTACGTGGATAAATATGCACATTTATAGTTGGTCTCTGGCAATTACAATATTTACCTGAATGTAGTTCGAACACACTGGCCGTTATGAAACCCGTACGTTTTAATTTAGTCGCACTCAACGTCAGGAAGTGACACATGATGACGCATTACAAAAGCGACGCACGGCTTCCAAGCAACAAGCGAGCGACCTTTCATCTCTATAATAACACGCGAGACAAGTGTTTGATTTTGTTGTATTTATGTATTTTACATACACTTGAAGACATCTGTGACTATATGTCTTTACGCGACAACTCTTCAGATGACATTTTGAAGCTGTCACACACTTACAAATATATATATCCCAAAAGACACATAAACATATTTACACAAGTTTTGGTTTCAAAAGCTTGTTAAGACATCAAATTAAGCATCATGCTAAGATAATACGTCTCACAATGGACAGTTTATTGAACAAATGTTCAAAGATATGATAGGCGATGTCGCGTGAGTTTATATAATACATAGAACTAAAGTCAAACAAAACACAAGGTTATTTTGCCAAATAAAGCAAAAATGAGCATTTCATATGGAAAAAAAGGATTTTCCCATTCTAGTAAAACCATTCAAGTGTTTGTCATAAAAATGGCAGACCTGCGCAGCCAGACAAAAAAGGGCAAAATGAGAAATTGCCTACCGTTAGCTCGTCAGTAGTTTCACCCAAGTATATGAAAGAATACTTGCACATTTTGAAAGTATATATTTGCATTAGAGATTAACTTTCAAATAGCCCACATTTCTGAGGATATAGCTATATTTGGCACTTAAAACATTGTTAAAACTTTAGGTGATCAAGTCCCCCCCATGAACAGATGACAGCCTGACAATAACATACATCTTTGGTGATTTTGGAAAAGGTGATTTTCAAGTTTGATTCAGAGGATCTAAAATTAAACTGTTTAGGAGTAAGCCATTTTCACTATTGACAAGCACACTAAGAGTGAGCGCAGTCCTCTTGACAAGGTCTTGTTTCAGGTTCTACACTGAAATGTCATTTTTCTTCCTGAGCCCAGGGACTCCCCCTCCACAAAGTTTGTGGAAATAACTTGAGTATTTTTATTTTTTGCCTAATCCTGGCCCAAACACACACGCAAACGAACACAATCAACCAATCTGTTTCAAGGCCCCACATTTCCGCTGAAAAGTTTTTCAAATTTTGTTTAAGCCTGACGAATGATGGACGCTAGAATGAGAGCACAAAAGCCTCGGGGTGACATCACGAGAAGTAAACAATAATCACTCATAAAAAGGACTTCATATTCACATTGTGGATGGAAAAACACTAAGATTGTCTGACGCCTCATGTTGAACCCAGCCAACATTTCAGTCTGTAGGAAGCCTGTGCGCAACATTTGCATGAGAAAAATTGTGCATATGCAATAAAATAAAGATGCAACTTGGTGCTCTGTTAAATACTGTTCGTAATAGCACACGTGACGCTTGTTAGGAAGGCGTGTGAGAAAGCCATCTCTACTGCAATTGGGCTTTCTATTCTCACATAAGCAGCCTGATGAATTCCTAAAATACAGAGTTGAGTCACATCTCCCATTGAGAAGGGTACCAACAAGCTGGGCATCACAGGCTGGACCCCGCAGGTCTGCCCCCATGCTGTGTGAATCCAGTTGGGCGCCCTCCACCCCCGTCCTCAGGTACATTACCGCCGCAGTGGTTGCCGTTATCGTCACATCTGGCTTCCACCAGCGACAACTGGTTGAATGCCGCCAACAATCTTTCGTTGTCCTTTTGCTGGTCACTGACCTACAACAGTGGTGTGAAGTAACAAAGAAAACCCATCAGTATCTAGTATGACCACCAACACATCTCCTTCGCATAGAGTTGATCAGTTGTGCCACTCATTCACGACCATCCGCATCATAGTAAAGGGCTGCCCCATGTTGCAAGGATTTGTACACAATTCCTGGAAGATGTAAACATTCCAGTTCTTGCATGGCCAGCATACTCACCGACCATGTCACCCATGGAGCATGTTTGGGAAACTCTGGATCCACGTATACGACAGCACGTTCGAGTTCCTGCCAATATCCAGCAACTTTGCACAGCCACTGAAGAGGAGTGGACCAACATTCCATAGGCCACAATCACCAACGTGACCAACTCCATGCCGGCCACACCAGATTGTACTGACGGAATTTTCTAACACCTCTCCAATCCCAGATCCCCCAGTACAGTAAAACTGCATATTTTAGAGTGGCATTTCGTTGTGGGAATGTCTCAAATGATAGCAAATGATAGTCACACCGGCGACTGAGTGTTTTCCTAAACCCGCCAGACGCCCCGCCAATTTTGACTGTACATTATAAGGTGGCCTTTTATTGTGTCATGTCACCAAAGGCACGCCCGTACAATAATCATGCATCTTGATACGCCATACCTGGATTAAGCTCCGCAAAGGAGAATTGCTCACTAATATAGATTTAGACTGCTTTGTGAGGAATATTTGAGGGGAAAAAAAGAAGCCTTTTGTGAACACGGAAAAGGTCTTAGATCCACTGATGAACCTTCGGAAAAACTGGGGCAATATCGTGTCTGTTCTTTTTGTGAGATTTCTGCCTCGGAGGACTTGTTTTGAGATCAAGGTGTAATCTTGAATCTAAATTGGTGTGTTGGTGTGCTGAGATTATCGCCACACACAATACGACCAAATCTGTTCAGTGCCTGATTTGTATCTTCATGTGTGGTGTCTGTCACAGATAATCTTTTAAGATTTGACAAACCCTTATGTGGCCTTCAGTACTTTTGCCACCTCTGACCTACAAGACAAACATGGACTCGCTCACATTACACGGGACAGCATTTGCTCTGAGGCAGAAGAAAAGCTCTATAGTGTCTCACCTGCTTCTCCAGCATCTGGATTCTCATCTCTTGCTGCGTGAGCATCTCCCTCAGCTGTGAAAGAAACTGTTGTGTTAACAAAGTGACCTCGTTGTCCAACACTGTGAAGCGGGCTGGTGTGCTACCTGTGCCACCTCGCTACTCGCTCTGCAGCACGAGATTGAGTCACCTTGGCTCCAGACGCCTGCCTCCTCAAGGCCGTTTAGTTTGTCATCACTCATTCGCGTAGTCTGTGGGAACCAACAGAGTTCACCTTGACATTACTGCGATTTTTTTGTATTTATTTCTTTCTTGTGATCCTGAACACAAAAGAGTAGCAAAAATGTGATGCTTAGAAAACTTGCTTTACAATCAAATGCATCCATTCATTTTCTGTCAACAATTTAGCTAGCACTCGCAAGGAGTGGCAGAAGTGCTGACTTCAGGTGATGGTGGTTAGTTTTAGTTGCTTCATGGTCAAATTATTACAGGCTGAAAGAAATATTTTTGACTGATTTGTTCGGCAATGTCGTTCATCTCTCTGCCTAATTACATACAGTGCATAATCAAAGTATTCACAGCACTTCACTTTTTCCACATTTTGGTACGTTAGAGCTCTTGATTCAAAAATGATTTGTGTGTGTTTGTATGTCAAGTACACCCACAATGACAAACATTTTCTTTGAATACTTACTGTACGTACATGGGGTTTCTTAAGGTTTTTTGTTTTGTTTTTGAATACATTTGCAAAAAAATCAACATGTTTCTATTGTCATTATGGGGTTTTATGGCTAGAACTTTAAGGGTGGGGGATAATTTATTCCAATTTGGAATAAGGATGTAACATAACAAAATGTAATAAAAGTGAAGCGCTTTCCAGATGCACTATAGCTATAGACAAGCCCGTAAAAACAATTTGGCCAACAAAGATATGGTAGTTCGATGAGAATTGAGCTCCACTTCTCCGTTAGGAGAAGAGCACAAAAAGTGGCACTGAAGGCTTTTTCTTGGAGCTGTTTGTCAAGATGTTCAGATGGTTTTTTGACACTGCATTTTTCCAATATCATTCAAGAAGTTTTTGTATTTTTTTCCTTTTTTTTTTTGTCTGTCTGTCCTATTCCAAGCAGTTCTATTAGGTCTTCTCGGAGAAAACAATGATCAACAGTCAAAAAGAACATTAACATTACCGATAGATCATGTTCACTGCTGACAGCTGCTGCAACAGCCTTTAGCTCTTTCAGCTCATCGTATGGTAGAGTGGTGCTCTCTGAGAAGGATGGAAGTTGGTCAGGAGGAAGCTCTGACTCCTCTGGCATTGGGATAAACTCAGCATCCTCAAGCTCCTATATTGGCACAATCAGCCAGAAATGATTCCTATTTCATTGTCCGATACCGTGAAGGTCACCAGTCACACAAAATAAGAAGCTCCTCTTGGATTGTAAACGCGCCTTTCTCAGCCAGAGAGGACATGAACTGTCTCCGGTCTGATTAGCCATTGACATCATTGGCGTCTCCAAGTTGCAAGCATCTAGATCAACTTCCACGGTACCCCCGAGGCCCCTGTCACGGCACTCCGTCTCCGAACCCGGCTCCGCTTCCAGATCCGCAGTGGCGATGGAACCGTCCTGTCCAATCCCTCCAATTGACACGTAAACACATGGTATATGCATGCTCGCTCACAAAGTTGAAGAGAAAATTGAAGGGACAAAAAAGCATTTACTACTACCAACTGACAATCCACTGCTGTTTGAGCGAATGGTCTTGGAGTTAAGCACTTTTTCTGGAAAGACGCAACAAGAAACTATCAGACAGGCAGCTACTAAAGCCATGATGTCATTAAGGCGATTAAGAGAAATGACTGACCCATGATGATAATGGTATGCCAGCCACGACAAGAAAGGTCTGGCACATGGTGGAGCGATCCAAAGATGGGCCTCGGCATGGCAGGACAAACCTCTGAACCAAATCCCTTATCAGCGGGCATTCCGAGTCGCCCGTTTCCTGCATTTCCCCATGCAAAGATCTGATTGTCTGGAAGAAAACAAAAGGGAAGCGTTTGCACACTTCGTGCCGGTAACACTGAAATGCGAGCGTGTATGTCTGCGCTCTTACCCTCGGTGGCCGCGATCGTGAAGCCGTCCCCGCAAGAAACCTTGGTGACTATCTTTCCCCCAAACGGTCCGACCAGGACTTGCACACCTTGGTGTTTCTTAAAGTCTTTGACACCTAGTTGCCCGTACTTGTTGCACCCGAATGTGAGGAGGCGACCACGTTCTGGGAAGTTGATTTAAGGTAGAGGAATCAACAACTGAGTAACAATTTTCAGAGTTTTCAAAATGAGAGTTCTTCTCTTCCTTGCAGTACCGTCGATGGCAGCTGTATGGTTCCTCCCTGGAGCTATAGTCTGGATTTTGAAGCGTGACAGCTGCTTTGCCAAAGTCAGTGTAGTGATATACGGGATACCCTGGTAACCCTGACACGTGACAGTAAAACAAATACGTTCAAAATACACACGCAGAACCCGTAACCAACCTTGGCTTGTGATCAATGTTCTGCGTATAAAAGAAAACAAACATATGATGGTGAAGTGATTTATTCTAATTTCAGAACGCTTTTCAGGTCTGTCGGCCAAGTACCTCTCCAGGGTGGTTTTTGAGACCAGAGAATTCCTGGTTCAGACCTAGCTTGTTGAATTCATTGTTCCCACATGCTAGGACTTTGCCAGTGTCAGTCAAAAAGAAGGTTCCATCACTGCTACATGACACAGAAGAGATGGTGGCGCCTTTGGGGAGCTCCACCTGGGGGAAATGCATCAAATGTAAAAGTATGTCATGTCGTAAGAGCGATTACGGCCAGGGATATACTCGTGCCAGGAACAAATCTTACTTGCATTGGAGAAGAAAAATCATCCTCACATTCCAAGCCCAGACGCCCTGCAGATGGAAGAAATTGAAGAAAAAGTCAATGAACGAACCTTGAGTGCTGTATTTCAAAGCGGCTTCTGGTTGGATGAATAATTACAAAAACATATTTTGGTGGAAATGTCCATACCATACTCTCCACAGCCCCATGAGAAGATGTCTCCGCTGTGGGTGAGCACGACCACATGATTGTCTCCACACGAAATCTGACGAACTGGCCGCTCCTCAAAAAACTCCAGAAGCACCGGCTCTAGGATCTGCATACCCATGACACCCTCCACACCAATGCAGCCGTAATAGTCTGAACCAAACATGTACATTTGATCCTCATCTGCAGGAGAGCCGGTTAGATAGAAACAAGGTGGTTCATTTCTCTCTCTCTCTCTCTCTCTCTATATATATTTTATTTTATTTTTTTTGTAAACAAGTGGTCATGTGCTCACCAGTGATGCAGGCAGTGAAGTCAGTACCGCACGCCACCTGCCGGATGGCCTTTCCCTGGAGCTTCTCCACCCTCTTGGGCTGCCGGTAGGAAGCTTGGTCTCCATGCCCCAGTTGGCCCACCATCTTGGCGCCGCCTTGAACATTCTGAGGAGAACATTCTTTGTAGCGACCGCACACAAACAAGTGTGGCCCTGCTATATTGCATGTCATCGTTCGCACCTCCACTAACTACCTTGTGGATTTTGAAGTGACTGATTTGTAGGTTTTTTTACAGTATACAAGTCCAAATTGATATTTGTGCACCTTCCATTAGCCCATCGATGGCTTTTCGCATTATACGGTATGTTAGCATTAAGCTAGCGAACGTTCATTAGAAAAAAATGATATGGTTTGGGTGAATATTTCATTGTCTTAATTCAGTTTTACTGTAGGTGTCAGTTTGTACAGTTTGACAAATGAACAGCTTGAAGCAAGCACACTTTGCCTTTGAGCAAGATAGCGAGGACAGGCACTTGAGAATCTTATACTTTAAAAAGCATTCTTTAATAACTTGAAATGAGTTTAAAAAGTGTGTATATTTCCCCCCCAAAAAAAATGATATGGTCTCTCTATAGCGCACATTTTCACCTATTGTGGAACGTATTCCCGCACGATAAACGAGGGTTCGCTGGATTCTTAAAAAAACTTACTGCCCAAGTGTAGAGTTCTTTTTCCACCGTGACCACAGCAAAGTGACTCTCTCCAGCGCACACATGTTGGGCACTGCTGCCTCCTTTAAAGGTGTCCAGTTTCTGGGGTGTGAACTTGCCTCCGCCCCAGAAATACACCTCCCTTGAGCGTGTGGTCACCACGGCCACAGGGGTCTCTGTCGCTGTACTCAACCTATCGACGGAGAATCATCAAAAGGAAAATATTTGGTAGGAAACTAGTAAGTTGACAACAGTAGAAAATAGAACAAGCTTACTTTGGTTTCTTCATTGCAGAATTCAGGAGGGCAACCCGCTCCTGAAGCTCCCTGCCAGAAAAGAAATTTGCTAGATGTTTGTTGGGGATCTTATCTTTTTACACAAAAGCTGACTCTCACTTACTGTCGGCAGCAGGAGAGCACCGGCTGGTCTAGAACCTGCTCCGCTGTTGGTCTCTTTGCAGGGTCCTGCCATAGAAAAATCATCACAAACGCTACCTTGTAACAGCCAAGAAAGTGAGAGATTTCTTTGTCCTGCTAATTTAGCATAACCACTCACTTGATCGAGACACTCATATACCAGCTTGATCAATCCAGCTCCATAAACATCACGGTTCACATCCATAGTCCAGTTTCCCTGGACTATTTTGACGCACAGGTTCAAAGCGTTCTGCCAGGATGCAAACTACATCTGGTCAAAAACTATACACAGATATTGGTGAAGCATTTAAACAAATGGACGCGAGTCTTACCGTTGCATCAAATGTTCTTGTAAGAGTTAAGACTTCAAAAAGCACACAGCCCATGGCCCAGATGTCAGACTTGAAGTTGTACTTTGCTCCCTGGCACAGTTCAGGCGACATATAATATGGAGTTCCAACACACTGGGCATAAAAAAAAATGAGAGGTGAGTTAGAATCACATACAAGTTATGCAAGGCTTGTGCTGAGCCTCACCTTGGTGGCACAGCACCATTAGCATGCCCTATCGCACTGACATGCATGCCCGTATTTGGTCTGCTTCTGTGGTGGATCACCCTAACATGTCAACTTCAAGGTTACAAAAGTTTCAACTGCACATGGTTGTAGATGACCAGAACGTATTTCAACAAATTTCATACACAGTATATATACTGTATAGAGTGGCACCTTGACTTACGACTTACGAGTTATCTTTGTTCCGTGACCCAGCTAAGTATATCAAAACAAATTTCCCCACTTCAATGCCATTATCCTGTTCCAGCCCCACAAACATTTTTGTTTTTAATACAAATATTAGATAAAAAAATAAATAAAACAATAAATGAGAACATAATGAAATACACAGGGTTTTTTTTTATATATGTAATTACTGCCATGAATATGGACATCAATCGAATTCTGGCTCGCAACAAAAGATCAAGTGATGGGTCGTTACTCTAAAAACTTTTAAGTTGGGGCACTTGAGAGTCAATTATATACATATAGTCACCTTCATAAAATAATGGGAATTTTCTTTGGACAAAAAAATATTGTTTTTGCCTAAATCCTCTCCTTATGATCCCGCCCAGCTCTCCTAAAATCGTCTTCATCCTTCGTTTAACATGCAATTCTACCTTTAGGAATGAAATGATTAATTGATGTAACGGCAGCCGTGGCCCAATGGTTAAGATCATCGACCGGACCGTCCGCCAACATCCCCCGGACTCACGGCTGTGGGGTCCTTGAGCTAGACACTGATACCCCGAAATGCTGCCCCCTGCTCCGGTGTGTTCCACTAACATGTGTTCACTGTGATGGGTTAAATGCAGAGAACAAATTTCATGTGCATGCATGCATGTTCATGACAATAAAAAAGATGATTCTGATTCTATATTCAGTATTTGATTGTTTTTTTTTGTTTTTTTTTAAATAAATGAAAAATTGACTTTGGAAGGTGGTAGTAATTAGGTATACGCTAAAATTCTGTGGTTTATACAAATCTGATGTTATACTTAATATAATTTGAATAATGATAATATGTTTACTAGTGTTTTTTCCTGCCAAATGCTATGTATTTATGTATTTGATGATGCTAAATACAATTTGTACGCATAACCACTTTCATATGGCACTCTTTCACTAAATAGTAGCGTGTAGCAGGCATCTCTACTTGTCAGGGTTTGGAGCAGTAGGCATCGATACATGGGAAGTCACGCAACATTGACTGCGACACTCGGAGCTAGACATGCCGACGTTGATGGGGGGAGAACGAGTGTCTCCTCATCTCCTGTATTGACTTTTCTGCGTGTCTGTTGGCCACGCTAAGCAGACATTCTATATGAGCGACAACTGAAGGCAGCAAGAAAACGGGCTGCCGCAGCCAAATGGAGACTGTGGAGTATACTAATGCAGCATTTAGAGGTAAAACATTTTTGTCATTTTCTTGATGTGTATCCACAAAACGTTATGAATGATGGAGCAGTGAAAAATCTACCCTGACACAACCCCAGCTGACCTGGTACTAGAAATAGGACTCTACCTCACAATAGTAACCTTATTTTGCTTTTTGAGCATGAGTTGTTGTCATGAGGCCATGTAATCATAAGAAAACAGCTTAGTTCCTAACAACACTTGAAAGAAATCAGGCAACGTCTGACGTTTCAAATGCATTGTGAAACTCAAGTAGATCAAAGCAGTTACCTAGCGAAGTACATTTACAACCCTTCCTTTAACGCAAATGATGAGATGGCGATACCAGTTGTCAAATGCCGCCATGAACACAAGTGCGGATATGCTACACGTAAAACTGCGACCTCTGTTCATCTCAAACAACTGTAACTCCAGTGTGAGACAAATGAACACGTACCGTTTCTGCCATTGAAAACTCTGAGCCGAGTTTCTTTGCAAGACCATAATCACCAAGCTTGATGAGGTCAGTCTTGGTCAGGAAAATGTTGAGCGTTTTAATATCCCTGCAGGGGAAAAAAAGTGTGATGATGGACCTTAAACATCTCAGAGAGATAGCGCCACTGTCATATGAGCATCTCACCTGTGTAAAATACCAGCCTTGTGAATGTGGGCCACTGCTGAGGCAATCTGGTACAGGTACCAAATAACCACCTGCAGAAAGTATAAGAGTGAAGAGCAAACGTGTGTGCACACGCGTGCGTGTGTGTGCTCTGTTCTTACCTCCTCATTCAAAAGTTTCCCCTTCTGTTGGACGATTTTGTCATAAAGATTCCCTCCTGGGGCGACAATGTTATTTAGCCTTCGGTCACACTCGGTGTCAATCAAATCAAGAGAACGGCATCTCTTACCATTGCAATATTCCAGCTCGATGAGCAAAGTGTTTTTATCGATGAAATGATTGAAGTAGGCGATGATGTTGTTGTGTTCAAGGATAGACAGAATGCTTATTTCATTCATGACATCCCTGCGCTCCCGCTCCGAGAGCGAGTTCAGGTCCACCTCCTTCCACACAACCAGGGAGTTGTCCTGGGGAAGTCAGAAAGAGTTAGCTGCAATTAAAGCTCCCGTATTTTACCAAACCAACTTTGTTCTCGTATTTGGTATGTAAAATTGGCTCTATGGCGTCCCGGTAAACATATGAAATATGAAAATCATCCATGCATTCCTGAGTTCCAGACGTTTTTTCTGCCGAGAGGCCTCCAGAAAAATTAGCTTATCGACATCACTCGCTAAGATTACAGTGCTGTCAATTTAGAAGAGCTAAAATTGACTAGCTAGGATGTATTTATTTGTTATTAATTAGTTGATTTACTGTAAATAATAAAATAAAACAAATAGTAAAATAATACATTTGACCTGTACAGTATATTTACATGCTTATTTCATGCAACAATTATTAGAATTCAATTAATTATGAATACAGTTAAAGATTGATTTATTTCCCTCTTTTACATACACAATATATTTACAGTTCATCTATGAATGAGGTAAAAATGTATTTCCAATATATTTATTCATTTCCAGTTTTATTCATTTGTCTCAATAAAATATCCGATACGTGAAAATTGCACTTAGGTGTAGTAATGGTGAAGTATTTGTTCATCGTTACATTACAAGACTGTTACGTTGTTGTTGTTGTTGTTTTGCCCCCTCCAATCCTGCGGCTATACTACGGGTCTTAAAGAAGCGTAATTGTTGCCTGGCAACGTGTTGACTTGGTCTCATTTCTCAAGTCAACTCGTTCCTCAGTTGAAGGAGCCGAGTGGGAGAGGATGAGCTCACCTCGCTTCTTCTGTACAACGTCGCTTCACCGAACGCCCCCCTCCCGAGGATCCGGATGGGAATGTAGTGCAACCTCTCCTCTTCGCCATTAAACGCGGCCGACGCCGACCGCTCGCTCTGTACAGACCCGCCGGCCAAATCTGAATTGAGCGAGTCGAAATGTCTCTCATACTCGGCCAGTGACATTTCTGTGTTAGCCACCAGCTGCACAAATAGGCCTGACTTCGAAAACTCTTTCGGGAAGACTCCTTGCCTCAAAGCGTCACCGGTCAGACATGTCACGCAGGTCGACGGGTAAAAGCAGTCTTTAAGTGGAGCGTGTACAATCGGGAAGCTACGATCCTTGTAAAATTCACAATACGACAGGGGAAAACAAGCAAGATGAGAAAAATGCGTTGAAGTTGCACAAGCGTCAAGCATCGCATGTCAAACAGTAAGCTCGACAAACTTCTTTTCAACTTTCGAAATAAAAGCTTCTCGTTCAACTTTCGTGTGCTGTATTTTACGATGAAAGTACGAGGCGCATACTTCCTGTGAAGGCGGTAGCTCTGTTAGTATAATGTGGCTCGTGGCGGACAGCACCACCGCATTTAAATCACTGTCAGCGTCGTTTTACACTACACTCAAAGAAGAAGAATGCATCACAAGCTCATACTCGTCTAAAGCTGTTTAACGCGTGCCTCACACTCGACGAATTGGCGACTTCTCAACTTTGCTCCAATAACCGGAAGTTACATTTGAGGGCATGCGTTATCAGAGGTGACAAAAGTACAGTACTCAGCCTCGGCGGTTCTGCTTGTCATTTATCCTGACGCTTGCATTGTGATGAACCGATATTTTGAAAGACATCCAAATCCCCGAACCTCGTGTATACCATATTTGCTGATGTGCAATATTTATTTGGATTACACAATAATAAGAACAATTACTAAACTAGTCTCAAAGAGCTTCCTCTCTCTCAATTCTCTTCACTTCATGGCAACTATAACAATATCCATCCATTTTTCGTATTGCTTATCTTCACTAGGGTGGAGGGTAGACTGGCGCCTTGAGGCAAATTTCGTAGCCAGCGCATCATTGTCGTTTAATTGTCAATAAAGTTGAAATTTGGACGTTATGGTTCTAAAGTCAGGGGTTTCAGGGTTTTGCAAGCCACTAAAAGACGCACCGAATTGTCAAGTCCAGTCTTTGAACTTCCTGTTGTGAGGATAAGCGGTGCAGAAAATGGATAGGTGGATGGATGGATCATTCTAAATAAATAAATACAATTATTTTAAAAGTCTGCATGTTTCTCTTTTGTGTTTTAAGTAACTTTTTAACACTCTGACTATAAGCGCGATTCTCAGACTTGGACGTTGATAACGGCATGCAAATGCCAAAGTGCGTAACTGTGGTTCATCGACACAGAGTACGCTATCCAGCTTCAACGAAAGCGCAGCCCTAGCAATACTAAGTCAGCATTAGCGCTGTAAACAAGCCGAGGTTAGCTACGGCTGCTACATTGTTAGCATGACTTATTAATACTAGAGTATAACTACAACACAAACACTTTATAAACTAACACATTTAGGCAAATTCTTCCCCAAGAAATGGTCTTATACTCATTTGTTTCCATTTATTAAACAGCACAATAGGCTCACCAGGCAGAAATTAGAAAAAAAAAAGGCCACGGATGATATAGTCTACACACCCCAGGTTCAAATGCCAGGTTTTTGTACAAAAAAAGATAAATCATTTAAAAACGCTTTCCACATTAATGTGACCTATATCGTTTGATTAAAAAAAAAAACATCTTTTTGAGAGGGGAGGTAAAAATAAACAACTGAAATAATGTGGTTGCACAAGTTTGCACGCCGTCTTATAACTGGGATGTGGCTGTGTTCACAAGTAACCAATCAAATTCAAGCTCCTGTTAGTTACCCTTTCACGTGCCCAAAAACCTCCAACACATCCATAGGGCCTTACGGAAACATAATTTGCTTCATTCACAGAAATGACTGAATGAAGAAGCTGCTTGTTGACGTACTTGCACTTCAACTGTACGTAGCTAGTGTGTCTCTGTGTGTGTGCGCATTTGTGTGCGTGCGTGTGTGTGTGTGTGTGTGAAAGTGAGAGCGAGACGACAGGATGTACCCCAAAAGATTCATGTTTGCCAGTTACTCATGACCATAAGATAGGGCTGTTGACACATGCACAGCCAAAACAACACACTCACCGCAAAGTGTTTTGTCAAGTTAGAAGTGGGATGACGTGTCTCCATTTGGCCAGACACAGACAACATTGCATGTTAACACTGTTGTTTTTTGTAGTCTGAAATGTCAACGTGGAATGACTGCGAGTCACGCCCCGCTGTATCCTCCGTTTTTGGCAGGCCTGTGAAGACTTTTGGTGCATTTCATGTCCCTTAAATGCAACGTTCCTAGCTCCTCGCTCCATTGAACATTGAACGCGACCCGGAAATTGTTGTCACACCGCCATATTAAGGACCGTCTCAAGTGTCTAAAACGCGGATGGCGGAGCGAGGATCGAGCATCGAGGAGCCTCCACAGGCTATCATAAAGTCCCACGGAAGGAGGATACGAAGGGTTTGGGATTGACCAATCACGATCGTCTTTGCATCTGCAAAGATGTGAAGAGTAACTAAGTTGATTATATTTGACTTTAACGTAATCCCACGTAATATATAAAGCATAAATGGGACATTTGTGTTGATAGTAAATTAGCCACGCAGCTAGTTCATTTGTGACACGTCAATGACGTGACCTCGTCTTTAGTAGACGTCTCAGTGAAATGACGTCATCAAGGAACGATTGTCATATTTCTCCCAAACATTCCAACGTCCTCCTGCATCGCTCCTCTGTCAATATCCTGGCTCCTCGATTGAATTTCTGGTGGGAGGAGCTAGCATGTAAACAGAGGAGCTAGGAGCTAGGAAGTTCCCAAAATAGAAATGAGATGCACCCTTTGTGTGTGGTCATGTGACTGCCTGGTGCCGTTTGTTTGGTGAAATGGAGTCAAATGGTAAAGGTATGTACTGTTCTAAAGCTGCTGTATGTTTGCCATTTGTCTTCGGTCCTGGGCTGATGGAGAATCAAGTGGTGATGTTCATCGTAACTGTGGAGCTTTATATAGCACAGAAAACTTCTTCAGTGCTTGGATTAGTATTGGCTGCACAAGCGGTGGTAAATGGATTTGTGGGGAAAAAAAACAAGTAACACCCAGTGAGCAAACAGTCCCATCCACCTTTGACATTACTGTGAACAGAAAAAAAAAAGAATCCAAATTTTGAAGGTGCAAATGTTCCAAAAATCTAGACATTTTTTTTTTTTTGTATTCAATCAACCAAAATTAGTACAAAGAAAAGTTTTTCATACTGTGCTAAAAAGTGATGTTACATTTTCTTAATGAAGTTTGCAAGTGAGCTATAACCTATCCCAGCTGACTTTGAGCGAGAAGTGGGGTGCACCCTGGATTGGTCGCCAGTCAATTGCAGAGCATGTTTGGACAAACAGCTATACATAGACACTCACATTTACACTTAATTAACCTAACATGCATGTTTTTGGGATCTACCCGGCGAAAACCCACTAAAGCACTTGGAGAACGTGCAAATTCCACACAGGAGGATCCGAATCGAGATTCCAACCTTAAAACCTTATGACTGTTGGGCAGACGTTCTGAGCACTACAGTCTACACTACTGCACTTCCCCAATTTTCTTTCAATCAAGTGCAAATGTGTTGGCAAATACAGGGCACCACTCTTGACTATTTTGATAAAGGATTGCTTAAAGTCTGTGAGTTAATGCTCAATAAGAAAATGGTGGACCTGATTTGGCGCTAACATCACTATTTACAAATGTGTTTAATGTTGCCAGATGCTAAACTGAATACGTTAATTCATGATATAATGATATAATTATATTGACAAGTTTTGTTTGCATGAAGGGAGAACCGGAGGAAAAACTGCTTGTTACTGTTGCTTTAATTCAACAAAACACACGCGTACACACACACACACACAAACCTTGTCACTAGTTGACCAGATCAATATGCACCACTTGCACAAAGGTACAATGGAGAACGTTCAGTCGCAGCCAGACCAAGGAGGAGAAAGTCCAGGGGAGCAAAAGATTTCCGAAGAGTTCCACACAAGTCGGCATTCAAGCTCTAAGAAATTTCAACAAGGTAGAGCTGACTTTGAAATTTTAGTATGCTGCACTTAATGAAATAACCATTAAGTCCACTTTGTCTATCACTGATTAAGAAAAGTCTCAAAATGTCGGAGGTTGAGAGATTTTCTTATGGAATGTTAACCCAGTAGAATATGATGGTGTTTTTACAGCGGTAGCTGGATCTTGGATTCCACAGCACAGGGTGACCGTTCTGGTTCTGGGCCTGCTCAATGGTGTACTGCTAATAGCTGCTGTTGTTCTTGCCATTTGCTGTGAGTAAAACAACATCTCGTGCAGCCACTTGCATCGGTTTGTGAGACAATGATGAGCCATCATCAGTTTGTGCCAAGTAAAGGCTCATGTCTTACTACTACAACAACAACGACTACTACTACTACTACTCTCAAATTCACAAACATTTTCATTTGATGACACTTTAGGAATCAATAAAACCCATCATTTTACATTAAAAAAAAGTACAAGCCTCATCCATCCATCCATCCATCCATTTTCTGGGCCGCCTATCCTCGCAAGGGTAGCATGAGCGCTGGAGCCTATCCCTGCTAGCATCGGGCAGGAGGCAGGGATACCGCCCGAACGGGTTGCCAGCCAATCGCACGGCACATACAAACAAACAACCGTTCGCACTCACATTCACACCTACGGGCAATTTAGAGTCTTCAATTAACCTACCGTGCATGTTTTTGGGATGTGGGAGGAAACCGGAGTGCCCGGAGAAAAGCCACGCAGGCACGGGGAGGACATGCAAACTCCACACAGGCGGGGCCGGGGATTGGACCCCGGTTCTCAGAACTGTGAGGCAGACGCTCTAACCAGACGTCCAACGTGCCGCTTGGTGTACAAGCATCACTATCATTTAAATGCATTTTTAGTACACATTCTGTTTTAGATCTCATTATGTTTGCCTAATGTGGTGGCGATTACCAAAATGAGGACATTAAAAACATGTAGGAACCAAAAGAGTGACCTTAGTAAGATTCAAAAGAATAAACAGTCAATCAAAATTGTATGTACTTTTCCTTTGAGGACCATGATCCACTACAATATGATTGAGGACAATGTGCTTTTTTTGAGCCTCAGGTGCCAGCGCCAACGAAGATCACCTTCTAACGCCTCATTCGGCTGTCTCGTCCCTCATCATCGAGCGTAATTATCTACGCAACCACAGCGACATCCTCAAAACGAAGCAGGATGCGGACGCAGGATTAGTCAGGGAACAGACGAGCCAAATTCAACTGAGGCTGCAGCTGAAAAATAAGCTGAGACTGGGTGACACCCTTCGAAGCCAAATTGAAATACTTCAAACAGAAAAGACTCATCTTGAGTCTACAAAAGCTACGATTGGTCAGTCTGAGATTATGCTTGAGTAAAAAAATCTTTTTGTTATGAATTCATCATCAACCTGGGATCTATCTGTTGTTGCAACAGAGCAAAACTGTGATAGATGTCCATCAGGATGGACCCTTCTTAAATCAACCTGCTATTATTTTTCCCTACCTGAGCCCAACGCCAAAAAGAACTGGCCAGACAGCCGAGACGACTGCTTTCTTCGAGGCGGAGACCTACTAGTGATCGAGAACTTGCAGGAACAGGTACAAAAAAAAAAAAAGAGATCATTTTGATTTTATTTTACAATGTCATTTATATGTTTGTGTATGACGGTTTGATTTAGGACAAGGACGTCAGTCATTTTTACACAACTGACTTGTTTTTATTTTTCTCATACTAATTTGAATTCCGGCGGCACGGTGGACGACTGGTTAGAGCGTCTGCCGCACCGCACGGAGAAGAAATCCACACACATACATTCTGCAGGCATGCAAGGGAAATGTATCAGTCATGGGACATGCAAATTTGACTGAAGTTAGGGGCAGGGGGGCTACTGTGCCTTGCTCAAAGGCACCTCAGCAGTAGTCAAGATGCAGAGGTACATCTCTACAAAAACTATAGTTGTTGAACTGTAGTTGCTGTTTCCTTTTACTGCAGTAAGACTGCCTAAAAGTTCTTTGAGCCACTCGTGATACGACAAAGATCATGCTCACGTTTGAGTTCATTTGATTGATTACATTGATTCTTAATACTGAGAGACGGGTCATCGTCATCTAAGTTCGCTCCACATGAAAGAGCCTAAATATTAGAAACAGCTCTTAGTTTGTCCAAGTACGATAACGCTGTCCAACTCTGACATTAACAGTAAATATACAATAAATAGTCAATTAAAAATGACTCTTACGTAATTTTAAGGATCTTTAGGTCTTAATGAGCCGCTTTAGTCAACTGATGAACAACAACAACAAAAAAAGGCCACAACTTGAAATACAAACATTTTATCGTTTTAAAATTGAACCAATTCGAATCGATTTCATACAATTACACTTATACAGTTCGGTTCAACTCTGCTTTTCTTTCTTCCAGGTGCTTATAAGTGAAAACATTCCAAAAGCGACGTCCAGTTCAGGTTTGTGGTGGCAGAATGGTTTCTGGATGGGCCTACGTAACAATGATTCACGGGGAACATGGATGTGGATTAACAACACAACTGCGATCCAAACAGGGTGCGCACCACCTCACTGACTTACAGTAGACCTCGAATGCTTTTATTCCATTTCTCATAATGACTGACTTCATGATTTACTCAAGGTACTGGAGGAATAACCAACCCAGCACCACTGGACTTCAGAGTGGAGACTGTGCAGCGTTTTTTTACTTTAGTGACACTATAAAAACATGGTACAATGGAAATTGCCAGGATCACTTGTACAACTGGATATGCGAGATGGTGGCGAGGCCCGCTGAGTAAAGTGAAGTGAACTTGCAAATCATGCTCGTGCAAAATGTCCCAATAAACATGAGCACGTTAAAGGCCCAAATACGATGCATGCGTCCATTTTTTCTTGCGCTTGCGCTCATTAGGGTCCTGACTCAAGGGTGGGTTGGAGCCTATCCCAGCTGATTTTGAGCAGGGGTCTAGTACACTCTGAAGCGGTCAGCAACCAATCCCATACAATCATTCACACTCAAAGAGGCCTCTACGGACAATTACCGAACACGCTCGGAGAAAACTCCACACGAGGCTTGAGTTATGATTTCAACTTGGGGCCTCTTGACTGTAAGGTCCAAATATGATGCAAACTTTGGTGATTTCATTCGATTGTTAACCATCAACATGAATTGTGGCGGAGTCATTTGGATCCAGTTAGAAGTCCACTTTCTCTGTGTCCCATGTCAATGTTTAACAAATGAACCTTTTCTGTTTGTAATGTTGCACACACACACGGGGCAATGTCCTCCCAAATACTCCCTTCGGACAGCTCTCACGAGAACAGTCAACATGGAGGAGAGCGCCTATAACAAACTGATGCATCCGGAGGACATGAGCGTGGACGAGCCGCCGTTCCGCTCGAGCCAGGAGAAACCACAAGGTATACTAATAGACGCAAAACATCTCCCAGTTTGGGCAGGTGTTCATTTCTGATGTAGTGATTTTATTGACACTGACTTGCTACTCAAAGGTTCTTTTACGCTTTCTTGGTGAAGTATCCTTGTCAATGGTGAGGCCTGCATCCACTTGGACCCCTCACAAAGTGCTTGAAATCACACTGGCTGTGCTTGCCGCTGTCCTACTAGCAGTGGATATTGGCCTGGGAGTCCATTGTGAGTCCCTATAAAGTTGTGATGCATTTATTAGATTGCAACAAGCTGGAAGTTACCCACTAAGGGAGAGTCAAGTCAAAACAGAGCAGTTGAAGGTAACTTCGCTTCGCTCTTTAAGTCGGAACTTGTCTAACTTCCGTATGTCAACTTATGTTATCATTTTCAAAGCTGTCCAAAGCTGTTGTCTCTTATCAACCCTGTTCAATTTACTCGGGGAGTTTTGACCAGATAAATAGCTTGGATTTCCATTGTCAGTAATACATTTTGTATTGTGTGTTTGACGACACCTTTTCCATGGCGACAGACAACAACCTCACAGATGAGTCTCGGGCCGTGATGAGCATCAGCCGCGAGGTGGCCGCGCTGAACGCGGCCTACGACGCTGCCTCGAAAAGACGAGCTGAAGCCGAAATGCATTTGGCACGAGAGAACAGACAGAATCAAGTGATCAAGTGGCAGCTGGAACACCAAACTAGAAGAAGCGGAGACTACAAACAGCAGGCTGACAAAATCCAAATGGACATAACGGTCTTAAAATCTCACATACCAATGATAAGTAAGAAATGTTTTGTTTTTAACATAGTGCACGGCTGCGCGCCACTCTGGTAGGTCATTGAACACAATTCCTCACCACCACCACAGCATTAATGCAATGCGTCTTTCCGCAGAGGAGGGCTGCAGACACTGTTTACCAGGATGGACTTTAATCAACTCGGCATGTTTCTTCCTTAGCTTCTCTGACACATTCTCTCGCAGGTCATGGCAGGAAGCCAGGGAGTACTGCAAAAAGCATGACAGTGACCTGGCTGTGGTAGACAGCTCAGAGAAGCAGGTGAGACAAAAGCTACAGCAGCTTTTATCCAATCAGTGCATCAAGGCAATGTTTGTTATTTCTGGTAGTAACAGAAATGTCATGTGCATTTCTAAATGCCGTCACCTATCAGCTGAGAATAAATCAGCTAATAGATCTTCATCAAGACCCATCAAGATCCGTATCCCAGAGCGGCTTCTGGATCGGCTTGCGGGATGTAGACAGTGAAGGAGTTTGGAGGTGGCTGGACGGAACAAGACTGAATGAAGGGTAACGCTTACTTGATATGTAGCCATTGTTACAGTGGTGACTGGTCAGGGCCAGCAAGGCCTACTCTGCTGGCCTAAAAGTTCGCAGAAATTTACCACCGAAATTAATGAACCAATTCCCAACATTCTATTGTCACCACTTTGGAGCGTTTCTCTTGGCTGCAGTGCTTGAAGTCGTAGATGTGGATATTGGATTTTTTTTTTGTCCAGTCAAGAGTTCAGCCTCTGAACAACAACTCTGTTTTATGTCTTACAGTTACTATAGGTGGTATATGTGCATTATAATTTTGGACTGCTATATATATATATATATATATGGAGAAGATGTATGGATATATGCTGTTATGTATCAATGAGTATTCCTTCAAGCAGTGATCAATGTTCTTTTGATCTGCCACAGCAATTCACACAATCTAAAGGTCAATCAATGTGTTCTCATAGGAATACAGTACAACTTTCAAGAATGCTTGGCTGTCCAAGTACTACCATAATGACCAACAGTAAAATACAATCGACTAGTAGGCCTAAGTGTTCATTAAAAAAAAAAAAAAAAAAACAACATGGGAGAGGTTTTATTCCGAATAGCTATTGTTAATTATTCGAAGCGACTGTAAGATTTTGTAGTTTTAACATTAAGCTTAGATAAAGTAATGTGTACTTAAAAACTGATTTCACTCAAATGTATTGCATATAAGGGAATTGTACATAAATGTTTACTCACAAACAATGCATGTAAATGTATGTATACTTCAAAGGTTAACACAACTCAACTGTAATTAAACAATAGAAAGCCTCATTCATCTCTAAAATCATTTCTGATTATAAAATGAAGAGTACGTAGCTCTTCTATAATGGTCTTTAATGCTGAACCATATGATCTGTCATTTGTTTCAGCTACTGGAACGATAGGGAGCCCAATAACGCGGGCGGTGAGGACTGTGTGGCCACCTACCCCAGAACCAACCCCTTTAAGGGTTGGAATGATGCCGCGTGCACCAGCTATCTCAAATGGATTTGTGAAATGTCAGCCACTTAGTGTCTTTATCAAGAATACAGAAAGTCAAGGATTGTTACAATTGATCTGATTCCTGAACAAACTACAAAATGTCTTTATAAACAATCAATCAAATATTTCTCTTTACCATGTTTGTACACTATGTTGCCAGTTGCCCGGAAATTACTTACTCACATATATTACAGTTATCCAGGTTATACACCAGCAGCTAGAGCCTCAGTTGCAAACCAAACTGTTACAAATATCTCTAAACATCATATACAGTACATAAATGAGGATTTACTGCAGAAAGCAGAGCCTGTGAGCAATAGCTGTGCTTTTGGTGACTCTTCGGTCATACGCTGTAATACAAATCAAACTTATTTCTCATACATTTGATGAAGAAATGTTTTGAAAATGTTAAAGCGGTGTTATTTAAACCACTCCAAGAGTTCACAGCGCTGCAAAATGCTGGCGAAGTTGCACCAGGACCTGCTGAGTGTCGACGTGCTCAGGGAAGGCGTCTTCAGACTTTTGGGCCGCCGTGTAGCTGGTCTGTAGATCTCCAATCTAGACACATAAAGAAAATATGAACAAATTAGTCAATTCATTCATTTTACAACTCAACTAAAGTGTCAAGTGGATATATAAATTACCTTTTCGGAGAGAATGGAGAGATTGTAGTGCGGCTCATACATGCGAGGGGACAATGTAGCAGCCGTCTGCAGGAAGGCTTTTGACTGGATCCGAAAGGATGGAAAAATTAGTTCAGCATCTTAATTGCAATAAAAAAAGGTTTTACTTAAGAAAGCTGTACGAGCTTCACCACATATGCCCTCAAATGCATGTGAAGCTATCGTAGATAGAGTGAGCTATAGAGAGAGAAGACTTTAGAAAAAATTGTCAGCGAGGATTTTTTGGAATTGGTCCAAAAACTATTTATTTACAGCAAATAATGTATCTTTGTTCATCTACCAGTATCTATGCCAGCTATGTATCGTGATAGGCAGAACAATTGAAACGCTCTAAAACTAAATGGTAGCGGGTACATTAACCTGTGTACTCACTTTTTTTTGACATTCCTGTTCGGTGTTGTGCTGGTAGATTGTTCTATTTCATGTAAAATATGTGCAGTAAGTACGGTTGAGTGGGTGGATCAGATCATATTGTTGTTATTTACATGCCTAAAGCCATCAAAATGCTTACTCTACATGATCATTTTGAGTGCTCACCCCTCCCTACTCATGCAATGGACGAGTCTATCTTCTCACTGCGCATGTGCAGACTTGATTCAGGAAGAGGGTAGCAAAATAAAGGCGGTGTGAGAAAAAGGAAGGTGTCAACCTTTTTCACGGTGACAGTGAATGTGTGTATGGGAGAGCCAGACGCTCTGCCCAACTGCTGTTAAGTGTCATCTGAGGAGGATGCAGCAGATATCAAATAACGAGTGACATGAGTGAGACTTTTCTTCACAAAAGATGTGAGTCTGAGAGCAATTGAAATGGTAAACGATAGGAAACATGGTCAATTACAGTAAAAGGGTTGAGATTATTCACTTGTTATATAATAATCCTCAAGAAAGACTTTAAGCACTGTGTAGCTCAGGAGATGTTTTTAATTGACGATAAACATGACTATTCTAAAGCTTTGCAGTGCACAGAGGGCCCCCAAATGACTAAATATGCCCCTGGTTGAGATTCAAGGCTTTACCTGTTCAACGCGACCTTTGCGCAGCTCCAGCACTGCAAGGTTATTGTACGCCTCAGCGTGGTCATTATTAAAAGCCAACGTCAGTTTAAAACACTGGTAAGCCAACGTCAGGTCTCCTATTCCCTGCAAACACAGAACATGTATACTTTGTGTTTACATTTTTGTCAGATGATGTAAGTTGTTAGGTAATGAGTACTAATGACAAATATCTATTTTTTTATTCGATCAACTAACCACAGCGACTTGTCCGACGTTGTACCACACATCGGCCTGCTCTTCATCGTCGGCCACCAGGGCCAGCGCTCTCTCGAAAGACGACAGTGTCATGTCGTACTGCTGCGCATAGAAGCAGCACAGGCCGAGGTTGTTGTATAGTTGGCAATTATACACCCCCATCTGGAGAAGCCGCCTGCAAAAACAAACACCTCTATCGTCATCGTCATGAAATGTGCACGAAACGATGCTGAGATGTTTTGTCCGACCTGTAGAAGCGCAGCGCTATCTCAGGTTGATCTGAGTAGAAATGATTGCTGCCTATACAAGCTATAGCCTCCACGTGTGTGTTGTCCTGCTTCAGGACGTCTTTGTAGTACTCTGTGGCTGACGCCATGTTGTTCATCTCCTGTGACAACAAGGTCACAGGACCGACAGTGATTACGGCTCAAGAATGTGAGTCGACCCTGGGTTAACGCTAATGATAATAATATCTATATTTGTAAGTGCCTTTCAAGGTCCTCAAGGACATTGCACCTCAATTGTGCATTAAAAACAGAATTGACAAGATAATAAAGGCTATACCTCATGAATGCGAGCGATTCCCGTCAGGAGGGTGACCTCGCCAGGAAAGTGGTCCAAGCCTTGCTTGAAGAGGTTGAGTGCTGTTATTGGTTGATCCAGGCGCTGATAGAGCTGATGGGGGAAAAAGTGCTCACACTCTGTACTTAAACAGAAATACAGATACTGTGGTAAAAGTAGAATTATTAAACTGCTTTACTTGGAAAGAAAAAAAAATACAAATTCTGAAATGTTTTTAAGTGAAACACAAAACAGTTTCCCCCTTCTATTAACTTGTAATGTGCTCATACTCAAGACGTCCAGGATGAGCAAAACAAAACAACATAATCAAAAATGCTAAATTAGCTAAAGATAACAACTGAAAAAGACACTTTACATGTACAGTATGTGTTTTTCTCAGATTAAATGGAGACATTTTGACATTTTTAGGCTGGCACAAGCCATGGCATTTTCCACAAACCATTCTTGTAACAGACAACAAGATTTCTCAAATAAGGCTATCAATGAGGATCTTGTTTCTCTGAAAATGTTGCATCATCATTGTTAATGGTCACTTGTTCCCATTGCTCCATGTCGCTCCTACCCCTGTTTTTTCTGCCCCAAGATCTCAATCAATCAATCAATCAAGATCTCAACTATGGTTGACTTTACTTCTCTCTATTTACGTCTTTTTTACATTGGAAATTGAAAAAAGTAACAAGCCTTTTACGTCAAAGTAAGGAGTGCAAAGTACAAGTACAGATACCTGAAAAATCTACTTAAGTACAGTACTCTGTTACTTCATACCACTGCTTATTAGTTTATTAGTTACTCTTGGCTGAGTGTTGCACACCATTCAATCGTTACCTTAGCAAGATAGAGGTATGTATCCACCATCTCTTGGTGGGTGAGAGCTGATCGAAACTGTTTTTCGGCCTCTCGATACAAACCGAGCCTGCAAAGAATGGACAAATTCAAATTTAGAGGAAAAAAAAGAAGATCAACTTTTAAAGCCATTGATCCATCCATTTTTCTTAACCGCTTATCCTCACTAGGGTCGCGGGTGTGCTGGCGCCTAGCTCTGCTGAGTGTGGGCAAGAGGCGGGGTACACCCTGAACTTGTTGCCAGCCAATCGCAGGGCACAAACAACCATTCACACTCACATTCATACCTACAGACAATTTAAAGTCTTCAATTGACCTACCTAGAAAAAAAAACACACAGGCATGGGGAGACGATGCAAACTCCACAGAGGGGAGGCCGGTTTTAAACACAGGACCTCAGAACTGTGAGGCGGACGTGCTAACCAGTCATCCACCGTGCCGCACTTTGAATGTCAGGTAGTAAAATTCAGAATTTCAGGACAATTTAGGGTGAAAATATAACTCTAAGGTAACACATTATAAACTGCACAAAAACAAAAAAACAAAAAAGAACGAGCAGCCTCAAAAAAGTGGCTAAGAACGTGAGCAGAAAAGTAAGTCAGTTAAATGAGGGATTTTTATGATGGCAAAATTTTGAAGGTGGAACAGATTATTCGTTCCAAGATATCTTATGAGAACAACTGCATCCAAATGCAAAATAAATTAGAGGTGGCCGGAACGGATTGTGTTCTGCTGTAGATGAGAAGAATGTGTCCTGTGCGTCAGTGTGTTCTGAGGCCACTCGCCTGTAGTAGCATTTTCCGAGCTGGACTTTCCACCACCAGTCTTTGAACTGAGCCTGCTCAGTTGCTTGAGCAGCCAAATCTAGCGCCTGTGAATGAACCAAAAAACTTAATGGAAAAAAAAAAGAAGACACTAGAACAATTTTGTTGCTGACCAGTTTCCCAGGTGCTAAAATTCACCACTTACGTTTTTTACATCATTTTCATGATGGAAGATGTACTCGAAGAGTGTCTGAGAAGGGAAATGATGGTAACTCAAACAATGCCACAACCCCCAAAAAGCCTTTCGGCAAAGGTGCAAAATATACGCCTCACCCTCGACAGATTGGGCTTTTGGGAATACTTTGACATATTTAGCCTTGACAGGTTTATAAATGGTCCCTCTGGATTGGTTAACATTGAAGCCTGAAGGAAACAGTGAAAAGCAAATATTACAGTGTGTAAAACCTGCCACCCTCCCATATATCACACGGGTCAGTCACATTAATGCACCGTTCCCAGACGAATGAATCGACCCGAGGCGCTGGTGACGGGCCGGGCCGTACTTGCGGTGCGTGGCGTTTTAATGGCCTGCTCCATCGTTCCAGGACGCCCTGACTGGGTGTTGGGCCTCACAAATCCTGTGATGGGACGTCCTGACTGAGTCATAGGCCTAGAAATTGGGGGAAATGCTTGATCTCACCCTAGTCATTCATACAAATTTAAATTCATGCTGCATTGTTTGTACCTGACCGCAGGTGTGGGACCACCCCCCTGACTTGTTCCAGGCAGTCTCAGAGAAGTTCCAGGGCCTAGAGGAGGGTTATGTTAGCGAAGAATAGTTCACTGTCAACACACAGGCACTGAAAAAGTCCATACGTACGTGCAACCTGAGCAATGGCGTTTTCATCCAGCAACATCTCAGAAATCCCTTCTTGATCAACCTCAATTTCGTCAATGTATACCATCTCAGTAAGAGCCCTTGTTTTCAGGCTCCATGCAGCCTAAGAGAAGAAAAACATCATATCATCAAATCATATGAATACCACTTAATACTCCTTCAACAAGCAATGAATGGACTGATGTTGAGATGATGATGATGATAAGAGAGAGACAGTTATTGTTACCTCAGAAATAGACAAGGAGGAGCCCTAAGAGAGCATGCAAGTAGGTGAAAAGAGGAGTGTTGAGGACAGACATGAAAAACCAGGGAGAGGAAAAGGAACAATAAAAAGGTGAAATGTGAACAATTTGATGGTGGGCACTGAGCAGTATTCGACACAATACAGCTGTGCTCATAGGTTTACACACCCTGGTAGAATTTGGAAGACGTGTTAACATTTTGAAAACAAAACAAGAGCGATGAGAGGGGAAAAAAACATTTATTCAACCACATTAAACTATAAGGCATTACAAAATAGCCCGAATAAAATATGAAGACAATTCCCGTTCAGCTATCACTCATTTTACATCATAAAAACATAAAAAGAATATCGCCAATAGTTCACAAATCCTGCCAGGGTATGTAAACCTAAGAGCACAACTGTATGTCGACGAATAGGAATTAGTCGCATTTGCTTCAAATGGACTGCGGACCCAAGCTAGCCCGCTAACTGCAGCACATTACCTGGTCATACGGGCTGTCTTGTAATATTTTGGAACAAATTTCTGAGCACTGTTGTAACTTCCGCCTCCTGAAGTAACTCCACGCCAGAAACAAAGGATCCATCGTCACCTCCATTGCTTCGGTCTGTCCGGGCCCAAAATTAGCAAAGAAGCAAGAGGATTATTTATGGCGGATTCAAAGCTTCCTTTGTTGCTATGCGACGACAGATGAGGGCGGGTCTCAATGACTGACGCAACTTCCTGTAAAGAATGTTGTTTCTTTTTTTTTAAACAAAACTCAATTGAAAATATTCACTTTACAGTTACACAGTCAATAGCCATTAATGCATAAAGTAATACCACAGAGGAGTCGGGGATTTTAGATAATAATTTAAAAACACGTTAAAAGTGGAACATAAAATAACAGTTTGAACTGATTTTTTGTTAGTTAAATATTGTATTCCTGTACTGCTTTGCTTCCTTCTCAAAAAAAAAAAGAAAAAAAGAAGAGGTTTTGAATGACTAAATTTGGATTTGTGGAAATTTCACAAGCATCATGATTAGGCTACATTTATAACAAACATTTATTTAGTTTTGTTGCTATCATTATTGAAGAAACCGAACAGTACATTTTCCCACTGAAGAGTGAAGTCAGAGTCAATATTATCTATATAAACCGTGATACATCTTTCCATAATTTGTTAGTATAGGGACATAGCCAGAATAGGTGTATTAGTGTTTCAGGGGGTTTCTTTCACAGAATGAACAACCAACACAAATGTCTTTCTTTCAGTTAAGAAGGTATGTAAGAATGTTTGGCAGGATAGAAATTTCCCTTTATTTGTCAGAAGATATTTGTATGTAAGAATCCAGATGCTTATCCTGGTGTAAATTATTAACAAAACCAGATCAGTAAGCTCCAGCATTTAGGGTTATAGTCATGTCATTTTAAAACAAGGAAAGTATATAACAATTTCTACTTCTCACGGATGCAACTCGACAGACCTTGCCAATTGAAGTTGCCTTAGCGCCTCTCACCGCCTCTCTGGAGTTTCCCAGAGTGGAAGAGAGTCCAACCCCTCTCACGAGGACTGGTACTAGAGCCCAAGCTACGTGTGGAGGTGAGCCTGACTATGCCTAGTTGGAACTTTGTCAACGTCGCACACCAGCTTGGGCTCCTTCCTTGTCAGAAAGGTGACATGTCACGATTCTAGAGCTAGCTTCTGTTGCCGGTAGAGGTGGGTCTCGCCGTCTAAATCCCCAATCGCTATTAACATTGACAGTAACAAATGACTAGCAAATCACAATCGAATCGTTACAGCTTGTACTATTCTGAAATATAGACATGCAATTGTTCTCCTGGAAGCTGTCACCTAATCATGGTAGAGGGGTTTGTGTGTCTCAATGATCCTAGGAGCTAAGTTGTCTGGGGCTTCATGCCCCTGGTAGGGTCACCCATGGCAAACAGGTCCTAGGTGAGGGACCAGACAAAGCACGGCTCCAAAAAACCCAATGGAGAAAGAAACAAATGGATCTAGGCCTACCTTGGCTGGCCCCTCTGGAGCCAGACCTGAAGGTGGGGCTCGAAGGCGAGTGCCTGGTGGTCGGGCCTGCACCCATGGGACCTGGCCGGGCACAGCCCCTAAAGGGTAACGTGGGTCCCCCTTCCCATGGGCTCACCACCTGTGGGAGGGGCCATAGGGGTCGGGTGTAGTGCGAGCTGGGCGGTGGCCGAAGGCAGGGACCTTGACGATCCGATTCCCGGCGACAGAAGCTGGCAAATTAAAAAAAAAATCACATTTTATTATTTGAAAACTATCTATACTATACTATATCTATCTACTATTTCTTTTTGCTTATCTCTTTAAAAGAAAATGAAGATGAAGAAAAGGGCAACTTGCTATTATTGTGATGATGACGACAATCATCATGGGAGCTGGAGACAAATTCGCGTCTTTTAAATTTTTTTTTTTTATCTGTGGGGGGGCGCCTGGCTCCTTAGTTTTCATTTGTTGTGTTCACAAGAGTGAGGCAATCTTTCACCGTGCTACATCACATTCTGATGATTGAAATTGTAGTTTGACAGTTAATTTTCTAAGCCCTTGTGATGATCTGAAGTAGTGGCCGTTTTTATGTACGTGAGTAAATTGTAAACACTAATATGAGTTGTGTATGCGTGCAATTAGCTTTAGTCGGTCCTTTCCTCCAATTGTTTTTCCAATCTCGTGAACGATTGACAGACTCTGATTGGACAACAGGCCTGTCGGTTATCTACGTAGGCGGAGCTTGTGGAATAACAGCGCAGCTCCATCTTTGTTGGAAGGATTTGACAGGAGCTTTGACCTGAGTGGAGGAAACTGGACCGCGACCTGGAGCTGAACAAGTATGAGCCCACTGCAACTCAGCTTCCTAAACTGCTTCTCGAATAGCGAAAGAGTGGTTTCAAGCAGGCTGAATGACTATTAGTTCCAAAAATGCCACATTTCTACGCTCGCCCCGGACTGATGAAAACGCCGGGGAACTGATGGGAGCCACGGGCTTAAATTAAGTCCTCATCGGCGAATGCCGTTGTTTGACATTTCCTACGCGACAGAGACCGTGAGACACGCGGAAGTGCCGACATGGCTGACAGGACTGCTCCCAACTGCCACCTGAGACTGGAGTGGGTGTACGGATACCGGGGGCACCAGTGCCGCAACAACCTCTACTACACCGCCGCCAAGGAGATCGTCTACTTCGTGGCCGGCGTGGGAGTGGTGTACAACACCCGAGAGCACAAGCAGAAATTCTACCTGGGCCACAACGATGACATCATCAGGTACAGTGCGTGGAATAAAAGAGTTGCTTTTCGAGCGTCACCTTGTGTAATGGCATATGTTGGAGTCCCGATGTGGGGACTGCAAGGTGAACTCGGTAACATGCATGTGAGTGGGTAGGGTGGGGTGACGACAGTGTTTTTGCTCAAGGACACTTCAGCACAGCGTCCTCCGCAATCATCTGTCGCCCCCCTTCTAGATCCTTCTGTCGGGTATAGTTGGATCCATACTGTTCAATAAAGCCATCATTCTCCAGCGCTGAATCGTTAAGCGAGGAAAATGCACGTGAGTTGAATCATTTCAAATGTTTTATCAATGGATAATATTTGGTTTGCAATGGGAATGTTTTCATTTAATTGTCAAGCAGACAAAGTTGACATAAATCGATATGAGCATAACACGAATATTTTTAGAATCCATTTTCCCATTGATTAATCGAATAATCAAAAGTCTTTTTCAATAAAGTATATTGCAAAATCTTTATTATTTTGTTTCTTTAGTATTGTTTAATGATTAAGAGAAACCAATTAAGCAATATCATACGTGAGAGAGCGACGTTTTACTCACCAGCCTTTTTGAAACTGAGCTTCATCTTGGGTAGGCTACTGATGAATGTGAAGGGCTACTAGTTTGATATACACTTCTGCGGGTGCTTCAGGTTCAACTAGATGTCAATTACAGCAGGGGCGAGTTTAGTTTGAGTGCTTTGGCTGTGCTGAGCCCATGACCTAAATTTGAAAAGTACCCTTCTGAAATTTGGAAAAAGACCATTTAGACCTTGAAAAAGACCATTTGGTGGACGAGCCAAAATAGGGCTAGCCTTGTCTAACAGCCTAACAGATGACAATTATAATAATAATTATTGTTATTACTATTAATATATTGTATTATTTAATTATTAATAAGAATGTTAATATTAATATAATAATACAATATATTTATTACTGTTATTAATATGTATTTCGTTAATGATGATGATGATAATATGAAGACTATACGCCAGCACGCTGTACCAGCCCGGCTAACCGACGTGCTTACGTAGCGGCCATGTTGGGAAGGTCGATGTTCCCTTCAAAGGCAATGCATGGACGTTGAAAGTAGGTCATAACTTGCTCATTTCTCAAGCGATTGTTTTTTCTCACGAGGTTTACTTTTTTGTCATTGCCAAAGCATGTGCTATTACCACATTTTTTCTATAAAACAAAACAAAAATTCTTTTTTTCCCCCAAATTAATTTGAGGACGAATTCATAGGGTGGGCTAAGGCATGTTTTGGGTGGGCTTAAGCCATAATTCATAATGCTAAATTTTTTACAAACCATTTTGAATCTTGAGGGACACTTCTGACATGGTTGAATTAAGCACTGTGGCACCAGGAAAACCTCTACTGCTGCTTTGTTTTTACTACAGGTCGGCGATATTGCCCTACTGAAGTTGATTTTCCTGTTGAATTCTTACTCCACGAACGTAATATTAATCAGAGTACCGTGTTTTGACTAGTGCTGGCACATGCCCAAAAAACTTTGGAGTTTAGTTGCCCTTTATTGGCGTGCTTAATGCAGGGCTGGGAACTTATGGTCGTAGGCAGTACATGGGCCGTGAGAACATTTGATCCGGCCTGCAATGCAATTCTGAAAAGGTCAAAGCAAGTGAAGATAAAGCTGTGACCAGCGTTGTACAAAACATCATACCTTGTCTTTCATGGCGAATCCTCGAGATGATCATCAAAATTGGACGCCATGCACCGCACACATGAGACCGCATAGGCCAATAAGCTCGTCAATTTATTGTTGTCCATCTGTCCAGGATACCTGCTTCGGATTCATTTCAGTAATCTTTTTGTCAATTCCCTAGTTGGAGTTTGTCAAAGTTGGAGTCCTGGAATTCGCCTGAAATGGCTGCTTCAAACCAAAATGTCCTACTCATGAGCATTTTTTTGTGCTGTAATTATTGATACTGCATATCCACCAAATTTCATGTCTGTTGGTGAAACTTGTTTTAGGAGCAAATATTTTGCAACTGTCCACGAGGCTCTACTGAGTGAGTTTTTGGGGGTCGTGTTCGGGACCCCTGAAATACATGCAGTCTTACTATGGTGTGTGTGTGTCTATATATATATATATATATATATATATATATATATATATATATATATATATAAATGCATGCTTGCAAAAATGGGTGAGTTTTCCGTCATGTTTTGGTCCTCAAAATGGCGATTTGTTTGTCAGAAAATAATAATAATCAGCGATTCAAATAAATCCATCGGAGGAGCTATTGTAAAAAGCTAAAAAACCTTTTTCCCATAAATGTCATACTATATATATTTAATAACAATAAACGTTCAGTCATTGCATCATAATATTTTCATACATTTAGTATGACCCTTGAAGGACTTTTGAAGAATTTAAATGGCCCTGTGAGGAAAACGGTTGACTTGCACTCGTCACACAGGAGAAGTCTGTGTGCATTGTGAAAGCTCCTCAAACATTGAGGCACCTGTTTTTTGATCAAATGAAGACAATGCTGCATCATCCCACTGATGATGGTCACAGCTTTCCCAGCATGCCGCACAATAATAACATGTCCAACGCTCCAGTGCTTGTGCTGACATGTGCGTGTGTTGGCCTGGAGATACTAGACTTATATACTGTACTGTGTCGTTGCTCAGCTGGGCTCCTGCTCCATTATTCATTGGACTATAGCGATACCAAACACTCGCTGCCTTGTCGATGAAGCAAGTCACACGGGTGTCAACTGACTGAAACGTGTGAATTTGCAGTAGCGGGGAGGCAAAGGGCAAACATGTTGGATTGGGAAAACAAAAGTTGTACCCGAGTTTGACAGCGTTCCTTTTCTTCATCCGTGTAACAGCTGATATCAAGTGTAATTCCATTTGAATCAGTGGAAAAACTAAAAGACCCCGAAAAGTGATTTCAGAGATTTCGTTCTAAATATATTACACAATTATGAAGATATGTGCTGAAAACGTGCAAAGACTGACAACTATGTCGTACTCAATTGTGGAGCTATAGTATTCAACTGTTTTTCACCCTTTTACTTTACCTCTATTTATTTATTTATTTTACTTTATTTTATTTATTGTTTTTGTGGGCCGTGACCAAAATGGTGCTTTGTGACACACTTTGCCTCGGGCACGAGTTCCCCCTCCCCCGCTATATAAGAACTTACGTGAGTTACTTAATTATACTTACTTGGCCCATTTCTACCACTACAGCGTGCAGCTAGCTAGCTATTCTTACACTCCGAAAATGCAACAATTTACAAAACAGCTCGGGGTTGTTATTTAAATTCCAAGTGTTCAGGCTTAATAATGTGTGCTGCCGTGTTTAATAAACGGTTGTTTTTCCCCTGAAGTGTCTCTTTTATGTGAAACCACACATTGACACAACACTCGTGAGCTAGCTGGTGGCTAGCGCCTCTCTTCGTGGCATGGAAAGACCTTTGACGACCCGGTGGAGTATATTCCAGCCTCTATCTTTAAACAGATATCTTTTTCACGACTCTTACGTGTAGGAAAGATGCTCGAAGTAGTGGTATTTGATTGACATTTGATAGCTGAGCGGGATGTGGTTTCAGCGTATTCAGCGTACATGCCCACGGTGTTTGAGAGTGGCAACAATGGCTTGATTTTTCATGATTTCAAAGTCTAATTTTCTATACTTGGTGGTTTAATTTAAAAAAAATATTATTCTTTTAAATTTGGTGGGCCTGAGTTGTGTCAAATTTACATTTTCACATTACAGGGGCGTTCAGCTATATTAGTGGTGGGATTTTTTCTTGAGCCCATCTGATTTAATGTCAGCATTTTTCTATTCTCTTGATTGATTGGAGCAAAACGTATTACAGCCAAGCCTGACTAGCATAACATGTCTATCTTCACCAGTTTTGCCACAGTTACCTTGAAAAAGTAACGTACTTGAACTTAAAAGTAACTTGGTTACTTTGATTACTTGATTTCAAAAGTAACTTAGAAAAAAAGTAACTTTGTAGTTACTTGTGGCAGGAATATCACTTATCCACAGTACAAAAAAGCATTATCTTAACCGTACCCATTACTTGGTCATCTACGCCACACAAGTTACAAAATAATGTCATCAACATGAACCAATAACTTAAATATTAGTGTAGTTGAAGCCACATGAAGTAAGCAACTTAGTGCAGACTTGACATGACAACACAATTCAGTAAGTTCCTAAACGTAAACAAGTACACCACTCTCAGTACACTGCCGATTGCGGTCCACGAAAGCAACTGTGTGTGTGCGTGCGTGTACGTAAACGTGAAAGTGAGTGACACACACACACACACACACATTTTCTCCCGCCACAGTAATTTTGATGCAAAGAGCGAGGAAAACATTTTTCTTACGACGTGACATCAACCGTACAGCGCGTTCAACCAGCTCACGGACGAAGTTGAGAGTTCTCACTTTTCATTGTAGATATTATTTAAGCTAAGTATTGTAAGTCGCTCAGTGAGTCAGTCCTTATTCTTCACACAGAAACACATTTGAAAATTGGTATATCTGGTATGTATTTTATTTGTTAGGTAAATCTGGATTTTGAACTGCTCCATATGATGGTACTTTTAGGAGGTGGATTGAGTCGGGTAAATCCCCACTCAAAGCCCAGGTACCAAATACACCACCCGCACTGATTTTATTACTGCTCTAATATCCTCGACTGGTGTTTTTAGAGGAGTTCACCCTAAGATGCAAAGTCAAGCGTTTCTCCTTCAGTCTTTTGTTCATTGCTCTTCTAATTGTCTCCGGATCAGTGAGTTTTCCCCTCCTGGTTTTAACTCCGACTTTTACATGCACTGTAAAATATCTTTCCATCTGAAGGAATGTTTAATTGCTAGGAAAGTAGGCAGATTTGTATTGGTGAGCTCTTCCTAGGGTGTACTAATGTTTGATGCAGTTGGAAAAAAGAACCAATTAGTAAAAGGTGCTTTGGCACTGTGTGCTTATAGAGTTTGTGCAGTTGCTGCAATTCGGCGCAGTCCAGCCTTGCATACTTGCAGTCCTTTAAGAAAGTATGCTACCAGAAATACAGCATTTTAACAGTCTCAGATTTTGATGTGTCCTAATGGCATTCACAATTCATAAGGTATAGCCCATTTTGTGCCAAGTACCTCCATTTTTGAAGGGCTTAAAAGTATTTGGATAGTTTACTTCATTGTAACTATTACAGTATATGTTAAATCCATGAATGAAAAGTATTTGCAGTCAGTGACTACCAGAAGTGTGGAGCCCATGGACCTCTTCGAATTCGGAGTTTCCTCCCTGGAGGTTTAGCAGACCTTCACACCAACCATCCTAACTTGCTGTGTGCTTGTGGGTCTTGCTGTTTTCAAACGGTGTCTATTAGGTAGCGAAATGCAAGTATATTGCTGACATCAGGTCACTGACTTGGCCATTTGTCTACATTCAAAAAGTCTTTCACAGTGTGGGGTCATTAGGGGAATTGTAGTGAAGCTTACCATCAGTTTTGTAGCGTTTCACTGATTGTGAGTAGAGCGTGTATACAGCATACAATTCATGTTGTTACTCCTGTCAGCAGGCACATCAATGATATTGATAAACACCAGTGAGCCCTTTTCGTTTGCAGCCATCGTCCATGCCTCTTCCCCAAGTTTGACATGTACCTCTTAATGCGTTGTATCATGAACTTTTTTTATTTATTTTTTTATTTTTAACATTTGTATAATAAAACAGTTATTATAAGTACACCTGTGTGTGTGTGTGTGAGAGAGAGGAGGGAGGCGGGCAAAACAAACGAGCATACTAACAAAAACAAGGAAGTAAAAACGTATTGGTTCCTAACCCTTTAATCTCCATTCATCAACAGTATTTTAGCATGTTGCTTTCCTTCGCCATACTTTTCTCTTCCCGTCATCAGAATCATCTTTATTTGCCAAGTACTGTATGTCAAAAACATACAAGGAATTTGTCTCCGGTAGTTGGAACCGCTCTAGTACAACAACAGACAGCCATTTGACAGAAAATACTTTTGAGACATAAACACACAGTACACAATGAAAGGTTATCAGTAATGTGGTAATGTTGATCATTTTTTTGGGACAATAGTGCAAAGGATGCAGAGTCCTCGAGCAATTTAGAGCAGTTTGAAATAACTCATGGAGCAATAGTCTGGTACAGTGACCATTGTGCAAATGGTGCAGAGACTTCAAGAAATTTAAGCGGTTTAAAGTGACTAGCAGTGCCATAATCTGGAGCAATGTCAATTGTGCAAATGGTGCAGATACTTCTCAAGCACATGGGTGGCAACTATTGGTCAACAACAGATATGAAAATAGTGCAGAGTGGCGAGACTACTACAGTGAGTAATTATTGGCCCGACAGAGATGTGACATCAATCTCAAGACAAAATTGGCAGCATGTTAATGAATGAGTTAAGAAGTTAATGGCAAGAGGGAAGAAGCTGTTGGAATGTCTGCTAGTTTTAGTTTGCATTGTTCCATAGCTCCTACCTTAGGGAACTGGAACGGTGGTGACCAGGATGTGAAGGGTTCAAGAGGATTTTGCATGCTCTTCTCCTGCGTGCAAGTCCTCAAGGGTGGGTAGGGGAGTACCGACAATTTTTTCAGCAGTCCTGATTGTCCATTGCAGTCAGAGTTTGTCCTTCGTTGTGGCAGCACCAAACCAGACTGGGATGGATGAACACAGGACTGCTGTGTAGAACTGCCTCAACAGCTCCCGTGGCAGGCTGCGATTCCTCAGAAGCCGCAGGAAGTACATCCTCTGCGGGCCTTTTTGAAGATGGAGTTGATGTTGGTCTCCCACTTCAGGTCCCGAGATACTGGAACGGTTGACACAGGGCAATTGGACAGCGTGAGGGGCAGCTGTGGCGAAGGATGCGTCCTGAAGTCCACGATCATCTCTACAGTCTTGGGTGTGTTCAGTTCCAGGTTGTGTCGGCCGCACCGCAGCTCCAGCCGCTCCACTGCGTGTCGATACGCAGACTCGTCACCGTCTTTGATGAGGCCGATGACTGCGGTGTCGTCTGCAAACTTCAGGAGTTTGACAGCTGTGTGCGTTGAGGTGCCGTCGTTCGTGTGGAGAGAGAAGAGCAGCGGAGAGAGAACACCTACTTGGGGCCCCCCGGTGCTGGTGGTGTCCCCCAGCCTCACCTGCTGTGTCCTGCCCATTGAAATCTAAGTTGGCCTGGGCTTCATCTGTCCAAAGAATCTGATTCCAGAACATTTATAAGCTTTTCTTTCTTTTTTCCATTTTGTGTTGTGTGATTTGGCTTTCTTGTTCTCAAAATGTACCTTTTGATTTACACATTGTGGTAGAGCTTCTTTATTTAGATTCATCAAGACATCTCAGAAGTGTAGATTCAATCACATCTTTATTTTTAATATCCAATACACCATTAAGTGTATAAAGGCAAAGTCATAAAAAACATCCATGTACTTCTACAAAAGATTGACTCAAAAGATATTACAGTAGTGTATCTTGTTAACCTTAAAATGAAGCACTGCCAGGGTTATGGATTGTACATGTTTATGGGCCTGGAGGTTGCTTCAAATCCCATCTCCCATATGTTATGCTTGTTTGGCACACTTCCCAGCAAGAAGCACATCACCCTATTTTCCTGGACGAACTGGACACGGAATCTTTGGTTCAGATTAAATCACGTCTTTCTTGAACAAAGCACAGCATGAATACACGCAAGTATGGATAATTCTTTGAAATTAAAATGGCTTCTTCCAAGCTCACTTTTCTATTTTTAGTTTTAAGTACCCCAGTGCATGGGCAAGTGTCTCAGATGATTAAAAATGCCAAACCTCTGGAAAAAATCTCTCAACAAGCAGACAAAAGCCAACCACTGCTGGAGAATGTGACTCTGTGTTTTGGTTGTGTGGTGCTAGGAGTCACAAAGTGATGGTGTTGTGCCAGAAGGGCTCAATAAGTGTGACTACGCTATACCTGTATGGTTGATTGTGACGTGTCTGTCATGCTGCAGCTCTGCTTCCTCTCCATGCAAAATCGCCTTTCTGTGCACATGATTTAACTGTAGCTATAATACTGGATGTTGTATTGAGGCACTATTTAGCAAGTGTTGCATATGTAAATAGCAGCTGCATCAAGTAGCTGTTTTTAAACGTGACGACCGTGGCTTTACGCCGCAGGCTAAGTGGTTTGTTGGAGTGTTTAGCGAGCGCTTGAGCTGAGAGAAGGTAAGTGAAATGAGCTTTTGTGTTTTTCTGCGTCAAGCTGGTACATGGACAAACGGTGGGGACATGAGGAGTCCCTTGTGGCTGGGCGAATTAGAACTTCTGGTTTCTTGTGAGTTTGTCTCTAAAATACTTTGGAACTTCCAAGGTTGAACAGAGTCCATTCCACGATACTGCTCGGCTTCTTATTTATTCATACTTTTTTTTTTTGGGACACCTGTTTTTACCTTAAAAAAAATAATGAGAACTGTCACCATCAAAAATGTTATGAACAGTTCTCTACAGGCAATGTTTAGGTCATGTTTTACATTTTCACCATGTTTCTATATGTGTTTTAATGGCTATGCAAGTGTTAAAAGAAGTTGACCACTGTAATATTAAAACAATAGCATACTCTTATAACTTCAGTCACTTGAGGTTGGCATAAAACAATCGTATCGCCAGTTGCCAATACGTCTAATTTTTTTACATTAACTGGCAGTTCAAAAAGAGGAAACTAAGGTTAAATGATCAAGCCAAACACCTTTTGATGCCAGTGACGACATGTATGGCAACTGACTGGTTGGCAACTATGCTGCTGATGCTGGTAATTCTCTTATTGTGAGAACGCCCCCCCCCCCCCCCACACACACACACTATATTTTCAAGTTAATTTATGGTTGTTCATTGTCGGACTCTTCAGGTTCTATGCTCACCTTTCTTAGCTTTTGCTGCATCTCAAAAGTGTTCCAATTATTTGTCTCCTTGTCTGAATGTTGTTTTTAGCAGCGTTGCTCTGATTATGTAATTGTAAAGAAGTGAGCAGAGAAACTATGCCAGGTGTGTAAGAGGATCCACAGAGAAGTGGAGTGCAAGAAGAACTTGTTGATAGATCCAGTCGCGTCCTTTAAAACTGTGTTCTGTCCTGCCGAAATGTTCAATAAATACCCATCAGAAAACAAAGAACCGTAGTGGCAGCTTAAAAACTCTGTGGCACAGTAAAATTGTTCTAGCATAAAAGGGATATACATCCTCCCCCCCCCCCCAAAATAAAAAAAGTTCCAGTCACATCTTTCACCCAGCCTTAGCCCTTTGGGGATGTTCCACCTCTGATAAGATGAAGGTGCTTTTAAATCAACGAAAGTGGAATTAAAAGTAGAAACTCATAATGAGAAAGATGAGGAGTGAGGGCATATGAAGTAAATATGTATACATATATATATATATATATTTTAATTAGCTTAATTAATTTTTTGTGACTAGGTTGACGCTGCTCTGCCTGGACATCCTGTCAGGCCTGCTCCTGAACACTATGCTCTTGTTCTTATAAGATCCTGGAGGGCGCTTGGCTAAACAGTTATTCTGATTACAATGGAGGGATCTCTCGACCGGCGCGGAATATGTAGGCCACGAGGAAGAATGCAAAATGGATGAATTGCCCAGTGAATTTGGAACGTGACCGGCGGCTACTCAAACAATAGGTGGGGCAGAAGGGGGCGGTGAGACGGCTTTATACAGCATGCTGTAGACCAGGAGTGCTTCAAGTTGGCGGAGGGGGGGGGGGGGGGAATTATGTAAGAGTGTTACAAACGTATGCCTGCTTAGACGAGGAAACCACACTGATAAAATCAGGTAGGTGAATGGGTGATTGTTCATAATGTTGGATTACAAAGCACTGTGCAAAAGTCGTAAACCACCACGAGCTTTGTTCTTTTCGTGACTGCGGTCATTTTTACACAGTAGCTTGAAACTGTTGATGGGAAATATAGCGTTAATAATATTACACGAACATTCCATCCATTCATTTTCTATACTGCTTGTCACGTTCAGTGTCACAGCTGTCTGGTCACCAGTCAATCACAGAGAGAAAATAGGAAACCAAATCCAACATTTGTGGAAGGGTGATGAAGAAGCCATGAAATTTGAGGAAGATCAAACTGGCCACCTCCCAGAATCATAATGGCACTGGCTGTTTGTTAGTTTGTTTACCTCCTTGAACCAGGAAGTTGTGTGATGATCACTTTGAAATGTATCTTAAAGTGCAGTAAAAAAAGAAAATGTATTATTATTTCTATTACTGTTATCAAAGAACAAAAGACAAACAGTCACAAATACACATTGATGTCACTTTTGTTAACAGTTTGTCCTCGGTGGAGGTTTGCACTCTCCTGACATTCTATATGGTCATTACACCATGGCGAAAAACACTTTTTTTTCAGACGGAGCGTACAAGTACCCGAGTCATTGCCGATGTCGAGTACTGATACCTTGATAATGCCGTTATGTCTTGCAATTTTGTTCAAAAAACATTAATGGTATAAGTTTCACTAAAATAGAACACTTTTTATACACTTAACCAAATATTGTTCAAAACACAAACTTCTATTGAACATAAGCCATAAGTTTCACTCAAATAGTGTTTAAAAAACCATTTGTTGAACATGGAATACATTTCACTCAACTATAACACTTGATTGATAATTTATTTAGTTTTTAAACATTATTATTGTTTGATATCCAATCTTTAGTATGTACTGCATTTTGTTACAGCTGTGATTATTTTTAAAGTGCCCCTATAAATAAAGTTGAGTTGTGTTCTGTTCCTATACACACTGAATAATCCTATTCCACTTGCCTGGCAGGTTTGTCCAAGTCTCACGCTATCGGGCGAAGCCCTTTTATGGAAGGACATGCTTCGACCTGTTTTGCTGAATTTTTAAGTTGGTTGCGCATATATCCTGTGTGGATACCCGAAATATAATAGTGGCCCAAGACTTTGGACAGTACTCTTTTAACCAAATGAGACAATTTGATTCCCAAGACTCAAACTGACTGCTGTCAGAACACTCTGCAGGCACACATTAAACTAGGCTATGCGCGTGTGTGTGCCTGCGTCCGTGTTAAGTCATCCATGTCACCTCGTCAAGCTGCCCCTCTCCTTCGCCGCTCAGTCCCAACACGGGTTTAACGTGTTCCTCTCATCGCAGTGTTTTCCGACGGAAGGTGAATCTGTCTCTTGCGTGCTCGCAGCACACCCACAGACGCACAACAAGCTCACAAAATGGCCATTCTCATAGAATGTTTTGTTTTCTCTTCTCCTCTCTTTACAGTTTAGCTCTACATCCTGAGCGTGTGTTGGTGGCCACGGGGCAGGTGGGCAAGGAGCCGTACATCTGTGTGTGGGACTCCTACACTGTGCAGACGGTCTCGATCCTTAAAGACGTGCACACTCATGGTGTTGCCTGCCTGGCGTTTGATCTTGAAGGACAGGTACAGTTAGGACACTACAATAATACAGAAATACTGTATCTACAGCACATGCGCCAAGGAGATGTTTTAAGATGTTCCCGGCCGGGGGTGCGAGGTCTGACTTGGATTTCGCCATTCATTTCCTATACCACTTGTTTAGGAGCATGATTGGAGATGGAAAATACTGGTGTTCCATATGACTTTGACTAAAAGGCAGCAAACTACCTGGAATGACTAGTCAATTGGTTGCCAGGCAATTGCATGGCACGTATTGCATGGCACTCATGGACAATTTAGAGTCTGAAATGAATGGAAGAAACATGTTTTTGGAATGTCAGAGTACCTGGAGAAAACCCACACAAGCATGGGAAGGACATGACCACACGGAGATGCCAGAGCCAGGATTCAAACAAACAAACAAACAAGAAAACCTCAAAACTTTGAGGTAGATCTGCTAACAATTTGTCCACATCTTGTTTATAATGGACTAAAATAAAATTAGATTTAAAATACTTACCTCTTCTTGCATATCGTTGTCATGTCAAAACAAAATGCAGATTGCACATTAGCGAGCAAATTAAATTCAACCTGGAAAATTCTACTAAAGTAGTTCAGATGTTTGCCTGGTGTTGTTCTTTTTTTCCACTGTGGTACATTTTCAGAGAGTGCCAAAAAGGCTCAGCACAGATAAGCTCAGTTGGAACTGCAGAGACAGTCAGAACGACAATGATTACTATAGCAGTTCTGTCTGGAAAGCTGCACTCTGGCATGCTACAATTATGAGACAATGACAGGTGTCATCATATTATGAAACATATCCTTAGCCAGAGGTACGGTTTCCCAATTTTTTTAGTCACAACCAAAATGATAAACTTTGTCATAACACTGATGTAATATATAACACTGACTAATAGGGGTGTCCGTTACAATTGATTTTCCATTTATACTAAAGCACTTTTTTTCTTTGTGGCCATATGTAGCCATATTACTGTACAGTACAAATTATTGTTTTGTCCTCTTTTTGCAGCCTAAAATGTAAAAAAGCTTTAAAATGAAATGAATATGAAAACTCCACACAGGGGAGGCCGGATTTGAACCCTGGTCCTCAGTGCTGTGAGGCAGATGTGCCGCCCCAACCGGAATTTGAAAGCATCTTCTTTTCGCCACGGACTCTTTTCTGCTGCTTCGTCCGCTGTTGCCGTTTTGTGGCGTTTGTCGCCTTTTGGTGATGTATAGGTTGGATGCCCCGTAAGCGTCCATAATGCACTCGCGTCAGATAGATATCCGATTTATATCCACATATGAAAGTGGCCTGGGTCGGATTAAAAATAAATAAAACCTATTGATAAACAAAAACGTGTGCCTGCTTGAAAATCAGTAAAATAATGTGTATAGTAATTTAAGATGATTAACTGTTGACCTACTGAAGATCAATAGTATGATGGAGCCATGTCTTGATTTTTATCTTTGCATGTCTCTCATGTGAGTGCTTGTGGTGAAATTCCCTCCTGCATTTAGCTGTGAGAAATAATCCCATGTTCTTTTCCTGCATGCTAACTAGCTGTGGATTTAGATGGAAAGTGACAGTATTTCAAGCAGGGGGAAGCTGTGTTGTTTTGCAGTGAGGTAGTTCTATTCAGCATCCCTACTCCAAAGAAGTCAAGACGATGCCGAGGGATCTCTGGTGCGATTAGCCAGTACAAATATAAAAGCAATCAAAAAATGCGCACAGACGTCTATCAGTGTGGTGCTAACCAGAGAAAACATTAAAATGGTTGTTGTTATATTTCCGGACACGCCAGCCTACCAGTGTTTCCCCTCGAGCATGGGTAAAAAAAAAATGGGACTTTCGTTATTAAGATGGTGATGCATTTTTCAGCTCCCTTGTGTGCACGTATTTGCTTAAATGTCCTCATGCTGCTTGGCATTGAATGTCACACGTCTTAAACAAGTTAAGAGGGAGGCATCTGAAGACTGATTTGTAGTCTGTGGATCAAAAAGGATATCCCTCTTCCATGCAAAGCAGGCAGCAGAGTGGAGCGACTATGTTCACTTCTGCTCGGCTGCCCCTGCCTACTCACTCAGTCAGCTATAGGAGGCTCCTCCAGCCAAAACACTCCAATGAGCTCACTGGAAGCGCCAAGGGCCGGACAACTGTTCTGATCCGCTCTGTAGCTGTTATTATTAGCCTTTTCATTGTGGCCTGTGGAGGTAGCGGAGCAGCTTTTGCTTGTAATTTGGACGACAAACTATCATGTTATTTTATGTGTTGTGTATTTCTATCTACAGTGCTTGGTGTCTGTGGGTTTGGACTCAAAAAACACAATCTGCGTGTGGGACTGGAGGAGAGGGAAGGTTCTGGCAGCCGCACCGGGCCATACAGACAGGGTAAATAAATTCTTCCATCCCTTCCTCCATCAGCACCTGAGCATGGACCAACCTCATTTGCAAAATTCAGGGCCCGTCCAATGACGACACAAGTAAATGAGCCCCCCCCCCCCACTTGATTGTGAGCTTTAAAGAGACTATTTTAGACACCACACAGCTAATCAAAAGGTTTGTATTCGATGATGAGGATACAGGCAGCTGTTGTTTTCGAGTACAACCCACACACTGTAACACAGTCCACTCCAAACACTCTCCTTTCATTTTTCTGCAACAGATCTGACAAGCATTAGCATAGCTGCAGAATAAGTGCTTCAAGAATAAACTCCCAATATACAGTACCTGTAAATGTCATGTTGAGAGCCCATCTCTGATATATCTATCGTCTTATCCCTGCAGATATTTGACATATCGTGGGATTTGTACCAGCCGAGCAAGCTTGTAAGCTGTGGAGTCAAACACATCAAGGTACAGACACTCTGTAGGCCTTTCACATTTTTGCATTCGTTACATCACAGTGCAAGCTTAATTCGTATGTAATATCTAAATACAGATTTTTAAGACCATTGATTGGAATTGCACGTACAATTTCATCTCGAGAGCTGTTATGAGGCATTACCATACAAGCACTGCAGTCACTCAAATTTGCAGCAATCTTCACTACAAAGAGCAAGGAATGTTGTCTTTGTATGATGACTCTGCTCAATGAGCTTTTCACAGCTCTCCACAGTACAAGCTGCAGCTGCTCTAGCATCCTTTTTTTTTTTTTTTTTTGCTCGCCTTGATTGCATCACTTTCACATACTAAAAATTGTGTTCATCATTCTACGGCGTCACTGCCAAACCTAACCCTTGGGATATGGTGCGGCATTCGCTTTGGTGCAAAGCCATGAGGAAATAACATGTAGCACAGAGCACTGGAGAAAGTCCCAAAACATGAGGAAAAAGGTGAATCGTGTTGACTCCATCCATTTTCTACATCACTTGTAACGTGGGGGCATGGGTGAGTTGGAGCCTATCCCACCTGACGTAGGGTGAAAGCCAGACGACACCGTTGACTGGTCGCCAGTAGATCACAGTGCACATTTATGTAGAGACAACCATTCACACTTACACTATTAATGAATGTAAATTGAACCTACTCTGCCTGCACAGAAGTCAGGCTCGGGAAACACTACACTAACAGAGACCTGTGACACAACTCAGCCAATCAAATTGTTTATTCACATCATTTGCGAGTGGAACCAGTGTGTGTGTGTGTGTGTGTGTGTGTGTAGGCGAGGCAGGCAATAGCTTGGGAGGTATAGGAAGGACAGATGACATACAATGGAGTAAAGAAATAATGTTTCAAAACAACAACATAAATGGAACATTTGTTAAAGTAGTTTAAAACATTAGTTCAGATTGTCTATATCTGTAATATTTTCGCAAATATAATGCAAATGCAAGTATAAGTCAAAATGCTCACACTCACACATGTTCTGCATTGAGTACATTTTTTCCATTCCTTGTTCCAACGAAAACTGAAACATGTTTATGTTAGAATGTTTTCTTCGGCCTTCCAGATCAGTGTGAAAATAAAACAAGAAATATTGTTGGGATAGAATTTGATGATGATCATATTACATTAGGCTGTTTTTGACCTTTTGACATATTCCTGAACTGGACCTATGGGCCTGCAGTTGTTTGATGACTTTTTCAGGTCTTAAAGTATTTCAGTCTAGATAGAAATTGATGTGACAGAGAGGAAATTAAGATATTAATATGGATTCATTATGGTTATTGATATGACAGTCGGCTACTACTCTGCTGAGTTTCCACTGTAACAAATAATTGTGTTGCATTCGGCCTACTGCGTGTATTAAGTTGAATGTCCCCATATCTCAATCTCATCTGTTGTATCTGCCCTGAACTCTTCCCACAACTGCTGTGGCACAGAAACCTGGGCTGGCTAAGCCCCGCCTCTCCACAATGCCTGCTTAGTCCTCTCCCTCCCCCCCACCTCTACACTGGTTTCCCGACGGCAGGGCAATCCAGCAATTGTCCCACATAATTCCCCAGTCTTTACCCTACAGACCATGTGACATCTGCTCCCCGGCCTTGCGTTTGCTCCGTGATTATAGCACTCAAGAGCATCCAGGAGATTTAGTGGCAGTAATCCACTCACTCGTGGGCTGAGGGAAACACAATGACCTGTGCTGTGGACAGTGTACTCCCTTTTACACATGCACAAACGCATATATATATATATATATATATATACAGCTTATTGTTTAGCCTTCTTATGCGTTGGTTTGGTCAACACAAACTCAAGCTTCATAGTTAACATCTTTCTTACTGCAAAAATTGCTTCAATGGATATGTTCAATTTTATTATTATGGCCTAATAAACAAAAGCAACACTCACTTTGGATTGACATCGATGAGGATCATCATTGGATATTTTGCTTACCATAATTAGCTACACCACAGGAAACTACAGTCCCAATAATTAACATATTGTTGAATCAATAGCTTGCAGACAGTACTGGATGATTGGCTCACATTCCGTTGTGTTGGTTTATCTATTGATGTGGCGCTGAAGTCATCATGAATGAGTGACTGACTGATGTGCGATACAGCTCACTAATGGAATGAGAATGCAGGATGACATGCTGTAGGTAAATGGACTGAGCCAATTAGTGCTACATTGAGTAAGCCATTTTGATTACAGTAATAGAAAACTGCTTTGATTGTGACAGACATTCGACTGACGTTAGACTTGAAGAAGAGAGGGGCTGAGCAGCGCATCTTATAAAACCATCAAAATATATAGTCTTGTTTTCATGGCAATGATGTGAATTGCCACAGGATTGAGCTTGACTCCAAGTCGATGGACAAGAACTGTGGGAACAGTACCTTCCAAAAATGCTCCTCTACTCTTTGCTGACCCCTGCTAACGTAGCAGTTAACACTTTGACATTGCTCAGGGTTACTGGAGTGTGACAGGGAAAGGAAGGGCGGCTGCTGATGAAGTACATTCCCCTCCAAAGTAAATTGCATGAAGAAGGCTGTCTGAGATTGTGGAGCATATACAGCAGTCTAATGTTGCCATGCTAGTCGATATCAAATTGTGTAAAATTGTCATTGCCTACCAGTAAAACAACAACAACAACACTCCACTTTCAATTTTGAGCTTTGAAAGTGAGATTCAAGATCATGCACATTCGGTACTGCTTGTCATGTTCAGGATAATGGCAAATGCTAGAGCCAATCCCAGCTGACTAAAAGGATCCTGGACTGATCACTAGTCAATCACAGGGTGATCGTGAAAGGGACATTCAATGGGAATCAATCTCTTAGCACACACCTGTTTATGTTGCCTGTGAAAGCAAATCATGTGTCAAGTTCCGTAACGCTTGATCAAATCTGTACCAAAATTTTAAATTGTCGTATCTAATAAATGTTAAGCTAGCGCAAGCATTTTTTTACATTAACTTGAACAATAGTTGAATCAACTATTATTCTTGACTTCAAATTTCAAAACGAGTTATCCCGAAACCCCTTTTACAATAACTTGAATAATAGCTGAATAAACTATTATCCTATACTTCTAATTTCAAAACCAGTTATCCATGAATTTGTTGTGTATATATGAAAATATGATGAGGCGATGAAACATTTATATGGTTTCACAGACATAACGGCCCTCTGAGGGAAACCGTAACGACAATGTGGCCTGTGACAAAAATGTTCCACATCCCTGCCATGGCAGCTGCATGAATGTCTGCTATGTGTACGTCGCCACTTCCAGTGCAAGATCACGGGAAGCAATTGAAATTGAATTTGACTTTTAAATTCAGAAAGCTTGATGACCATTCTATAATTCTGACATTCCATGTTTTCACATTTCTGTTTGAAGTAATAGTCATGTTTTTGTGATGAGCATTTTTTTGGATTGATTATTAACTGTGATAGTCTTGGTTATGTGTAATTTGTCTGTAATATTCATAATGATAAGGTTATGTAAGTTTTGACTTTTTTTAAATATAGCAGCAACTGTCTTGGGGGTACAATTTTGGCTCAATTAGTTTGGCGCCTAAACGGGCTGCAGAAATTAGATTAGAACAGTTGCTGCACCTATACTACCTGCAAGGGTTTGCGTGTTCAGATTTGATTAAGTCGACACTAATGTGATGAAAATCAACACTGATGCTGTCACTATTTTGTCAGTACAGTACATCCATCCATCCATTTTCTGTACCGGCGTGTAAGGGTCGCGGGCGTGCTGGAGCCTATCCCAGCTATCTTCGGGCAAGAGGCGGGCTACACCCAGAACTGGTCGCCAGCCAATCGCAGGGCACATATAAACAAACAGCCATTCACACACACGTTCACACCTAAGGACAATTTAGAGTTTCCAATCAACCTACCATGCATGTTTTTGGGATGTGGGAGGAAACCGGAGTGCCCGGAGAAAACTGTTGTCTTTGTTTTTTCTTTTGCTTCAAAATTCCCCTGTACAAGGACATAACCCCGTCTCTTATTACGCGGAGTTACCACACGTTTCGCTTCCTTATTGAAGCAGTTTTGCGGATGTTTGCTTCCTCTTTCTTGATGTACCGCACTGTAGATTCATTCACGCCATAATGGCGTGCCACAGATGCATAACTTCTGCCCTCCTTTGATCGTATCTAAAAGTTTCACTTTTTCGCTGATGGTCATCATCATCCTATTCCTCTTGGGCGCCCCGAAGGACGCACAGCGCTTAGGCGGCATTGTAAGGGCTTAACTAATCAAAAAACGTTATCACGAACACAACACTAAGATACAGTATGCGAGACAATCAACAGCGTGGACGAGACTGGCGAGACACAACAAGGAAAGTTCCGATAATACGCAGCCAATCAGCTCACGGGATAAATCCACTCGTGCTCTCATTGGTCGATGTCGCGCCGGGAACCAATCACGCGCCTTGTATGAGTGCCGGTGGCATGTACAGTACAGTACAGGCATGTACAAAGCCTCTGAGTCAACTCATCTCTTTGTTTGGCATGCAGGGAAACCTTCTCTCTCGTGCATCAACATGAAACAACGCGTCTTTCCGCAATATGGCTGCTGATATGGCTGTATTTTTTTCAGTTTTATTTTTTTATTTTTATTTTTTTTTTAATGAATATTTTGGAAAATCCCACGAAGCACTGAAGCCGCAAAACGTGAAACGCGAGGTAACATGTATATAAATAAATAAAAATGTAAAATATTTGCCCCTTAGTTTCTGTGAAAGGAACTCGGAATAGTTCAGCATACCAAGAGATTTGTTTTTTTTCCCCCCACTCATTTCCACCTTCCCACATTCCCCCAATCATTTTTCTGCTCCTGCCGCTGGCCTCGTCATAACCCCTTCTGGCTTCTCGTCTCCTCTCGGCAATTCAAAGGGCAAAGGGATTAGCTGGTGCCCGAGTCTCGCTGCCTTATCAGTTGTGGGCAGGGAGGGCTGCGCAGTCATGCTGCATCCATTTCTGCAGCGTCTGTAGTATTCTGGGGTACAAGAAAGCCCCAAACCACCACTGAACACATCTCAACACAGTCCCACAAACAGTTATGTCCCAGATTACTTGTACGATTTAACCTTCATTCACAAGCTCACACAAATGCTCTGTCATTGTTCACGTAAGGACTTAGGAAAGTCCTGGCCGGTCGAGGTTTTGTATGGCAACGTATGCACTTTATTGGGAAACGTAGTCAATGAATGAATCAATCAGGCATTAGGCAAAACTACTCAGTTTTCCTAAACGAAAGTTCAGCATATTGAATGCACAGTTTGACATTTTGTCAAGTGTGTGCTTCTAGGTCTATGCAAATGGTTTGGCGAAGGCCCTGTACAGTTCCAGCATGACTGTGCCCCATTGCGCAGTGAAAGGTTCATAAAGACATGCTTCGATGAGTTTGGTGTGGAAGAACCATAGGATGTGAATTTTAGCCCCTTCAAAGCCCTTTGGCTTGAACTAGAACACAGATTTTGAGCCAGGCCCACAAAGGTTCTTTGAGCAGAACAAACATTCCCACAGACGCACTCGAAGATGTTGTAGTCTTCCCAGAAGAATGAAAGTGCTTATACAGCAGCTACAAAGAGTAGAACGAGAGTTTCTTCCATACTCATTTCCTGTCGGTTCAAGGGCCAGCTGTCCCAATACTTTAGTCTGTAATCTTGATGACGGTGGTATCCATGCTCATGATCCCTGTCTGTGATAACCCCCAACATGTTTATTAGTCTGGAGGCAAGTTGTAATCTCTGGTATGTCAGGATGTTTTTGTCGAGTAGATTTGTCACCCTGTTAAGCGTCACTGGACTAGAAATGAATTCTTATTATTTTCCCTCTGCCTGCCAGTGATGAGTGCGACATCGTTTTCACGTGTTGACAGCAGTGTGTCAGCATTTGAGAAGCTCATTGCCATCTAATCTCTATGCAGACAGGGCGCCTCCCTTTTACGCTCACCTCCTCTCTTTGATGGATTTAGCCGTCAGATGAGGCTGTGCCCATGCATCCCGATGACCTTGCTTATAAATAATGAGCATGCTTCTGTCTCTGTGTGTGTGTGCGCCTGTGTCTGTTGATCAGGTGGTTACAGCCCCACTCACGTGTGTGTGTGTGGGGTGGCGGGGTATATGTATTTGACTTTGGTGTCTCTCAATATAGCCGATATCTGTGGGTGTATGTGTTAGTTGAACCGTACAGCGCTGAATTTCTGATTAATGTTGTATACAAACACTATGTAATTGTCCACTTGCTGTGTCACAACGGGATTACGCAAGGGATTATTAGCCACCGCCATCGTTTTTCACTCCTCTGTCTGTGTGTGCAGTTCTGGAGCTTATGCGGTAATGCTCTCACGCCCAAACGTGGAGTTTTCGGCAAGACGGGGGATCTCCAAACTATCCTCTGCCTGGCTTGTGCCAAGGATGAGGTCACGTATTCCGGTGCCTTGAACGGTGACATCTATGTGTGGAAAGGGATCAACCTGATGAGAACAGTGCAAGGGGCTCATGGGGTAAGTTTAAACCAACGACGGTAGATAAGCACAAATGACGATAAAGGCATCCAGCAGCGACCGGCCGTGCATTTGGTACCAGACGTAACCCTCCTGTTAATACCACCTATATCAATTATGTTGTAATTATAGAAACCATCAATACTGTTCAAAAACCCATTATAACGGCAGGAAACTGTGCCACGTACATGATCCGGAAAAGTTCAGAATCAATATTTCTCTAATAGCATAACATAACAACATTTTAGAATTTCAATCAAATACATCATACTCACTGGGGATGTAACAATTCGTTTTAACGATGCAATTCATATCATGATTTGTGGTTGACGATTCAATTCAAGAACGACATAGGTTCATTTAGAACGATAGGATCCAAAACGATTCAGTGGTTTCTGGCTTGCTTGATTCTGCTCAATAGAGAAGGATCCGTTTTTGTTTTTTGCTACACAGGATTAAATGATATCTATGGGATCAACAGCTTTGTTAGGGAATTGGGGTATGGGGGAGGGGATAATAACTACAGTACATGCTGATTCCTGCTTTTTGTTTCACTCGGGATTCAACAGCAATGCCTCCTAGTACTCAATATGCCATGGGCAAAGGAGTGATAATAGCAAGTAACTGATAGCAACTCTTGCTCCTCCTTCGAGCTCTGTGCGATTTGGAGGCCCTAGTAGCAAGTGTGCGGCTGTAAAGACCTTGTTAAACAGTTGCCTTTGCCACACAGAATTGGTTCTGTCATAGGCCGTTTATCGCACACTAACAGCCTGTCATTTCCTCCAGTCAGGGATTTTCAGCATGAACGCTTGCGAAGAGGGTTTTGCCACCGGGGGACGAGATGGTTGCGTCCGCCTGTGGGATCTCAATTTCAAACCAATTACTGTCATTGATCTCAGGGAAACAGAGCAAGGATATAAAGGTGATGTCAAAATGCCTTCACTCAGTAAAGGTTGCAGGGCAAATTAGGCTCACCGCAACAAGTGGCATATCTACACCATGCTGCTGAAGCCATTCTTTTCTGTTCTCCCTACTAACACTCACTTTCTTCTTTCTTCCATTTCCTTTTTTTTTTTCCTTGTATCTTGGGCCTAACAGTAGCTAGAGTTGAAAATAGCAGAGGTGGGTAATGCATTAAAAAGGTGGATTTAACAGCCATGCCAGTCTGTTTGTAGCCGTCCCCATATTGTACTTTTGTGGTTAGTGAATCAGTTGTGCAACATATTTTTAGATGTCATGGTCATGTATAAAGTGCACCGTATGCTCACTTCATCCATGGCAGTTACGTATTACCCTGGCAACATGCTGTCATGTGCTGCTGTTAAACCTCTGCCTTATTAATTAGCCACCTGATGTCTATTTACACGTCCTGTCTTCATGTTCCATGTTATGTCCCTTAAGTCAAGTTTAATTAAACCTGCTTGGACTGTATTGTGTTGATATTTTCCTGTGTGTGTGTGTGGCTAGGGCTTTCTGTGCGTAGTGTTTGCTGGCGGGGAGACCACATCCTGGTGGGCACGCAAGATAGTGAGATCTTCGAGGTGGTGGTCCACGACCGCAACAAGCCTTTCCTTATCATGCAGGGTCACTGTGAGGGCGAGCTGTGGGCGCTGGCTGTGCACCCCACCAAGCCTCTTGCTATGACAGGCAGTGACGACCGCTCTGTCAGGTGAGAGTTGCAACAAGTTAGAGTGGTTTTATATCAGTATTTCCGTGTATCATGATACCTCCTGTGTCCGAGAATGTCTGCTAATATAGGGTCTGATTTACTCTTGCATACAGTGGCATGAAAACGTATTGGCCCCCTTCTCAAATTCTTTTTTTTTTTTTTTTTTTTTTTTTTTTTTTTCTTTGCAGTTTCCCCAATTTAATGTTTAAGATCATCAAACAAATGTAAATATCAGACAAATATAACCCAAGTGAACTTAAAATGCTGTTTTTAAATGGGGATGTAATTTATGAAGGAAAAAATATACATTCATTTACCTGGCCCTGTTTGAAAAAGTAATTACTTCCCTTTTTAAATCATGAATTAATTGTGGTTCATCACAATGTTTGGTTATTTTTCACTGATCACACCCAATCCTGATTACCTCCAGACCTGTTCAATCAAGAAATCACTTCAACAGAATTTGTCCCCGACAAAATGCTTCACTGCTGAAGGGGAGAAGAGTTCTTTTCGTTCTTTTGAAACGCTGAAAACTAAAATGATCACGATCAATTGTCTATTTAGCAATGCAGGGCTGACTTGGAGCCAGTCACAAGAAGGAATCATGCCATATCAGTTATGACAAAAACTCCTTTCAACTCTGCATTTCCTTGTGTCTGGGTTATTTCACCGCACAGGACCATCGGTGCCTCTCCCAGAGCAGTTTTTAACGGTGTGCTGTCCCATGTTGTGCAAGATGTCTTCATCTTCACACTCTGAATGAGTTAACTCTAACAAAACATGGCTTGTAAAAGGTTGCTGACTTCCCCCAAATTATCGAAGAAATAGATTTCTGTAACTCAGTAATATGTTTGTTTTTCTTCTGCTAACATTTCCAATTCCATCAGTTCAAACTTTTGTTTGCGCTTGCGGCGCTCTCCCAAATTTCCCATGGTGAAAACCATTAAAGCTACCTAAAACCCACTTTTAAATATGGCAATCCCCACCACTTTGACACATGTCGCCAACAGCCTGCACAATCTGTTGGTGAGCAAACACGCAATTTAGCCGTAGTTATTTGGGATCTCAGATGTTTACAATCTTAGTAGATCACATGCAACAAGGGGCACCAACAGCTTGCGTAATCTATTAGAATGAACAGAGATCTTTGTAACTTGGGTCCATAATGTCAGTGTATAAATACCTGTATTTATACTAGCGATGTGTTGTTATTTCGTCACAAATTTGCAGTCTTTTTTTTTTTTATTTTTTTTTTGCTCCTCCACAAGGATATGGAGCCTTATCGACCATGCACTGATAGCTCGATGTAACATGGAGGAGCCGATCCGCTGTGCAGCTGTCAGCACTGATGGTATTCATTTGGCCCTGGGAATGAAGGATGGCTCGTTCACCGTTCTCAGAGTCAGGCATGTACACAATGAAAATGAAAGACTGCAAGTTTGTATGTCTTACCATGTGGGCTTTATTGAAGAGCCTATTTTTGTTCGCCTCCAGAGATATGACAGAAGTGGTCCACATCAAGGACAGGAAGGAGGCTATCCATGAGCTGAAGTATTCCCCTGATGGCGCCCATTTGGCTGTTGGCTCCAATGACAACTCGGTGGACATTTATGGTGTTGTACAGAGGTACAAGAAAGTAGGGGAGTGCATTGGCTCCAACAGCTTCATTACACACATGGACTGGTCCACGGACAGCAAGTTCCTACAATCGAACGATGGCAGCGGCAGGAGGCTCTTCTATAGGATGCCAAGTAACTCTTCTTTGCTTACATTCTTCCAGCTACATAGTGTGAAAGTTAATTTCTGTCATGTGTCTTTTGTTAAGGTGGCAAGGAGGTGACAAACAGGGAGGAGCTGAAGCTGGTGCAGTGGGCATCATGGACATGTGTGCTGGGTCCTGAGGTTAATGGAATATGGCCCAAATACTCTGCTGTTAATGATATTAACTCTGTGGATGCTAACTTCAACAATCAAGTCTTAGTAACAGCCGATGACTACGGATTAGTCAAACTTCTACGATATCCATGTATAAAAAAAGGTAAAGAAATCAACTGACATTCTTAACGCGATGTTGAATTAATTATTATTTCTCTTGATTTTAGGCGCAAAATGTAAAAAATATTTAGGTCACTCAGCCCACATTACCAATGTAAGATGGTCACATGACTACCAGTGGGTTATAACCATTGGTGGAGCGGATCACTCGGTCTTCCAGTGGAAGTTTGTTCCAGAGAGAAAGTCAAAAGAAGCTCTGCACATTGCACCGCAAGGTGAGAGGAAGGAAACTGTCTTGATTGGTTGAAACCAAGGAACTGTTTTGCATCCTTTTGCATTTTCCCAATGGATGGGTAGAACTGGACAGATGACTCTAACCTGTTAAAATCATTATACTTGATAGAGTGGTAAATGTATCTACATTATTTGAACAGTAATTGTGTTGCTGTAAAGAAGCGGTCACTAATTGGCGGACCCCGGTCGGGGTCCGGGCTCAGAAACAGTCCCATTAGGACCCAAACCATAACCATAAAAAGAGAGTATATTATAATTCAAGACATACAGGGCGCCTCTATTTTAAGTGGCACAGCATTACAGGCTTTATGGTAGTGACGAGCCATACTGACCAATCACATGCGAGTTCAGCCACTCCCTTCGGCCAATCAAATCTGCATCTCAGGTGGTAATCACAGACGGAGAAGAGGGGAAACGTAGCATGGGAGGAGCGAAAGAGACAGTGTGGAAGTTGAGTTAAAGATGGAGAAACGCTGTTATGAAACAAAACATAAAGGCTTTGAACAAACAAAACCTCTAAAACGGCTCAATTGTTAAGATTTGTTAAATTAAAATATGTAACATTTTTGAGACAAAAAAAGTGTTGTCAATTAAGATGCCAAACATAAAAGGGAAAATCAAATTTTAAAGTTTCAAGTTATTTGAACACGTATAACCTTTTGTTCATCTGCTCTTATTTTGAAATGCACAGCCCTACTTTTATATAGCAAATGAGAGAACACACAGTTGTGCTCATGTTGGAATACCCAGGCAGAATTCGGAAGATAGACATTTCTTTAAATAAACCATGAAGGACCAGGCAAAACACATTTCATTTTATTTTCTTATGGGAATCAAATTAAACTGACAGGCATTTTAGAAAAGCACAATCATTAAACAAAACATAACCATAAAGAAAATAATGATGTTCTTTGGTCAGTCATCAGTCATATTTAAAAAAAAAATAAAAAATAATAATAATAAAATAAAAAAATAAAAATAAAATAATTAAAAAATATATATATTTCACAAAATCTCCCAGGGTATGTAAACGTATGAGCACAACTGTACATATCAGCAGTCATACGTATTTGTTTATTTCCGTGTGACTCGACAATAATAAATGGCAAAAGGTTTTTGTATTGGACTGAGGTATTGATTACAAGCAGATGTAGATGACTAGGCAGACTACTTAAATATATATCACAATAAATAGACACTAAATACTGACCTTCAACACATTTTCTCCATCTGGACCTTTTATTAAATTTTAGTTGAATACCCCTGCTGTAAACAATTGACACTAATAGTGTTGTGCCCACCTCTTTTCAACTGTACTGCTCCCACCAGTCTTATGGGCTTGATGCACTAAACTGTCATGCTAAATTCTTCCCATTCCATAATATTTCAACAACATCCATTCAATATGAGTGTTGAAAAATTTATAATTGCATTGTCATTTCCAACTCATTATTTTTCCGCAGACAGAGTGCACCTGGGTGCTCTAAAATTAAAACACACCCAACTGCCTTTCCTTTTCATTTTCCTAATGGACCTTGTGAGAAACCCTCCTTAACTCGCAGTTCATCTTATTGACTTTTTTTGGCTCAGCATCAGCATACCGTATTTTCACGACCATTAGGCGCACTTAAAAGTCTTGAATTTTCTCCAAAATGGACGGGGCGCCTTACAATGTGGCGCGCCTTATGTGCGCACAGAGTTCCAAAATCTGTAAATGTTGTTGTGTGACTTTGATGAGCGCCCCGCTTGACTGACTGGGAGAATTTCCTGCCGACACGCTGCTTATATAGAGGAAAGGCGGACGTGACTGAGGACAGCATGCGGACGTTAAAGGGGGAGGGGTGCGCGTGAAAGAAGACACTAAAGGCACGCCCCCAGTAGGTATATAGTGCCGGTATGTGCATTGTGCAAAACATCGGTTTGGCTAAGGACCCCCAAAAATGGCACCTACGAAAAGAGACACGCTTACGAAGCACAGTTTAAACTGCAAGCTATCAGTTACGCCGAGGAACATGGGAATCGAGAAGCCGCGAGAGAATTCAAGATCAACGAATCCACGGTTTGCAAGCGGAGATAGCAGGAAAACACCGGCATCGTTGCTGAACAGGCCCCCGGCAACGAGACTGACTCCGACAATGACGAGAGGGAACCCGGCATGTTTGATGGAGAACTTGCCCAGCTGTTCATTTCGGATACAGAAGATGAGGACTTTGATGGATTTGTGGATGAGGATTGATCAACAAATAACGTGAGTACATTGTTAAATACTTCAATAAAGTACAACCGAACTCAGTTTTGCTCCCGCTGCCTTTTTAAAACATACGCTAGCATGCATGCTAGCGAATGTTTTAGCGTGCATGCATGCTACCGTATGTTTTAAGCTAGCTTATGTATTACCATGCGCCCAACAATACAGTGCGCCTTATGTATGTGTTGAATACAGAAATAGACCCCGTAACTGAGACTGCGCCTTTTAATACGGTGCGCCTTATGGTCGCGAAAATACGGTACTTAAACCTTCGGCTTGGCTGCTAAACAGGAGGAAAAACAGTACTATAACATGCTACTCTCACGTTTACTCATACAGCACAGTTGCTTTTGTGTATGATAATTTTGTGAAAGATGAGGCTTTTTTTTTTTTTTTTTTTTTTTTTTTACCAGCTATCCATCCATTCATCCATTTTCTTAACGGCTTATCCTTACTAGGGTCGCGGGCTGCTGGAGCCTATCCCAGCTATCTTCGCGCGGGAGGCGGCGTACACCCTGAACCGGTCGCCAGCCAATTGTAGGGCACATATAAAAACAACCATTCACACTCACATTCACACCTATGGGCAATTTAGAGTCTTCAATCAAGCTGCCACGCATGTTTTTGGGATGTGGGAGGAAACCGGAGTACCCGAGAAAACCCACCCAGGCACGGGGAGAACATGCAAACTCCACACAGGCGCGGCCGGGATTTGAACCCGGGTCCGCAGAACTGTGAGGCAGATGTGCTAACCAGTCGTGTCGGCTTTTTTTCCAGCTAGCTGTAACTCAAACTATGTTTCTATTTTTAGAGACCTTGGCAGACTCTAACAGCGAAGAATCAGACTCTGATCAGTCAGATGTGCCTGAAATGGACTCGGAAATCGAGCAGGAAACGCAGCTCACGTATAGACGACAGGTTTGTGATGAACTCCCGTGACCTTCCATTTTGGACATCCATCTCTTCTTATTAAGCACATGTCACACGTTTATGCATGAGTTCAGGTTTATAAAGAAGACCTACCTCAGCTCAAAGAGCAGTGCAAAGAGAAACATCGAGCAATCGCAATGAAGAAGCGAGAGAGAGCACCTGGGAATGGATTGAAGCTGCACTTTATTCATGGGTGAGCTTGCACTTTAATGGTCAATTAGAAACAAATAAAATGACAAATAGAGGTTTTCTCCTAAATGTTTGTATTTTTTTCTTTTTGCAGCTACAGGGGCTATGATTGCAGAAGTAATTTGTTCTATACCCAGACTGGTGAAATCGTTTACCACGTGGCTGCTGTTGGGGTCGTGTACAACAGACAGCAGAACACCCAACGTTTCTACATGGGCCACGATGATGACATTCTCTGTTTGGCTATCCACCCCCTCAAGGACTTTGTAGCAACAGGCCAGGTAGCTCTAGAGTTATGCGGAGAGACACCAGCAATGCATTCTTCTCTCGTCTGTACGTTAAGAAGTTGTGTGATTTACGTCAATCCAGGTTGGCCGAGATTCCTCCATCCACATATGGGACACAGAAATGTTAAAACCAATGTCTGTGTTGAAGGGTTTCCACCAGCTTGGAGTGTGCACTTTGGACTTTTCAGGTAATCAGTCAATATCACCATATTGAACTTCATATTCATTGTTTTTAGGTAGAGGTTATACTGTTAAGAATCCATAATGAAATCCAGGAAACACATTTTAAGAGACTTACCATTGTACTGGAGTTGTGTGGTAATGTGGTAAAGACTTAAGTTTCTTTCGTCTGCTACATGGTCATGATGACTCAATGATTCTGATAAGGACACCTAAGGCACTTTATAGTGATATTGACCCTAATCATCTAATCTCCAGACAGATCCCCTTAATGTACAAGTGTCAGAGTTCACATTTTTTTTCCCCAGGCATCTTGCGGTTATACAGTAGCAAATTAGCAGCACTTCTTTTATTTGGTCCCCCACGCTGACATAGAACATTCCAGGTATCAATCAATCAATCGCCTCTCTTGAATTCTGCCAGGCTTCTTATCTCCTGCTAAAAATGGCCAAATTTCAAGACAAACATGGCGGCTTGATCTATCTCTGCCAATAACACGGGTTTGATTTACACTCCACAGCGGATGGCAAGCGCCTGGCTTCTGTGGGCCTGGATGACAATCACACCATTGTGCTTTGGGACTGGAGGAAAGGGGAAAAGCTCTCAGCCATGTGGTGAGTGGGGTTACAGCACATTGTTTATATGATGCTGCTATCTGGAAACAGAGAGCGCTCTGACAGACCTTTGTGCTAATATTTAAGATTATTGAAGCTTCTCTCTTTGAATATGGACATTAATAAACGAGGATTAAATCGGAGCCACTTTGCCGCGCAGGGATGACAGTGTGATTCATGGTTCGGAGAGGGAAGAAAGGGAATTGCCTTTTAGATTAAGAGCCTGCTCCACTGCGACACTTAAGCCTGCCAAAGTTTGAATAGTTACAGTATGGCCCCAGGCGCCAACTGTATCCATAATGAATGAGAATTACTTTCGGTGCTCGTCTGTGTCAGATTTTATTTTGACAAGGACACCATATTTCCCAGGTACAACAACATTATATAATAACCAATGGGCCATCAAAAGTAAGGAGTAATGCAAAGTGGTAACACAGAATCACTGATTGTAATTGGTCCTAATAGCTGCCTTAATAGAATACAATAACATAAGCACAGTGCAAGAAATACAGTATGTAACTGTAAAACATCCATATCTCAAAATATATATATATATTATTTTTCTTTGTTGCTCGGCCCACCTGATGTTTATATTTAGTCTCAACTCAATTTAAACTGACCGTGATGCGTTTGTTGTTTGCTCTTCTATTGGCTTCTGTCGCCACTAATCTGCTTTGCAGACCTTGGTGGGTGCTGTGCAATGCAATTGTGTGTGTGGGGGGGGGGGGGGGGGAGGCCTGAGAGTAGTAATCAGTTGGGAGGCCAAGATGAGGTTTCATGGTGTACAGGGAGGAAGATGGGCAAGGAATGCAAAATCTGGATTAAATAGGGTGTATTTTTTTTTCTTTCATAGACGGTATATTTATTATTACATATACAACACAACAAATTGACGGATTACTAGTTTTGATATCAGAAGTCATGGAAAATACTTCATTTAACCATTTCAATTTATTGTAAAAATGGGTTTGGTAATAAAAAATGTTTGCAATATGGCAGTGTTATTAAAAGTGAAGACAATTTGCCATTTTGGCACAGATTTTGTTAAAGATGAAGTAGACTTGCATTAGCAGGCCCTATGATGTGGTGGGCCATATGTGGCCCCTGGCCCACAGGTTTTACACCTGTAATTTAGTCTTCAATTAACCAAACATTCATGTTTTTGGAATGAGGGAGGAACCCGGAGTACCCAGAGGAAACCCACGCAAGCACGGGGAGAACATGCAAACGCGACACAGGAGGGCCTGAGCTGAGCTTTGAACCCTGAAACCCAGAACCGTGAGGCAGACATGTAAACTACTCTCCGCCATGCTGTCCAACAATGTATTCATTTAAGAGGCTAATTTCAATACTCGTAATTATTTTATTATTATCTCAATATGGGGTGCTGTGCGTACATGAATGAGGAAAAAAAATGATTTTAGAAAATGGCTGCAATAAAAATTCTAAGCGGTCTGAATACTTTCCGTACCCACTGTATAAACAAACAACCATTCGCACTCACGTTCACACCTACGGTCAATTTAGAGTCTCCAATTAACCTAGCATGTATGTTTTTAGGATGTGGGAGGAAACCAGATTACCCGGACAAAACGGGGAGAACATGCAAACTTCACACAGGCGAGGCTGCATTTGAACCAGTGTTCTCAGAAGCGCTAATCAGGCCTTAACCTGGCCTTGTCATTGCAAACCGATTATATCAACGTCAGTGCCCTGTGGGATAAATTGTGCTGTCAAAGACAGAGTTTGGTACAGATTTTGTTAAGATGAAGTCGACTCCTAGATGCATCAGCGGTCCACGTGATGTGGTGGGCCGCAGTTCTACTTTTTGAAGTATCCAAACATTTCAACATTTTGAAGATCTGAAGATGAACTAATACTTTTTCATGGGTCTCTACATTGAGTCCTACTTATGTTTCATCAGCAAAAATAAGTTGGAAGGTATTTAAATGAAGTGTAAAGTCTGTGTGTGGCTTTAGCGAGTGGCCTCTCTAATTTGAGTACCATGTTTGCCTGTCCTGTCAACGGGATTACACAAAATTAAGGGAGTAATTTCCATAAAACCTGAAAGGAGGGCTAGAGGTTGGTCAGAGGAAGAACACATTTTGTGTAATGTAGAATTTGGAACACATCCAGTTGGTTTCATTAATAATAAATATTGTTGTGTTTTCAGTGGAAGCAAAGACAAGATCTTTGTGGTGAAAATAAATCCCTACCTGCCTGACAAGCTCATCACAGCCGGTGTAAAACATATGAAGTTTTGGCACAAAGCTGGTACGAGCCAGTCGTCTGATTGATGCTGACAAGCAGCGCTGATAACAAGCTGAAGTCTGACTTTGAAGCCAAGCATCTTACTGTGCGCCTATTCCCACTCTCTCAGGTGGTGGGCTAATTGGACGCAAGGGGAACATGGGAAAGACGGAGACTATGATGTGTGCTGTCTATGGCTGGTCGGAGGAGATGGTCTTCTCAGGCACGTGTACCGGTGACATTTGCATCTGGAGGGACATGTTCCTGATGAAGACTGTCAAAGCCCATGACGGCCCCGTTTTCAGTATGCATGCTCTTGAAAAGGTAATGAAAGAGATTTTTTCTTGCAAATCAGACCAATTTCAAATCCTAAATGGCCTGTTAATAATCTCCCTGGGGGGTGCACTGTGAAATCAATTTGATGTCTGCTAGTCACATGTTCATTGATCTTTGAATATGCCATTATACTATCTCTGCAGGGATTTGTGACTGGAGGGAAGGATGGTATAGTCGCGCTCTGGGATGACACATTTGAAAGATGCCTCAAGACCTATGCCATCAAGAGGGCGGTGCTCGCTCCAGGCTCTAAGGGTAATATGGTCATCTTGCCCCCGATATAGTATATTGTATCTATTCGCTCCAGTTACACTGACAACATTCAATGGGTCGAGCTGAAAGAAATTCTTCATGACTTCTTTGATTTTCTCAAATCTGTAGGCTTGCTTTTGGAGGACAACCCTTCCATACGTGCCATATCGCTAGGCCACGGCCACATTCTTGTGGGAACGAAGAATGGAGAGATTCTGGAGGTTGACAAAAGTGGCCCCATTACTCTGCTTGTCCAGGTGACATGGCAAAACTAAGAATATTACTTCGAAACACTTAAATAGGATATACTATAGCTATGAAACGGGCAGCAAGCTTCGCATGGTGAAATGGTATTGAGTGAAAATTAGTAAAGATTTGAAAGTGGGAAGAATTGAATGGTTAGAGGGATGCTTTTTTTTATCGCAATGCCTTCCAGAACACACCAAAAAGGGCTTTATTTATATTAGTAATATATAGATGGGATCAAGCCAAAATCTGTGTCTACATTTTGTCAATTTTGTATTTTTTTTTTTTTTTTTTTTACTAATCTATACTATTGGTCCGTCCCCACGTGGGTCTGATATTTTTACTAATTATTGACCAATCTTAAGTGTTGAAAATGGCTTGCTCTCTTCAACGGTGCCATGCTAATGGGGAACAACAAACATGCCGTTTTGGTAATGTGAGGATTCCACCTGACACCAGAGGTACGTAATGGATGTATCGTTTTTTGGGGTTCCCACATGTAAAGCTACAAAACAGCCCCCACAGTGTTATTGTACTGCCTGCAGTATAACCCAAGGACATGCCTATTGACAAAAAAAAAATTGGAGCTATGAAGGCTCGTTTGTTAATTTCGCTAAGTGGCTTGGCTTGGCTCTGTCTCTGAGTGAGGCCCCATTGTCTTTAAGCTGTCAGAGTGGTATTGCTTGGCCCTTTTGGAATGCTTTACAATTACAATTGGATTCTGACTGATGAGGGGAAAAGTGAAGTAAAGGTTTTCTTTAATTAGCTGCTGCACTGAAAACTATCAGATCATATTCAAGAATTGTACACACTATAAGTAGCATGGCATGCTTTCTAATCCTCAAAGCCTTCATGAAACCTCGCAGTAGATGATATTGTACCATACAGCTAAAGATACCAAAGTGCTCCGTTTCGTCATGCAGGGTCACATGGAAGGTGAAGTCTGGGGACTCGCCACCCATCCCCATCTCCCTCTGTGCGCCACTGTCAGTGATGACAGAACCCTGCGCATATGGGACCTCTCTCCCAGTCACTGCATGTTGGCAGTGCGCAAGCTCAGGAAAGGTGAGTCACCAACTGTTGTAGTATTTTTTTTTTTTTTTGTTCCCCTCTTGTGTCCTGTGCATTTATCCTGACTGCAAGTGACTGGGTCCTAAGCCATTAACCAGTGCCCTGTCTGTCCTCCACAGGTGGCCGCTGCTGCTGCTTCTCCCCTGATGGCAAAGCTTTGGCGGTCGGTCTGAATGATGGCAGCTTTCTCATTGTGAATGCAGACACCTTAGAGGACCTTGTGTCCTTCCACCACCGCAAGGACATCATCACAGATATCAAATTCTCTCCAGGTTTGTGGCTCCCTTGTGATTGACGAGTCCAGGTTTTGAAAACAGGACTATAAACCAATTAGTGCTGTTGTCATCTCTCTGTTCAGGTTCTGGCAAGTACCTTGCAGTGGCATCAGGAGACACATTTGTGGATATTTACAATGTAATGAGCAGCAAACGGGTGGGAGTGTGCAAAGGATGTCTCAACTCTATCACCCATTTGGATTGGGACAGGAGAGGTAAACATCTTTTATAGTTGATCTTTGCACAGTAATATTCAATAACCGCTAAATACCGTGACCCCCGTGGGCTCTTTAATTCACAGGGAAACTACTCCAAGTCAATACTAGTGCCAAAGAGCAGTTTTTCTTTGAGGCGCCTCGCGGCAAGAGGCAGACCATCCCTGCCACAGAGGTAAGCTGGGAGAAGAAACACGACAGTAGCAAGAGAGAGAGAGAGACAAACATAAGGAAGGTGATGGATGGTGTGGGGAAAGGAAAAAAAAAAAAATCAAAATTCAATTAAACTCCAAATGAACCATAGGTCTGAATGGTTGTCTCTATGTGCCCTGCGATTGGCTGGCGACCAGTTCAGGGTGTACCCCGCCTCTCGCCCAAAGATAGTTGGGATGGGCTCCAGCACGCCCGCGACAGTATATATAGCATTTGTTTTGTAAGTAGAGCGGGAGACGGGGCAATCCCCACCTCGTCGGGGACACGCCATTCCAATACCCCCCCCCCCGTGGACGAATGCTTGTCAGTCCACAAAATAGGTGTACTTCAATGACGGAACGGTTGGGGACCACTGGTCTAAACCCCACCTCTCACCCTGTGTCAGCTGGGCTAAGCCCCAGCTCATCCTTGCGAGGATGAGCGGTAGAGAAGATAGACGAATAGATGAACTTAAAATCTTAAACAACAAAATGTCCAATTGCCTCTGACGCAGAACATAATATAATCTATTTATCTACGTGTCTTAGGTGGAGAAGGTCGACTGGAGTACGTGGACATGTGCTCTGGGTACGTCTGTTGAGGGCATCTGGCCTGTGATCAGCGAGGTCACAGAGGTGACCTCTGCTTGCCTTAGTCATGACAAGAAGGTGCTTGCCACAGGAGATGATCTAGGATACATAAAGGTCTTCAGATATCCTGTCAGGGTAAGATACAATGCTCAACAGTCGCTTGTTACTTTAGCAAGTTGATGAAAGGTGTTTCTCCCCCAGGGCAAGTATGCAAAGTTCAAACGCTATGTGGCTCACAGCACGCATGTTACAAATGTGCGGTGGACCCATGAAGACAGCCTATTGGTGACGGCTGGCGGGGGGGACACGTGCCTCATGATCTGGACCCATGAACTTGAGAGCCACAGGGAGCTCAGACAGTGTGACAGCGAGGAGTCGGACATCGAGAGCGAGGATGATGGAGGTGTGAGAGCAGCTTCTCTGACCTTTTTTTGCAGGGGGAAATGTCCCTGTTGTCATGATATTTGTATCTCTCCTTTTTCAGGTTATGACAGCGATGTGACAAAGGAGAATGAGATTAACTATACCATCAAAGCCTTATCCACCAACATGCGCCCCATGACTGGTATAAAACCCCACTTGCAACTCAAAGAGCCTTCTGTGGATGAGAGGTATTCTTCAGTGAAGCTGTGGGAAAGATTTCAGTATATCAAAGAAAATATGACTCGCGTCATCAGCGTCTTTTTCTTATCTATAAATTCACCTCTCTACCTACCCTTTTAAAATAACTTGCACCTTTTCTGCTCTTCTTCTTTCTTGTAATGGCTGCATTCTATCATTGTCCTGCTTCCTTCTTTCATTCCATCTGAAGACAAGGTGTGGTCAGGTAAGATCTTATGTTTCATATACGTTTGGGGTATTGCATCCAAGTAGTCAGGATGACGCATAAATATACATATTCAAGGGTCAACCAACACCCATCTTGAAATGAACATTAATGGTAATGAATTCCACTTTCTTGACTATCCATTTTTTTTTTTGGGTGGGGTTGAGGTCTGTGTGGGCCAGTTAGGTTCTTCCAAGCCAGACTTATCAACTATGCCTTTATGGACCCTGCTCTGTGCACTGGGGCACAGCCATGCACTGATTGATTAGTGCACAACGTTTGCCTGAGTAGTTTATTAACATTTATGTGTGATGACATCAAAACATGTTTATACAGTAAGTAGACATGGACACTTGCACACTGTCAAAACAAATATCCTTCCTAAATAACAATAACTATGAATTATAAATGCAAATAGTGACCAACGGGCCCTCGCTGCCCCTTTTTCATGTCAAATCCTTGAAAAGATCATCAAACTTGGCTCTATGCTCCACCCCTATTAAATAACATAGGCAAAAAATCTAGTATACCTGCTTTGGATTGGGGAGCATTTGGGGGAGTTTGTCAAAGTACGAGTCCTGGAATGTGCCCAAAATGGCTTCTAACCAACCCTTAAAAAGAATGGAAATCATGCAATGTTTTATTTATATGATCAAAATGGAGAGTAACTCTTTTATGGAACGGCTGAAATAGTCTCTGAACTACAGTATGTAAGCGCACACACAGCCACCCTCCACAAGGCAGCAGATGTCCTTGAAATGGACTTTGGTTGTCATGGTTACAGCACGGCGCTCACTTCTCTGTTTTATGTCCTCAGCAGCTGAGGTGTTGTTGAAGTGCATATCCAGTGAGGAGCAGCATTGAGTACTGTATGAAATCTGTTGAGTAATTCTCGTTTGTTCTTTGCTATTGCTGCCGTGCAGAGGTTCAAGGTAAGCTGCTTGTTATTTGTACGCATGCGCAAAGCTCAATTGTCTGCATAGAAATTAAACATGGCGCTGTTCAGTAAAGACATGGCAGTTGCCCTTCAGTCATTAATTCAGTTATGTTATTGGTTACAATACTACTTTGAGTGCTACCCTGTAACCGCCAGATTCTAATCAAAGTAAACATGCTATTGTTGTTATCATTAAACCCCTTGTGATTTTGTAAATTACCACAACAACAACAACATTTTCTCCCTCATGGAATACATACAATGCATCACTCTTGCAATTAGGGTGGTGATAAGCAGCCTTCGTAACGCAGCAGTGTTTTCCAGGCCTCCCGTTAGCAGAGCCCTGCCGCAGCCTGAGAAGCTGCAGACCAATAATGTCGGCAAAAAGAAGAGACCCATTGACGTAAGATCATTACAAACACTGTAAACTGTATAAAGATATGCTTTCTGCTGTGTTTCAGAAGAGCAAATGATTAAAAATGCTTTTGTCCAACATGATTTTATTTGAAGATTTGCGTACCGCTCAGACAAACTCTCTGCCGATGATCTTAATCGAATGATGATTTCAGCTATGAGCTGGCTGTGGACGTCTTTGTTGTTGTCATGACAACCACCTTTCTAACCCTCTGACTACCTGCTCTGTCTTTCTCCACAGGATCTAGTGTTGGAGCTGGTGTTCGGTTACCGTGGCAATGACTGCCGCAATAACGTGCATTACCTGAATGAGGGGGCAGACATCATTTACCACACAGCCTCAGTTGGCGTCGTGCTCAACTTGACCACCTGTTGGTTTTTACACACGGATGTAGTTTTACATGACACTGTAGCCGGAAGTAATAACAGCCTGCGTGTATTTATTCTCTCGCAGCCTGCCAAAGTTTCTATGTTGAACACAGTGATGACATTCTGTGCCTGACAATCAATCAACATCCCAAATTCCCCAACGTGGTGGCAACTGGCCAAGTAGGTATGTTTGTGAGATGACAGCCTCTTGCGTCCGCAGCCGCTCGCTCCTCTTTCCCTTTTCTCCGTTGTATCAAGTAGCCACTCCCCCTCCCTCAAGCTTTCTCAATGCAATCTGCTTGCAAAAATCACTACATCCAATGTACTTCTTTTCATCTAAAAAGTTACCAGAGGGCGAATGAGTGGCTTTTGAAACAAGCTTGAATAATACTATAATAATCAGTCAAAACTCATTTTCTGTCCCTTTAGGTGACACTGGCGACATGTCAGGTAAGAAATGATTTGAAGTGTCTAAGCTTTGAAAGAAACAAATCCACAGTCTTCTTACATTTCTGCTTTCTTGCTTACTCAGCCACATCTCCTTCTATTCACATCTGGGACGCCCTGACCAAGCAGACCTTATCGGTGCTGCGCTGTTTCCACTCGGGTGGGGTGTGCTCTGTCAGCTTCAGTGCCACAGGGAAGCTCTTGCTGTCTGTGGGCCTAGACTCTGAACACACCGTCGCCATCTGGAAGTGGCAGGAAGGTACAAGCTGATCTTGCATGGGACATCTTGAGACAATCTTTCTAACTCTGACTGACCACAGCTCAGCTCAGCTCACCTTTTGTTTGACCCTGGGGTTTGTCTCTCAGGTGCCAAAGTGGCCAGCCACATTGGCCACACGCAGAGGATCTTTGTGGCCGAGTTCCGTCCAGACTCGGACACTCATTTTGTCTCCGTGGGGATCAAGCACGTCCGCTTCTGGACATTAGCAGGGCGAGCTTTGCTCAGCAAGAAAGGAGTGCTGAGCTCTATAGAAGATGCCCGCATGCAGACCATGTTGTCTGTCGCCTTCGGAGCGGTAAGTGTCTTCAGGTCATTGTCGATCAGCATCGAGTTGGCTTGCTGTTGATCTAAGAATGTGTTTGTTTTAAAAATGCTGCTTTGCTACATTCTTTGTCTCAGATGAAAGGCTGCTGAACAATTTGTGCATTGCTTGCTTGCTCTGCTCTCTTAGACCACTAGATTAGTGCAGATTTGTTTTCTTTTCAGAATAACTTGACATTTACAGGTACTATAAGTGGGGATGTATGTGTGTGGAAAGAGCACATTCTTGTAAGGATAGTGGCCAAAGCCCACACGGGTCCCGTGTTCACCATGTACACCACGCTGAGAGACGGCCTCATTGTCACTGGAGGCAAGGAAAGGCCGTGAGTTACATGTCCTTGTTCCGCATATTTCGCGTGATCCATGGGTTCGATGAATTAGGATAATGCTGAGGATGATTTTCATGGAGGCCTTTCCTGTTTTCCTCTGCAGGTCAAAGGAAGGAGGAGCTCTCAAGCTTTGGGATCAGGAGTTGAAACGCTGTCGAGCCTTTCGATTAGAAACTGGACAGGTCATTGACTGTGTGCGTTCTGTATGTAGAGGAAAGGTAGCTACGAAAAACACGACGCTTGATCACATCGTTAAGCGAAAATCTTTTCACCATCGGAAATTGTTTTTGCTCTTCGCCGTATCAGGGTAAAATCCTGGTCGGAACCAGGAATGCAGAGATTATTGAGGTTGGTGAGAAGAATGCAGCATGCAACATTTTGGTGAACGGTCACATGGACGGGCCAATTTGGGGGTTGGGGACACATCCGACCAGAGACGTCTTTCTGTCTGCTGCAGAGGATGGGACAGTTCGACTTTGGGACATTCCGGAGAAGGTCGGTCACTCGCTTCACTCAGCCCACTTACCAAAAGTAACCTCCTTGGCAGAGGTTATGATGCTGTTTTTGGCTGGTTAGTTTCATCCGAAATGGGTCCAGATTTAAATTAAACAAGAAAAATTCAATTTTTCAAATGTTCGGATAAGGTTTTCATTTGATGTTCTTAAGTAGAATCAATGACATGTTGTCCCCCTTGGATCAAGTATCAATGAATGGATCAATTCTGGATTAAAGTGGACCTCATTTTAGCTATGAAGATCCGAAATTTAGCTGTTCAGACTGTCATTTCATAAGGTGACAAATGTTAAGCCTCTGTCGAGGTCTGTAATCACAGACCATAATGATTATTGTAACCGTACTTGTACTCATGGGTCAACAGAAGATGCTGAATAAGGTGAACTTGGGTCACCCGGCATGTACAATCAGCTACAGTCCCGAGGGAGACATGGTGGCCATTGGCATGAAGAACGGCGAGTTCATCATCCTGCTGGTTGCGTCTCTCAAAATCTGGGGCAAGAAAAGGGACCGGCGCTCTTCCATACAGGATATTAGGTGAGGATGGTGGGGAAAAAAATGGTTTCAAGTGATATGTCGGGCGAGAGCTTTGTCTGCATGAGAGCTCAATACAGTTTATTCACTAAGCAAGCACCGTGTTTTTAACTCTCAGTTACTTTTTCCACACTGTCATGTATCCATGGTGACATAGGCTCCAATAACACTGCAGGGCATGATGCCCCATTCTGATTTTGTTGCGCGCCTCTTTTGTCGAACAGTTGCGACGTTTGTGGCCTTTTGGTGACTTATAGGTCGGATGAGCCCGCCTTGAGCGTCCATATTGCATTTCCGTCGTATACGTGCCCGATTTATATCCACATATGAAAGAGGCCTGGGTCGGATATGGAACAAATCGGAATTGTACTGCTCACATTGACATGAAAAAAAATCTGGTGTGTGTCACATTGGGCAAAAAAAATAGGAACTGACCTGCAGTGTGAAGTGTGAACATAGCCTTAGACCTCGGGGGAGGACTTTGTTTGAGTTATCACTTCAAGTGATTTATACATACTGATTTCTAAAAGATTTTTTGAAAAGTGAAAGACCCACATATGATGAGGAAACAATCACCGTGTGTGTGCTAACTGCTCTTACAGTTTGTGGTAGTGCTGAACGATATGGCCTTAAAATAAATACTCATAACACACCCTAACCACAGGAGAAGCTTGGAAAGACATTTGAGAATCGAGCCTTTACTGACTTTAATGAACGTAGGCCTGGTCGGCGGTATGTGTGTACCCCGCTTCAGTGGCTAAAACACTACTTGGAACACGGCGGACCACGTCTCTCTTGTAGGTTCAGTCCAAATTCACGCTACCTGGCCGTCGGCTCCTGCGAAAGCGCCGTCGACTTCTACGACCTGACGCTCGGGCCGCAGTTAAACCGCATCAACTGTTGCCGGGACATCCCCAGCTTCGTCTTGCAGATGGACTTCTCTGCGGACAGCCTGTGCATCCAGGTGCAGAGCCCTCAGTGATGCGGTCGCGGCATCCGTCCCGGCCCGTTCCCGTCTAATCCTGCTTTGGGTTTTTGAATCAGGTGTCCACGGGTGCTTACAAGCGTCTGGTGTACGAGGTGCCGTCGGGCAAGCGGGTCACAGAGCAGTCCCACATTGACAAGATTACCTGGGCCACCTGGACCAGGTGAGATAAGAAGCACTAAACGATACTAATCCCTTGCATATTGGTGGTTGACGCCTTTTTTCCTGTGGAACCTAAAACTCGCATATTAGCAGAAAAACTCACCTATTCGTGATATTTGTGCTCTTTCTGGAACGCTGTAAAATGCCACAACATGGTCCCGAAACCCTGTGTAAATAGGAAAAGTAGTACTGTAATTGGTCCGAGGGAGTATGTTGAAGTGATATGTCTCGACTGAGGGGCAAGCTTTTGATGTCAGGTGGCGCCAAGTTTTGCCTGGATTGTTAGTGGAAGTTTCATTTTTGTACCTTATCTGCGGCAGGGCTCGGTCTTATCTCCTGTGAAAAGTCAGGGATTACTGTATTGTGGTCTGTCTGTCCGGAACTCCGGAACTCCATCTCCATCGAATTGCTGAGTGGTCTCTCTTCCTTTATCGCCGTGTCCAGCGTTCTCGGGGATGAGGTTGTAGGCATCTGGTCGCGGAACACAGACAAAGCGGACGTCACTTGCGCCTGCGTGTCGCACTCAGGCCTCAATGTGGTGACAGGCGATGACTTTGGAATGGTCAAGCTCTTTGAATTTCCTTGTCCGGACAAGTTTGTAAGTACCACTGCATACTACTTCTACTACAGTATGACTTGCTCATGCGTTTACTGTTTTTGATTTATCAAGGCAGTTGCAGTTCTTTTACCGTCACCTTTTGTCAGAATCCCACATTTGGAATATAGCACACCCTTGTGGCTAAAACAGAATGCATACTATTTCATGCTAATCTGCGAAATCCTAAAATGATTTTGTAAATGTGCAAGGATGGTTATTTGTAATGTATGTATTGAATCCTCCTATTACCAAAAATGGAATCAGTTGACATTTTATCCGGTTATACCGGCGTGGCTGAACTTTTGTTTTGCCTAAGTGTCACATTTGATTTTTACAATGAACAGATGGCCATTTGTAGATAAGTTTGTTTGGTCAAATTGAAAATACAAATTAAATGTATATATGAAATGGTTTATTGTACTGTTTTTATTGTAGTTTATATAGTTATACCCAATTATTTAAAAAATAAAATGGTAATTTAACCATTTGGTGGTATGCGGCCATATTTGGCTGATCCCTGAGTTAGACTGAATCAGTATTGTGATTTTTCTATCATCTGTTATCATAATCGGGGGATTGATATCCAGATAGATACAGTATGTAACAAACAGTATATTAAATGTTATATTGTATGTCAAACTGCCATCATTTGGTAATGTAATGTGACTTTTTTACAATTTGATTTTAGGCAAAACATAAGCGCTTTTTGGGCCATTCAGCTCACTTGACAAATATTCGCATCACAAACGGAGACCGCTTCGTGGTGAGTGCTGGTGGCGATGACAGAAGGTATGACTTCAAATTACATCATCATTCTCAAACCACTTCAAGGGGAAATATATATATATATATATGTATTTTTTTACCACAATTCAAAGTAGATCCCAGGTGTCTAAATAATATATCTGTGACATGCTTTTGGCAAAATGAATTCGCGATCAAGAATTACTGTACGTCACACTTTACACGCCCTATTTCTTCTCGGTCAGTTTTGAAGGGGCTGTAAATAAGTGATATACTGCTGGGCCAGTGTTGAGTCTGATGAACAGAAATGCATTTGAACACAAATTGAATTTATCCAGATATTATTCATTCATTTTCCATACCACTTGTCCTCACTAGGGTCGCGGGCGTGCTGGAGCCTAGCCCAGCTGGTACACCCTGAACTGGTCGCCAGCCAACCGCGGGGCACTTAGAAACAAACAACCATTCACACCTGAGGGCAATTTAGAGTCGTCAATTACCCTAGTATGCATGTTTTGGGGAGTTTTGTGGGAGTTAACCGGAGTACCCAGAGAAAACCCACGCCGGCATGGGGAGAACATGCAAACTCCACACAGGCTCGGCCGGATTTGAACCCGGGTCCTCGGAACTGTGAGGCTAAGCAGTCGGATATGAATTCACTTCAATTGTATTTATGTCGCAAAAACATGCATGGTAGGTTGATTGACAACTCTAGATTGCCCGTAGGTGTGAATGTGAGTGCAAATGGTTGTTTGTTTCTATGTGCCCTGCGATTGGCTGCCAACCAGCCGCCTCCTGCCCGATGATAGCTGGGATAGGCTCCAGCACGCCCGCGACCCTAATGAGGAAAAGCGGCTCAGAAAATGGATGGATGTATTTATGTCAGGCGCCACGGTTGATATATGTGGCGTGGGATTGGTTGGCGACCAGTTCAGGGTGTACCCCGCCTCCTGCTCGCAGTCACCTGGGATAGGCTCCAGCACCCCCGCGACCCGAGTGAGGATAAGCGATAATTTATGTCAATATGTCATTATTCATTCACTGGCACAACAATACCTTTCCTTTTTTGCACCAGTTATATGGCTACTGCTTTTTGAGTGTTGTTTTTTTTCTCTTTTTACTTATCGGTTGCTCCTCTTGTTTTTGTTGTTGTTGGTATGTCTCTCTATCTATGTATCTATCGATCAAGGCTCCTTCACTTATTGTGGGGGTTGGTTATAATAACCCAACTGTTTGTATACAAGCAATATCAAAAGTCAAATTTCCATAAGGCCCCCTTTAACAATGAAATGTCAACATTCTCTCATGTCTGCTTTTGTAGCCTCTTTGTGTGGAGGTGTGTCCACACCCCCCACTGAAGGTTGGACCACCCCACCTGTCGCCTCCTGGCGTGACTGTCCAATGACGCGTGAAGGATTCATTAAAGGAGCAGGAGGCGGCCTGGCAGGACGTCTGCGAGGAAAAAGTGTGGCGCTAACTTACTGCCTCAAAATTTGGTACATGCACATCATGGTATGAGTTGTGAACAAAAGTGGTGTGTATTCAGACCAGGGGGGAAAAAAAACAAAGTTCATTTTATATGTGCATACCACCTACCACAACTACCGGGCAGCGGACTGGTACAGGTCCGTGGGGCAAAAAAATAAGGCAACAATCTTGCAAATGATTTAAAAAAAAAATATATATAATCTTCTGAGGGCTTCAGAACGGGTCAAATGGTGAGTCAGAAGAAGAGCCTACAGTTTCCAGACAGCGGCATTTACATTGGCTATAAAAAGTCTACACACACCTTTTCAAATGCACACAACAGTGGCAATACCAGGAACTGGACATCCCTCCAAAATGTATGAAAAAAAAACCCAACAAAAATGTGGACAGCGAGGCTGACATAAACATTGAAGAAGCTTGCTGTTTAGTAAATGTGACAACAATCTCCCATCTTCATATTTCTGGGCTATGGGTTAGGGAGGCCTTATCTTACAAAGAAAGGGGGGGGGGGGGGAGCACTTAAAATCGAATGTGTTATAGTCCGATGGAAGCAACTTGAACTTTGAACTTTTGGGCCATAATTCCAAAAGGTATGTTTGAGGCAAACAACTCTGCTCATCACCAGAAGTTATATAATATGCCATAATATCACTAAAGTGGAGCATAGTGGTGGCACCATCACACTTTGGGGCTGTTTTCATCTGTGGCCAGCGTCAAGGAAGGAATTATCAACAGTTTGAAATAGCAGTCAGTGTTGGCACAAAACCTGCAGGCTTCTGCTGGAAAGCAAATACCAATAAAAATGTAGTTTGTATCGAGTTCATGAAAATCCTACGAGAAGAGCTGAACTTTGTTTGGGATTAATCACGGGCACTTTAAATGATGCAAGATGTGTGATGCTGACTCCCATTGAACATAAGTTTGAATGTGATTGGTTAATTCTGAACATTTAAAAGAGGGTTTGCACACTTGTGCAAGCAACCACATTATCTCAGTTCTTTATTTTTACGTCCCCTCTCTAAAAGAGTTCCTGCTCCCCGAGTTGTACAGTTTAGTCACATTACTAGTGGAAAAGGTGTTTAAAAGTGCCATATTTGAGCAAACCGACTTTTTTGGGGCTGTAATATTGGCTCTATGGTGCCTCAGTAAACGTGAAAAATTCATTCAAATCGTCCTCGCATTCCTGAGTTCGAGACGTTTTTCTTCCGAGAGGCCTGAAATCAGGTCATTCAAATTTCTCGGGCTTATCTACGTCACTAGCGAAGATCTTCGCCTTTCCTTTCTGCTCCTGAGCCAGCCCTGTCAACATAATAAGCACTCGTGCGCTCACAAGTGGGTGTTCTACATGGAGGCGACCAATCAAAGGAAAGGGGGGCGGCCTTAGCCAACTATGGGCAAAGCGGATATAAAACTGAGTCACACAGAAGTAGCTGTGAGAGGGGCCTTTTCTGGACACAAGTAGAACAAAACCAATGTGTTTTTGGAAACACTTTTGCACTGGGGCCATGTCAGAGAGTCACTCTATGGATGTCTAAATAGCCAAAATATGGGACCTTAAAATGATTTATCTTGGTCTCATTTTTGTATATCACAAAAACCTGGCATTTGAACAGGGTTGTATAAACTTTTTGTATTCACTGAAAGAGACAATACAAGCAGTCCAACTTAAAATACAGGTTTATCGCTCCAGGTAATTCTCACGCACCAACCCCATTCTGCCTAACATCTAAATTAGGCAATGAAGCCCTCAAAATTGCCACATAAGATTCCATTTCCAACATCCTATCTTAGCGAAGTGGGATTTTCTGCAATGACGGCAACCAAAACAAAACTACAGAGGAGACTGAGCATAAGTAACAAACTTCAATGAAATTGGCGCCCATTACCCCAAGATGGGACCGGCTCTTTAAGAGAAACAAGCGCAAGCCTCCCACAAATTACAACTAGTTTCAGCGTAATGGTAGGTTTTATACTTTGTATTTGTTTCAATGTCAGTCTGTCAAAATACTGTTGAACGCGAAACTTGTCCATGGCGCAAAAAAAGGTTGGGGACCGTTAATTTAAGGGATGCATTACTTTTGCGGGATGAGTATTTCTGTCCCACAATCTAAGACCTATTGTTTACTGACAATGCCATTAAAAAAAACTAACAAAAAAAAAAAACCCCAAAACATACTTGTAGCAAACTCAATTAGCCTTAATGTGAGTGTTATGAGTTTCCATTTTGGATCAAATGGTCATTGGTATGTGTTTTTTTTTTTTTTTTTTTTTTTAAACTGGTAATTCCAAATTGTGTGGCCTTCCTCCTGAATGTAACATCCACTGTTATTGTTCTGGATGTCAGCATGCCAAAGCAGACTATGCACTGTACACCCGACCCAGTCACTGTGTCACATTGATGGTTCATTTCTGTGCTTGTCGTACTGGTGGTTGTTGTTGAATGGTCAAGCTCACGCATGACTTGTTGATGAGTGCAGATGTGTTCGTGTTTGTTTATGGGTGTGCATGGAACACGATCCATCGACCCCCCCCCCCCCCCCCCCCCCCCCCCCCCCCAAAGAAAAGAAAATAGTAACTTGTAACTGTAACTTGATGTTCCAATGCACGCTGAACTATTTCAGTCACTTTACAGTGTGCTGCTACAATGTATTATTGTTACATTTCCATCAATATGAAGGGTGTAAATTTGCATTTTGTGTAATTGGACATATTACTTAAATGGAATGTTATCTGAAACAAAAGTGCAAAATATTTTGCTTCTTTTCAGGCTATATATCTATATAGTATATGAAATACTACATATTTTGATTTACACCAGTGTAAATATCATTTGTAGATATTCTTTTTGTATATTTTCGTGAGATGTTTCTTAAGTCTGCTTTAATAATAAAAAAAAGAAGAACAGAGGTTCTAACTTCTGAGTGTATGATGTTATGTGTGCAAATAGAACACTTTATTTAACCAAATGTGATCAAATTATTGGTGCTCAATTATTAAAAATATTTCCTGACTGCTCTTTTGTCTCCCTAATTTTTGTACATGATTTACAGTGGGTATGGAAAGTATTCAGACCCCCTTAAATTTTTCAGTTTGTTATATTGCAGCTGTTTGCTAAAATCAGTTAAGTAAAAATTTCCCCCTCATTAATGTACACACAGCATCCCATATTGACAGAAAAAAAATGGAATTGTTGAAATCTTTGCAGATTTATTAACGAAAAAGTGAAATATCACACAGCGATAAGTATTCAGACCCTTTGCTCAGTATTTAGTTGAAGCACCCTTTTGAGCTAATACCGCCATGAGTCTTTTTGGGAATGATGCAACAAGTTTTTGCACACCTGGATTTGGGGATCGTCTGCCATGCCTCCTTGCAGATCCTCTCCAGTTCTGTCAGGTTGGATGGTTAACGTTGGTGGACAGCCATTTTCAGGTCTCCAGAGATGTTCAATTGGGTTTAAATCAGGGCTCTAGCTGGGCCATTCAAGAACAGTCACGGAGTTGTTCTGAAGCCACTCCTTCGTTATTTTAGCTGTGTGCTTCGGGTCATTGTCTTGTTGGAAGGTGAACCTTCGGCCCAGTCTGAGGTCCTGAGCACTCTGGAGGCTTTCGTCCAGGATATTCCTGTACTTGGCCGCATTCATCTTTCCTTCGATTGCAACCAGTCGTCCTGTCCCTGCAGCTGAAAAACACCCCGCAGCATGATGCTGCCACCATCATGCTTCACTGTTGGGACTGTATTGGACAGGTGATAAGTGGTGCCTGGGTTTCTCCACACATCGTTTAGAATTAAGGCCAAAAAGTTCTATCTTGGTCCCATCAGACCAGAGCATTTTGTTTCTCATGGGCTCTCATGTGTCTTCGACTGAGGAGAGGCTTCCGTCGGGCCACTCTGCCATAAAGCCCCGACTGGTGGAGGGTTGTAGTGATGGTTGACTTTCTAGAACTTTCTCCCATCTCCCGACTGCATCTTTGGAGCTCAGCCACAGTGACCTTTTGGTTCTTCTTGACCTCTCTCACCAAGGTTCATCTCCCCTGAGCGCTCAGTTTGACTGGACGGCTAGCTCGAGGAAGGGTTCTGGTTGTCCCAAACGTCTTCCATTTAAGGATTATTATTAAGGCCACTGTGCTCTTAGGAACCTTAAATGCAGCAGACATTTTTTTGTAAGCTCGGCCAGATCTGTGCCTTGGCACAATTGTGTCTCTGAGCTCTTCAGGCAGTTCCTTTGACCTCATGATTTTCATTTGCTCTGACATGCACTGTGAGCTGTAAGGTCTTATACAGACAGGTGTGTAGCTTTCATAATCAAGCCCAATCAGTATATTCAAACACATCCAATGAAGGTGTAGAACAATTAAAAGGATGATCAAAAGAAAGGGACAGCACCCGAGTTAAATACATGAGTGTCACAGCAAAGGGTCTGAATACTTGTGGCTGTGTGATATTTCAGTTTTTCTTTTTTAATTAATCTGCAAAACATTCAACAATTCTGTTTTTTTCTGCCAATATGGGGTGTTCTGTCTACATTGAGGAAAAAATGAACTTAAATGGTTTTAGCAAATGGCTGCAATATAACAAAGAGTGACATTTTAAGGGGTCTGAATACTTTCCGTACCCACTGTACATTTCCTGAATGAATTTTTTATTTTTTTAAACAATGGGACAATTTATGAATGTTCCAAACTCCCATTTGTATTCTATTTATCAAAACACTTTTTGGAGGCGTTCCGATGGCGTGTATATAGCTCAACGTACCATTGCTGCTGTCATGTTGTTCTATTGTTGCATTAGCCCACGAACTAGTTTGAGACTGAATCACAGCACATCTGCTTGTTGCCTCATTTGCTTTAATAATCCACAATTGACTGAATTCTTAAAAGGTCTATTAAAAGGCTTAAAAGATTATTATTGCCATTGCGGCATGAAATTCACATTTTCAAACATACATCCTTTATATATACATGCATGAACCGAAAACTCTTTGTAAAGCTGCGACAAGCTACGGTTGATTATAGTGAATTTTGCCATTAACTAGTGAAATTCAAGCGTAGTCTAAGTGACACTATGCAAAAAAAAAAAAAAAAAAAGAAGAAAAAAATAGTGCTCTTCATTTTGATCAACGTGTGTAATGTACATTGTCTATCTGAAGTGGGGAGCATTGTGCAGGTGATGCAGACCACAAGTATCATGTCATTTAAAGTTTGATAGAAAAGGAGCTGCCACAGGAGCAGCCGTGATCCGCTTGGGGGTTCTTGAGCACCTGGAAGGTGGCGCGGATGAGTTCTTGGCTGAAATCCACCGTGGCTCCTTTCACAAACTCCAGACTATCCTGGTCCACGACGACGCCCACTCCGTTCCGCTCGAACACTCTGAAAGCACACAGATGTGAACAGTGTATTTCAAGAGAATTCGATGACGTGAAAACCAAGGACATGCTGTACCTGTCGTCTTCGCTCCTGTTGGCATCTACTGAAAACTTGTACTGGAAGCCGGAGCAGCCTCCCCCTTCCACATGTATTCTCAGGTACTGTCCTTTCTCCATGATTTCACAAAGTCTCTGAATCAAAATGGGCATGATATTTAAAGGGGGCATATCATGGAAAATTTACTTTTTTATGGGGTATGAAACTGAACAACAAAGTCCGTCTTTTAGGGATCATAATGAGTAGAATAATAATAATTATAAAACTGCATTACACATATAGCGCTTTTCCCAGCACTCAAAGACGCTTTACAATTTCATACATTTTTATTCATTCTTCAGTCACACCCTGGGGCAGTCTGACGGAAACGTGGCTGCCATTCTGCACCTACGGCCCTTCCGACCGCCACCAAACATCCAAACACATTCATTCGTAGGCAATGTGGGTTAAGTGTCTTGCCCAGGAACAAAACAAATACATCCGTACAGGCGGGGGGTATGAACCAGGGGACCTCCGATTGCAGGACATACACTTACCCTCTAAGCCATGCCGCCCACAACTTTTGGCATATGATTTATGGACAGATGCCCTTCAGTGAGAGTTGGAGATCACAGCCTGATGAACCCAACAGAACCACATCATCTGCAAAAAGCAAAGATGCAATACTGAGGCCACCAAACTGGACCCTTCTACACCTCGACTGCACCGAGAAATTCTGTCCATAAAAGTTATGAACAGAATTGGTGACAAAAGGGCAGCCTTGGCGGAGTCCAACCCTCACCGGAAACGGTTCCGACTTACTGCCGGCAATGCGGACCAAACTCCGACACCAGTCGAACAGCCCGTAACAGGGGGTTCAGTACCCCATGCTCCCGAAGCACCCCCCACAGGACTCCCCGAGAGGCACGGTCGAACGCCTTCACCAAGTACACAAAACGCATATAGACTGGATGGGCGAACTCCCATGCACCCTCGAGGACCCTGCCGAGGGTGAAGAGCTGGTCCACTGTTCCTCGGCCAGGATGAAATCCACACTGCTCCTCCGGAATCTGAGATTCGACATCCCGACGACCCTGAATAGACCTTAGCAGGGAGGCTGAGGAGTGTGATCCCCTTGTAGTTGGAACATTTTATCTAAACTTGCCATGCTGGTGTCATGTTGACATTGTTGACGTACAGTAATTATTATAGGCGAGTCGTTTTCATGAGCCGCGAGTAAGTCGTGTGCTTCCTAGTTCCAAATCCGTTGCCAACGGCGAACGGCTTGACAAAAAAAAAAAAAAAGTGTTACTGTACCAAAAATAGCATTTTCCAGATTCCAAATACTTGCGTTTTGTATTCCTCAGAGCCATGCCGCTCTCGCCGCCAGGGCGCTATGCACCGTAGACAATAGATAGAACCATCATGACATGGGTGCCACATCAATGCCCAACATTCAACATGGCTGCCACGTAGTTGGAATTGGATGTAGTCATATTGTATATCTGTGACCCATGATCTGCTTGCACAGCGCCACAGCGCCAGTAAACAACAGCAGCCAATTCTGGAACTGACACACTTTGTCGACGGCAACGGAAACAATGTTTGGACACATTGTTCAGTCTCGACGGTACGTTTTATCCGATATCCGTAATATCGGGGTACATTTTATCGAGGTTCCACTGCATATGAGGCGGAATGACGACTGGCTCATTACCATATACAGCTTTGTAAAAAAAAAAAAAAATTGTTTCCACGATAACCCTGTGCGTGTCAATCAATCGATGAGTCTGGCTCTTGTATTGGATCGAACTAGACGAGAATCACTGTACGAATGCCGTCTCAGCAGTTGCTCACCTTGACACACGACTCAGTGAGGTGGACATTGTCTTCACCTTCGTCTGGCTTCTGCTGGCTTGAGGCGCTGCTGAACGGTCGAAGACTCCCAGTGGAAATGCGCGGGGGACTGCGTTGTCTCACCGCGATGTTACCGAGGAGCGCAGAAGCTCTGCAAAACATCACCTTTAGCCGTCAGGTTGAATATGATGTCAAATGGCAATGGCGTAACACGCTGAGATCTGGCGCCGGCGAGAGAGCGAACGTCAGCCGGACGTTCAAAAGCCAAAATGTGACAGCTCGCATTATAAATACAGTTTTTGATATAATCGACGTAGGGCAAAAGCTCAGTTTTACCTGGAAAGCCTTAAAACGTTCGACATTGACGCCGATATCGTCGCTAGTCCTCCCACTAGTGACATCTTTCATAACAAATACAAAGGAAGTCCCGCCTCCAGCAGGCGGAAAGACGCTATTGGCCAATGCGCTTCACGGCATATGCTCAGATGAGTTCAATGCTTTCAAATGATTTGTTGGTGTACCTGCCAATCATGAAGGACGCCATCCATCATGGAATACCTCCTTTTGAACTGTCAGGCAAAGTCAGGTCTCATGTCATGTTCCCTTTTGCAATAATTATCAACCTTTATATCCTTTTTTTAATTATTTAAATTAATAATGTATTTAAATATGTTTTTGTATTGCTTCTTTCTGTTGTATTGCATTCTACTAAAGGCGTTTCCTGTCAGACAAAGGTGCGGACATACTGATTGGTTGAATTGGGCGTTATTTTAGTCTCGTGATTTGAGGAAATAAAACGTGCTGTGGTGCTGGGCGGTTGTTTGTTACGATTCATCACTCCAAAGCCAGTGGGGACATTTAAAAACAGGGTACTGGTTATTCGGTTTGTGATTATTTTTTTATTTTTTATTTTGTATTTGTTTTTGTTTTTTAAATATACATATTTAACTTTAGATGCTGAGTTGCCAGAAAGTATGCAGTGTCGGTGCTTGCGTGCTTGGTTGACGAGGAATCAATCAGGTCACAGATTGAACACATTGTGCTAAAACTTCCTTGAAATGTTTGTTTTCTAGGTTGTCTGTGGGGACAGAAAAGAAGATGGATTTGAGAGGTGGCGTCGTGTTGCTCTGCTTAATGGGGCTCAGCTCTGCGGATCCAGTCAAGTACTTCGACTGTGGTAAGTCAAAACTTTGTTAGGCTTCATTTGAAAGCTCATGTATGATATTTTAAAATAAGTGTTTCTGTAATTATAGGGAAATCCCATAAATATGGAAACAAACTTGCTGTATAGTGTTTTTGGGGGAAAAGTGTACCGTATGCGTCACTGCCGGGTCAATATATTTAATGTACCTCGTAAAAAAAAAAAAAAAAAAAATATAATTTTAAAACTATATTGTAAGAAGAAAAGAAAAAGGCTATTCTTAAAAAAAATAAATAAAAAATGCTCGTTTTAAACTTTAACATGGGTAAATTTTGTTCAACTTTTATTAAAATGATTCAACTTGTAGATTTTATTTATTACTTATTCCCCCACCCAGCACCCCAAGTGATGTGACAAGGGTTGAGTTTTTTATTTTATTTTTTAAGGCCATCATTATCTCTTATCTTCAGGCTCACCTTCAGGCAAGGTGACCATTGTGGACATTACTCCGTGTGCCTCTCAGCCTTGCCAGCTGCACAAAGGACAGTCCTACAGTGTCAATGTGACTTTCAGCAGCAGTGAGTGCTCCTTATTGATTTTGAAAATCTACTCTTAAGTGCTATCTCCAACCACTTTGCTCTCATTTTTGTTTGTTTTCCACAGTTGTGCAGAGCCGGACGAGCAGAGCCGTGGTTCACGGGATCATCGTCGGAGTTCCTGTCCCCTTCCCGATTCCCGTCGATGACGGCTGCAAGTCTGGAATCCAGTGTCCCATCCAGAAGCGGCAGGGCTATCACTATGTGAATGAGCTGCCCGTCAAGATGACGTATCCTGCGGTAAGACTTCCATTTCGCAGCAGTCTGAGATTATTTTCTGTAGTGATGTTTGCTTTCACAGATACCCACCCTGATGTCCACTGAGAAAGTAAAGACAATTTTTAAAACATCACATCTTTCAATGTTCATTTGTTAGCCTGTCCTTCACAGTTTTGGTCAAATCGGTTTTTGCGTTATTCTGACCACGAATGACCCAAAAAAAGTTCATGGTTCATGCTTTCCACTCAAGTCCTGTAGTCAGCAGTAATCAACATTAAATTGGTTGAATTATTCTTTGATTCAGAAGACATACACACAGTCAAAATAAGTTTCGTTGACTGTTTTGTGTCCCTGACGCGCAAGCAGTGAGAGCGATTAGAACCAGTCTGTGATAGTTATAGCTGCTATCATCTCTCGTGGGCAAGCTTCACCCCCTTTCATGCAGAAGGGCACAGTGACTGGTATAAAGACTTTGTACTCTGTAATTTGGAGCTGTTTTTTTTTTTTTAAATCAAAATACCAGTGCTGAAAGATCCAGGTTGAATGCTGATTCAGTCAATATAAATTGTAAATGTCAAATTGGAGGTATTGGGTTAGTGAATATACTTTGGAAACTTCATATTGAGTCCCTTCCCACAGGCTATTCAATGAAAGAATCGGGCGAGCAAGCGCAAGGTTGGCTTCCTAATTGGCTATCCTCCCATTTCACATCACAATCAAGGAGTCCGTGGCTCGACAGAACTCTATGTTGACCACATACATGCGTAAGAGTTCGGGGTTGAAAAATCACTCTGAACACACCACGAGATAACGGCTCAGGAGGATTTTTCAGAGACATGTGATTATCAAGCTTTAGCTGATTTTAATCTGAAGTTGTGACTAATATTCAACTCCAAACCTGTAGGTGGCAGTAATACTAAAATGACAAATTAAGAGGCTAATAAACTCATAATAGCCACATATTTTAAATTAAGTTTTTAAGTATTATTATTTTTTTTTTTTTACAATAGGTTCTAGTAATATCAGTTTTAATAATAACTTTGCTTTAATTCAGTATTCTTATAAAAATTACCAAATTTATGTAGGTATAATCCATCCATCCATTTTCTGAGCCGCTTCTCCTCACTAAGGTCTCGGGCGTGCTGGGGCCTATCCCAGCTGTTATCGGGCAGGAGGCGGGGTACACCCTGAACTGTGCCGCCTGTAGGTATAATAATAGAGCAGAAAATCCAATCACGTCTGAATCTCAACAAGATCCCATGTGTTGACCAAAATTTTTCTGCATATCGTTTTTAAAAGTGGAAGCCAGGTATCCCGTGGCTCTTTCACTTCCTTTCACTTGAACCGTTGCTCTACAAAGTGTACCCGTTTCACTTAGCTTTTGTTCTATTTCCAGATGAAGCTGGTCGTAGAGTGGGAACTGAGAGATGACGGCAATCAAGATCTGTTCTGCATTAGGTTCCCTGTACAGATTGTTTGAAGCAGGTGATCTGCACAAGTTTCTTTCTTTAAAAGGGAATCTTGACCAGTAAAAACTAAATGTGAATGATTCTACATACAGGTCCTTGTTTTACTCACTCTGCAAATTGATTTTAAAATTCCTTTCTTTGCTACATTTGATTGCACCGCACCAATGTTTAACAACACGTTGCAGACAAAAGGCAGTAAACGTTTGTTTTTTTTCCATGTCTTAATTCAGGCGCTACATGTCCTAATGGCTGCTATGTAGTCTGAATTTACACAGCAAACATTTCTGGCTGTACAAACTTTTGTAATTTCTTAGTCTTTGTGCTTTATAGAACATGTAAACTGTAAATGTAATAAATAAAGAACTATCTCAGTGTTGTGAATTTGACCGAAAAAATGCAGGAAAACCCTATATCATGTTTAATGACGTTTTTGTCCACTTTAGTCAGAGTTGATGAACAAATGACTTGAAACCTTTATTGGTCAGCTCAAAGTCCAGCAGCAAGAAAAGTGGGCAACATGAAACATCCCGAATTGAATTCTGAAGTAAAAAATTCACACTAACTAGAGAAACAAAAAACAAAAAAAACAAACACTGAAAGCCAAACCGCCATTCATTACATTGTGCCGTATTATACTGTAGATCACAGGTGTCAAACTTAAGGCCCTTGGACCAAATCTGGCCCGCCACATTTTATGTGGCCCACGAAAGCACATTTTGCATGTCAATTATTCTTGCTAAAATCTGTACCAAAATCTCATATGTAATAAATATGACAAGCATTTTGTTACCAAACTCATTTTTGCATTTGGAAAATTTGTTTTATATAACTTTCAGATGTTTTATCGTTGCATAGCTCTGAGTCAGCAGAGTATTGCTGTGCCCTTGTTTTGACTACTCTCTGGATTTCTCTTCTTTTCTCTGCATGCAACCATTCGCATAAAGATAAGTTTGAGTGCAGCGGCACAATGCTAATTGTGTGAGAATCTTGTGGGAATCCCCCCCCCCCCCCCCACTTCTGTATAATGAAGGTGAATTTTTGCTTGGGCTTCAGTAAGGGGTAACAACTCGTGACCACTTGTACCTTTTCCTCTCTTTGCAAAGATTTTCTTTCTTGTAACAAAACTCACAAAGACCAGATGGCTTCCTTACCTATTCTGTCAGAAAAAGACTCGCCATATCACTTGCACAATAGTTGAACAAACTATTATCCTTGACTTTTGATTTAAGAACTAGTTAGCCATCATTTTGCTGTGTACTCTATGTAATATGATGAAGCGACTAAACATTGATATTGTTTCAGTCATAACGGCCCTCTGTCTATAACTGCAATGTGGCCCACGACAAAAATGAGTTTGACATCCCTACTCGATCAACATAAGAACACAAGAATAGCTTTGTTACATCTTGACATACCTTTTCTATCTTTGTAAATAAAGAGGTAACCAAGCAAATCATTAAGGCAGAATATTTGTGGAACAAGGAAGAAAATTCCGTTTTGGCCCCTGCACTACTTTGGGGAAGTTGAACAGATATCAGTCATCAGGTCACAGCATCAGTCAGATTTGCATTGCAAATTATTGTGCATTGTGTGAAGTTGGAATATTTTTCCACAGTAAAGTCAACAAAGAGCAGAATGTTGCAATGGAGCCCAAGCAACCAGTCAGGAATTAACTAACATGAAGTCATTAGATGATAAGGAACAAAGGAAAATTGATAGGGCAAGGTACCCCTTCATATAATGGCAAGTGGACATTCCGTATTACATTTTTGTTGTTGTTGTTGTTGTATTTATTGGCTTGTTACAAAGACACCTGCTTTGTTGTCACTGTCCATTTTGCTTGAGACTTTCCAGCCGCTGAAGCAAAGCATTCCCGAAGGCTTCCCTGTAGCCCGGACTCAGCGTGTCCAGAAGCGAGTAAACTGTCTCATGGTACTGAGTGCTCAGGTCGTCGTCCACTTTGTTAAAAGCATAGCCCACCACCTATTTGGACACGGGGGGGGGGGGGAAATAAGTGTAAATGCTTGGGAAGGGGTGTAGAACATTTGATCAATTCTAAAATTAAAACCTCAACTATTAGCGCCAAAACAGCCATTTTCTATAGCGTTTGTCTTCATTAGAGTCACAGGTAACGGGGGCCTTTCCGAGCTGTTGAGGAGCAAGGTACACGCCAAACTCTTGCATACCAGCTGATAGTCCACCCATTAACGACCATTCACACCTATGAACATTCAGTCTTAGTGAACTTAACGTTTTTTGGAATGTACCCCGAAAACGCTGAACCTCAGAACTGTGAGGGAGATGTGCTAACCACTATTCCCACTGCGGTGCTTGCTCCAAAACATTGTATGTATAAATTCTATAATATACAAGGTGGTCCAAAAATGTTGACATCATTTGAAATACAACACATTTTGCTTTATGCCTTCCTCTTTGAATTTTTTTTTGTAGCATGTCCAAACCTACCTTCCCATCGTTTTGTTTGTTTTTTGCACTGAATTTCCTCAAATGCATGATGCCCACTTGTTTGGCTGTGTTCAAGTATATTCAAACACAAAATGCGTTTTCATTGCTAGTGAATGCCATTCTTCACAATGACAAAGACAAACGAACAAACAGTTTTTACACATCCATCTTATTCAAATTTTAGTCAGAATTGGCTCTGTTATTTGACTATGAAATAATGAATGATGAATACAAATCTTTGGCGACACCCTGTGAAGCAATGAAACATTTGTTCAATCACTGCATTCTGATTATTTTATTTTTAATTGAGTATGGCCCTCACAAAACTAAACAAAAACTGAAATGGGGCCTGATGAAAAGAGAGGTCTCCGCACCCTCAGTCCTGCTTCTGTGAGCTCCAGACAATAGCGGTTGCCCTCTCTCGTCTCCACATTGATATAAGCCACGTCTGATGAATTGTTGAGGTTTTTGGACACGTGCATTTGGGCCACAGCAAAAAGGACGTCGTTGACAACGGCGTCCGCCTCCAGTCTCATGTCCTTGACGTCGCACAGCTCTATGCAGCCGTCTTCGAATGCGGACACCATGGGGTCCTCGGGCTGGCAGTCCACTTCCATTTCCTGTAACACACACACACACACACACACACACACGATGACTCACTCTGGTGTCATCAAAAGATGAAAATGCTGCACAAGAAAAGAACTATGACCTCTTAAATAGCAGGTGTCATTTGCATTTAAAAGCACGCGCTCCTCTACTCTTAGTCATACAAGTTAATTATACACTTGTGTACAGTTACATATGTGTGAATAACACATTGATTCCATTCCATTCCGATGCCTAGGAGCACAAGAGTCAAACAAGTTGACTCTTGTGTGTTTCTTGCCTTCATACCAGCTGTTAGTCCAACCACAAATCATTTCCTGAGCCACCACATTTTTAGGGAGCAATACTAAGGTTGCAATGATGGAATTACACTCCAACACATCTGAACTGATGATGATGCTGGTTGCTGAACATCGAGTTCTATAGGTTAAATTGATATTATATAACAGTGCATCCGGAAAGTATTCACAGCGCCTTACTTTTTTATGTTGGTCTTATTGCAAAATTGGCCACAGAAGGAAAACGACTATTGTTCTGAAATCAAACTTTTCCTCCTATTAGCTATTAAAATTGAATTGACTAGAATACGTCTTTATTTGCCATGCAATAGGAAAATGCTGGTGTTACAACAGCAAAGCGAATGTATTGCTCAAGAATATCACTGTATGGAGCACCGACCTGGTCTTTCCCTCGACTCAGACCAGTTTCAGATACAGACTGCTGACTGCTGTTGAAGAAAAAAACAAAAACATCCCCACAGCATCATGCTGCCACCACCATGACCATGTTTCAATGTGGGGATGGTGTCCTTGGGGTGAGGATGTGATAGGTGCCCACCAGACAGTTTTTCCTTGATGGCCGAAAAGATCCATTTTCGTCTCATCTGACCAGAGCATCTTCCTCCATACATTTTGAGAGTCTCCCACATACCTTTTACAAACGCAAAGCGTACCCTCTTAATTTTTTTTAGCCAAAAGTAACGCCTCTCTTCTAAAATAGTCTGTACACAAGGAGTGCCAACTATACGTGAATATATAATATTAAGATACTGGCTGGAAAGGCTGATTGAAAATAATTTTGGGGGGGATCCTGTTTTAAATCAACTTCAAATGTTCGTGTAACAAGCGTTTCATTTCTATCTATCAGATTTAAAGTGATACTTTTTGCTTCGTTTCCGTCGTCTCCGGTCGCCAAACTAACCCACACCATGTGAGCCACGAGGAAATGATGGATTTGCATCGTGCTGCACATGAAGGTGTGGCATTTGTTTCATTTCATTACACTCGAATAACCATAGTTGAACACGTATTTTTTTTAAAAAATGCGTGTATTTTTCTCACCTCCGATTTGGTTGTGTTCTTCCGTAGAAGCTTCCAGCCCACAGAGTGAGCTCTCCGCGGGGGCGGTTGATGGAAACCCGTCGAGGCGTTCGTTTGTGGACAACTAAAACCACTCTGTTACGTATTAATACTGTTTTGGAATTTGTCCGAGTTTGTACCTAACTAATTACGTTAAAAAAATGGATGAAGTAAGTGTGCCTTATGTGACATCGCCATGTTATGACGCAGCTGAGTTAGTCCCACCCCATAATGGGAAGTTAGTTTCAACTAGAAGAATTCTATTGGCTGGAAAATGAGTTAGGCGGGATTTGTAGTGTGTTACAAAAGTCAATTGGCTTACACATAGACCGAAGGAAGAACAGACCAATCGGTCATGACTTTTTGATGGCTATTTATTACTTTGTGTCATCTGCTGCTCCAACCTAGCATCAACGCTCCGGAGAAGCGTGAAGGCTCAGTTGGTGCGGAGTCATGAGAGTGTTTGTAAACAACACGTTCACAAGGTAATTTAACAACCAGGCTAATTCCTTGAATTCCCCTCATCCTTCTTATCTCCTCGCACGCCCCATTTGTCTGCGTGCGCGACTTAGTGAAACACTCCTGACATGGCATGGTTAATAATTTGACCGTATTTGAAGCTTTGCAGGCAACGTGCTAATATTGACTGGCCTTGATACGTTGATATGCTAGCCGGCCGGCTAGCAAATGCCAATGAAATGCCTTCTTTGTGTCCTGCCGTGACAGATCTGCTGAACGCAGCTAATCACTAGCAGCATAATGTCGGCATGCTAAAAGCTATTTCGCAAGTGCGTTTTCCCCCTTGACAAAAGGGAAACATAAAGGCTATTGTAACGGTCGTATAGCGCTGTAGGCTTGAACCCTGCCTGAGCGCTTTTAACTTAATTTAATGAGTGTGATGTAAACATTGTGTGTCAAAGCACTCCATGTGTTTATTTTGTGCAGGAAACTGGAGTCAGAGGCCTCCCTTCACACATCTTTGAGTATCAACACATCCAGCATCATCGTGGGATGTGAAGGATGTCAGAAATCACGTTTTAATTTCTTACAGTCGACAGGATGATTCATTCCTAACAGTGTTTTTTCACAGACCATCATGTTTTAGCTGAAGAGCTTTAATAAGATCTTCCTTTTATCTTTGCACTGGACTACACGCATTAAGTCAATATGCCTTGGCCATTTTCCGAGTCCATTAAGAAGCGGGCCTGTCGGTACCTCCTGCATCGCTACCTTGGCAACTTTCTCCAGGAAAAATTGAGTTTGGATCAGCTCAGTTTAGATCTCTACCAAGGCACTGGATCACTGGCACAAGTGCCTTTGGATAAGTGGGTATGTTCATTTTAAGGAACTTGGATAAACACACAATCTGCACGGAGTAAAATTGGACTTAACATATATGTTTCGTCTTTCAGTCACTAAATGAGCTCCTAGAGACGGCAGACGCTCCCTTTGAGATCATTGCGGGATTCATCCAGACTATTTCTCTAACCGTCCCGTGGGCAGCCTTGCTGCATGATAACTGTGCTCTCGAGGTCAAAGGTTTGGAGATGGTGTTTAGACCAAGGCCAAGAGTAGGTAAGCAGGTTTTACATCACTGAAATCTGAGAAAAGCATGGCATTTTGTTCGATATTAATTGCTGTATCTGAAAATGGTGTATTTCTTTTTCCAGCATCTGCCACTGAGCCCATGTATTGGTCCAGTTTCATGACGAGCAGCATGCAACTCGCCAAAGAGTGTCTGAGCCAGAAGCTCACAGATGATATGGGAGAGAGCTTCCAGCCGTTTGAAGGACTGGAGAAGTTTGCCGAAACTATAGAAACGGGTACACGATGTGTCGAGGAAGCCTCGGGAAGCACTTTGAAGTTGACAAATGCGAAGATGCATCAATTAATTGCTGTTTGAATTGCTTCTCCTCTAGTTCTGAGAAGAGTTAAAGTGACATTTTTGGATACAGTTCTGAGGGTGGAACACATTCCAGAAAATTCCAAAACTGGAATTGCTCTTGAGGTTCGAATCAAGAAGTAAGTTGGGACACATTTTTAAAACAACAATTTTACAACATTTTTCAGCCAAAATCTACTGTCCATTATTTTCTTCTTAAATGCAAAGTCTTAAGTCGGGAAAAAAATGAAACAAAATGAAATTAATAAAATAAAGGTCTATATAGAGAATACACTGTTAATGAACCCTTTATGAACACATTTCTGTGCTCAAGGACCACATTTGATATTTAAACTGACAGATGGGCCAGGTCAGATGAAAGAAATTGGTCAAAATATGTATTTAAAATATGTAAAGTACTTTATTGTAATAAAGTGATCCCTCGTTTTTCGCGGTGAATGGGGACCAGAACCCCCCGCGAAACCTGAAAAATCGCGAAGTAGGATGAAATGCTACCTAAATAAATACCTTTGCTTTTTAAAGACCATTTTAATTAATGACATTAGAATACTGTAATGCACTTATCTTCCATTTTACTGATTTTTATTCTATTCTATGGGTGACATTATATTCATTACCTTTTTGGTGTTGATTGTTTGCAAAAAAATCACTGGATTCTGCTCTTATAGTAAGTACAACATGTACCGTCTATTTTTAGTAAGTTACCAAATATGATTCCTACAACGTTCTGCGCACAGGATAAATATGACCGAGGTCATCTGCTTCTGTGCTCGTTGTCTTTTTTTGTGTCTTCTTTTTCTAACTTTGTCCTGCTTTTCTGTCAAGAATTTTTTACTCCGATGAAACTGGGGAGGAGAACTCGAGTGTGAATGTGCATCAGCCAATCACATTTGCGCACAAAAAGCTGCAGATGGAAGGCATCACTGTATTTTGGGATGAGTTCTCTGATGTGTCTCGAGCTGGTTTTAAATCTTCACCTCCTCCAACGGTTTGTCTTGTCAGATTTTGGGTGAACCAAGTTGCATGTACCTGCCGTCATTCCCCCAAAAATCCACTTTCTTGCTTATTTGACAGGAAATGGAGCCAAAACTATCTCCTAGTTGGAATCCAAAAATCATTTGCGAGCCTCATCCGCAGTTCACAGAGACGGTATCCTCGACAGCACCCTTTCAACCTGTGCAAGTTGGGAGTCTCTGTGGTCAAATTGAGCTGTCCCTCACGCTGAAAAACAACCTAGCCATGCCTGGAGCAAAGGTAATTCCATGAATCTGTGTCATATATACAAATGTTTGCTCATTCGATTTTTGTAGTGATATTCATAGACAAGAGGGTAGTAATCTTTGTTTGCCTCTCAGCTGGATGTCGGCGGTCACATTGACACGTTGCTCATTTTGCTCTCACCACGCCAAGTTCATCTACTCCTGGACTTGTTTGGCGCTTTTTCCGGTGAACGTGAGTGCCTGTAACAGACCCGCAACGTCACGAAATATTGAACTTTCTGAGCGTTTCTCTGCTTTTGTATGAAGGTGCACAGGAATTGGCCAAGGACAGAAAGAGCCGGCCCATGCAGCAAGAGGATGAGTACCGACTCCACATGGAACTAAACCGCTGTCTGAAGAAAGAAACTACAATGGCAGGAGCAGAGGCCGAGCTCTTTGACAGCCAGACGACCCGAACTGTTTCCAGTCGAGGTTTGACTGAAACTCTCCTCCACAGTGGAAACTCCATAATATCCAAGACGATCAATTTTTCTGAAATAGAAATCCACTCCAGGGTCAAACTGTTGCTATTGTAAAAGGAATTCATGTATTTGAACACTTTGCAATAGTCATACATAGTGTAAAGAGGAGTTATTCACTGTTAACTGTAAAATGTTCAAACAAAGTCAACGGAGTGGCCTGGCAAAGTCAACGCGTTGACTCGTTGTTTAAAGCCCTACTATATGCACACACGTCGTACTAAGGGGAGTTGTGTTACAGATTTGTTTCATGCAACTCTTTAAATAGATAACCACTATCAAAATGGGAAAACAATACAACTGCCTTAACCTTAACGACAAGTAAGACGTGTGTTGATGGCTTACTGCTTTGAATGCAAATCTCCTGACGTTGCTTCCCTTGTGTATATTCCTCCAATGGCAGTTCAGTTTTTGTATGACCCAAGTGGCATTACATGTTGGAGATTCCACTGGATAGTGCTTTCAAAATTACACCGTCAGTTACTGAAATAAAGGAATATTCTTTTTGTCTTTCTCTAAACAAACCTGTGGTTGGAGTAGATGATGTCTTCTTCTCCATGGCTGACATGGACATGTCCCACAGCTTGTCGTCCCTTCCTCCCTTGGGGGAACCACTCACTGTGGATTTGGACTTGTCGCTCAATAGCAACTACTCCGCGTCTCCGGGAGAATCGCCCCCGGGAAACACGACTGTAAGTCTTCTGTGTATCACTCAATTGGATTGCGCAAGCAAATTGTAGTCCAGGCTCATCACCTACATGGACAACATTGGAACCATCACATAATGATCTTAGTTGCTAATGTACTCTTATGAACCTCTGCCTTTTATAAACCTCTAGTCAAATGTGTTTTGTGGTGGTAGGCTCTGTGGGACGATTACGTGGACGTACCACGACAAAGAGAGAAGCAGACACATGGACATTCAAGGGACCCGCAACTCCCTCAAACATTATTACGACAAACTTGTGAGTGTGCGCGTTTGTTTGGTCAACGCGCTTTCATTCAAACAAACGATAATGTGGCGTCTCTTCCGCATTTAGTTGTCGTCTGCAATGGAATGTGCCTCCTGTGTTTGTTTGGCTCAGTGAAAGTCCTAAAACTGAGTCAGCCTCATTGTCGTATTTGCTTTCAGCACATCCGTCCAAAACCCACGGAGACGAGTCAAGGCCAGAGGTGGTTTTAAGTCTGACATTGAGCAGTTTGGCAGTCTCAGTCCTCCACATTGACCCACTGCCGCCACTAGATGCGTCCCCTAGTCCACTGGGCCCTATTGCTCCCCACTTCTTCAGCATAGTGGCCCCTGGCCATCTCGACCCCGCTGCCTTCCTTCAATCTCGAGCGGTCTTTAACCAGGCCTGCCCCCAAGATCACCTCAGGTGTGCATTTTTTTTAAATGAACTGTTTCTTGTCATGTCACATCTTGGACTGTAATCTTAAATGCCCCCAAGAATACGTCGTCACACAGCACAAGAAAGTACGCTCAGTTATCGCCTTACTTACTGTTTTCCACATGATTGTTTTATATTCATGGCTTCGTGTTTTCCAAAAGAATATTTATTGTAATTACGGCTTTATGACTACGTTAGCATTGGTTAGTGATCGAGATTATGTGTGATTCTGATTCATGTACAAATTAGGGTTATATCGCCACCCTAGGAGCGAAACTCAGTTGGAAACCGAGGACCTCGTATATTGGCATTCAAAGAAGTTTAACTCAAGTGGGGTCCCACAACCTTTATCCAGCATGACCATACACATTGTCACTTCGTGTTGTGACAGTTAAGATTGGTAAAAAAATGACACGCGTGAAGCACACATGCGACACGTGTCGAATGACTTCCTCTAAGGCTGCGTTCACGCTGCAAGGCATGATGCCCAACTTGGATTTTTTGTTGAATTCGATCTCAATCTTTTTATGCAGTCGTTCACATTTACAAAAAACAAAAGCGGCTTTGCTGTGGATGGAGCACATCCGTGACATCACATGCATGTGCACAACTGCGAGGCGGCGTGTTTCCAGAAAGAAATGTGGCGCCTCACAGAGGTCTCGTCATGACGCATTTGGGGCGATTTCAAGGATCTTTTGCAACATTGTATTATATTTATCAGTTCTAAAGCATCTTCTTTTCCCCACTGACTGTTTTCTGCTGCTTTGTCCACAGTTGCCGTTTTGTGGCGTGTCTATTTTGCGGAACAATTGTGGCATTTCTCGCCTTATGATGACTCCTAGGTTGGTTTCATGCCCCATGAGCGTCCATACTGCACTGGTGTCAGATGCATATACGATTTATTTCCACATAAGAAAGAGTCCTGGGTCGGATAGGGAAAAAAATGGATATCGTACTGTTCACATTGACATGATAAGTCACATTGGGCAAAGAAATCTGAATTGACCTGTAGTGTGAACATAGCTTAATATACAGTTTTGTATTGTATTTTAGTTTGGAATAATACAATCCATCCATTTTCTATAAGGCTTGTCCTCATTAGGGTCGCAGGTCACTGAGGAGTATCCTGCAGACTTCGGTCAAGAGGCGCAGGTTACACACTAGACTGGTTGCCAGTCAATGGAAACTTATAATGTTACTCAATAAAACCTTTATGATATGGTGACAGTTGAACCCTGAAACAGAGGTGGGCTAGCATCCTGGAAGTGATTGGGTTATATTTCAATAAAGGTCATGTCCTTAATAGGGGCATACAAATCTCAGGCTGACATTGTTGCTATATCTACAGGTTTGTGGGTCAGGGTCTCAAGATAAACTATGAACACTGTCAGGGATCCAGCTTACGGACTTTTACCACTGATGTCTCCCTTGACCAAATGGAGTTGCTGGAGTGTCTGTTCCCCTCAGAGACCTTCACTGGTGGCTCTCAGAGATGCATTCAATACACTGAGGTCAGTGATGCAACACTGAGTTCAGCACATGCTCTGCATGCATTTTCTGGGGTGGATTCACAGCATGGCACTCACATGTTTCTCTCACAACTCAGCTCCTGATGTTTGGCACTGCAGCCAGTGGCAACACACCACTTAGCACCTGCTTTCACCTGCTTTACAAACAGGTTGAGCGCAGAGGCCCCCAGGTAAATGCCAAAATAAAAAAGCCACCTTCACATTTGGCATTCACATACATTTCCAGAACTTTTGTCTGAGCTTTATGTCTGTGCAGGGCGGCCAGGTGCGGCTCAGCACTATCCCAAGAAAAGCTGACATGCAGGTCGAGCTGGGCCCTGTGCGCTCCGAGCTCGACATCAGCATCGTGGACCGTCTCAATTCAGTACTTCAGCCTCAGAAGATGGCCACCTCGGAGATGATGGCCTCACACATGTACACATCCTACAATAAGCATGTCAGCTTGGTAAGAAGCTTTATTGAAGATAGTGAACATCTACAGTAGATTTTGTGTTTGACTCTAATTTAATGATAGGTACGTACCCTGATAAGCCACGGCATTATGACCCCACTCTAACAATGTGAGGTAACCCAAACTTCTACACAACTTTAAACTCGATACCAAATTGAAAAATGGTGTTAAACGTATACCTCACTGACAGTTTCAACAATACAATCTTTGCAAAGGCAAACTTTTAGATTCTGTTCTTGTGTTGGATGTAGCTTGTGCAAGTGGTCATAATGTTGTAGTCTCAGTGTATGCCTGACCATGATTAACTAATTGCCAAGCACCTACATCTTGATTACTGATTGCCTTTGTTTCATGATGACTCTCAGTAATGTCGACCTTTGTGCTTTTTTTGCAGCACAAGGCATTTGCAGAGGTTTTTCTCGACGACAGCCACACCCCCTCCAACTGTCACGTGTCACTGACAGTTAATGCACCAACATTGGGCCTTGCAGTCCGCTTTCCCATTCCCGATCTGCGCTCCGATCAAGAGAGAGGTCCCTGGTTTAAAAAGTCCTTACAGAAAGAAGTACTGTACCTGGAGCTGGAAGACCTGGAAGTTAAAACCGAATTCAAGTGTGGCAGCACTCCAGATCAAACCAAAATGGAATTCACCTTCAGGGAGCTTATTGGTACGAGGAGGTCAAAAGTCAAGAAAGTTGCCATATTACCCACTGGATCCTCCCTAACTGTATTTTCCGTCTTTTCCCTTCCACAGGCAGATTCCAGGAGGAGCCGGATCAACCAGCTGCCAGGTTCCTCAGAGTGTCCCACACCATGGATGGGGACATGACAACATCTGAAACTGTGAAATTTGATTGGCCGCGGTATGTTTTATTTACCGTAACATTCTTGTCTATTTGTTCCAAGTCGTCTCCCACTGACTGCACACTTCTCCCAACAGTGTCGTGTTGAAAATGAACCCCACTGCGGTGCACTCAATCCTTGAGCGCGTGACGGCCGAGGATGACGAAGGGGCCGAGGACCATTCCCTTGAGGAGGAAGAGGAGGAAGGGGCTGCCCACTCACTCAAGGATGTCTGTGACTTTGGGAAACCAGAGCCGTCACCCTTTTCTTCCCGGAGGGTTATGTATGAGAATGAAGAGGTAGGTTACACATTCATCACCAAAGGTATGCATCATTATTCAAACAACAACAACAACATTAGCACCCCTTTGCAGTTGAGGGAGCAGATGATGACAAGCCTTTATTTTGAAACCTTTTTTTTCCCAATTGTAGATGGTTATACCTGGTGACGTTGCTGAGATGACGGAGTTCCAAGAGAAAACCATGAACAATTCCCGTTTTGTCCTTGAGCTGTGTTTCCCGAATGTGCAATTAGCACTACCCAGCAAAGCATTTTATGAAAAACTACACAACAGGTAAGTTTAAAAAAAAAAAAACGCAAGCTCACTAACAAGAGATGCCAAAGGGAAAACTCATAATTGAGGACTATGAAAGTACTGTACATCACATCCTCGTAACAATCTCCAGATATCTGTACTGTGGATCTGCCCCTATATGAGCAGCATGTGAATAAGATGGCAGCAATCATGGAGCTGCTCTTATGCGTGACTGAAATTTGTCGAAACAACGAAAGTCAAATTATATATATTTTTTAATGCACAAAAGGGGGAGTGTGAGTGCTTGTCTCTTATTATTCACACAATAACTGGATAAACTAAGAGAAATATGATGACCCACCAGGACTGAATAATCTTTGTTTTCACCATACTGATATATAAATTGTACAGAATTTGTATTCACTATATTACAGAATAAACAATGACCTCCTCCTGTGGGAGTCCACTGCTCCTTCACCTGTGGAAACAGTCGAAAGCATGCCATATGGTGTTGGCCTCTCTGTCGCCAGCCAATTGATCAACACTTACACTAAGGACAGCTTTAGCCAGTTTCGTTCGACTGGACCTGAGGGTGAGATGACTAAAACTAGTACTGTATGCAGACTGTCTCTGATTTGATGGAATTTAAGTGTTGGCAGACAATTTGACACTTTGTGCTATGCTTGTAGAAGATACCAGTGGTTCGGATGAGGAGTACATGCACTACTACTCTCCTTCTTCTGACCGAGGATTCAGGTCTCAAAAGAAACAAAAGCCCAAAGCTCAGAGTAAGAGTAAGAGCTCCCAGAGCTTGTTCTCTGTCATCATCAATGTCAATCATAGCTTGGTTGCTCTTCAAACTAACGCTAAGGTACATTTATCGCCTTCTTTCTTCTTTTGCCGCACCTTTATTTAGACAATTCTATCTAAATTGTTTAGATTTTTGTTTTTGGTTTTTTTAAGCAGGAGGATAAAACGCTACTGAAAAACAAGCATGGGGAATTCTGGCTGGAGGTCAAAAATGCGGTGCTGTTCAGTGTCACACAGCATGAAGGTTTTAAAGACCAGCACTATGTCTGCTTCCACACCACCAATACTTCCATGTATCACCAAGGTAACCACCTACATTGTTGAGTATTTGACCTACATGTAGCTGTATGAACTCATTCCCATTTCTGTTCATGTGCACAGGACTTGTAGATGGAGGTACCTCCACCTCAGACATAAAGCTGCCAGCCGGCTCACATCCACACTGGCTGGAACCAACCATCTACCAATCAGAGTCATCCCCCGAGAGATCCTCGACTCCTTCAGAGTGTATCAGCTTGGAGGCCCGCTGTATGGTGTCTGTCGCTGTCAAGATCTCATCGCAGAATGCTGAGCGCAGTATCAAGGTAGGCTAAGATTTCTGATATGTCATAGGGCAGGCACACTGTTGACTATGGGCATGACTTTTTTTTTTTTTTTTTGGTATTTAAAAGAATGCAAAAACACATTCTAAACTGCGAGCCAAGCATGATTTAACCAGAAATATTTCATTTCAGTATAACAGACACACAACAACTCTTGTTTAATTGCCTTCCTTCTGTGTTTGTTTTTCTCATTTTGGAAATGGGATTAATTGTTCATATTTCTATTACCCAGGATGCCTGGAGGTGTGTCACGAAATCGACATCCATTATGGGAGACACACACAGAATTTGACCACTACATTTAAGATATCCTCTAGTACACGGGCTATTCAACTAATATTTAAAAAAAAAAGGTTTCTTGACGCAAAGGTCTAGAAGATAACTATTTATTGTGATATGTCTTTAAGTAGCCTCGTCATTGTATATACATCTTTTTATTGTTAAGTAACACAAAAAATCTACATGCATAACTGCTGATGTGTATAGTTGTACTCATAAGTTTACATACCCTGGGAGAATTTGTGACACATTGGCATTTTTATTTATTATTTTTTTTTACATATGAATGAACAGGGACCATGTCTTTATTTTCTTTATTGCAATGTTTTGTTTAATGAATCAGATTAAAAATAAAGTTGTTTCTGCCTAATCACTTAGGTTTTCTTTCAAGATTGGTACACATCCTACAAACTCTGACAGAGTATGTAAACTTATGAGCACAACTATGTCATGCTCTTTCATTTATGAAAGAAAAGGGATCCATTTCTGATAGATTGCGACCTGACTTTCAACAGTCATATCAAATCAATTACTAAAACTGCTTTCTACCAGCTGAGGAACATCTACAGAGTGAAGGCTTGCACATGCCAAACAGACCAGGTGAAGTTCATCCATGCTTTTATCTCAAGTAGACTTGAATATTGTCATGGTCTTTTGAATGGAGTCCCCCCGCCCAAAAGAGCATTAAACAGCTGCAGCTCATTCAGAATGCTGCAGCTCAGGTTCTGACCAGAACAAAGAGGTCAGAACATATTACTCCTTTCAGCTTTAGAATAGATTTTAAAGTTCTGGTACTGGCCTATAAATCACTCAGTGGTTTACGTCTTGAATACATGAAAGAAATGCTAATGGGATATAAACCCAATAGGGCTTCGAGATCTATAGACTTGGGTCAAACAGTGGAGCACAGAGTCCAAAGCAAACATTGAGAAGCAGCATTAAGCTGTTATGCTGCACACAAATGGAATAAGTTGCCAACAGAAGTGACGTCAGCCCCGAGTGTGAATGTTTTTAAGTCCAGGTTCAAAACCCTTCTTTTTTCTCATGCTTTTAAATATTTCTTGCACTGTACGCGGTTTTATTTGTACATTTATTTATTTTACTTCTTTTATTTGTTTGTTTTAGATGTTGATAAGCAGTTTTTTTCTTTTGTTTGTAAATGATTTGATTCCATAAAGCCATTGCGTATGAAGTGCGCTATACAAATAAATTTGCTTTGCTTAATCTCGCTCATCTGGACCTCTCTCTCTGTCTTTCTCTTTTTAGTCTGCACTAAGTCATCGTGTTTAACGCCTCAAATGCAGACTTGATTGGCTGAGTAAGGTCATGTGGTATGGCTTAATTCACATGTAATTGCTCTGTAATTTTTGTCATCCACTAAACCACTACTACTGGAAAGCCTACGATGGCTGCGCTGCTTAAAATAGAAGCGCCCCGTGAGGTTTTCAGTCCATTGTAAGTAACCCTTCTTTTTTGACTGTAGGTCTGGGTCCATATGGGACAGCTTCTGTGTCCGAACCCAGACCGTGGTCCGCCAGTTAGTGACATTTATTGTAAGAAATCCATACACGTTCAACTCTGGTGGACCGCATAAAATGAAGTGGTGGCCCGGCTTTGGTCTTGACTTTTACATAAGTGATATATTCATTGTTTGCAATAGAAGGCATTCCTACTCAATTGTGATTTTGTTTTTGCATGTAGGAATTTTTGGTTGCTGTTGGCGTGAGAGGAGCAACAGTCCAGCACAAGGTGGTCCCTCCCAACCAGGGCTGGTATGATCAGGTACCAACTCTACTCATCTTGAAGTGACATGCAATTCACCCAATGTATACAGCTGAAAACCCAAGACAAATTGATTTGCTCCAGATCGTTGACTTTTTGAATGTTTCTGATGAGCCCGTGTTGGGGTATGCTCCTCCCACGTCTGTAAGCACCCTACATCTACATTTATGGAACTGCTCTCTTGACTACAGGTGAAGTACTGACTGACCGGTAATTCCCAAATTAGTTACCTATCAGTTGTCACGTTTGTGTGTGAGCGAGCGTGTGCGTCGGCATGCATACGTGTGTGTGTGTGTGTGTGTGTGTGTGTATTCTAACGTGGCATGTTTTTCTTTTTCTTCGGACAGGCCTTTTTATTTACCTCTCAGATCACTGCTAGTGGTAGAAACATTTAGCATCTCTAGCAGCGTGTCTCTAGACAATTCTTCCTCAACACTCAGGTAGGAGGTGACTTTCGCTAAGACTTTGAAAGCCAAGGTTCTTATTACCGCAGAGAAGTTCAGTCATGGTCACTGACTGTGTTCCAGGATCATTTTGGATGAAGCTGCGCTGTTCCTCTCAGACAAGTGTAATGCTGTCTCTGTCAATTTAGCACGTGGTAAGTCGACCCTCGATGCAAAGACTCTTTGAAGCAGGTTTTTAACCATGGCTCATCCTATTGTTTTTGTCATAGACTATGTTCAAGTGGTAGAAATGGGGACTCTGGAACTGCGAATCACAGCTGTCAAACCTGGTGTGGATGGGAAACTGGTAGGAAGGACATTCCTAAAAGACTGAAAGGATCTTGCCTTTTTCACACTTTCTTGTATTATTTTTGGTAATAGTCTGAGCCAAGATTTGAGCTTCGATGTTCTAGTGACGTCATCCACATCAGAACGTGCGCAGATTCCTGTGCTGCCCTCATGAACCTAATCCAGTACATTGCCAGCTATGGGGATTTGCTCCCTCCTGCAGAGCCAGAGGCCAAGCAAACCAGCTCCATCCAAAAAAACAAGGTTAGCAGTGGCACTATTTATCAGTGGTTGGAAGTATAACTACTTTGTTCCGAAGTTGATTTTTCAGGTATCAGTACTTCACTTCAGGGGTAATTTTTCTGAGTGACTTTTTACACTTACACTCCCTACATTTGAAAACGGATGTACTCCTATGTACTATGTACTACTCCTTAGGCTTGTTACTTTTTTTCAGATTGACACTATGTAAAAAAGGGGCTATAAATAGAGATGTAAGTCAACAGCAGGTGAGATCTTGCGGTCTTATGAGGAAAGAAACTGGGACAGCAGTAATGTGGACCAGGGAGCATTAACATTGATGGCAACAGTTAGAGAAGCAAGATATTCCCCAAGCGTTATCTGTGGTGAATACGTTGTCTTGTGGCAGCCTAGAAACCATGAGCTTCTGGCTTAAAAAAAAAAAAAAAAAAAAAATGCAAGTAATGTGTAATTTTTCAATTGTTATCATAAGAAAATTCTGCGTTTTTTTTGTTAATCAGTTCACGTTAGCAAAGCTGTAAGAACACATTGTTTTGATAGCATAAAAGCCTGAGCCAACGCTAGCTAGCGCTTGGTTTAAAAAAACAACATGTGACATGTAACATAATTTTTTTTCTTCTTAGGATGAGCACTATGTAAGACAATAAGAGGGACACTATTCTGTGTGCAGGGAAGTTTTTTGTTTTTTTTTTCCTGTTGTGCCAAGTTAACAAAACAGGTATTTTATATAAATGACAGTAGAAATGTATTTCTAATTTATACATTTGTACTTGAAGTAGTCAGAGTATTTACTTTTTACTTTTGCTTAAGTACAGGAGTTGAATCACTACTACTTTTACCTGAGTGTTGTTTTTAACAGAAGTCTATGTACTTAAGTACAGAGTGTGAGTGCCACCTCTGCCATTGATGACCATATTACATAGCACTCATTAAGCTCTATATCTCATGGATGCCTAGTCTGAGTTTGTTTGTTTGGACAGGCAGAGTTCCCCAGCCGGCTCGTCTCTCAGACTCCGCTGCTAGCCGAGACCGAGCAGCAGATGTTGCAGGATCTGATGAGCGAAGCAATGGAGGAGACTGATGGGCAGTATGCTCCCGGGCTACAACAGAATGGTAAGCCTTTGGTTCAGAATGACCCTTTGCACTATTTCGTGCCATACTAATAATATGTCATCAAATTTGCAGGTGCTCAGGAGGAGAGGAATCATGATCATGAGCCCCCTCGCTCCGACTTGTTCCTGTTCCCAGATGAGAGTGGGAATTTTGTCCAGGATTCCAGCCCCACTTACCCCACCCTCCACTCTCCTCTCATCACTCCTTTCCCTAACCTGGCACAGGAAACTGATGACTTTTGTATTCTGGAGACGCCCGGTTCTCGAGCAGAGGTCAGCATGTGTTGATTGTATCATAGCCTAATATGAATTTACTTTGGATTTATCGCAGTTCATTTGCCACTACTGGGATTGACTAGTGACCAGTCCAGAGTGTATCCTGCCTCTTGCCCAAAATTCACTGGGATTTGCTCCAGCTCGCCAACGACCCTAATTAGGGCAATGAATGGATGTTTGACTCCTGATTTTGTTAGTTTTATTTCCAACATTGTGCCATTTTGTGTATTTATAACACTACTTGATGTCTCAAAGTGGGCAAAGATTTAAAACTTGGGACTAAATTACTTTTGTCATGGGGTTGAAAGGTTTATGAATCTCACTGTCGTCTTCTCCAATATGTGTGTAATCGTGTTGTGCGTTTATCTTTTCAAATAGAAATGCAGAGGATCCCTACATATTCACAAATTCACCAGATTATTTTTTTTTTAAGCACCAGAAACCCCCGCTTATTTCTTATTTTACATAGCAGTTACTCATGGATCTTTGCGATTCGCAGTCAGGATCAGTCCCTATCCCCCGCCAATATCGGGGGTCCACTCTCCACAATGAACTGCAAATGTTGTCAAACTTAAAGGAATAGAAATTTTCAAAAAATCCTATATAAACGGATTTTAAATGATTACACGCAACTGAGGAAATAAACATCATCAATGGAAGACTTAGCAATTGTTATTGTAGGCAATACTGTGTGACTCCCTCTGCACGACCAAAGTCTTTTTCAAAATTCCAAGTCTATCCAGTGAAGATAATATTTGATACCTCATTGCTCTGAGCAGCTCAATTTGATCTACAAACATTTGAGAATGTTAGCAGCGATATGGTGTGACCGTCTACAACCATGCATTGCTCGAAAAAAACGCAAGCAACGATGTGTTTCAGGATGTTGATCAGGAGCCCGTCGTAAAGCTGCTCACCTGCGAGCCTGTGCTAATCAGATATGATCACTTCAGTCAGCCTCTGGATGGAAGTGACTCCAGCCGCGGAGCCTTGAATTTTCCCATCCCGGAGGTGCGTTACCTCATCAAGGAGATCTCCCTTGTGTGGCACCTATATGGTGGTAAAGATTTTGGCAGTGTGACGTTTGCAGCTTCTCCTGCCAGAAGCCGGGGGTGAGTTGATCATTTTTTTTTCAACTGTATTTGTAAAAAGACAAAACAAGCAACATTGTTTTCCCCTTTCTCTGCAATTCAGTGCTACTCCCCACAGTTCCCCCTCTCAAACTCCAGTTCGACAAGCCAGAGTTGCAGGACGCACTGGAGGTGGAAAAGGAAGGAATCCTGATGTCCTGATGGAGATCCAACTCAGCAAAGTAATTTTCTCAGTTATTTTCTCCTTCATGGAGCTAACTATGGTGACGGAATTATCACGAGCACCTAACATTGTGCCAGTACACCTAATGCTGCTCTCAGATGCCCTATACTGACTTTTAACCCTTGGGTTTTTCCCAAACTGTTGACCACCTTGTTTTCACCTCCTCCTCAGGTGAGATTTCAACACGAGGTGTACCCAGAGGACCGGGAGGCTTCCGGATCACTAGCAGAACAGCCAGTATCCCGCCAGGTGTTTGTTGTTCAAGACTTGGAGATCCGAGACAGACTGGCAAGCTCTCAGATGAACAAGTTCCTCTACTTGTACTCCAGCAAAGAAATGCCCCGCAAGGCGCATTCTAACATGGTGTGGGAAAGCAGCACACATGTATGTCTCAATGGGGTGTTGTACTCTTAACTTCTTTTTTGGTGCTTAGTTGACAGTGAAGGCGGTGCACATGTGTCCCGAGTCAGGCCAGGCTCCACAGGAGTGCTGCTTACGTGTTTCCCTAATGCCTCTCCGCCTCAATATTGATCAGGTAAAGCATGTTTCCTGCGGAGAAATGGAAAAAAAAAAAAAAGCAAAATTGCCAACCTTTCAAATATGGCTATGCCTTCTTTTTTTTCTTTGAAGGATGCGCTCTTCTTCCTGAAAGACTTTTTCACTAGTCTTTCCACGGAAGTGGAGTTTTTCTCACCACCTAGTCAAGATGGTAAATCATTATACTGACTTCAACATCAGTAGGTTTTCAACTTGCTTAAAAGTGTTTCATGCTGCCGCAGTGAATATGTCCATGAAGAAAGCCTCCGCCCCAGAGATCTCATGCAGCTTCTCCAAGCATGCTGGCACCAGTCAAGACCCAGCACCCATCATCTCCGTGCCTGCTCAGAGACGTTTGAGCCAGAATGGTTTCTCCAGGTGCGGCCGAGAAGAGCCCGGTGACGATGACGCATCCACTGCGTCCTTCTCAGATCAGCCCATATTCTTTAGGTCGGTGTCAAATAAGTCACTAAATTAAAGAGAGAGCAAAAGCGCTTTACAGAGCATCCCAATTTACTCCTTTTTCCGCTCCAGGGAATTCAGATTCACCTCCGAGGTTCCCATTCGCTTGGATTATCATGGAAAACATGTCTCACTGGAGCAGGTACGGACTTTTTACAAGGCTTTGAGTCCATTCCATTCACTGTTAGTTAACTCTGATTGCAGTTCACTGGTTTTCTCCACAGGGAACATTTTCAGGGATCGTTATCGGCTTGACACAGCTGAACTGTTCGGAGCTCAAACTGAGACGGCTGTGCTACCGACAAGGGTATGTATTTTTGTCATTACAAAAAATGTAATGCAATAATGCAGCCAGTAATACAGTTGTACGTTAGCCAAAACTCAAGTCATTCAAAAATTTCGGGAGTAATTGGGTACTATATTTACTTGATTTGTTAGATACCGGTACTACCGATGACTTTCTTACTTCTCTTGCTTGTTGCTTTATTAAAATAAACTGCTTGTTTACTTAATTGCATTATTATTATTATTCCCTTTGGGCTACGTGTTTGTTACCTATTTAATTATTTCGTTTTTGGTTCGTTAATTATCATTAAAATAAATCTGTTATGAGTGACACATCTACAGTATTTATATGCATATTATAGCATGGTGAAAACTTCAATTATTTTGTACAGTAAATTAAAAGAGTCCCATTTAAAAATAACTTCCATACCATGACACCCGAGTACTGTAATCCTTTTTAAATGTTGCTGTTTTTTTCTCTTCTAACTGTCATGCAGTTTATTAGGCGTGGATAAGCTCTTTTCCTATGCAATTAATGAGTGGCTTAACGACATAAAGAAAAACCAGCTTCCGGGCCTCCTGGGTGGTGTGGGGCCCATTCACTCGCTGGTCCAGCTGGGTAAATATAGCCTTCTAGTGCAACTGCTTGTTGTTGTAATCATTGAAAGCTGATGGTTGATGTACCACCTTCAGTACTTTTATTTTGATATTCTTCATTGTATTATATTAGTAGGTACATTTCCCAGCATGTGTCAGCTTTAAGCTTAGATCCTACTTGTACTGGTTGGATATATGAGCTATATTATGCATAAATGTTCTGTTCAGTTCAGGGATTCCGGGACTTGGTGTGGCTCCCCATTGAGCAGTACAGGAAGGATGGTCGCATCGTGCGTGGCTTTCAGCGTGGCACTGCCTCCTTCGGAACCTCCACAGCTATGGCCGCCCTGGAACTTACCAATAGGATGGTGCAGACCATCCAGGTAAACTGGTGCCTTGGCAAGATACCGCCAAAACCCTGTCTAAATAGGAAAGTGTCAAGGATGTATGTTGAAGTGATGCATCTTAACTAAGACACATTCTTTGTAGGTTGGGGAAGAGCTAAGTTTTAGCCTGGGTTGTTAGTGGAAGTTTCAGAGTCTTTGCCGCATGTACGCTTGCACTTCCGGTGCATTTTTTTCACAAACAAATAGGCATTACTTTTAAGGGTAATATTGTAAAATCCATTTAAAATTCAATACAATTGTTTTAAACTGTGAATATTAGCAATTATCCAAATTTTCTTCAAACAATGATAATAAATAAGGCAAATATTAAATGTTCCATAATGTAATGTTGGCTTGGATCGACTCTTCCCCCCCCAATTGATTTCATTGAGGGTAACATTACTCCACTGGCAGACATCAGCAATTGTTTTTGTTAATTAATGATGGGCATGCACTAATGGAGCATAATTGCACTATATTTAATGGTCTATGCTTTGGATTTACAGCAGGTGTTTTTAATTTGTTTATTTTTTATGTTTGGGCAGACGGGTGTGTCTACATCACTGAGCAATGATGTCAGGCACACATTGACGGGGGTACAGCCAGTCTATCTGTTAACTCTGCAGTCGCACTTGAACTTCAACAATATGCATCAGCTGTTTATCCACATTTGGAAGAGGCATGATTCTGATGCAGTTTTATATTTACACTGCCATGACACAAATCTAAATTGCCACTTGGAGCAGCAACAACAAGAAAATCACAAGCAGTGTAAATCCAGCCCAAAATTCAGTTTAGATGAGCAAATGCTTTTCTGATGATATGATCCATTTTGTTAGGCAGCAGCGGAGACGGCCTATGACATGGTGTCTCCGGTGGCGAATGAAAGAGATGCAAAGAGGGTAAAACGGTTCTCCCACTATGGACTGGCTCATCAGCCTGTTGACCTGAGAGAAGGTGTAGCCAAAGCCTATACAGTGGTGAAAGAGGTACCCAACTGAAAGAAGAGTATTCATGCAACAGTGCTGTTTCTTAGAGCCGTATTTTTGTTATCCTGTCTAGGGAATCACAGACACAGCTTTGACCATCTACGACACGGCCACCCGGGAACATGAACAACGCGGCATGACTGGAGCAGTGGGTGGGGTTCTCCGTCATTTGCCGCCTGCAGTCGTCAAGCCCCTCATTATGGCCACGGAAGCCACCTCCAATGTCTTGGGTGGCATGAGGAACCAGATTCACCCCGATGCCCGCCAGGAGGAGTCTCAAAAGTGGAGGCAAGGCGAGGAGTAACGAAGGCGAACATCTGTTCTGGTGTAAATAATGATCATCTCATGACGGTTGAGCTCGCCGGTTCCCTCACCAGTGCCTTCATGTCCATGGTTATCAAACTCTCTAATCAAAGGGATGCTTACAAGTCATATCTTTATTAGGTTATGTTGTCTTGTAGGAACGATGCAGCGTCTAAACATACAGTATAATCATTAAGATGACATGTTTACAAGTTGTTCTGTTATCTTAGTTTCTGTCAGTAGTAATATCTCACGTGTGAGCCTGGATTAAAGGTACGTGGGCTTTGTTATTTGCTGTAAATATTCTAATTTGTAACATGCAAATATATAAAGACGAGTAGGAAGTGGTATGGTTGTGTGGAGTTACGGCACTTTTGAGGAACTTGAAGGGTCACTGCTTGCCTAAAGAAGTGATACTATGGGGCAGCATTTTATTTTTTTTTCATTATTTTGGTGGGGGGGGGGGTAAATATCCAGCTGTCAACATTGTCAGGTTTCCACCTGTAGCTGCTTTCATTGTTAAAACCAAATTTTGGCATCTACTCAAATATCGTGAGCCAAAGTCTTAAGATACTGCTTGTATTTTATTTTTTTTTCTTCTTCCTATAAATCCTATTTTTTTGGGCTGCACTCATTTGTTTTTTGGGAAGTAACTATTGTACATATATGTAAAGTTCATTCTTTGTATTATAAGTATGATTGGAAATTAAAAACGTACATTGTTCAACATTAATTGTGCCATTTATGTGAATTGAATAGACTCAAACGTTGTCACTCACTGCAGCTGTTTACACAAATCTTTGACCTGTTGAATCAGAAATTGACGTTGCCATAGCAGCAGAGGGACTAATTCTATGCACCATGTACTTCTACTACCCCCTCAGACCAGAACTCATAGAAATACAGTAAAATGTTTCCACATAGTTCTCTCTTGGATGACATTATTTTGAAAGCATTTTGCGTGCGATTCGTCCGACTTCGAAAGCCACCGTATCATATTTAAGAGCCTAAAAACCTGGAAGTTTTGAGAAAACACTAAATCTCGCGAGAAGAGCCGTTTGAGTGCACAGCCTCTCGCTCTCGCTGTTTCACGGAAACACGGAAGTCTCTAAATTTCCAGCAGACCCATCACATGACTGCAGTGACATGGAGTTCTGTTTCAGCCTGGACTGAGTGAGACTACAATAAAATCGTCCAGAGACGTCGCCTTTCTGTTCTCGGCATTGTATTGTGGTAAGAACCCTTTTCATGCAGTCAAGCTGAAGTTACGACCCCCCCCCCCCACGCCCCCTGCCCCCTGCCTCCCTCCCTCCCTCCCCCATTTCCCTGTTACGCCAGCTAACGTACGCTAACCAGTTAGCATGCTGTAAAAACACCATCAAGGCACCTTATTTTAGGGCGGCAGAGAGTGCTTGATTGGCACGCGATGATACTTGATGTGAGACAACGTTAATCAAACAGATGTTCATTTACAGCTTCCCATTCGCGCTTGCCTTGAGTTGGCCCTCCCTGTCGTCCGGAGGGGCGGTGCTTCATCTTTCTCAGCCGCGCACACTGTCCTCCCGTTTGTCTTGCGTTTCTGTTTCTAGCCATGGAGAGATCGGAGGGGACATCGGAGCTCCAGTCGCGGCTGTCATCGCTGTCCTTCTCGTCTTTCCCCGGAATAACATCCAAACATTGCGAAAGCGCCCAATCCGACAGGTGAGCGACATCCCCTGCAGCTTCTGTCTGATGTGTCAAATGTTATAACTGAACATTCTATGTTTTCGTGTAACTTATTTCAATGGTGTGGCTTGGCCTTTAGTGTTGAACCGTGGGAAAGCCACACTTGATTTCATTAGAACAACTGATGAACAACAGGAAACCATGACCGATGCAACAGGTGGATACACAGGTTTATTGTTCTTTCGGCCATCTAATGGAAGAGCATTTACTTGTTCTGCTTCTCACTATACGTTGCCGGCATAGATGAATGATTTGTAGTAAAAAATAATAATTGCATAATTTCCCGTAGCGCCGCTGATCATCTGTCATGGCCCACGGCGCATAAGAATAGAATGCCTTTTATTGTCACGATACACATGTACAATGAGATTGAAACACTATATGTTAGGAACCACTATATTAGATTACTAGGAGGTTACCGCCAGGCGAGTAATTAGCACATCCGCTTCACAGTTCTGAGGTTGGGGTTTCGGATCCAGGCTGCGGCCTTCCGATGTGGAGTTTACGTGTTATTTTTTTGTATAAAACCAAATTGTTCTTAGGTGTGCAATGTTATTTTTTTTCCGTTTATGCCTTGTGATTGATTGGCTGGCGACCATTCCAGGGTGTACTCCACGTCTCTCCGTGAATAGGCTCCAGGTCACCCGAATGATGATTGAAAGTAATAAGGCTGACACCCCTTGAAATACCCCCTCGGTGTTCCACCCTCAGTGTGTCCTCCCATGTCTGAACATTTGGCTGTGTTTTTTATCCTGGTCAATTCCATCACGGCTTCGCAAGGAAAATAAACTGCACAAGTTACTTAATCTTCAAAGATTGAATTCAGGTATTTTCAATATCAGAATGAGTATTTTTGTGTTGTGTTTACTTCAGGCTCCAAAACACAGACCTCTCCACAAACTTGAGCCAGTCCCCAAAACAAGCTGATATGGATGCATCTGAGCAGCGTGAAGAGGTAGTTTGGTGTGCATGTCAATAAAGTGCACGTTCTGCTATAAATGTCTTGTGTATTTTGAGGCTAATGAAGAGGCTCCTGCTGAGCACACCTCAGGGGACCAGGGCGAGAAGAGCAGCACAGGCCGCCCTCCGCTCTCCACCGAGATGAAAGGTCCGTATGTCGCCACGAAGCTTTATTCTATGCAGGGCTTGGGTTCAAACAGCAGAATCGCATTTTGTAGTGCTTTTCGAATGTGTCGTGATTATAGATTCTTCGTTACAGTGCCCTCAATGTATTCTACAATGCATGTTACAAAGTAGTGAACACCCGATGGTCACCAGACAAACAGTATATCCCCCTGATGCATTGTCCCTATACATAAAATGGTTTTCTGTTTCTGGGGTATTGTTTGATTTTCGACCCAAGACAAATTCAAGCGTTCAAAACATCTTCAAAACAAACAAATATCTTCAAAACAAGTAGAGCAACACATCACAATGTGGCTGCATATAGTGCTTTATTTATAATCATTTAGTTAGATGCGCCCATCTTAAAACAAGGCAGATAGCCTAATACAGAAAATGTGTTCATTACATGCATGGAACGACTATCAGTATGTGATGGGTACAGAGTAGAGGCTGACATTTTTCCGGATTCCCGCCAGGTATCTCGTGGGAGGAGAGTGAATTTCACAGGATTGGGGAGGAGTGAGAGTGAATGTCACCGGGAGCGGCGAGAGCAGGAACAAAAGTCACCGGGAGTGGGCACTATGACAATAAAATGACCGGGAGTGGAAACCATGTTTTTTGTAGGATTCTGTGCAATTTTGCCTCAGGATTGGGATGGAATGGGAGGGAGCGGGATTTCAAACACTCTCTCAGGAGCGGGAGGGAGCGGGAGTCCACTCCCGTGTCGGCCTGTAGTACAGAGAAGTGTGCATATACATTGCTTGTGAGACCGGTGAGGTAGATTTTCAGTGATACCTCTTTTATTTCCATTTAACACATTGGCTATGTTCACAATCACTCCCTAGCCACTATACAGTGCAGTAAACAATGACGTCACCATTTTGTAGTGCTGTTGGAATGGGTGGGTTACCATGATATAATGCCATCAATGTATCCCACAATGCAGCTTGAAAAGTAGCAAACAACTGATGGTCACTCGGTAAGCATTTTTGTACTGCATATCCCGTGATGTACGTACGGTATGTTGTGGCGTGAAAAGCTCTTTAATATAATCATTAGGGAGGAGAAAATGAGTCCGTGGTTCTGAGCACAGCCTCTGAAATCAGTATCAACACGCCGCCGTTGTTTCCTGCTCCCGCTGCAGCTGAGACGCCACCCCTGAAACCCCCGTCGACATGGACATCTGCTGCCCTCAAAGAGCTCAAGGCCAAGCTTCGAACGGAGAAGGACAGCATGGTGACGGTCTACCGGGGTGACATCATGACCGTGCACGTGCCCACTGTGCCGGAAGCCAAGAAGGTGTGCTGGGAGTTTGCCACAGATGGCTACGACATTGGCTTTGGCATCTATTTTGACTGGACTCCCGTCACACATCGGGCCATCACTGTGCACATCAGTGAATCGAGTGACGATGAAGATGAAGAGGAGGAGCTAGAAGGTCAGCAGTTGTAAGAGCACACAATAAAGTGCTTATAAAAAAAAAGTTCAAATGCCAGGTTTTCATGAAATTAGATCCAAGATAAATGATTTCGAAACTTAATCCATCATTAATGTGACCAATAACCTGTACAGTTCAATTGGGAACAAAAGGAATCTTTTTGAGAGGGGGAAGTCAAACTCAACAACTGAGATAATATGGTTGCACAAGTGTGCACACCCTCTTATACAGGGGATATGGTTCTGTTCAGAATTAGCCAATCACATTCAAACTCATGTTGGGAGTCAGCATCGACCTGTCTTGTTTTAAAGTGCATCAAAACATGATTTGGGGCTGTTTTTCTTCAGCTGGAGATGCGAGGCCTCAGACAAGGTGTAAGGAATTATGCACAGTTTCAAACATTCCGGCTTCTGCTAGAAAGCAAAAATACATGTCAGAAATTCCTACTAGAACCGCTGAACTTGATTTGGGGTTAATCAGAGGCACTATTTTAAATGGTGGCAGGGGTGTGCTGACATCCATTTAACATAAGCTAGATTTACTTCTCACTTTTTGATATCACAAAATCCTGGCATTTAAACATGGGTGTGTCGACTTGCGCTATAGCCAGGCTATTGTAGTTTACGTGATTTCCATGGCAGGCCCGGTCACCAACGAAGATGTGGAGAAGGGCTCCAAAGCGGAAAGCAACTCAAACCTGGTTGAGCTCATACCCGTATACCGTCAGGACAGCCACTTGACAATCTACGGCGGCAGCCACGACTTCCCAGGCGAAGGCACTTACCTCTTCAAATTTGACAACTCCTACTCTCTATGGCGAAATAAAACACTTTACTACAGAGTTTATTACAGTGCCTAAAACTCCCAATCTTTATGAATGTATGATTTAAAGAAGCAAAATACTCATATTATGAATGCTAAAGCTATTTTAAATGATCTAAAGTTCAACTATAGCATAGAGGATAGACGCTATATCTATTTTTTACCACTCAGCTTGTGTTTCCAAATGTAAAATTTGAAGAAGCCTTTCATTTGCATCAATGCCATTCAAATCGAATCTTAAACATATATTTCCATCTGTTCAGTAGTGGTTATCAGGGAAGATCTACTCGGCATCTACTTGCTAGGTGTTCTTAAGTGCTCTGAATGTGTATTATTTGCTAGGACTTGTTTTTTTTTTTGTTTTGTTTTTTTTAACCGCTCCTCAATTAAAGGTAATGTGTTGTGTGTCAGTAGGGGACATAAATCAAGAATGCACTGAAGCAAGCGATGGCAGATATCCAGTCTGTGTGTGTGTGTGTGTGTGTGTGTGTGCGTGTTTTATGACACAATTTAAGCCACTCGTTATCACATAAAGCTCTTATTATGTAATAGTGATTCAATATTTACATATGCTGAGGCCCTGGCTTTAATTTGCAGAAGTAATGTTTCATCTAGATGTAGTTTGTGCACAAGTCTGTATGTGAGTGAAGGTCACTGTGTTTATACGTTCTCTCTGTTAAATGGTCGTGTTCCTCTTCATTTCAAACTACCTGATCTAATTTCACATGCTTTCAAGCTTCCAATTGTTTGTTTGTTTGTTCTGTATCTTTTAAGTTATGATGCTCCTGAAAATGTATATTCCACAATAAAGACAATGCTTACTTTGCTGTGTGAATGTTGCAAAACTGCACATAAAAGCCTAATCTGGCTCCAAAAGGTAAAGGCAACGTGCTACTCCACAATGACAAATCGTCTCCTGTGGTTCCATTAAGCGAGTGATGTAACCGTACCAGGATCATGATGAAACCTCGGTTTATTTTCAGGTATCCCCACATGGCAAGGAAGTCTGCAGGTTTACTAGATTTGAATACTTTATTAAGATTACACAGGGCAACATGTTGATACGGCTATGAATGATAAGACACTTCAAGTGTTGCGTTGCCTGTCATGGTGTTTTCTATGTTATGTCCATCATTTGGGTGTTTATCACGACAACTACTCGACGCTCAAATTAAGATTCAAAACAGAGGAGCACCAATTGTAATCTTAAAAATAGAGAGAATATCGCTGCGCTTGGTCATCAATTAAGTATTGGCCCCCTTCTCAAATTGTCATATTTTTGCATAGTTTCCCCACTTTCATGTTTAAGATCATCAAGACAAATATAATACAAGGGAACTTAAAATGTTGTTTTTTAATTGTTCAAGAAAAATACATCCAAATTACCTGGCCCTGTGTGAAAAAGTAATGGCCCCCCTAAAACTAATAAGCGATTGGGCCATCCTCGGCAGCAAATCAAGCGTTTTGTATAACTGTCAATCAGGCTTTCACATCTCTATGGAAATATTTTGGCCCACTCTTCCTTACAGAATTGTTTGAATGGCCTTTTAAAGGTTATGCCCCACTGCATTTCAATCAAATTCATGTATGGACTTCGACTAGACCACTCCAAAACTTTCCGGTTTCTATCTTTAAGCCATTCCGAAGTTGACTTGTCGGTGTGCTTTGGATTGTTACCCTGCTGCAGAACCCAAGTGCGCTTCAGCTCAAGGTCACAAACTGATGGCTGAACATTCATTCTCCTTCAGGTTCTTCTGTTGAAGAGCAGAATTCATGGTACCATCGACCACAGAGGTGGTACTTGGTGTAAAAGAGTTTGAGAACCGCTGAATTAGAGGGAGCGGGTCACAGGTGCGAGCCTTCCGTTACTTCCCCGTTCTCAACCAATCAGAGGGCACGGCAGGAGTTGGAGCTTTTAATGAGCCATGAATGCAAACATTACCTTCGCGCCGGTCATCTGAGCAACAATAAAATCATGGGAATACTCAACTTTTATGTTCTTTGGTCCCTGCGTGATGTGCCGCGACAGTTTATCAGGTATGTAAACGTGCTAATTTAGCCTGTCATCTTCAATTGCGATATATTCGGGGAAACATTGGTGTCTTTGGCCGTCCTGCAGCAAATCAAATAGAAGGTGCTTCCATGTCCACGTCCCGCTGCCTCTGCCTAAACAGCTGGTGATCTTCGGTCTCGGCGAGTGGGGTTGTGACGAGACCACCATCTCCGCGGAGGTCGTGGTCAGCGCTGAGGTGCGGCCTCAGAACATTGGCACAATCACCTCTCAAGCCAGGTGCGTGGGACGACTTGAGCTGGGTTGCGTTTGTCTCACTGCGTGGAGGATGACGTGTGTGTGTGTGTGTGTGTGTGTGTGTGTGTGTGTGTGTGTGTGAGGGCCCTCCTTTCCTCTGGCAGGTGTTTGACATTTGAGGACGGCTGGAGCACTGATATGGTGGCGGTGGCGGCAGAGAGGGGCAGGCGAGGAGTTTATGGCAAGATAGTGCTCACGGTGAGTGGACAAGTGCTTGATTCCTGTTTGTGGTGAGTGGTCAGTGCCAGCTAGGCTGGTATGCTGGCCTAAACCTTTGACCTCGCTGTTTAAGAACTAAAATCAATCAGTAGCACTGCCTTTACATTTTATAGCTGAAATTCTAATACAGACATGTACTGTATGTGTTCCATGAAATTGTATGAAAGGTCCCACGCCATCATTTAAAAAAAAAAAAAAAAAAAAAAAAAAAATTCATGTCTCTTCATCAGGTCAGCAAGATAATTTGAGTTGAAAATGCCCAGGATGTCCTTTTTTAAGTTATTCTACTTGGTCTTTTGCCTGGCAGCTGAGATGGCTGGATTTAATATGTGACATGCTTTGCACTGAATGGATTACTGATCTTCTCAATTTAATTATTGAAAACATCTTCGCTCTGATTGGCCGTTGACGATATCCCTGTGGCAAAGCATTCATAGCGACCTCACGTTTGGATTATTCCATGTGAATCAGAATTCACCACGCATTGGATTGTGCGCCCACAGTGATCAGAAATTACAGTTGGTGACTCAACCCCACAGAGATTGAAAATAAGAGATTAGATCACGTCTAGTGTCTTGAATCTCCAAATTTAAACTAAGTACCTTCATTTTCCCCATTGTTTGATAACTGACGGTATGTCTCCCTGAAACAGGTCCAGGACCAAGGCACCAGCACTCCATTGGCACAGAGGAAATGTCTGTTCCCAGAACAGCTCAGCACCACAGGTCTTTTATGCACTTCACACCAAAGTGTTGCAGAGGACACTGTGAGACGACAGACTCGAAGACCGTTCACGTACTGTATGCTGCTTCAGTCCCAATTTGCACATCTTTCTTTGCAGGTAACCCTCAACTCTTCACAGTTGGGCAACAGTGTTTGCTCTGGTGAGATCCAGATGAATAAAATTGACACCACCGCTTCAGCCACAGGAAGTAAACCTTCACTTTGGCCGATGGTAAGAGTCATGCTTTTTCAGTCAATGAGTGCATCCGTTGTAGGTACAGTGTCAAATTTTGCTGTTCAGCTCCTTGTCAGAAAACGCCAAGTTGTGCAAAAACTACTTAAACGGTGTACAGTGTGACATGTGCTTGCTATGGTTCTCCTGTACTTTTTGTGAGTAGCTTATACATAGTCAAGTGTACCCCCTAAAGGCATAATGCTGTCAAATTGTTGAGAGGATGTTTATTCTGTGACTTCCTTTGAAAGGATGAGAACCCCAGGCAGACTGTCATCAGCGGGAGAGGTTCTTTAAAATGGAGCTCCGATGATACGGACCGTCGCATTGAGCGCGTTGGCCGAGCATCGACTCCCAAAAAAATGAGGCTGTCCAGGATGAACAGCCAGGAAGAAATGACTGTGCAAATAAAGAAGGAAGATCGAGAAGGTCAGAAAATAAGAGAGTCACCCCAAAAAAAGGAGGTTAAACTGCTTTTGACGAAGATCTGCTTTAGTTTCAGTGTGTCCGTCGAAGCGATGGCGCCACACTATGTGCCTCAGTGACCCGGACACTGCCATTCTCATTGGTGGAGAAACTTCAGATCAGACCTCTTGCAAGGACTCCCTGTGGAAGCTGGAGTTAGGTCAGTCCAACTCTCTAGTGCACTTGAGCAAAGACACAAGTGCCATCGGTGTAATTTGCTTCTGTTATTGAGAGCCATCAAACTGGCTCTTTCAGAATTTGTTGAATGTGCCCTTGAAGAGAATCCTTTCTTTATACATTCAATAGAATCTCTGTTGAACACTGTTAGGATAGGCAGTCAAGATAGGTGTATGTACTTCTTCTCTACATCATTCCAGTTCTGGTTCTCTGGTCATCATCCGGCTCTTCTTTAGAGCTAGGGTGAGAGGCTCGGTATTCGAGAGAGGCTCAGAGGATCGAGAGGAGGCAGATGAGGTTGCATCTGGTCCGGTTGGCCCCTGGTAAGGCGTTTTGGGCACATCCCACCCAATTGAGGCCTGAAGGAATACACAGCACATGTTGGAGAGATGATGTCTCTCTGCTGGCCTGGTAAGGCCTTGGGATTTCCTCCCAAGTGTTGGACAAAGTGGCTGGGGAGAGGGAAGTCTGTGTTTGGATGAGCGGAAGATGATAGATGCATGGATGGCCGTCATTACTTTTTTTCCCTCTTTGCCATCACTGAGACTCTCCTGCGGTGTGGTCACAAAAAAAGGACAAAATCCACAGCAAAACACACTTGTGAAATTATTGTAATTGAAATATCACAAGATATGTTGAGGTCTTGTAGAAGGTTGTGCACAGTGGTGATTCAGTGATGAACCCTTTTAGAGGTGTATTTTTCCTGAAATGGTATTAGCTCAGTGGCAATGCCGCTATATTTTGTCGACAAAATGACCACTCTTTTACTTTCAGCAGTAACAGTGACAATCCAAATAAAGATTAGTCAGCCTTGAAGGGGGTGTGCTCTATAAATCCAGTCATTGTTGTGGTTCTTTTACAGACAATGATTTCTGGTACCCAATGAGCTCCTCTACATCTGGACCTGCGCCTCCTTGCACCAGAGGACACGCCGCGACTTATGACCCAGACTCTAAGGCCATCTTGGTTTACGGCGGCCTGAGGGAGGGCCAGCGCTACAGCGAACTGTATATCCTTAATACTCTAACCTGGAAGTGGAAGCTTGTCACAGTGGGTTTTTCTCCCATTAGAAACAATTTGTGAAGTTGTGTTTTTAAAAATAAGATGAAATCTTGTGACTTTATTTCATTTAGGCTAAAGGGAATATTCCCACCTTGGCATATCACTCTGCTGCTTTTTATAAAAAGGAGCTTTTTGTCTTTGGCGGAGTACATCCGAGTCAGACGTCTGGGGAAAAGTTGTGCAGCAATGCTTTGTACATCTTCAACCCAGAGTTTCAACTCTGGTATAAGCCTATAGTGGAGGGGGACAAACCTCTGCCTCGCTTTGGGTCAGTGTCCACTGCCGTTTATTACAGAGCACATGCTTTTGCTGATGTCATCTTTTGAATGTCTTATTTTCCTGCAAAAGCCACTCGGCCACACTTTTGTCACAAAAGTTGGTCATATTCGCTGGTCGGAAAACTGCCACATATCTAAATGACCTCCACGTCCTTGACCTGGGTAAGATTGCAAATTCATTGATGATGCTCGGGCATCATTTTGTGCACGTCCTTTTTTTCTTTTCTATCCCCTCTTTCCCGGGTGAAGGTTTCATGGAGTACACAGCTGTGAAATGCGGGAACATGCTACCAATGCCTCGGGGGTGAGTGCAGTACTCGGTGACCTTGAAAAGCCATTCGTGTGGATACTGCATTGGGTCCATCCAATAAGTTCACATTTCTCGATACTTGTATCCTAATTGAAATGAAGTACAGATACAAATCATTCCGTGAATTTACCCGAACAGGTTTCATGCTGCCCTCCCAGTTTCAGACAACAGGATTTTAGTGAGTGGGGGCTGCAGTGCAATTGGAGCCTTGCAAGATGTGCATGTCTTCAATACTGGTAAGTACTCGGACTGATTTTAAGTCACCTGAATACAGTGGAACCTTTTAAGTTGAACACATGAATTTAGCCGCTGGTCCCCCTGTTATTTTTCCGATTTGTAAACAATATTTCTCATAGGAAATGATCTGCTCGGGCTAGAACCGTCACCGTCATAAAACCGTCAAACAATTTTAACATTGATACAAGTGTAAAAATACTTTAACCGATGCGAAGGTGAGACGGGTTGCAGGTGGGAATCTTTTTAAAATCATAAACTACTTTAAAAAGCCACCACTAAATATCGAGAATCTCCTTCTGTATCGACCCACCCAATTAGACACGTGAGCTGACGTATACGAGTACCACCAGGTTTACTGTTTTGAATGTGTCTGCCTATTTCACACAATTTCTCATCTCAAATTCTTCTTCTCTTAACATTGCATTCTTGTTGAGGCTGCTCCTCTTTTTTTTTTTTTTTTTTTTTTTTTTTTTTTGAATGAGTCACAAAAAAGCAAAGCATTACTGTATGTATGCATTTTTTTTTTTTTTTTAAATGACTAGGCAAATTCCATTCCGTCCATTGTCTACCGAGGTCGGGTCGCGGGGGCAGTAGCTTTAGCAGGGACGCCCAGACTTCCCTCTCCCCATCCACTTCATCCAGCTCGTCCGGGGGGGGGGGGGGATCCTGAGGTGTTCCCAGGCCAGCCGGGAGACTGTCTTTCCAGCGTGGGTCTCCTCCCGGTGGGACATACACGCTACACCTCACTGGGGAGGCGTCCAGGAGGCATCCTAATCCGATGCCCGAGCCACTTCCATTTGAGGCAAATTTTTCCAGAACATTTGAGCCAACTTACAAAATTGCACAATTGTAGAGGCATTGGATTTCAGAGGTTCCACTGTACAAACATTTCACACACATTTGGTCTGATGCAAATCCACTGCTTTGCTTCTCCATCAGACACCAATATGTGGAGTTCAGTGGCTTTTTCTGAGTTGAGCTCCAAGCCTCGTGCGGGACACAGCATGATAAATTTAACCTCGACAACAACTTTAGCAGACTCTCATACACCCTGGGAGGATGAACCTGTCAAAGTTCTTTGCACACTGCTGGTGTTTGGTGGCTCGGACTGCTCCGGTACTTTCTACAATGACACTGTTAAGTGCACAGTGGAGATTCCATTGTAATGAATGGTGTTTGTTTTTAATCTAGAAAAGACCATGAAGTTTTCAAAACGTGTTCATGTAATATTTGTTAAAAAAAAAAAAATTGCAATCATTTGCAGCCTCTTTTGATGCCTGACATAATTATCCATAGTTCCTCCAAGCATCTGATATGCTGCAAGCTGTGGGATGTCACACTTTGCATAGCAAATCTGTAATTTGTGCATTTTGCACAGTGGCCATGTGCCTAAATGAGCAGTGGATATTTAGGACGAGAATGTTTCTTGGTTTTTCAATAATGATATGAATAAATGCCAATGTTTTCCAACTAAGAGTTCCTGTGTTATTTCAAATGACTGCCATAAAATGTGATTCAGTTCAAAGCATTTTATTAACAAGGTGTACACAGCGTTTCACCTATGCTCGCAGCTCAACAGGCGTGTCTGGCTGGCAAGACGGATGGCTCACTCGGAAAGCGTCAATCTCCGCTAAGGTTTGATTCAGTCTTTGGATAGTTGGATACAAGCTCATGTCCACTTTAAATCTGCAGTATACAGCAAATGCAAATAAGTCAGCTCGGGCTAACAACATAAAATTAAAAGGGGGTTATGTTGAAGGGGACAAATGCATTGTTCACAATTTTAAACAGTTCCCAGTTGTCTTAATGTCTGTGACTTGCTTTTGTGGGAAAAATAGTGAGTCCCAGTAAAGACAAAGTGTGTGCATGTGGCGCACAGACGCATCACCAAACATAAATACCCTCGTTGCGAAACAGTGCAGAGCAGCTTGCTCATAGATCCATTGTTTGTCTTTGACATTGACAAATATATTTTGGTGGCTTAGTGATGAAATGCTGCATCCACCAGTGATAATGCAATAGAATCTCTATGGGCACTCTCTTTAAAATGTTTTTTTTTTTTTTTTAAATAACAGCAACAGCTTCTTTCGAACAACACTTATTTACACTCGCTTGTTGTCCACACTTTAGGCTGCGGCTCCACCGAGTGAGGCAAAAAATGAGCCAGCCAAATGCCCGCCCATTGGTAGCCAATCTATTGAAAGCGAGGCTCGCCATTGGCCTAGTAGAATGTGGGGCGGGATGAGGGCTGACGCACCGCATGACACGGATGCGCCCCCGAGAACGATATGCTGTAACAATACATCCATAATTCTTGATCATTGGGGTATTTTGATGAAAGCATGCCACAGACATTCAGACACCTGGGAACGGTTTTAAGTTCTTTTAAAAAAATAAAAATAAAAAAATAAAATAACATTTTTACATTTGATGAGCATTGTGCTGTTTGTATATATATAAATATAAAACAACAAAATTCCCCCAAAATATACCTCTCTGCATTGTAGACTTGTGGGACCAGACAGATGTCAGCCATGGATATCTAAAAGGTAAGAGGACTCCAATCTAAGAAGCCCTCAGTATGCTGTGCTCTTCATTATTATGCAGTTTTTCGAAAGCCCTTACCTCATCACCTACACAATATTTCCCGGCGGTTTGCTTCAGCAGAGCCTCGAGAGCTGGATGAGTTCAAATATGAATGTGATTAATATTCATGTCTTGCTACTGCGATTGTAAAAGGAGATCTCGCCCACTGACCTTCAAACCCTCGATTAATGAAGTATTGCGCCCACTGCACCTTCTCTGCTCCAATCTTTTGGATCACGTGTAGATTCTGAAACATGCAGCAGATCAAGTTCATCAGTGATGTGACAGCAACCACTTGGTGTCCTTGGTGAGCTAAAATATTAATAAATTCTCACCTGCAGAGGTTGTATCCCAGTGGCGATGAGATCACTTATCATCCGAACCCGGGCCCTTTTTTTGGGGTCTGATGGAAGGAGACGCGGTTCGGGCCTGGTCTCATCAATGTACTGGATCACCGCCAGCTGAGTTGTGGACAAAACAGTAGAAAATGTCACATCTGAGAGGAGGGAAAACAACACTATTTTGTCATGACAAATTAGATTTCTGGGTGGGACTCACCGACTGAGAGAGGGCGATGCCGTCAATTTCAACTGCAGGCACTTGCTGCATCGGGTTTAAAGTCTTGTACTCCTCTGTGAGCTCCAATGCACACAACATTTTTGTAACTAAAATGTCACTTTCAGCTTCTACTTTGATAGCTCATGTAAACTGTACCTGCTGACCGCCATCTTTGATGAGATTGACTGGCACCTGATCATATTCCATACCTTTCAGGGCGAATGCTGACACACAAAAAGTTGAATGACTTAATAAAGTCAAAGAAAAGTGGAGAGCAGCACGCTGAGCTCCTGGCTAGCACGTCTGTCTCACCGTTCTGATGTTTGACTCTGGACTCGCACATTCCCCCCAAAATTTAAGTTAGGTTAAAGACTCTAAACCAGGTGTGTCAAACTAATTTTTGCGGTGGGCCACATCGTAGGTATGGTTTACCACGGAGGGCCGTTATGACTGAACTAGGGATGGGCGAGTACTGATACCAGGTGTTGGCATCGGGCCGGTACCGGCCTCATTTCAAGGTAGAGGGTACTTGCGAAGGCTGCTGATACCAGCCACAGATACCTAAGGCAAAAAAATAAAATAAAAAATAAATCCTATTCGGCAGTAGTTGGCACTACACTGTGACCTTTGACACATCGGTGAACCAGTATGTGGGTCAGAAAGAAATTATCTGTTATTGTGTGAATTGAAATTTTAAATATCAAAAGTACTAGTCGTATTGGTATCGGTGAGTACTTAGGAGTGAATACTTGTACTGGTATCAGTCCGAAAACAAGTGGTACTGAACATCCTTACTCTGAACCCATATGAATGTATGATCCCCAAATATTATTGCATTGTTACAACAAATTAACGGATAACTAGTTTTGAAATCAGAAGTCAGTAAAAAAATATTTTATAAAGTTTCAGCAATACTTTTTTTCTATTTATTTTAAAGGGGGATTTGGTAAAAAAAAAAAAAAAAAAATGCTTGCAATATCTCACTCTGCAGTTTTGGTATTTTAGCAAGAGACATGAAGTCGACGCATATGATTTGCTTTCGCGGGCCACATGAAATGATGCGGCGGGCCAGATCTGGCCCCCGGGCCATGAGTTTGACACCTGTGCTCTAAACTGTCCATAGATGTAAACGGTTGTCTGCGTGCCCTGCGATTGCATAGTGACCAGTCCTGGGTATACCCTGCCTCCTATCCAAAGTCAACTAGGATAGGATTCAGCTCACCTGTAGCAAGGATATCGTCATGTATTGTTAAAGTACAGTCAAATGGTCTGCGTCACAGTGCAGAGGTTCCCATTCGAATCGACTCCCACATTCCAAAAGGGTGCATATTAGCTTCATTGAAGACTGTAAGTGAGTAAATGTGTGGGGGAATGGTTTGTCTGGTGTTCCCTGTGAATGGGTGCTGACTAATCCAGGGCGCACCCCGCTTCTCACTCAGGAGGATATGTGCTACAGAGAATGGATGCATGGAAAGTGGTGACATGTTAACGAATAACTTACCAATGCGTACCCGCCATGAGCAGGAGCTTCTGAAGTATCCATGCAAGACAGGCTGGATAAAAAAAAACAAAAGGACATTGTCATCATATATATATATATATATATATATATATATCTTGTGCTCCAAATCATTCTTTTCATTTCCTTTAGTTCACCTTGGTTTGCTCAGACATAGCTTCTCAGTCAAGTTTGCATACTGTACAAAAAACAAAAACCTTCTACCCAGTTGAGCACAGCAACGTCCTCTCACAGCCAATAGGATTTGCTCCTCACATCCCTCCTACCTACTCTTTGGGCCGTGACTAAGCAACATCGGGGTCGCATCTGCTTTACATTAGCCAACAGGAGAAACTGAGCAAACAGTGACGCTTGGGAATTCCAATACCTTTGCCAGAAGAACGCCGGACAAGCGCATAGTCTGGGGCGGGTTAGCTTTCTATTTAAAAAAAAAAAAAGTTTCCTCATTAGTGTCGTCGTGAAAGCGCTCCTCTCTTTCGTTCCAAAATGTGTATTGTGCCTCCTAGTGAGTTGAGGTTTAGCCACAAGCACGGTGTTTTGATTGCATGTATTAAAACCAGTGACAGGAAGTGTTTTGCTCCCCGATTGGTCAGAGTCCGTATTGGAGGCGGGATTTCGTAAATTCTCTACCGTTTATTGGACCGAAACCCTCGACGTCAGCAACCCAGCTGCTTTTTATATAGGCGTACACGTGCGGACCATGGTGAGATCATTTGCTTCAGCTCCGCCCATGTATAAGCCCCGCCCATGCATAAGTAACTAAATAAAAAGGAAGCAATTGTTAAGCGCGATCGTCCTTTGGCCAGCCTCTGCTCACCTGTGAAGTGAACTCACCTGCACAGACATCATCTCCACCATGGCCTCCTTGGCTTTAAGATCAGCAATCAAAACTAAGGTATGAATGGAATTTGAAAACTTTTCTGCCCACGACGCAGTAGGTTGTACCACTTTGCCAAGTGTTTACAAACTGTAAAAAGGTCATTGGGGCTTAGACTTGTTTGTACAGTTCTCTCAGACAGGATTAACTCCCCTTTGTGTCCTCTCCAATAACATTTAAGTACATCAAAAAAAAAAAAAAAAAAAAGTACATTGCTTGTCATTTCACTCACAGTTGGTTGGTTATTAATCTTGTTGGGAGGACTGGCTGCAACTGGAAACAGCCAACTGTGTTCAGGTCATCTTTCTATTCTGTTTCTATTCAGCCTCACATGAAATTTCTTTCACAGGTCCCATTTAAAGCTGGCCGCATGTGCTACTCCTCCTCTACGGTCAGTTTACACCTTTCACAGCTTTGCACATAATTTCCATTTTAACATAAAAAATCTGTTTATAAATGACTATTTTTTTTAAATGAACCCTCTCTCACAGCCCACCACTAAGCTGTTCTTAGATGGGAAGTTTGTTGAATCTAACACTCCGGAATGGATCGATATTCACAATCCTGTAAGTATTCTGTCATAGCAGCAACATGTCACCGGTATCTGATGTGTCAATCTTTTTTTTTTTTTTTTTTTTTAAACATCACATCCGTTCAGTACATACAACAGGTTTTGCATCTGACTTACAGTTTCATTAATGCAAATGTATGCTAGGGTGCAGCCAGCCGGTGGACTAGATTTAAAAGGCTCCCGCTGTCATGAACGACTCCAATTTTCATGTAGTTAATCTGCACTGCAGGCGACCAATGAGGTGATTGCCCGTGTACCCAAAGCCACGCAACAGGAAATGTCTGCCGCCGTCGACTCCTGCGCCAGAGCCTTCCCCTCCTGGTCCGAGACCTCCATCTTAGCTCGGCAGCAGGTCTTTCTGCGCTATCAGCAGCTCATCAAGGACAACATTGTAAGGCGAAGGGTTAAATAACGCGACTGTTTACTGTACTCTCTGAGTTGAAACTCAAATCTGATGGTCCTCTTGTGTCACAGAAAGAACTTGCCAAGTCCATCACCGTGGAACAAGGGAAAACCCTTGCAGATGCAGAGGGGGATGTGTTCAGGGGATTGCGTAAGTCATGCACTCACAATTGACAACAAATGGGTAAATGTGTGTGTCTGTGCTTTAGCATGTGGTGACACAAATGGTTAATGAGTTATGTCGGCCTCTCAGAACAAAAGGCACTTCTCTCCACTTGACCTGTCAGTCGCAAAATATCATCACATTTTGAGAGCCAATTTAATACACGTTTTGAAAGTATAATTATATTACCGCCTGAGGGGAGAGGGGTCATTATGTTGAGTTGGTGCCTCTCAGAATAAATATTGAAGTAGATAAAGAGGTGACCTCTCTGGTTTTAAATAAAAGAGAACTTGAATGTTCCACTGTTGCATAAAGAATGAAAATGACATTTTCAGTTCTATGAGCAGCATATCAAGTTACAAACACCAGCCTGGATGTCTAATGAAGGTCTATTCATTGTTAATGTAGACTGAATTATTATAGACGTTTGACTTGAATTCGAATTGTATCATTATTAGATATTCTATGCTCGATGAACTACAGTATGCTTTGTGGGAAAGACGGATGAACTAAAGTGTCCTTCACTCCTTTTTTTAACACATTTAAGAGTTGCTTTGCTTTATGCTTCTGGATTTTGGTTGGCTTTCTTTGCTTGACAAAGAAAGCAAGACCGTATTGTTTACTTTCAGTCCACCATGCTTTTCATGTCATTATTTAGTGTGTTGCTATGTATTGCAGTATGTGTTTCTACATTTGAGCAAAACATTCATTTACCGTGATTTGTGGCATTGTGTTCTCTTAATAGTGACAAATGTAAGACAATGACATTAGATTTCTTATTATGCAATTCTCCCGTATGCTGTAATAGCAGGGGCAGGGAAGCTCCATCAAGGACCATTTGTTTTTAGTCAGTCCTTTTAAAGGACTTACTAAACTTGGGCTGCATGGTGACCTTATGGTTATCACTTGTGCTTCACAGTTCGGAGGTTTTGGGTTTGAAACTTGGCTGAGGCTCCCCTGTGTGGACTTTGCATGTTCTCCCAACGCTTGTGCGGGTTTTCTGCGGTGCTTAGTCTTCTCACCATATTCCAAACCATGCATGTTAGATTTAGTGAAGACTCTAAATTGCCCGTGTGTGTGTGTGTGTGTGTGAAAATCAGTGTACATAGTTGCCTATATGTGCCCTGTGATTGGCTGGCAACCAGTCCAGAATTTTGTTGCCTTAAAGTCATCTGGGATAGGATACCTAATGAGCTATGGATAAATGGATGGATGTGCCCCACAGCCTGCAGGTTCCACACCCCTGATCGAAAGTCTGGCCAAAATGTTGATTTCTTCTCTGATCTCAGAGGTCGTGGAACACGCCTGCAGCATCACCTCTCTGATGCTTGGTGAAACTCTGCCCTCCATCACCAAGGACATGGACACGTACACGTACCGGCTGCCCCTCGGCGTATGCGCCGGCATCGCCCCGTTTAATTTCCCTGCCATGATCCCTCTGTGGATGTTTCCCATGGGAATGGTGTGCGGCAACACGTACATCCTGAAACCTTCTGAGAGGGTGCCAACGTGCGCCATGCTGATGGCCAAGCTGCTGCAGGATGCTGGCGCTCCCGACGGAACCCTCAACATCATCCACGGACAACATGACGGTAAGAGTTGGTCTCGCAGGTTTGGTTTGTGAATTTTAGGATTTCCAATTCTTAAAAATGTTAAGAAATCGAATGTGAAAGTGTGTTCAAGTACATTTCTAACTGTGGCAAATAAACAAAATCTGCGAGTAATTGATACCCAGCTAAAAAGGTTTGTAATTACCGATAGATACCACAAGATGGTAGCAAAGGCCTTTTTTTCCCCCCCTTAGAGACGAGGCTATGACCTGATTAAATTAACCTCCTTCCATCATTTCAACATAATGGTGCGTTGAGATAGTTCCAAATAGTTCCATGACCCCGCTCTTAAGTCATCTTTCCCCGTTGAAATGCTTCAAAATGTCCAAATCACTGCTGCACCTTCTGGTGTTACCGCCTTGGCCACCGACCGGGAAGCTGTACTATGCACTAGTCATGTAGACAAACAAAGAAGACTAGACCTCTTCGACTTCATTCTGTCATTCATTTATTCGCCTGCTTCTGGCTCCTCAGTAAGTTGCTGTAAAATGAGTCTACCAGCTGTAGTTGCTTGACTGGGTGACACAGTAGTAGCGCCTCACAGTATTTGATAGACACAGTAGAGGTTATGTCACAACATGACTCATCTTTATTGGCCAAGTCTCCGGCTGTTTGGTGTCACTGTGTCAAGTTTATTTCCCTTCTTCCTGCCGCAGCTGTGAACTTTATTTGTGACCATCCGACCATCAAGGCCATCAGCTTCGTTGGCTCCAATCAGGCCGGCGAGTACATTTATGAGAGGGGCTCCAAAAATGGCAAGAGAGTACAGTCCAACATGGTGAGTGGTAATACATGATGCAAAACAGACGCCATGACATCTTAAAGATGAACACAAGGTGGCAGTCTTATACAACACAGTCTAGTTTTTGTTATAAAGCAAGCAAGTACTGATGGGTTGAAGAATCCTGCATGCAATTCATTTTTGATACTTGTATAACTGTTATAAGACTGGAAAAATGTTAGCCAAGTCAGTGATTCGCAAACCTTTTTATACCAAGTACGAGCTCAAAATACTTTGCTCTCCACCACTTTGACCAACATTAAAATACAGTAAAACAATAGGCCTAAATGTTCATCAACAAAAAAAAATCCAGAGGTTTTATTCCTAAAAAGTATATGAATTATTGTAAGCCACTGTAACATGATGCATAGTTTGAAAACTGACTGGTTAAATACTGGAAAATTAAAATGTATTGCACATAAGTTGAATAAAAACGGTACTTACATGTTTCAAAACAAAAAGTTCTTAAAGACTAAATGCAGTTGTACTGTGCATAAAAGTTAAATACAACCGAAGTGTAGTCAAATGTACTGGACAGGAATAAATAAATAAACAGGCTCTATGCATCGCTACAAGCTTCATTCTAATATTTGATTGCAATTGCATGTTTTACATGTTAGAAATGTTATTTGTACTTAATTCAATGATTCTTTGGCATTCCACAAGAGAGAGCCTGCATATCACTAGTGGTACTTGTACAACACTTTGAGAATCGCTGTCTTAAAACATAGTTTATACAGTTAGGATTGAATTGTAGAAGTAAATCAAAGTTCTAAAGTATTAACAGAGACAAATATTTGTGTGTATCCATAAGATAAGATAAATAAAGGTATATACAGTAAACTAACTGGGCCACATAATCCTGATTGAGTCCACAGACAAATTCTATTGCTCCTTAGTGGTTGTCATTCGAACAACTTTGAAGTCAAAAAGGGTCACAAAGCAGATTGTGTGTGAATTTGGAGTTTCAAGTGTAATGGAGGGCATGCCTATCTAAATATATCGACATACTGCATATTGATTTGTTCTATGTCAAAATGGTCATAATAACAAGCGCACTAGTTGTGTCCAAAGACCTTTGCACAGAACTACACTTGTCTACTAAGTGCTAATATCTCCTCGATCTGAAAATCAGCTTTCGTGCACTTGTAGGGAGCAAAGAACCACGGCGTGGTGATGCCTGATGCCAACAAGGAGAACACTCTGAACCAAGTGGTGGGGGCTGCGTTTGGGGCCGCCGGTCAGCGCTGCATGGCTCTGTCCACGGCCATCCTGGTTGGCGAGGCTCGCGGCTGGCTGCCTGAGCTGGTGGAGCGCACCAAGGCTCTGCGTGTTAATGCAGGTACCCTTCAGTTTCAACTCCCTATCCGAAGTCACTGGTTTCCCCGAAGGCCTTTTGAGCAAGCATAACTATCTTACAGACACAGCGAGAGAGAGATTTTCACCAATATGATGCACAGGAAACCCTCATGTGCAATTTCTGAGGGAGTTCCTTGGGCTGCCCCTTCTGCTCTGTTATTTGCCTGCTTCTGGCTAACGTTTTGGAATGTCGGTACCACATCATGTACGTATGTAACAGTATAACCGCTTGTTTCTGGGGCCCCCCTCAGGAGACCAACCTGGTGCAGATGTGGGGCCCCTGATCTCCCCACAGGCCAAGCAAAGAGTCTGCAGTCTGATCCAGAGCGCCGTGGAGGAGGGCGCTAAGGTGCTCCTGGACGGCCGACGCGTTAAAGTAACGGGTTACGAGGACGGCAACTTTGTGGGTCCGACCATCATTGGAGACGTCACAGTATGTATTTTAATCCATTAATCCAATAGCGTTTCCCAACCTTAACTGAGCCAAGGCGCCAATTTTACATGAGAAATCAGTCGGCTTTCACGGAGGATTACAGAAATCAGATATTTACCGTTGAAAGGCTGAAATCAGAGGATTTGAACCATTTTAAGTTTAATTAATCGATGATCAAAATAGTTTTCTATTAATTTGACCAATTAGTTGTTGATTTCAATTCACAAATTGTCCCAGCTCTAGAGACATTATTTTAAGTGAATCAATCATTTTTTGACCAATTAAGTGAAGTTGGAAAATTTCCCACGGCACACCGGTTAGCTACATTAACCACATTTGATGGCGAAAAAGGGAAATATACTGCACCACTTGGGAGGTAGCAGAGTGTGTACTGCGGAGCAAAGAATACTGTGCGTTAGTAGTAATTAATTGAAATTGAAACATTTCCTGCAAAGCACCTGATCTCTCCTAGCTCAGTGATTGGGAGACACTGCAATATTATATCCAATATTTTAGCGCAACATGGATGGATGGAGAGAATATGTTAGCTTGAGTTCCAAATGGTCACAACCACCTTTTGCTCAACCACAGCCTCAGATGAAGTGTTACACTGAGGAGATTTTCGGACCCGTGCTAGTTGTCCTTGAGGCCGACACTTTAGATGACGCCATCCATTTGGTCAACACCAATCCCTACGGCAACGGCACCGCCATCTTCACTTCAAATGGCGCCACGGCTCGCAAATACACACACAAGGTGGACGTGGGCCAGGTGAGTATGCACGACACGCTTTCCGTTTTAAAGCGCGACGCATTTGCGTGGTATTGTCACAGTGCTGTGATATCTTAAGACAGGGAGCACCTTTATATTAGAAATTATTCTTGTCCATGTCAAGTATAGCTGTTTGCTTGCCCCTGACCAAAAGGCACACGTGTTCATACTCCAATTCCCCATCACTCAAATCTGCAAATAGCCACAGCAGATGTTTTCCAATCAAAACAGGGCGACGTATTCCGTTAAAGATGGAGGAATTCCGAGCACGGCCAGGATTCACCCTGTTTATTTGCCCGTGGAGCCCAGTCGTGCCGTGTTTGCTGTTCACATGTCCGGGAATGCTCCGCTTTTCTCTAACAAACAAACATTTTGCCCCCTGTCGTCTCTGCCAAAATCCATGGCTTCCAAACCTATTTGAGCCTTCTCAAACATTCGAACCAACCGTGCCATGTTTCTCTTACACTTGTAACAAAGATGTTTCCCTTCCCGCTTACTGTGTTTGCAAAACCGCAAGTTATCTTTGTACTGTTGCTTGTCCCTGCAATTTAGGCCCCAGGGGGATTTTTTATAAACCTCCCAAACATGGAATTGTCAGTAAAACACTGTTTTCTTTGCAGGTCGGAGTCAATGTTCCCATCCCTGTGCCACTGCCCATGTTCTCCTTCACTGGTTCGAGAGGATCCTTCAGAGGCGACATGAACTTCTATGGAAAACAAGTATGCAAACAAATGTTTTCTGATCTTGGAAAGCAAACAAACTCAAACTTATTTATTTGTGTCCAGGGCATCCAGTTCTACACACAGATCAAAACCATCACTTCCCAGTGGAAAGCTGAGGATGCTACACTTAAGAGTCCTGCGGTTACCATGCCAACGATGGGCCGCTAGATAACCCGTAGTGACCACTTGATCTGCAAACATCTCGGAAAAATTACGACTGCTCAGTGACTCGATGGTACTTAATAAACAGTAGACGATATACGAATTCTAGGAGTATTAAGGCACTCTGTAAATGTATCACCACACTCGAGTCGATACTTTTACTACCTGCTGACAGAAGAAGTATTGGGACACCTGACCATTACGCCTACAGGAACCGAAAATACGAAACTGGTGTTCAGTGATCCTTTGCAGATTCACCATTCGTGAATAGGTAACCTGGAGATTTGTTTTCTGTAGAACTTAACTAAAAACTAATTAACAATGTTTGCTGGAAAAACACACCTATTTGCACCTATCCACATATTTTTGTGCCCTTTCTGTAACTCCATAAGATGCCTCCCAAATGCTCTGCTCCTTCTATGTGTCATGTTATCGTAGTCGTTTCAGATACTGTATACTATATGTACTTTGTACAACCGTATTTAAAAAAAAATGAGAGTATGTATCACTGAGTCCAAAATGTAATCAAATGGAAAATAGGAAAGGAGTAATTTTTTTTGTCCATTCATCCATCTGAACCTTTGTGAGGTCATTGATTTTGGCCAGAGAAAGTCACAATCTCTGTTGTAGCTCATTCCAAACGGTGTTTAATGGGGTTCGGGTCAGGGATTTGTTTTGAGCACTGTAGAGTGAAAAGGGATTTTCCCACACTGTTCCCACAAACTTAAAAACATAGAATGCAGACTCTAAAATATCTTAGTTAAAGAATTAACAGTCAGGGTAAGTCCAACACTTCATTTAATAAGGGATCAAAATACTGTTGAGAGAAAACAAACCTCACACATCACATTAGTATTAACAATGTGGGATACATCCAAATGTGAGACGACCAATCAAAAGCTTGATGATGGACAACGAGGCTACATAGAGATCATGTGGTGCGGTTCTCCGCCAGGCAGTTGGTGTTGGTGGGTAGGGGAGAGTCAGGCGCCTGAGTAATGAAGGTTGACAGGGTGCAGGCTCCTCTCTAATTCAAAAGGAATTCATGATCATTATACAGGCAGAAATGTAACGGCTTCATCACTCATGTTCTCACAGCACAGCGTCTTTGGAGCTCAACCTGGAATGCGGGGCTCTAAATCCGCAGGCTTTGTAATTGCAAGGATGAGATGGATGGATGGATGGATGGATGAGATACAACTTTTATTTCCAGAACATTTCATTTGGTGTCTGACCCAGCGATATGACTGTCAGATGAGGACGGCACCAGATTGTTGGCTCTCCTGTCAGGGGAATGAAGATTTGCAGTTGAAGCACAAGCTCGTTGCCCTCTTTTATACGTCTCTTCGCATGACGTCCATGCACACTAGCCTAGAGATGTTCTGTTATTCCAGTGGACTCTGTGCTTATGGGATCGCCTCTAGCCGTACATCCAGATAGGCTACACAGTCCCTCTCAAATCATGTTTCCAGCTGCTCTCGCACCACAAATGTTCAAAGGACTAAATAAACTTAAGAGTTCACGTGAGGAGGAGCCAATAGCCTGAAAGCGCATTGACGTGACCAGATGTTTGTTTCTATTTTTACTATTGTGCCCAGACTCTTTTCTTTTTTACTCTTTTTAAGCAGCTGGATGGAAAGGAAAATTGGTCAAGGCCTAACTGATGTTTTATGGTATCCTCTTAAGCAGAGAAAATGACTGTTAAAAACATTAAAAGCAGGGAGGAGTCACCAGAAGTTCAGCCTGAGCTAGTGTATGAGCTGCTGCACATTGTTCCTCTGAGTTCATACTTTTCCTTTCGGGTTAGGGTTACACGTGATGAATAAGCAACCAGTAACAGAATTAAGAGTTTATATTACCTTGGCCTTTGACTATTCATTTTAGCAAACAGGAGTCGGAGAACTTGCTCCTTTTGTTCCCAAGTGAGGTCTGAAATGTCCACTTGACTTCCTGGTTGATGCATCCTGAAAGAGAAGTTAGGTTTTGTGATGAAAAATCACCTCACAGAAGCGATGGGATGATGACATACCACTCTGCGGCCTTCTCAATGTCCGAGTAGACCGAGTTGGTGTTCTGGAAGGTGCGGATGGGTGGGAACTTGATCCTTCCTGCTGTGGCCTGTTTGAGTGTCCACTGATAAGTCCGCTGTGCCTCTTTCTTGTACTGCAGCCCTCTGGCCGCTATTTGCTCCTTCACCTGAGCCAGTGCCTCATAGAAGAAGCGCTCCAGCTCGGTGCGCTGCTCCATGATGCCGCTAGCTAGCCTCTTGATCTGCTTCAGTTCGTTCTCCCGCATAGAGAGCACCCACTGAAGCTTCTCTAACTCTGCCTCGGCGGCCTGGGAACCGAGCAACATCTTCTCCTGACGACACTCTTGTTCCTCCCTTTTATGTTCCACAATCTGCTCCAGAGAAGCTACTTTTTCTTTCAAATGGGTTAGCTCTTCTTTTTGTGCCACCATTTTGGCTGCATTTATCTTTGCCAGCATCTCCAGTGTCTTCTGGAGGGGTGGGCACAAGGCAAAGTCCTTTTAATTTAACATAACATACAATATTTGGAAAAAAAAAAGTTAGGGATTGGGCTGGTATTGGGCTTTCCAATGAAATTTAAGGATGGTCCTCAATGCACTATAACCTTAACAGGTGAACTTAATTTGAACTGTTTGTTTCAGTTGTTTATACACAACTTTCCCCTAACAAGGAGTTGAACAGCACAATTTACAAGAGGTGTTTGACCCATGAATCCGCCAATAGGAATCTCTCTGAAGTGGTATTCAAACAGTGCGCTCATCATCCTGTTCACATTTTGACATCCCGAGACCAAGACACCTAACAATTGAGCAACCGAATCCTGCCATTTTGAGGCTCCAAAACAGGATCTTCTCAATAAGAAGTGGCCGCTGAGCTATGAGTGCCAGAGTTGAATCAGCAGGTTGCAACAGAGAGAGAGAGAGCGATGGGGAGAGTCACAGAAAGGCAGAGAAGTGCATGTCTTTGGAAATGCATTGGTCAATTGACGGATCAAACACTTGTTGTGAATGTTGCGATCCAGCTCCTTGAACAGCAAAAAGTATTGAAACATTAAACAAAGAATATGTGGACGTGCATTCAGAGGTTTAGAGATCAAATTAAGTTCACCTTTTTGAGGATTATCCTTAAATTTGATCCAAACGTCGAATATCCCCGACTTTCTGTGGGTGGTGTAGATGGGACAACAAATAAGCAATTGTATCCTAAGCTTGGCTGCTTGACAGTCGAGTTAGATTTCCAACAATTTGCTGTCACCGTCTCAGAGACGTATGTGAATGCAGTTGATATTTATTTGTATTAGGAGAACCCACTAAACCTGTAGGCTCGTGGAAACTCACCGCAACCACAGAGCATGGAGTGAGGCTCCGTGGTAAATACACAGAAGCAGACCAAGTCAACAAAAAGAGGAGAAGCCGCCTGAATTAGACGTTTCATAACTGCCGTGATTGGGGAAAATGAGAAGTCTTTGTATCTAAGCATTGCCTAATAATAGTAGCCATGCTGTTTGCCATCCTTTGGCCAAAGCATTACCTTGTCCATTGCCAGGGATGTGTTTTTCTTGGTCAACGAATTTACCAGTTTGTGCAGCTCCTCTGCCTCCTTCATGTGGTGCTTCAGTGTCTCATTGAGACGGACGTTCTCCTTGAACACGCAGCGTGAGGCGTCGTCCAGCTGTCTGAAGGGCAAATAAGTTAGCCCGATAATTATTCATTTGGGGAAAACCTTTGAATGGGAGGATAGTATGATGCATTATTCATTTCTTTAAAAGCTTGGAAAGGCTTTAGTTTAAATAGTGAATCGTTTCTACCAGGGATGGGCAAAGTGTGGCCCGCGACCACATACCATTCTTTCATCCGGCCCACCAAGCTTCTAGACTAAGATAATGTTATTTACTGCATTCGTTTAGCAATTTCCCCCCAAAATTGGTTCATTAAAATATACTTTATTAATTTACCTATTTTAATAATTTCATTGATTTATTTTAAGTTAAAGTAAAACTAATTATTTACACATTTAACATTTATACAATTGGTTAATTACAATGGTAAATAATAACATTTGGAAAATGAGTGAATTTATTAAAAAACTATTTGACATTTTACATACACATTCTTAACTATTCTTTTTAAGTCATCTACAGATGACCGACAGATTTGTCTCTTTTAGAAATCAAATGTGGCCCTTGAGCTCGAGGTTTGCCAAAAGTTTTATACTGTATTTCATCGTACTTAGTACCAAGTTAGTGAGTTAGTTAGCGCTCTCAGTGCCATGAAGCATACATAGGCCACAATTACGGTTTCTGTAATCTGTAGTTTTTTTTTGTTTTTTTTACGGGAGCAGGTGATTGGCCCACTGCCCGACCCTAGCACCTGGGATTCCTACGCGGTCTCCCATCCAAGTACTAACCGTGACCGACCCTGCTTAGCTTCTGAAATCTTACAAGATCGGGCACTGCCAGGGTACCACGTGGGGCGGAGTACCAAGTACACAGCATTTATTGACGTTGCGGGTATGCCTGTTTTGGACCACTACATGGTTGTTTGTTCTACATTGAATAAATCCAAAGCTTTCTGGCCAACTCCGCGCTAACTTTGTTTCTTCCCCTTCTAGTGAGGAACACCCTCTTAATTTCAGCTGACATTGGATTGTTCTTAGTTTTTTTTTTTACCAGTCCCTCATTTTTGGGGGTCAAAGTTGAAATGTTAGGCAGTTATGCTCTGTTTTCTCTTTTTACAGACTTCAGCTCTACAGATGTCATGCCTGCTGAGATAATGAGCAGGACACATGACACTCTATCAAGTGTTGAACTAATTAATAAACAATGTTTAAACTTATACTTCACCATGGCAATTGAGCTCATAATTCAAACATCTTGATGGGTGGTAGGAGGGGAATGGTTAAAGAGCTGGCTGCATCTTCCTCCAATCAGAGCGTACATGATGACAATAACAACAACAACAAACGCATGCACCAAACGGTTGCTCGATAAACTCTACGAAAACATCAAATGGGCTCCAGTGCAGCATAAACCCAGCAAATCCCACAGTATCTCCATTGTCAAAGGCCAGCTGGCCAATGAAAGGTTTTGCATCACTGATGAGCCCTCACCAACAATCCTCGAGAAGCCCATCAAGAGCCTTGGTTACTGGTACAGCGCAGACCTCACTTTGAGCAGGTGGAATATCTCAGGCAGGATACCGTCAGCAGATGAACATCACTGCTCTCCAAAGGAAAATTGAAGCTATGATTCTTGGAGTTTGGACTTCGGCCTTGTCTCATGTGGTCAATCTCCAGTGCTATGAGGTCGCCCTGTCCCATCCTAATCTGCTGAAGAAACTGGTGAATGCTCAAGTAAGGAAGTGCTTTAGACTATCAAAATGCCTCTCCAGCATAGAAGAATCATCTTCTATAATAATAATAATAATAAGAAGAAGAATTATCTTTTATTGTCATGAACATGCATGCATGCACATGGAATTTGTTCTCTGCATTGAACCCATCACAGTGAACACATACACATTAGTGGAACACACTGGAGCAGGGGGCAGCTGAAGCGCCCGGGCTGTATGGAAATGGAGCCTTCTCTCTGCCAATCTCAAGTCTGGTAGAGGGAGTACCAAAGAGTGCCGAAGCAAGGCTGGAAATGACCCTCACAGAGTTCCTGGACCCATTTGTTAGAGGTGCCACTCCAAGCCCAGTAACAGGAAGAAAATGGAGGCCAGGTGCAGCAGTTGCGCTGAGACACTGGAACATACAGTAGTTGGGCTTGTACAATATGGCAGAGGGTGCCTTGGGTTGGGAGCAACTATACTGACTACTATTCCATCTGAACGAAGGCAGCCGGTGGTGGAGGAGGTGTACCACCAGGATTAAGCAGCCAGGTGTGCCAGAGCTGTGTCCCAAGCCAAGCAAGGCCACTAGATGAACAATAATAATAATAATAATAATAATAATTACACTTATAGCGCTTTTTTTCTAGGCACTCAAAGACAATTTACAATCTCATGCGTTATTCATTCACTCCTCAGTCTCACCCTGGTGGTGGTAACCTACTTGTGTAGCCACAGCTGCCGAGGCCAGTCTGACGGGACCGTGGCTGCCATTCTCCACCTACGGCTCCTCGGACCGGCAACAAAAATCCAACCGCATTCATCCGTAGGTATGGCAGGTTAAGTGCCTCCGGTTGCAGGGCGTACGCTTACCCTCTGCGCCACGCCACCCATGATCACATGGAGTCAGCTATTGAACAATAGAATAAGCGTTATCATAAGGGCTACTTATGAGCTTCTGCCCTGTCCAAACAATCTACAACTCTGGTTTGAAGAGGATTCATCCAGGCCCCAGTGTGCTGCCCCAGCAACCCTCAGACACATCCTTGCGGGTTGTAAGACCAAACCTGTTCAAGGCAGACACACCTGGCATCACAATTGAGTGCTGAAGTGCTTGGCGGCCGCTGAACTTGAAAACAAGAGGATAACCACCAATGCGATGTCTTCAAAAGCCCAAGCTTCCGTCCCACGATTAACATCCTTCATGAGGGAAGGGGAGAAACATCACACCAACCCATCACCACCAGACTCATGTCTATTGAACGCAGCCTGGGATTGGGAAATGCAGGTAGACCTAAGCCAGAGGCTCAACTTTCGATCCGAAATCCCAGCGACCAACCTTCTCCCAGACCTGGTTGTCAGGTCCAGAACCTGCTGGCATATCTTTATCATCCAGTTGACTTTCCGTTGGGAGGAAACCATTGATTAGGCATTTGAAAGGAAAAGGCTGCGGTATGCCAACCTAGCAGCCGAAGCAGAGAACCAGGGCTGGACAGTAAAGGGATGTCCAATGGAAGTTGGCTGCAGGGACTTTGTAGCCAGTTCCACTGCAAGACGAGTTAAGGAAGTAGGAATCAGAGGGCAGGACCAAAGGAAGGCCATCAAAGAGAATGCTAGTGTCTCCGAGAGAAGCAGTCACTGGTGACACACACCCAGGTTTGTGGTGGGCCAACCTCAGATGAGGGTGTCTTGTGAGAAAAGGCCGAAACCCTCAATGTGACAGGGGTGCACAACTGATGATATTTCGCATCGCTGGCACCAAGTGGTCATCACCCTACCCAACCGCACCCAAGATAACATCTCCAACCCACCCAGCTGATGTGATGATAATTTAAGGGATTATAATAACCAGTCCTACTAAACATTCTATAGTATAATATGTAAAGATAGGGTCAAGTGTAAGCTCAGTGACCAAACTGACCAAACTGGGCCTCACACTTTCCTCCCTGAAGGCCTTTCTGGAATGTGATTGTTGGCTTGGTCCACTATCATGCACATGAGCGACCAGTGCGGCTGAGAAACAGCAATACATTTTAAATTATATACTCATAAGACCAAATAGTTGTTCTACGGTTCTGAAAATGCAGTAAAGATTAAAATTAGGACATCAGTGAGCGCACTTACAAAACAGCTTCATGGTGGGCTTGCTCCTCCACCTGTGCTATCATTTGCTCAGCTTCCCTCTCCAGTTGAGCCTGCAAGGAAGTTTCCGTTTTAACACCTCCAAGTATTACCTCAATCGTTTTTGTCTTTAGAAATTTCGTGACAGTGATGAAACGCTATGAAAATTTCATACACAATTATCATGACCAAAATTATTACAATTATCATTATTATAACAATATTACTAAAAGTAATGTCAACAAAATATCACACATATGGCCTGAAAGCATTGGGACATGTTTGATTTTGAATACAATAAAATCAGCAACCCTATGTACTTTTTGACATGAGTTGTAAACAACAGTAACCAAGATAAATGTGCAGAGATGCGAGAGACCCCATGGAATGACAAAGAACAGAATGGTGTATTTGATCGTGGTGGGACTCTATTAAGTAGGTAAAGTAAAACCACGTAAAAAAAAATATGACTATTTGACCGAACAAACAGTGTTTTTAAATAAAAAATAGATTAAAGTCATGCCCTGCGACTGACTGGCGACCAGTTCAGGGTGTAGTCTGCCTTTCGCCCGAAGTCAGCTGGGATAGGCTCCAGCGTCCCGCGACCCTAACCAGGATAAGCGGTGTTGAAAATGGATGGATGGATGGAATAGATTAAGGTCGATAAATAGACATGTTCGTCAAATTAAGCAACAAAATGAAATCAAAAATATTTATTTTCCATCAGGCTATTATATAGACTATTGCCAATTTTAACTAGGTACAAGTATCGGAGCAAGATTTTAAGTGGCATTTTGAGCTGCCAATATTCACAAGGCTTCTAACTCATTTAAACTGGCTATATTCAACCTTTTAACATTTTTTTTTTTTTTGTCAACTCAAGCACTTTTATCCAGTTGTTAATCATTCCTGCTTGAGGTTTCAGATCAAGCTCTGTCTGCCATTCAAGGGCTGAAGGCAGGAATATTTGTGCAGGTACTTCAAGGCCAATACCCCCAGTTTCTCTCTACTGCAGGAATATGTGGCCACAACGGTAGTGGTTTTCTTTGTGGATTCACCTTTTATATGGTTTATGGGCACACACTCAACTTGGAGTCTGGAGGTGGAGGGGTGAACATTTCTCACTCTGACTGGAAGGAGTCTGAGTCTTCAGAGGTCTCCAAAAAAAAAAGTCGGATTTGTTTGCTAGTTGCTTTTTTGAAATAGTCGCTAAAGTTGGTAGCACCAACAACATATTACAATCAATACAGTATTAACGATAATTCAAATTTGAAACAGTAACACTGTAAAATGTAATCACAATTTTACAGTGAAACCGTCTTATACCTACTGACAAGGTACCTTTTCTTTGAAGAATCTGTACTCCATCTTGTTGCAGTTTTCCCTGTTCTCCTCCTCAGCTTGTTCCATGCTTTTTCTGATCTGTAATGTATTTAACATGCTTATGTGTCAAAGCCATAGGAAATGAGAAAATTAAAAACAAAAAAATAATTTGTCACGCACATCCCTGAGCTCCTGCTCCTTCTGAGCTTTCCTCGTCTGGAACTCCTCAATCTTCCTTATTCCAACCTGTATCATCTCGAACTCACCGGCTCGCTTTCTGAACACCTCCTTCATCTCATTGATTTCAAGCGTGTAATGTTCAACCTGTTGAAAGTATTTGACACATTTTCAGGTGAATGTGTCTGAATTATAACCAACCATCTGCCCAACGACAAAATAAACCTTTCCATGAATGGGAGAAGTTGGGCAACAAGATTTGAGTCCCAGATCCCACTGTGTTAGGAGGGTGCCAACCTAAAGGTGAATTATGCAGTTTTCAAACTGCTAGCAAGATTCGAATTTAGCCTCACTTCACTCCCTGCCCCGCCCCCTCACGTCTCTGCCCAAAGAAACACCCCCAGATTACTAAACTTTGCCTCAGAGTGCAGTTCGGTCTGCCGCGAGTGCGCCAACGGCCTGCTGGAATTGGCCTGGAGGGAGGGAGCGGTGCGTCGCGCTTGCCTGGTTGCCTCAGAGTGCACCTTGATCATGTAACATTACCATGCACAGCACGCCAAGGCTGCTACATTGCTAGCATGACTTATTCATGTTGGAATACTGCCAAACACAAAGCGTTACGGGTTGTATTTTTGGGAATGTACAATCAATTAAAAATATAAGCAAGGTGATCAGCTTAACTGATGACCCGGTGAGAACGGTGATGTGATGTACGCGGTGGTTTAACAAGCTCAACCATGTAGCCGTCCGTGTACAGGACACCACCGTTTTATATGTTAACCCTTGATTTGTCTTGTGCTGTCCAATTTGTTGCTAACCAGAGTTAAATAATCTAGTCAAGAAACTAAAGGGAAAACTTTAACAGAATGTGACTCCAAGTCAACCACACTTCTGGGAGATCAGCCTGTCCTGTTGGAAGCAACAGTGATTGTGAAACAATTTCACCGGCTCTTGTGCAAATGGAAGAGACAACAGTTGGAAATGAGAGGCAATTAGCAAGACCACTATATAAAAGAATGGTTTTGCAGGTAGTGACCACAGACCATTTCCCTGTCCTCATCCTTTCTTGCTGATGTTTTTTTTTTTTTTGGGGGGTCACTTTTGCATTTCACCAGCACTCTCACCACTAGAGGCGCTGTCTAAATCCCACAGAAGTTGCTCGGGTAGTGCAGTTAATCAGGGATGGCACCTCAATGTGTGCTGTGCCAAGAAGGTCGAGAGTATGGAGGAGATACCAGGAGGCAGGCCGGTCCAGCAGGAGATGTGGAGGGGGCCAAAAGAGCACAATAACCCAGCAGCAGGACCGCTATCTGCTCCTTTGTGCATAGAAGAACAGAAGGAGCACAGCCAGAGCCCTACAATATGACCTCCAGCAGGGCATTAATCTCCTTGTTTCTGGTCAAACAGTCCATGACGGTGCTATGAGAGCCTGACATCCACAAGTGGGGTCTGTGCTTACAGCCCAACAACGTGCAGTCCAGCACCGTGCAGGCATTTGCCAGAGAAAAGAGAGATTGGTAGATTCGCCGTTGGCGCCCTGTGGTCTTCTCGGATGAGAGCAGAATAAAAAGTGGTGGGCCAGTGATGGTCTAGGGAGGCCTTTCTTTGGAAGGCCGCACAGCCCTCCATGTGTTAGCCAGAGCTACCTGACTGCCATTAGGCACCGGGATGATATCCTCAGACCCATTGTAAGACTGTAGGCTGGTGCAGTGGGCCCCGGGTTCCTTCTGATGTATGACAATGCTAGGCCTTAGGTTGCTGGAATGTCAGCAGTTCCTGCATGATGAAGGCATGTTATGGACTGGCCTGCCCGTTCCCCAGACCTCAATCCCATTGAGCACATCTGGAACATCATGTCTCGTTCCAGTACAGACTGTTCAGGAGTTGACTGATGCTCTGACCATCCGTCATCTCATTAGGAGCATGCACAGACGTTGTAGGGAGCGTATACATGCACATAGAGGGCGCACACATTACAGAGGCTCATTTTGACTTGTCTTGAGGGATTGCCACAGAAGTTTGGTCAACCTTTAATCTGATTTTCCACTTTCATTTTGAGTATCCAGACCTCCATGGGATGAGGATTTCGATGTCTTATGTTATTTTGTTCTCAACACATTCCACTATTTAATGAATAAAGATTCGGTGTGCATGGTGGGCATGTGCAAATGATTGACACACTATACGGTTGCGCTTCCTGTCTCTATAGTCTCTGATTGGCTATTCATGTCGCAGCGTTACCAGTTGTCCAATAAAAATAAAATAAAATAAAATGGGCCAGCGAGGGAGGATAGTTCAAAAGATCATTTTAATAATATTCTACTGACAGTAGAATATAAAATACAGACAGTTTTGACATAGACAAAAAGTTTTCATTTTTATTTATGTATGTATTTTAAACTGCAAGCTACCTTTACGGTCATATCAGTTGAACAAAATACCTCAAGATGCCACCAGAGAAACCAGCACTGTGTAAGAAATATGTGACAAAGTGACCAAAATCACAAGAGACTGGCAAAACACACACCCACAAACATGTACATGGTGACTAAATGAGAGGTTATCACCCATTTGATTACATCTTTGGGCCAAATTGTTCTTCTTTACATAGCTATGAAGCTTTTGCCTACATTAGGCCATCAATCTACACTAAAATATGGACTGCTATCTTAAAAAAACAAGGCAAAATTACATGTGAGTATTCCACAAACTATGTGGTAGCTACATTTGTAACTTTCTTTATCGTTTAATTGTTTGGTTGAATCTATCAAAATTCCAGATTCATGCTGTCTAAGCCCTCAGACAGAGGCCTATTTTTGATGGGGAATAATTCTATTGCCCAAAAATGCATTTAAGCAGCGTCTTTGGAGTCGACCGCATGACATTTAATTTTCTGAAATATGTGACAGTTGCATGCATGTATAAAATGGAGATGATTCCAGTCTGTGCCTCATTTTCCTCTGCCATTTTATTAGCATTGAGTAAGGGCTGTAAAATGGCAAACAGATGCAGGCCGATGTTGCTTTGTTGTCTTGAAATCTTTTAACCATCATTATTATACAAAATTGCAATATATGTAATAGCACACAACTGTGCTACATGCATGATCTGGAGCAGTTCAGAAGTGATAGCTAGTGAATTAACAAAAACATAAGCAATGCAAATAAAATACACACTCACCTGATGCTGGGTATTAAATGTACATATTAATGTGTGAAGATGGCTACAGATGTGTTTTGCTAGTCAAACATGGCTGTAACAAGTTTAACTTTGACCAACCAGAGGAAAGAAAAATATCGACATCATCGAGGGCCAGCTCGTTGGTCTTGTGAAGACGAATTAGAAATCTGATTGGTTAAGAAACAGTTTCATATTTTTCATATCAGCCAGCACTACTGATGAGGTTATGGGCAGATTAGATTGAGAAAAAAAAAAGAAAAAGAAAAAAATCGAACATTTACATGCAATACTGGAAGCAGGGCAGCCAAGAGAAAAGCCATGAAATGAAGTGAATAGCCTATTGGAGGTAAATTAATACAATTTCATGGAACAAATCTTATAGTTTAGGTTGTAAATGTAGTGTTTAGGCCCGCAGAGAATGCCTTGCTAGCCCAGCGCTGCATATGAGTGACATTTGAGGTGTGGTAATCATGCTTGTCACTGTCCTTTTCCCACCAGGCCCTTTAAAATTATACTTGAACACAAAAAGTTGAAAATAAACACGAATCCCCCAGGGGGACAGTGCGTTTGCTTTAGTTTTGTGGCTGCTTTGTTTTGTTTGGTCTTACACAATAAATGTCAACACAATAACACATTGTATACCAGGGTTTCAGTTGGAGTTGCTTAGCTAGCCTACTAGGTTGATTTACGACTGGTAAGCACGCAGCAGTTGTAGTCCATTTCATTGTGGCTGTTGTTATCATGCACTCACCACTGATGCCAACTTAGTACTTTTGTTGCTAAATTTAGCAACTTTTCAGCCTAACCTCCCAACTATTTTCCCAAAAAGCACTTAACAAAAGTGAAGCTACTTTTCAAATTTAAAAAAAAAAACTTTTGAAAAGTGACTCAGACGTTTAAAATGAATTCTTTTAAGAATTTTTTTTCTATTCTATTGCCACATCATTTTGCTAAAATAAATACATGTATATTATATCTTGTTTTTCTTGTTTGTTTTCACAGTCATTGCAGTGTAGCAACTTTTGAAACATGCCAAATGCACACTTTTCCCCCCTCTAAATGATGCAAATTAGTTCTCTATCGCACACAGAAAAACGCAGTGCCTGTCTTCCTAGCTGCAAAAGTTGTTGGTTAGAGTTGCTGACGTATAGTTCAGCAAACAGTTCAAACCAATCTAATAGTGTATACTGTAGACACACACGCAGGCGTGAGATGGCCTGTCAATTTGAGTAATTTCACTGTGTCATCTCAGCAATAAGGTTGACGTAATTACGTGATGACATCATCACACAATGGCAATGTTGTTGAACAACTTTTAGCAAGAGCCCCAGGAAATAGTTGGCAACACTGGCACTCACCAGTTTGTTCTGCTGCTCAAGAGCTAGCCCCTCTTGACTTTTGAGCATGTCGTGAAGCACATTAACCTATGAGCAACAGACACGTTAAAATATTATAAACCACGACTTAATGGACTTGGGTTACATACCTTGTCATTTTTAGCGGCATCCTGCCTCTGCCGGTGGGCGCTGACGTCCAGGATTTCCCGCTCCATGTGTGCCAACTTGTTGCTGAGTTGGTCATTGGCGCGCGCCAGCTGGCCGCAGCTCTCGCGATATCCCGCGAGAGTCTCCTCAGTTAACCGTAGCTTTAGCTCCCAGAGGGCAATATTAGCTTTGGCCTGAGCCAAGGCAAATTCTTTGTCCGTTTTGGGCTCCCGTTGTCCACTCTTCTTTCCTCTCCTGAATTAATGCAGTAAGCGGAGGTGAAGCTCTGTCGTGACACTGTGGCTCAAATTCGAGCAAATGTGTGCACTCACCTGGTTTTCGTCTTTTTCACTTTGATGACTTTCTTCCTGTGCATTGTATTCGTCTTCGAATGTGAAGTGGCAGGTAATAAATACTACTACAGGTACGCTAATGGTGGTGACAGCATCTCCTGTGCAACCTGCTCTAACCAGTTGTGTGGTGTTATTGCCATGGGGATGCTGCCGGTCATAGAAGGCTCACATTTCTCTGCTAACTCAGTATCCTGCAGAAGTGGTAATCACACTCTGCACTTTAGTAGAGGTACAGCTAGTGGTGTAAAACATGACTCTGGTAAAAGGAAAATTAGTACTTCTTAAGTAAAAACTATTAAATGAACTTCAGAAGTACAAAAGTAATTAATTTGTACTAATACACGATTTTGATAGTTGGCACATCGAAAACACTTTTTTTGTTTTTTGAAACAGAAAGCTGGATGGCTCAGGCTTTTTGTGCTATCAAAATGTGTTCCAATAGCTTTGCTAATATTGTGAACTGACTAAGAAAAAATACTAAACTGGCCAATGATAATAACAGAAAGAAAATGCACCTTCTGGATGTGTAAACCATTCTCCAGGAATCACTCTTGGAGCTAACCAAATCAAACAATTCTCTTAAATAATGTCATGTGTGAGGAAAATCTTGTTGTGTGGTTGTTGTTAATGCTCCCTGGTTTACATCCTTCCATGTCACTGCTATTATTCCTGTTGTTTCCACTTTATTCTGTAAGTGCCCAAGAGCTGAATTAATCAGTCAATCGATCATTCAAGCAAACAAAAGCTCGGCAGTAGCTAACTTTACCTTCTCTCTTATTTACTATACATCTTTTTTTACGTTGTGTTGTAATCCACGTGTGTTCAAATGTTGTAAGTACAAATAAAAAGTCATCAGAAAAGTAAATAGCCTCCTCTGTAAAGTACAGATATCTGAAAAATGTGCTTAATTATAGTTGCTAAGTCTTTGTACTGCACTTCGTACTTCCCACCACTGGGATCCTGGGAAAGCTGTCCTATGTGAGGCATGCACATTGGATACAGAAGTTGGTGTGTATTTGTCAGAGAGGCATTTTATAGTGATGCATCTGGGAATCCAGTGAGGTTAGATGGTTTCCTCACGCCACATTGTCAACGCAGTTATCTCTTCGGCAGAACAAATCCATCGAAAAGCGCAGACAATCATGTGTGGATGTGGAATTTGCACAAGTTGAACGACATAAAGACAACATTGAATCATCAAAACATTCTTTAAAAAGATTTACCAAACCCAAATGACTCATTCTTTTGCATGACAAATATCTTAAATTAACGGTAAATGCTAAATACCGCAACAAAGAACATTGTCAACCACAGCGGAGGTTATTAGGCGGGACAGAATGTATTCCTGGTCATATTTCAAAACACTTTTTCAGAAACGATACAAATTTAGGACACCACGGTGACCTAGTGATTAAAATGTCCGCCTCTCAGTTCTGCGGTTCGGGGGTTCCGCTTGCTCCAAACCTTCCTGTCTGCAGTTTGCATCTTTTTCTCTGGGTGCTATGGCGTCCTTTCTCAGTCCAAAAACATGCACGTTAGGTTCGCTGAAGACTCTTAAGTCGGTGATAGGTACGAATGAGAGTGTGAATGGTTGTTTGTCTGTATGTAACGTCCAGTGTGTACCCCGCCTCTCACCCAAAGTCAGCTGGGATAGCCCCTCCCTGACTCACTCATGACCCCAATGAGGACAAGGGCTAAAGAAATTGAACGGATGGAATACAAATGTAATTGTTTCGGAGACAATTGAACTGTCACCATTCCGAAACCTTATTTAACTGTACAAGTATTGTTTTATGTAAGAGTTTACATTTACATTGGAGAATTTTCAAAGAAACAACTGTCATTTATACTGTACTGGGTAGTCATTTTTAATAACCGATGTCAATTCTATAGACGTTTTTTTGCACAAATTCCTCCAAATGAGCCCCATCATGAGCACTGTCTGTGTCAGAAAACAATTTCCGCTGACCATCCCGTTGTTACGCTCTCTTGCCACTAAGACAGTGCACTACACCAGGTTAGCGTGGCATACTAAAGCAAAAACAAAGCAAATGTGTTTATATAGCGCATTTCATACACAAGGTAACTCAATGTGCTTTACGTGAATTAAAAGCATTTGAAAACAAAGAGAAAAAAAAAACAGCTTATAAACATTTAAAACAAAGAGAACAAAATAAAATACAAATTAAAATGCAATTAAAACAGCATGGAGTGCAAGAAATAAAAGTGGAAATGCTTTTCAAAGGAGAGTTTTGAACCTGGACTTAAAAACATTCACACTTGGGGCTGAGGTCACTTCTGTTGGCAACTTATTCCATTTGTGTGCACCATGTTTGCTTTGGGTCCAAGAACTGACCCTTGAAGGACCCCATAGGTCATTGCCATTCAATGAGATTGAACTCCTTTGGACCTGAACCATTTAAGGACTGCTCCGTTTAGTCCTACCCGCGTTTCCAACCTGCTCAGCAGTTTACTAGTGTGCCGTGAGAGATCAGGCATGCCGTGGGAAATGATCCAATTTCCATTCATTTGTTTGAAAATAATGATTATTATTACAAATATACCTTTATTCATCCATCGGTACCAGTGACATATAGTGCCAGGCAGAACAATGAAAATGCTCTTCCATTAGATGGCACAAGGTTCGATAAACGCGTATCCACCTGTTGCCATTCATACGGCAGAATAATTCATGTGTTGAATTATGCAGGCACAAATGGGAAAGATGAGAGCCTCCTTATTTCAACAGTCATACCTTTTGCGGTATTTGTGTTGTGTTGTGTCACACATGCTGTGTGACATTTTATGAATGTAAAATGGGTGCCTGAGCTCAATAAAGGTTGGGAAACATTGCACTACAGGACTGTCGTTGTGTTTATTGAAACAAAAGACGCAGCTCGTAATTCTAAGACGCTGCATTCTCCGTGCCGTCGAATTCAGAGATTGTTAAATGTCACATCACCCATCGGCTGTTCATCAAACCATACCGCGCACTAGATATTGCAAAAAAGCGTTGGGCGTAGCTACAGTTAAGTGGATCATATATGGTTGGTTGTTCAGTGCTCTAGCATGGTGAACAGAGTTTGAAGACTAAATTTAAAGGTAATTACTATGACAGTGAGGAGAGAAAACTGAAATAACCCTGAACATTTCAAATCTGTCATTATCATTGGAATTGTAATGACAAGGTTTGGGCCTCTTCAGTGGACCTTAAGGGGTAGGACACCCACAAACATGGCATTCCTGAGGCCGACCTTGAAGCATATTAATGATATATTGCACTGTGTAGATTACAAAGTTGAGGTCCCTTCTTGTGCTCGACGGTTTCACTTAACTCGAAGCAAAATACCAACCCTGGTATTGAAACCACTTCTGCTCCAAAACGCTGTTGGTAATATGCTGCGTCATGCCATAGCGGTGCACTTTTACAGGGCATCCGAACATGAATTACAGCACGTAGTGGCACATTTCGAAAATGACTGGTGTAAATCTGCCCTCATGACATTTTACTTGGAAGGGCAGCTCGATTACATGACTTTATAATTGAAATACTAGTGTTGGTGGTGTGTGCCGTTAAAGCAGCCTATGATTCAGGGCTGCCCCCCTCAATTGTCCTCAAGTGGATCGCCGCTATCCCCCAAAAATGGATAGCAGTCATCATTGAAGTATATGCCGGAATATTTGTGAAAGATCCAGACATATTTCAACAGCGCAAGTCATGTTTTTGACAACTTTGGTTTGTCTGCCTTTTTGCAGGATAATGCAAAAGCATTTCTGTTTTTGTTTGTCTGTCCCTTTGCAGTACACTGGAACCGCAAATACCCCAGAAGTACCATTTTCTAGGGAAAAAAAGTTGCAAAAAGTGGACTTTCAACTGTCACCATGCATGACACCGCACGAGACCTCAACGTATCTGGTGAGCCCCCATCTCAGTTTGCTTTTTCTTTGTCTTTTTTCGCAACACTTATTCCCAGATATGGACTGCCATCATAGACATGAGCGTCAATGGATTAACTGACCGTTGTTTGCTTTTTCTGTTTGTGTGTGTGTGTGTGTGAGTGTGTTTTGGGTGGTACCCATTCCAAGGAAGGAGCAGCCCCAACAAGAGTTAAGAGAAAAACATGAAAAGTGAAAAAGAAAAGTGAGGTGACGTAAGCAGAGTCACACATCAAATGTGGTGTTTTTTACATTTACAGTTCGTGACATCTTTTTATAAATTCCAAAATTTCAAGGAGAGATATTGTGCATTTTTCCACAATTCAAAATGCTTCCCAGATGTCTGAATTTGTCGTAACTCAATGATCAAGAATATACAGCTCACTTTCCAGCCGGTTTTGAGGGAGCGTTCCTGTCTCATCCAAAATGAGCACCTTCTCATCCCCCCCCCCCCCCCCCCCCCCCTCTACTGCGGGGCCAATAGCTTTCATTACAAGGATGAATAGGGACAGAGCTCGGGCGGGGCTCCTTGTTGAGCCTGAGTCTCAAGAAAGTGAATGCAAACGTTTAAATGCACGCCTGCCCACTTAAAGACCGTGTCTATTGTAGTTAGCATTTATGAATTACACTTGTCAAACATTGTGGCGGAACATCACCAGACACAATTTGGATGTTAGAATTTGGACTCGTACAAAAAGTCCATTTCTGTACTATGCCCCCCGTAATAATAGCTCACCCTTGACCCTAAAGAGAACATGCGTGTGTCGTAGAACCATTTGCGTTTGACCATAGAAGTTTCAATGTACAATGGAAAAACTATACTGAACTCAATGTACAATGTTGTCACACGTCATCAGAGTAAAAGTGAGTTTTCCATTCAATTTGATCACGATTAGTCATTGTGAGTTCCTCGTCGGCAGGATAACTTAGAAACTCGTTTCTCCCTAAGAAGGTTCACGGAAAGAGCTGTCATAGAACCCCCAATCATCGAAAACATGACTGTCTAGACGACAAATAAGACTTGGCAGGGTCCGACATATACTGCGCTCGGTGATGCAGAGCAGATCCTTCAGATCGCAGACGGGAAAGAGCCGAGTTGCGAAAAGATATTCTCATCCTTGTCATTTCTGGGAGCGATCGTGTTCCATGTTAGCCACAATCACAGCGCAGATGTTGTATTTCAATGATACGTATGGGGATTTTTAGGAGATCGCGGTTTGGACGTGACTTCCAGTTTGTGTTCGTGGAACATGTTGCAACCTATGTGACTCTAGATGTTTTGACCATCAACTGCAGGTGTAAAAATTCCAATCACATTTATTATGTTGAAATGATGACTACAGCTGTGCATTCACATTTAATAGAGTGCCGCTTTTTTTGGTAGTTCATTTAATATCGAAGGTATGACTGTCGGATGTGCGCTTTGATCCGAACGCTCCTATCTCGGGAGGTACCATTTTCTTCCGTGAATGTACAGCAAAGTGTGAGTCGAATTTCCCCCTTCGGGATGATAATGAGTGTAACAAACGAATGACGCACCCAAATCTATTTCTCCAATATCACAGTCAAATAAATAAGGGGACATGGGCACACATCATTGAGAGGTCCTGCACACGTGCGCTTTGATAGCGGCGAACGACCACTGCGGTCAACCGCAGGCTTGAAAAAAGTAGCCACAGTATTTCGAGAAAAGGAAGGAGGAAAGAGAGTCCAATATTTTTAGTTCAAATTACAGTGTTGGAACAGCGCTTTGCAGAGTCGAGTGTCCCGGGAGGGGAACGGCATGATGGGGGAATGCCGATGCCAAGCCCCGCCCCACCCCGCACATTGTCCTCTCCGTGGACTTCCTGCTGCATTGTCTGTCCCCTTGCGCATGAGCTGTGCCCTCCCATTACCCTCGACCTGCTCACTTGCTCCCTCGGTCGCCCTCCACGGGAGCTGCAACGGTAAACCACACGTTAGGGCCGAGGTCGGGACAAGGCTCACTGCAGGGACGCTTCCGTCGACTTGATCTTGCGCGTGCGCGTGCGCATCGCGAACACGGCAAGAAGAAGAAAGGTCGCCGATTACGCTTGCCAAACACCTACCTAAAAACCGCTCCAGATACTTCATGCATTTTCTTGTGAAACGTGCCTCGCTGCCCAAGTAAAGAAAAAAAACAAAAGCCTGTGGCCCAGATGAGTGGGAGGGAGATTCTAACATTCTTTCAACTTTTGTGCCATTTGCATATTTTAAGGTCGGTAAGGCTTGCTGCACATTTAATGTGGTGATTACTGCACGACTATGAAAGAGGTGAAATGGGGTTTGGAAAATGTGTTTCGGACAAGCCACTGAACAAAACCACAAACTACAATCAACTCTATTTAGTCACATCTTATCTCGCCGTCGATCCGTCTGTCTGCTCATCATTGAAGGGATGAGCAGAGCAGAAGAAGTCAGGTAATGTTATACAGTCCGTTTCTCCCACATGTCCAGACAGAAAGTGGCAAAGTTCAAATCACGAGAGCATCCACAATGGGCATTTTCTTGCTGTTGCTTTTATGACCGGAGTGAGCATTTAGGCCACAAAGTACACCCACCCAATCATTTGGAACGACGGGATTTCCTTGTATGGAGAATACATATAGAAGACTTCTCCTTCTTTGAGGTGTTTGCCCACAATTGATTCTGACTTCTTTCTGACCTACTCCCTCCCTCTCTCTCTCTTCCTTCCTAGAAAGGGGGACCCCCGCATCCAGCCTCCTCTTCCTCCTCCTTCCTTCCGAGAGAGAGAGAGAGAGAGAGAGAGAAAAAAGGCAGGTAGTCTCCAGCTCAGCTTCCAACAAGAAGGGTGACTGGATGGAGTGGGGATGGACCGCCACAGGATTGGAGGATCGCCGCTCTCGGTGTGGCCCCTCGCCAAGCCCATATGTCTTTATATAGTGTAAACACACGAGGGGACAGTCCTGGCTGTGCGTCCACTGCGCCGAGCCCTCCGCCCGTCTCTGAACGCCATGGCCGCGCCGAGCCGTCTCCTCTCGCTCTTGCTGGGGCTCCTGGCGGGGAGCCTCGCAGCCGAGGCGACCTACTACCGGCCCCACCGCTACTTCCCGCACTTCATCCGCTTCCGCCAGCCTCCCTCCAACATGGAAAACCACCTCCCGGAGGTCGTGAACGCGGCACCCGGCGCGCCGAGGTACCCCGTCGTCCCCCAGGTCCTCCGCCCTCCACCCGAAGACATCCAGAGCTTACCGGAGGCTTACCACGCGGAGCCCAAAGTCGTCGTGAGCCGGGTCTTCTACGGCGTCATGTTCGACGCGGGCAGCACCGGCACCAGGATCCACATCTATAAATTCATTCAGAAAGACCCAGGTAATCCGCGCGTTCGCGCATCCTTGCGCTGCCGAGGTGGACTTCGGGCTTTCTCGCGTGGCCCTTTCTTGACTTGATATCGTCTCGCTGATGTTATTATTCCTACTCTCATGTATTCCTATAGTTGAGCTGCCAGTTCTGGACAATGAAATGTACCATGCAGTGAAACCTGGACTTTCCGCTTATAAAGACAACCCTGAGGAGGTAGCTATGCAGCATTTACGTTTGCATTTGTGATGATTAACGGACACTTTATGAAATAGAATCTAATTCAGGTTTGACTTCGAAATAGGTTTATGATTGTGTTATGTTGATGTTGCTCGCATCGGCGTAGAACCACACTGACATTTTCAAACATGAAAACCAAAATGACAATCCAAGAAATAATAATAAACGACCAATTGACATTATAAATATCCCATTCCGAAACAAAAAATAACAGGAACTGTAGTTACAACTTATTCAAATACTTCCTCTTCCCCATTACCTCGGAGAAATCATCCATCCACAAGTGCAATCTGAAATGTGTGATGCGGCTACATTGTATAATAGCTGCATGATCGCCACATAAATACTTACGCGTACATTTCCACGATACATACCCAATTGTGCTCACTCATATGAACTTCCTCTACATATCGCCTTACAGTATATCCTCGCCAACATATTTACTACATGAAATACTAAATACCCCTGAACCCATAATATTAGCGCGCAATACAGCTCTTAAACCACTGCAAGCCGCAGCTACAATTACCTGTTGAACGAATTCTAGGAAATGTTTTTTTTTTTGCTGCTCCTCTGCTGGATAGCGTGAGATTGTGTCAGTGCATATTATCACGTATGCTTTGGGATGTTCTCTGGGTTGGGTTCAAACAATCATGCAAACAATAATTACACAAATCAGCATTGCTGATGCTGTTCTGTTACTATAATTGCCATCTCTTCTTCAGGGTGGCAACACGGTGCGTCAGTTGCTGAAGATAGCCAAGAAGACTGTGCCAGAGGAGGAGTGGGAAAGGACCCCGGTGGTCCTGAAGGCCACGGCGGGCCTGCGCCTGCTGCCCGAGGACAAAGCCGTCCATCTTTTGAACGAGGTGAGGCGCGCTTCTCTTCTCCCGCTACCCTCAGACACTCTGGCACAAACGCGAGCCGCCTCGCCAAGGAGCGGGATGAGAAACCACTAAGTGCTTACAAGTGTCACTGCTGGGGGAAAAAAAGGAACAACTCTGCCCATTCGGTGGCTGTGATGTTGCAGGGGAAAAAAAATCAACCGCTGTTGTGGTGTTGTCATTTGAAGTGTTAAATCCGCTACTGTTGCAGCTCATGTCCTTTTTTGTCACCGTTGCGGCAGGATTGCTGCAGTCTTGCAGAAGGTACTACTGTCGCAACGGCTAGAATTAAAAGGCTCATCTTTGCATTGCAGGTGCGACACGCTTTTCGAGAGTCTCCCTTCTATGTGCCACGCAACAGCGTCACCATTATGAATGGAACAAATGAAGGTATGTCTCATATCATTTGATCAATAAAGGTCAAATCTAATTTAGCAATGTCTTTTTATGCCGCTTTGCTTTCATATGGGTAAGTGTCTTGTGCTTCCGCTTAATGTCCTATTTTCAGTTATTGAGGATTTCAACTTTTAGGCAAATAGTAAAGGTAATCCTTATTGACAGAGCGAATAGTGGTGTCCCATTGAAATATACTTTTTTTTAAATAACGGTTAAGACAAAAGTGCGTAACGGTAAAAACGTGAACAGCTTCATAAAAACAAATGACGTGTCATTTACGTGTACCCTGCGGGTACGAGTGGATAAATGATCCCAACTACTCATTAAAGTCATTACGCTGTTGACTTTATACAATCGTAATAACAGCAAAGACATGCAGTAGTTCCAACACTTTCACAAATTCCACATATTCATTCCTACCGCAGAAATAACACAATATATTTTGCTGTCCGCTAATGTGTGACTGCGAAATGGCTGCCTCGTCCAGCCACTTCAACTCACAGATCCCTCCGGCGTGCCGTAACGACATAACGAGGCTCTCTCCAGTGGCCGTAACGCTAAAGACAGCTTGAGTGACAAAGAAGGACCGTTTGTTGAAGAATCAAAAACAAACACAAACAGAAAAAGGAACTCGGAAGGCACTAACATGCATTTATGTTAAGGCATATCAAACAATATATATGTAATTAGCATCTTCAGAAAACTTTATTTCGAACATTTTGGCATGAAAAGTTTGGAAAATGTACTTGAGTTTTGTTTTGTTTTTGTTGTCGTGAGCAACAACTATGAGCTTTTGATAGAAAACAATCATTCAAATCCTCATATCAGTTGACGTAATTGACTTTCGAAAGGACATTCAGTGGACCATGTCTTCACCGTTATTGATCAAATCACCGGTAGATGAAAGTGACCCCTATATTTGGCAACAGGCACGTTAAGTGCTCCTTGTGTTGTGTCATGCCGGTCTTGTTCAACGTTGACGCACGTTTTGTGCGTCAAAATGTGTCGTAATCGCAGCTAATGCAGATATTTGCACCCTTGTGTTGTTCCAGGAGTCCTGGCCTGGGTCACAGTGAACTTCCTCACAGGTGAGACATTGCTCGGGTTTTGCTACGTTGGTGTCAGCGGTCACAAGGCTCGTATCTGAGCCTCTAGTGTACACTCAAGCCCGGGCAGCGAAAGATGCTCGTCTCCTGTCTGAGGTCGTCAGCTTCCCGCCAGCCTCGCAAAAACATGTCACATTGGAGTCACATTGTTTTCCCACACAGCAAATTTATTTTCAAAAATAACTGTCATCTCTACCATATAACGATTTCCCTCTGAGTAAGTTATCCTTTGGTGGTGCATCTTCCCTCGCCTCATAAGCTTAATCGATAAAGATAAAGTGATGAACGGAGAAAGTTAAATATCGTGATCTGCTCACATTTGTCGATGGCGTCTCATTGTCTCCGTTCAGTGAGATGTGTGTGTGTGTTTTTTAATTTCCAATCTGTAGGCCACTTGTATTCGAACACGAGGAGGACCGTGGGCATCCTGGACTTGGGAGGAGGCTCTACACAGATCACCTTCCTTCCAAAGTCAAAGGTGAAAAATAATAGTGCATCTGACAATGACACTCCAAGTCATCAATGAAAATGCACCACTAAATGAATATTTCTGTCCAACAGAAAACAGTTCAATCTGCTCCCCATAGTTACATCGCCAGATTCAACTTGTTCAACAATACGTATCAGCTCTACACACACAGGTGAGCGGCGGAAGTGTCTTGTCTTGACAATTGACTCGGTTTTTGAAATAGAAGTGATTGGTGCAAGCTTCATGTATTCACTGTATAGCTACCTTGGAAATGGACTGTACGCGGCTCGATTGGCAACTCTCGGAGCACTGGGAGCTGATGGTAGTGCATCTAAAACACTTGACATAAAATACTGTATGGTGCAACTTTTCATGGAAGTTGGGCTATTTGGCTCTTATTTTTTGATTTGACATTTATTTTTTATTTTTTTTTACATTTTAGGTCTCGATTGGAAAGTCTTCACGAGTTCCTGCCTACCAAAGAAATTCCGAGAAGATGTGACTTTTGGTGGAACCACTTACAAAGTCAGCGGAGTTCCAGATGGTCAGTTCATACTGTAGCGCCAATGCGCAACAGTATTTATACCAAGGCACTTTACACATGGATGAGATCCTAGTCGCGTGAAAACATCTCCAGTCGCTACAACCTCGGTGGCAAACACATGTTGCATCTTCTATCTTACGTTTAAATAAAAAGAGTGAGTTACCTCCACAAATATGGCAGTCAATCCCATACCGCAGTCGAAGAGCCAAAAGATGGCGGGCTTGTCCCTGGGTTTTTTGTTTTTTTTGTCGGTGCGTGTGAGTGTAACGAGTGGCTCGATCTGGACCGCTCACAATTATGCGGTAAAAATAGACAGGCCGTCATGGCAGCAGTAACTGCAGCTCTTGTCAACGCTTGGTCATCGCGACACAACTGAGGCAGGCGTCCTCGTGGTGCTGGTTGACACTTTGGGGCTTCCTTTCATACATACAGTATAATGTGGTGGAACCCTGATTTCTCGCCCCTGGTTGACCCAAAACTAAGGCTCCTGTACCTCCATTGCTGCACATCAATGTTTACATGAGTACACCTTGTCCCCAGGCTATGCAGGCTACAAGCTGTGCTACTACGAGGTGATGAGGGTGATCAAGGGAATCGTGCACCAGCCTTATGAGGTGAAAGGCAGCAGCGTGTTCTATGCTTTCTCCTACTACTTCGACAGAGCTGTGGAGTCTGGCCTCATTGGTGAGTTGGCGCCCAACAAAAGGGCCACCTTCCATTATCTTAAGTATTGTTGTCTTGTTCAAATTGTGCTCTTGGTTTTGCTTCATAGATGGCAGCCGAGGTGGCGCAATCGAAGTCAAGGACTTTAAGAAGCGAGCCAAAGAGGGTAGGTGGATATGAAAGTGTGTCACCGCAACCTCGAGGTTGTGAGAAAGGTGCATGCTTTCATTCTAATATGCCACTGCCACCGAGAGGTTATGAAAAAGTAAAGCCTACACTTTCATTCCAATATGATAGGGGTACGTATGACCGCGTATACTGTATGTACAGTTGTGCTCATAAGTTCACATACCGTGGCAGAATTTGTGAAATATTCTTTTTTTAAATTCGACTGATGACTGAACAACAACCGTCATTCATTTCTTTATGCTTATCTTTTGTTTAATGATAATGCGTTTCTGAAATGCTTGACAGTTTAATTTGAATCCCGTTAAAATTAAATGAAATGTGTTTCGCCTCGCCCTTCGTGTTTTATTTCAAGAATTGTACCCACCTTACAAATTCTGCCTGGGTAATCAAACATATGAGCACAACTGTGTGTTTTCTCATTTACTAAATAAAAGTGGGGCTGTGAATTTCAAAATAAGAGGATTTAAATAAAATAGTATTATATGTTCAAATAAAGTGCTTAACTTCAGAATAATTCCTTGAAAAAATACTCCGTTTTGATCATATGGGTAGAAGCAAAATCATGCTTTGTAAAAATGCATTACACATAGGTACAAGGGACTTTGGGGGTGCGTATTATACACGGGTGCACATTATACGAGAGAAATTACGGTACATCTCATCCTGTGCTCATGAAGACGTTGTACAGCGCTTCTTGTCAGACTGAATTTATTGCTGTAAAATCCAAGCAATTATTTGCTAAAATAAGACGTGTGCTTCATTATAGGTTAAAGAATTTAAAACATTCCTGCACAATGTGAGGTACGGCCAATCAGAACGGAGCATTCACCGCGAGAGGGGCTGCACCTGTTTAGTTTCCCAAAAGGCAGTTTGCATTGAGTGCGACTGGTTGTCCGTGTCTATATGTGCCCTGCGACTGACCGGCGACCAGTTCAGGGTGTCGTCCGCCTTTCGCCCGAAGTGAGTCAGCAGTTTGCATTGCGAGAGAGCTGCTCACATTGTCGCCACTGGCTCACGTTGGGCCGAGGACGACTGTGCGGCCGCGGCGGGAGGCTACCTGACAGCCACACAGCAACATCGCCCACTCTGAGCCTTTAGCCCACCCCCAACTCGCACAGTCACACCCTTCTGTTTGGTATGACACCAAACAAAAGGCAGCGTCATCTTTTAATCATGTCGCACGGCGGCTAGGAGTTTATGTGGGCATTTCCAGATAAATGAGAATTTAGCCAAACTGGTGTCAATAAACTAGAAATTTGCAAAACTGAGATACAATTACAAATACTTACAAAAACATCTTACTTACATCATTTTGGTTCAAATAAGCAGATTGTATGCAAATTCGGTTGATTACCCTGGAGCCCCCACCCCGTTACAAAACACACTAACTACCGAGGCTACGTTTCCAGCAACTATGCATTTCTCCATCAGACTGTATTGGCACTGCATTTAGTCAGGTTGGAGTGATCTATCGTAATCAATTCAGCAATTCATGTTGTTTAATGAAAGGTCTTGATAAGTACTATTCACAAATGCAACAGCATACAAGAGGTCTAGTTGAGAAACACTCATTCATTCTGTAGTGTCCAACTTTGAATACAGTTGCCCCCCCCCCCCGCATATTTGCTGTTTGCAGATTTCTTTGTAACCTCTCCCCTGTTTTTTGTTTTTTTTTTACGAGTCAGATTTTTTGGTTTGTTTGAGATTTTTGCTGTATGTTTGTAAGCTTTTGAAATGCTATTAGCCTCTTCCAAAGTATTTCAGGATCATAGTTTGTGGTAGTTCATGGTTTAATTAATACTGGCAATTGTAATGATTTTAGGGGAGTGTCCATTATTTGCAGATTGTCACTATTGGCCATTGACTCAGTTCCTAAATGCTGCCGCATTGCGGGGGTCCAGCGTATTTCCAAAAGTTGTCAGTGATTTCCGGAAACCTTCTGCCCATTAAGTCTGACCCATGTTGCTAAATGTGTTTGCAGTGTGCAACAAAATGACCAAATACCGTGCCGTCAGCCCCTTCCTGTGCATGGACATGACGTACATCACCTGCTTGCTGAAGGAGGGCTTTGGCTTCAAGGACAACACAGTGCTGCAGGTACATCACATCACTGTGGACCCACAGATGCAAAAATCTGATGACGACGTTAACCTGATTGGTTTTTACTCGTTACCAGCTGGCCAAAAAGGTGAACAACGTGGAGACCAGTTGGGCCCTGGGCGCCACCTTTGACTACTTCAAGAACCTCAACATCCACTAAGGGCAGCTCAAGGGCAATGCAGTCAGCACTGAGAGGGGCACTTTCGTCACTGCGGGGCTTCCCTCCCTCCCTCCGCACAGACACACCCTGTCCCATCTTGCCCACCCTCCTCTTCCTCCCAGCAAACACTACCAGAACTGTTTAAGAAAATAAGAAATCACTATATTTTTATAAGGCCAGCTATTTCTACTGTATGTTGAGCCCCTGACTGCTGGGCTGACTTTATTTTTGTCGAGCATTTTTTTTGGTTCCTAATGGGTATTTGGAAATGTGTCCTCACCTTGCTGTCCAGTGCGTGGTCACGGTGGTTTGATGCCGCCCGGTTGTGGCGTAATGGAAGTCTTACTCGAGTCACCTGTCTTTATGCTTTCTTTTATCGAAGACGCTAACGATTTCACGGGAAATTCCATTGGACAAAGTCGATGAGCAGTTAGACAAGCGCGTAGCTTCTGTCATTCAACTTTGCACGCAACACTTTCATCGTAGCCGTTCATCATGACTCGGGAGGTCAGAGTTCACTCTCAGAGTGTGTCTGGTGAGCTGTCACATGCACAAAATGAATGCTTTTATTTTTCTGTTTCCTGAACAAAATTGCAAAGGAGCAATAGAACAACCTCGAATCAAGTGGAGTTAACAACGTCATTAAGCAAAAGTAAACACAAAGGATACATCTGTGACTTTTTAAACTTGTGGGGATGTTGCTGATTGTTCAACAGCATTCATGATTTATACTCCTTCTTCTCTTGTGCACTGTACAAATATTTAAATAGCTGAAAATTTGAGTTTATTGGAAGCTTTTAACCTTCAATGCTCTTGAAATACTCCACCCCGCTGTCTTCCAAGTATACAAAACGCTCCATAACTACTGTTGTATAGATGCCAGTTACAGTTACCAAGAACTGCTTTCAAATGCTAAGATTCGATGCCATGTCACAGTTGCTCAGAATGCTCATTAGCTGATTAACCTGATGCTTTTGCTTTGTAAATTGTTTCTTTCTTATTCAACGAAATGCTTGTTTTAGAATATGTGAATATGTATGGTTCTTTTCCTTTAGTAAATAAATATACACAAATGTAATTGACTGAAGCAAGAAATCATTTGGGGCTTTATGTTTGCAACTTGAATGCAATCATGACTTTGCTTTTATACAGCATATGTGGAGATTTCAGCTTGAAGTGATTTCACAAAAATATGGAATTTACCATTTGGAAATGACATCCATTTTATGAAAAGTAACTCATTTCTAGTATTAGTAAATTTTTTGGTCATAATTGTAACCATCATATTTTGTAATACCGTGCAATAATTGAAACTCATTGACTTTTCATCCCTGGAGATGCTTTGTCATCACCTTCTTGCTGCATTATGTTTACAGTCATCTCCTCAATGTGAGCAGAGTATAGAGCTACACTCCTTACAATGTTCTCCTTTTGCCTGTGTGGGTTTCTGCCCACATCCCCAAAACCTGCGTGGTAGGCTAATTGAAGACTCTAAATTGCCCATAGGTGTGAATGTGAGTGCGAACAGTTGTTCGTTTATGTGTGCCCTGCGATTGGCTGGCGACCAATTCAGGGTGTACCCCCCCGCCCTTCACCTAGAGACAACTGGGATCGGCTCCAGCACGCCCACTACTCTAGTGAGGATAAGCGGTACGGGAGATGAATGAAGATTTGGACAATGGTCATCCTACCTTCTCCAGAGTGTTACCGACTTCTGTTGTGTTATGAAGTGTTTTCTCTTCACCTTCACCGAGGAGACAATTCCGATCTTTTGGTGCCGTCGTGCTCGCTAGTGCTTTTTCATGTAGCGCCTTGTACACTTGCATTATGGTCGCTCCAGTCAAAAGAGCTGCCAAATGCCAACTCAGTGCACGATATCACCATATCCCCTCCAGGCGTTCTACTTTATTTGTCAAGCAGCAAATGCTTGTTTTGGGAAAGACCAAACATTTGATAACACTCTCAATCATCAGATTTTGCAGGTCTACCTAATGAAGTGTCTAGTGAGCATGCAAGCCCAGTCGCTCTTGGCAAACAAAGAACAGTCTATAAAATTGTACATGTACAATAATGCAGGCAGTCAAATGATCTGTTGAAAGTGTGTGTATGTATTTAGGATTCGCTCCTGACAGTTGCTGCTGGGTACGTGACAGGTGATTTACACACCGCTGACAGATTTAAGGAACCGTCAACATAGAATGTGCGAGTGAGGGGTTTGGCCCACCGTGATTTGCAAAAACACTATGGACACACCTCTGCATAGATTCCTAAAGTGCTTCCATTTTTTTGGGAGAGATTCCGACCACGCTTTCAAATGATCCATTCTCAGCCGTGACGATGGTGGAGAGTGCTGCCCCCCCCCCCAAAAAAAACTTTTTAAAAGCTGATCGTTTTCTTTGATTTAAAGCCATTATAATTATATATAATATAATAAAACAAAAATAAATCTAAAAAGTTTTTAACGTAACTATCAAAGATTTTTACCTTTTTTTTACTTTGACACAGAATGTGCTTAATGACAGACGACAGCAAGAGCTCGACACAGTTGCCAGTAGCAGTAGTACTGCCGTCAGTATCAGCCGAGGGCGATGTAATACTACAGATGAAGTGGAGAGTGATACAAGTGACCCTTTATCGCTAAGCCGTTTTATTCAGTCAAAATGGTATCTTATATTAAATGTTACTTAATGTTCTTATCAACTACAGTAAAAGCGTTGAGATGATTCATTTCTCAAGACGGAATTTCAGGAATTGATCACTGAAGACCCTGTAGCCCCAAAGACAAAAGCAACTCAAGGAAGAGGAAGAAAAATAAACCTTTATTAAATTGAGTTGGTGTCAAAGATTTTTACAACACTGGAGATCACTTGACGGCCAGCTGCCTCCCTCACTTGCTTGCAAACGCCATGATCTGCTCCTGCACAAGCAGAAGAGGAAATATCTTTTTTTAATGACGCTTGCCACAAGAGTCCACAGTGTGGACTAAAAGTAACATTTCAAGTACTGCGTTCACCAGGCCTGGGTGCTTTCCTAAACGGTGGTTAATCACAGTTAACTAAATTTGAACTGAGCTTTCCAAACAAAACTGTGGATAATCAATCAATCAATCAATCACACTTGTGATTTAAAAAGGCGGGCTAGCGGTGGGGGGAGTCATTACTTTTGCCATAGAGGTATGATAGACTCCCTCCCACTTAATAAATACAATTATCATTTAGAAACTGTAATTTATATTTACTTGGGTTGGTTTTGCTCAAACAGAAAATCTTAAATCAGCAAGGGGGCAAATACTTTTTCACCACACTGTGAGCGTGCGTCCATAGTGAGAGGGCCCCAGTGTTGGTCTTAATCACTTAGTAGTGAATAAAGCCATTTCACATGAGTGGTCGGTAATAAAAGCGGTGTGAAAACACAAGCCACCGCCGCTGTCTAATGCCCCAGTGCCAGGCGTTGCACCCCACCCACACACTTTTGGTAACACTAAATTTGGGGCTAAACTTAGATGCCATCGTAGTAAGTTCAGAGCCCTGGAAATTATAGGCACTGCTGTAGTAAAGCTCCGTGTAATCGCAATTCGAGCACTGAGGCGGAGCTTAGATCGGACAGGTCGGCGGTCGGTTTAAGGCAGGCAGAAGTGAGCTTACTTTTAGTGTTGGGAGCATGTTGGTGGCCTGCAGGCCGAAGGTGCGGAGGAAAACCACAGGAGCAGTATCGGTGGAGTAGAGGCGCTTCATGAGGTCGATGGCGGCCATCATGGGCAGGTTGTGTCGCTGGCGCTCACTTTCATATTCTAACAGGTGCCGCGTTGCTCCTGCACAACAAACCGCCGGGGTTTAAAAGCAGACAACGTGACATTGAGTCAATACATCCTTTTAACTTTGGGGAAAACAATATTCCATGAAAAGCAATTTGGTGCATGTAATTGTTGGCAAAATGAACAGGGGGAAATGACATCAAACAAGATGCTTTTTATAATTCAACAGCATGCACGTGAGATGTGCCTTTGGAAAATAGTTTAAGGGGAAACCACCGAGCTTCGGTTGCAGTTCCTGTTCTGTTTGGAGCTCTCACTGACCCAGGTCCTTCCCGTTAAAGGCGGCCTGGCTCAGTAGCTGTGTGAGGCAAGCCACATCCCCGAAGCCCAGGTTGGCTCCCTGACCAGCCAGAGGATGGACACGATGGGCTGCGTCCCTGGAAAGACAAACACATGCTTGTCTCCACAAACACACCAGATACATGCACAAGGCGACTTTACAGTCTTCCAAAGAAAAGTACAGCGGAATCTGTTAAAACCCTGGTTCAGATTTCCTATATGAAATAACAGATAGATGGAAATAATGCATTAAGTGTAAAACCGTGGGCATTCGAAAGCTTAAGTGCATAGACCCTTAACTTGTCAACATCATGTGTAAAAGTAAGTCCAAAATATTTCGGTGGTGAGTCTCACCTTCAATGACCAATGATGCCGGTATCGTGCGCCGTGTGCCGATGCAACTTTTGACAATTACATTCTAGGCGGCACGCCGACGCACGCTTGGCTCCAAGTCAGAGGTTCTGGTTCAGGGCTTTCCGTATGGAGTTGGCATATGCTCCCTTGCCACGTACTTGCGTGGTCCACAGTCCAAAATGATGCATGTTTCATTGAAGACTTTACATTGCCCATAGTGTCTATATGTGCCCTGTGATTGACTGGCTACCTTAGGGTGTACCCTGCGTCACGCCCAAAGTCAGCTGGGATACAAACCAGCTCACGCATGACCCTGAACAAAATAAGCACTAAATGTCACACAAGTGTAAAAAAAAGTTAGCTGATGTCAATATTAAAACCTAAAAATAATGAAACACCTTAGGAACAAGGTGAGTGTTGATGTTAGTCTTGTAAATGCCCTTTACATAATTTCTGGGCTATATTCTTCTTCTCATGTTCCTTCTTTTGGAAGAAATGGCAAAAATGTCACACAAATCCGTCGAGAACGTTAATAATGTGGTACTTTGACTTATGAGTCATGAGCTGTCACTTTGTCAGTTTTTTTTGCTTTGTGTTGTGAGCCATGATTTAAATGAGGAGTGAGCTTGCTCAAGTGAAGTGACACAAAGAGAGTGGAGCAATGAAGGTACTCCGATGCCCTCGCCAGTCGTAGATGCCATTTGTTGAATGTGTCAAAGTAGACGCAAATTAAAAACGAGGACACTCGCAAAGAGCATGGAGAAAGCGTTAACGCTGGACTAATTGGGTGGCAAATGGCCAACAGGTGGTGTCAGAGCTCCTGACGTCGTCATTCACGAAGCGATGCCCCCTTTAGGCGCATGTCACACAAATACTAGTGTGTGTGTGTGACTTGATTACGCTTCAATCACTTTGTTTCTTTACGCTCTTTTTAATGTTTTACAATACATTTTTCTTTATTAAAATCATGTGACAAAAAAAATCTGTGCTGCTTTTTGGTGGCTCGAACGGTTTAATAGAATTTCTATTCATTTCAATGAGGAAAATGGATTTGTCACATAAGTTATGAGCTTGGTTACTCTCTTAGGGCAAGGTACCACTGTACTTTGATGCTTGCGGAGCTGACGACTTGCGTGCTTACGTTTCATGTGACGACGTGCGCAGAAACATGGTGCACCATGCCGTTTCGATGTAAAGATGTTTAGTGCTATTTTAGAGGCTATTTACCGGTATTCCCCAAACTGTTAGTCACTTCTGATTGTAAGGACCACTACGACTTTTCTACTTGGACTACAGTAATGTTTCGTACCGCGACAGATAAGCTCAACTTTCAGTTTAACTTACCCAATAAGCGCAACTCTGTGCCTAACGTACTCAGACGCATGGCCCATGCCGAGAGGGAACATGACGCGGGACTTTGGGCCGATGCCTGCCACGCTCGGGGGCAGCTGGCGAGGTGAACCTGCAGACGGCATGATGGCGGCGAGGGCGCTGCGGAAGAGAGACCCGGCTGTCTCGACCAGCTCCGACTGGTTCTCGTTACTCCACTGTGGGCGCACCGTACAGAGGAGTTCACATAGAGAGGAAGACGAGCGAATGAGAGAGAAAACAGACGATATCGTTTAGTGTGGACAAAGAAATTAGCTGACATGGGAGCAAAGCTGAGCCCCAGGCAAGGGCCGTTAGTTCCCCTCCCTCACTAAAAGGTTTGGCAAGGCCCGGGGAGCAGGGCTAATTAAAAGAAGATGCCGGCCAGGCAATACAGTTGGATTAGCTCCGTTTGAAAAACATTCCATGCAGTAATGGCCGACACTGGGAGACCGCGAGTTTAATTACCAAACCAGGCCTGAAACCAAACGTGACTCAACCGTGGTGACCCCATCCATCAGCAGGCAGTAAAAATAGCCAGCTTGGGAAAAAGGAGTTCCTCCAAACGCAAGAAAGGAATAGGTAAAGCATTCGGGCAGAGGAATATCGCTATGGTTTCCAATTTGGTCAAAAGAATATGCTTACGTCTCACAAGAAAACAACAACAGCTCGCCACGTGAGTCGGAGGACACGAACCGCGCACGCGACACAGCACACAAACAGGCTGCGACTTTTAGCTGAGGGACGCTTGTTTTAATTGTCACTCACAAAGGCTGAGTTGATGGCGTCAACGAAGCACTCGTCATCCATCCCCACGAGCTCCTCAGCCAGGTGATGACCGGTCGACCACACGAGAGAGCTCTCTGTGTCCGACAGCTGCAGCATAAAGATGCACAACACACACGGATCAAACAGCAGACATATAGTATATTTAGTTAAGAAAACAAACCGAGAAAAAAACGAAAACGGCCCAGCGAATAATGTCAATACATTACCGGGAGCATTGCAATGGGTCCTGTCGGGAGGAACCTCTGCCACGCAACATTGTTCTCTGTGGACTGTTCAGACACATATTGTATGAAATAATGTATTGATCATGTGCTATCTTACGTACACTCGTGAGACGCTACATCATCTGGGATACACTGCATATTTGAGGTCATACAATTTCAAAATTCCAATTTTTCTCTCAAGAGTGTTAGCTTGTTTTTTATGAGGTTAAGGGCTTAACTGATTTTTACGCTTGCCTGACCCTAAAGAATGTTCAGTGTTTTAGTTAAAACATTGCTGTACAAGTAGTATATGTTTTCTGATGGCAACAGTCTAGAACCTTTTTATTTCTTGAAGAGGTTTTTAAATGAACAAATGAAAGGTTGCAAGTGTTCCACATCATATGTAGCGGTGTCACTGTGCCTCTTTAATATTGCACTTGTAATTTTGCAGCTACTCTTTCACTATAATAAACCACACTAACAAAACAGAGTGAGCATTATATATACGTTAAGGCAAAATATTTGCTACTCTTTCTTATATTGGACCTCAACAGAACATACAGTGGGTACGGAAGGTTTTCAGACCCCCTTAAATTTGTCATTCTTTGTTATATTGCAGCCATTTGTTAAAATCATTTAAGTTCCTTTTTTCCCCTCATTAAAGTACACACAGCACCCCATATTGACAGAAACACATTTTTCATTGTTGAAATGTTTTTCTTTTTTAAAAAAAAAAAGAACAACTGAAATATCACACAGCCATTAGTATTCAGACCCTTCGCTGTGACACTCATATATTGAACTCGGGTGCTGTCCATTTGTTTTGATCATCCTTCAAATGGTTCTACACCTTCATTGGAGTCCCGCTGTGTTTGATTATACTGATTGGACTTGATTAGGAAAGCCACACACCTGTCTATGTCAGACCTTCCAGCTCACAGTGCATGTCAGAGCAAATGAGAATCATGAGGTCAAAGGAACTGCCTGAAGAGCTCAGAGACAGAATTGTGGCAAGGCACAGATCTGGCCAAGGTTACAAAGAAATTTCTGCTGCACTTAAGGTTCCTAAGAGCACAGTGGCCTCCATAATCCTGAAATGGAAGACGTTTGGGACGATCAGAACCCTTCCTAGAGCTGGCCGTTCGGCCAAACTGAAGAATCGGGGGAGAAGAGCCTTGGTGAGAGAGGTCAAGAAGAACCCAAAGATCACTGTGGCTGAGCTCCAGAGATGCAGTCGGCAGATGGGAGAAAGTTCTAGAAAGTCAACCATCACTGCAGCCCTCCACCAGTCGGGGCTTTATGGCAGAGTGGCCCGACGGAAGCCTCTCCTCAGTGCAAGACACATGAGAGCCCGCATGGAGTTTGCTAAAAAAAAAAAAAATAAAATACCTGAAGAAGATTTTCTGGTCTGATGAGACCAAGATAGAAATTGGTGGCCTCAATTCTAAGTGGCATGTGTGGAGAAAACCAGGCACTGCTCATCACCTGTCCAATACAGTCCCAACAGTGAAGCATGGTGGTGGCAGCATCATGCCGTGGGGGTGTTTTTCAGGACGACTGGTTGCAATGGAAGGAAAAGATGAATGCTGCCAAGTACAGGGATATCCTGGACGAAAACCTTCTCCAGAGTGCACAGAACCTCAGACTGGGCCGAAGGTTCACCTTCAAAAAAGACAATGACCCTCAGCACACAGCTAAAATACTGAAGGAATGGCTTCAGAACAACTCCGTGACTGTGTTTGAATGGCCCAGCCAGAGCCCTGACTTAAACCCAATTGAGCATCTCCTGGAAAGACCTGAAAATGGCTGCCCACCAACGTTTACCATCCAACCTGACAGAACTGGAGAGGATCTGCAAGGAGGAATGGCAGATGGTCCCCAAATCCAGGTGTGAAAAATTTCCCAAAATGACTCATGGCGGTATTAGCTCAAAAGGGTGCTTCTACTAAATACTGAGCAAAGGGTCTGAATACTTATGGCTGTGTGATATTTCAATTTTTCTTTTTTAATAAATCTGCAATAATGTCAACAATTCAGTTTTTTGAGGTGCTTTGTGTACATTAATGTGGGGAAAAATGAACTTAAATGATTTTAGTAAATGGCTGCAATATAAAAATAAAAGTGACAAATTTAAGGGGGTCTGAATACTTTCCGTACCCACTGTACAACAACAAAAAAACAAACAAACAAACAAACAAAAACAACAAAAGGCTCTGTAATGAGGCTAGCGTCTCATTGGCTCACCTCTGATAGATGCAGCACAGCAACCACAGCTGATTGGTCATAATTCCACTTGATTGTGGGGATCCCTAATTGCCGCCTTACCATGGAGTTGGGTCCATCCGCTCCGATCTGAAACACACCGAGGTAAGAAAAAACGATGACGACGCCATGTGAAGTCACAAATTTGACAAAGGAAATCGGACTTACGAGCAGCTTGGTCTGAAGAATTTCCCCGCTGGCTAACCTGACCTGCACCCAGGGGATGGAACGTACTGCTTGGTGCGGCGTCGGCCATGTGTACTTCACCACTTTGGACCTGTACTTGACTTGCACGTTGTCTGACAAACAATCAGGGCGTAAAAAAGATGATGAAGAAAAAAAAGTCAGATTATTAAACCATCTCGGCCTTATGTACGCATCATCACGCTAAATGTGTGCTTTTAATAATTGTCCCTCCAAGAATGCACAAACACACATGGAACACTTGTAAAACACCACGGCCTTCCTTCTCCCTGCCACAAGATGCTTGCTCAAGTTTACATCTCAGATTCGTCTTAATGGCCTTGGCCTGCCACACACCATGGACTAATAGTGTTTATCTACAAGGCCACCACACAACGCTTTGCACATGCTGTCAGCTTGTTGGATATTGCATCAAACCTCCTCCTCCACTTCTTAAAATACCGGCAGCTGGTCCTCCAGGACATGAAAGCAGCCTGAGCTGCACTTGCTCATGCCGACTTGGAGCGGGAGCCATCCACAGATTGGCAACTGGTTACCGAACACGGATGTTAAATATGGGGTTTTGGTGATTGGAGAGGCGAGATTTCATTGAAAACAGCTGGCAGGCAGCACGCTTTTCTTGTAGTACATCTTTGAGCAGAAAGAACGGAAGACAAATGGCAGGCGCATGAGGCCAAAAACGTGCGGGAACCACACGCCCCTTGTTTGGCCTAAAAAAAATTTGAAATATGCCACTAAAACTGCCAAGTACACAGCAGGGCTGCTTTTTATTTGCAACATTTTGGTTTAATGTCAACAGCAATAGAGCGCTGAACGCTGTCAGCGCTTTAGAGCCCGGAGTGGTGGTGGCAAGGCAGGGAGCACATGGCAGTTATAAATAGGTCACTGGACCACTTCACGTGTTCTCGTAGGGCCTGGCTGGCCTCGGCAGTTCCTAAAATGTGAGGTTTTCATTCAAATTGACGGAAAAACATAAACGGCTCATGGCGGGAATACAACTAAAAACACCAGAGGATGGAATAATGCGGTGGCATTGGCTCCAGGCAGCCAGTGGAGCCAAGCGACTGAGCGATGCTCTGCTCACCAGGCAGGCTGTCCAGCTGTTTGGTGAGTGCAGCCACCACCACGTCGTTCTCCACGATGTAGGCCATCTCCTCCTCCAGATTGTCCTTATCAAACGTGATCAGGGCATCGGAGCAGGCGTCCCAAACCTAAATGAGACGCTCATTAGGCCCGTGGTCTCGCCTCAAACTCATCCTCCCCCCTCTATATATAAGCTGGGCACAGCCTGCTAAAAGGATTAGGTCACCAACACACCATTCATCCAGAAAAGTGCTTTTCAAACTTACACCAAAAAAATACTTTGCTCTCCAAGGACCACTATCGTGACCAATATTCAAATACAGTCGCGTGCGAGGCCCAAGTGGACGTCAAATATGAATTCAGAGGTTTTATTCCTAAAAACTCTTTTTAATATTCTTGTAAGCCACTGTAACATGATGTGCAGTTTGAACCTTAACACTGTGCTCAAATATAGCATATTGTAAAAAGTGTACTTCGATAAGGATTCAAATCAAATGTATTTCACATAAAGGTTCAATAAGAATTGTACCCCCAGTTCTTAAAGATTAAATGCCAATCTATTCTACGAAAAAAGTTCAATGCAACTGAACAGTACTCGGGCAGTGATTCTTTGACGTTAACACTCGAGGAAGCTTGAGACTTGACTTGAGAATAACAGAAGAGGAGGACTAGGCGGGATTTAACAAGCTGGACTTTTTCAAACCTGTTATTTGGTTCACAAATGACATGTTTGTAAACAGTATGGAGCCCGTCAATATTGTTTTCCGCTGAACTCTATTTGAGTTAAACATGACAGGGTGAAAGTGTTTGCCTCGTCCTCTCCTGGGTTGTAACTATGCTGAGGTAACCCATCATTCCGCCGTAATACATTACTGCTGCTGCACTTTCTTTCCATCTTACCGTAAAGTCAGGGGACATACCCTTTAAAAAACCCACTAATAGCGTTCTGGGCTTGCAACTTGTGATAAGTGGTTAAGAGGGAAAAAAAAACGGAGACCAGTCCAAAAATTGTTTGGGGTTTCTTTAAAGCAGGGTGACGTGATGCAGCTATTGCTTTCCTTGCAAGATTTTAACACTTGCTTGCAACCTTAAGAGAAAATGACCTTGTTCTGAATTTAAACCCTCTTTACTTTACGGTGGGGAGAGTTTTAGCATGGTGCAAATGTTATTTAGACACGCAGCACATATTTTCCCCTTTTTATGGCTAAGATGTGAATGACTATGATCCAGCAGGGAAAACAAACAAAACAAAAAAAAAAGCAGTAGAATATAAAGGTACCCATGGGTGAGGTACGCGGCCATAATCACCGTAAACGGCACGGCATGATGACATCTTATGCCCAAAGCGAAACACTGCGGTCACAGCGACCACATCACAGCCCGTGCTGAGCCTCGCATCCATTGCCACGAAGCGGCAAACAACCTTTCATCTTCTTGCACTTGTTCACATGAATCGTGATAATTAGAAGACACGGGAAGTGAGTAGCAATTTGCAAATGTCAAAAGGACTTCATCCTCTTCAAAAACACGGTTTTAAGAATAAAAGAAAGTAGGTCATCCGATCCTGGCTTGTCTATCATGAAGGTATGTTTTTTTTTTTTTTGAATAGGGCTGCTAATAAAGGAAGACATTGCATAAAGGAAGGAAGAAATTACATCACCTGAACCCACCATTTAATGTAAATGACTCTATACTACATGCATAAATATACACAGTTTCTTGTTCATTTGGCTGCAAGACTGAGTAGAAGTGGAATGTCAAAGAATTTGCTCTCCACAAATTGTATAGTATTATGAGTATTGGATGACAGAAATAAACGGAGATCGGAGAATGAGTGTGCAGTACTTTTTTCATGTTAAAAACAGCAAGACGCAGTCAAACCCGGGGAATATTGTAACAGCATGAACATGGACATTTGGCGCTCGAAGACAACAAGGAACTCAATCAAAGAATGATTAACGTACCTGCATCTTCTTAAAAGGCTTGCATCTCAACTTTGTGATATGCTCCCATGCACCAATACCTGCAGCAAACAAGAGATTACTACAAGTACTGTTGGCCCTCTAAAATCGGACAATTCTGAATTTCACCAACATTCGGGGCAAAACTGTGCCTCTAATGTACAGGTTTATTGTACTTTCTGTCATCTAGTGGAAGAGCATTTAATTGTTCTGTCTGTGACTATATGTTGCGGTCATAGACAAACAATTCAATAATATTATTATTATGAATGCAATACACTTATTTAGCGCTTTTTTTAGGCATTCAAAGACACTTTACAATGTCATGCACCATTCATTCACTCCTCAGTCTAGGGGAAGCGTGGCTTCCATTCTTCCAACCAGCACCAAACATTCAAACACATTCATCCGTAGGCAATGCGGGTTAAGCGTCTTGCCCAGGCCACGACGACTCGGACAGAGGATATGAACCGCTGACCCTCGAGTTGCAGGGCGTACGCTTTATCGTTTAAGCACACCGCACACATATACATCCATCCTAGCAAATTAATACATTTTTGTTAGGGATGTACGATACCACTTGTTTTCAGACCGATCCCAGTACGAGTATTCAGTCTTGGGTACTCACTGAAACCGACAAGAGTACTTTTGACTCATAACATTTTGGTAAACACGATGACACATGATTAAACAAAGCCCTTTCTTTCTGAAGCACATGATTTCACGATTTACAGTGAAGCACCAACTACTGGCAAGGAGGACTTACTCGACGTCAGATTTGTGTGGCTGGTATCGGCAGCCTTCAAAAGTACCCGATAGCTTGGAATAAAGCCGGTATTGGTCCAGTACTGGCCCATGTTTTTTGGACCAATTAAGTGAAACCGGATAATATCCCAGAGCACACCGAATGATCTCTCACGGTACACTAACGTGCCGCGGCAAAGTGGTTGAGACTTGAGAATCAACAGAGGACAAAGAAAGGGAGCTGAACAGTACCACTGAGGAGTGCAGCAGAGCCTGGACTGATGGAGCTGACTCTGGTGCTGTAGCTGTCAGGGGCCTTATCCATCACTTTCTTGTTTCCTGCTTCAAGGAGAAGGATCTTCTTCTCCGACAAATTGGGATCCATGCCTGCCAAGGGATTCTGTCTTTTTAATTCTCTCCTTATTTTTTAATGAGAGCACAACATATTTTCGATGTTGACAGCTGGATGAGGTAACTCACCCAGGGAGCAAGCCATCGCAGATCCAACCAGCCCTCCCCCGGATATAACAACATCATAAACCTCATTGTTGCCATTATCGTCGCCGTGCTCTGCACACAATTGTCTGCGACTGATACATTTTACTGTTATTAAACACCGCCCAAACCCGTTTAGGGCTATGCTAGCCCTCGTAAGGCTCAGCATTATTCGCTATTCAAACAAAACACGCCTTGCATTAAAATAGGATACACATGTCCCTCGTCGAAGCCTACCCGCTTAAATACGCTATGCGGATTGTGGTTTCCCCTTGAGCGCGTCCTAAAGACTGCAGCTGTGTCACCTCCGTAATTCAGCCATGTTGTGTGTTGACAACTTGGGGCGCGGAGGAATCACTTCCGGGTTTACAGCCAATCAAAAGAGACGTTCATCGTGGCTCGCGGTTCCGCTTTTGCCCACACAAAGTGCTCGTGCGACTGAGACTGACGACCAGTGCGGTCCCAGTCCCTTATGTCTTTTTCTTTTTAATTTTGTTTTAAAAAAACCGTGTTAACTTTTGATTCTCTACGAACGATTCCAAATGCAGTATAGTAAACGTTATCGCCGAAGATTTGCGAACAAGGAAGGAGCCTCGACGCAGAGAAATACAGCACACGTCGCCGTTTGTCAGGTTAGCAGCTGTTTGTGGTAGTTTATGCTGTTCAAAATTACAACGACGGCGTGCACATCAAAACTAACAATAAATACAAGACTTTTCCAAGTTAACGCTCTTTAGCCACGTTAGGTACTCAGTTGAGTGGACTGACTGTTTGGTTGCTATGGTAACACGTAACACGCAGTCAGATTGGGGGTGTGGTCATCTCGTTGGCTCGAGTGGTCATCTGCAAGTTTGTTGAACAAATTGGATGGATGGATAGATAGTAGAGGTGCAAGAATTCATCGATTAACTGACAACTAACTGATTGTCAAATTAGATATTAGTATACGTTGTTTGCTAATCGACTCATCAGTGAGAGACATTGTTTGACTTAAAAAAGGATGAAAAGCCACAGCATTTCAGCCTCTCAACAGAAAATATTTTCAGATTTCTGTAGTCCTCCATGAAAGCAGACTGATTATATTTGTGATCTTTGTGTTTAGTCAAAATAAGACATTTGCAAACTTTTACTTTGAAAAGCAACAATCAACATTTTTGCCCATTTTGAATGGTAATTAATTTATATTTGTGCATTTTCTGCACTGTCCATTTAAAAAATGTCCTGTTTTTTAATCAAAGGATGTCCATTTTAAAATGTTTTTTTCATCCAATGAATTGATTAATCACAACATTAATCAGCAGATTAATCAATTATTATAATAAGATTCATTAATTATTTAAAATAATTATTAGTTGCAGACTGGATGGATGGATGACGGATAACCTTTTCCTGTGCATTTCAGATGACATTTCAACACTTTTGACCAAGAAATATGTCCGCGCCAGAGATAATGCTTACAAGTGGTTCAGCGTCAGAAGAAATCCTCCATCAGAGGCTGCGGCACCTGAGCGAAGTGATCCAACGGCAGCTACGGGAGACAGAGAGGAGGCACAAAGAACAGTTGGAGAGCAGGATTCTTCACAACACTCTCCTCTCAGCAGATCTAAACCGACTGTCTCCTCAGACGAAGTAAGTCTCTCAGTGGGCTCATTTTTATTTAGAGTATTTGAGATGTGATGAATTCTGAACACTCTCTCTACATAGTTATGAGGGACGGAAGAGAGCTGCCTCTCCACTTGCCCCAAAGCCTGACAATAATCCATCAAGCCATTCTAGGCTGTCGGAGTCGTCTGTTCCAGCCTCGGTATCTTCATCAGAGCGCAAGCATCAGTCCACTCTGCCTCCCACCCGGACACGGCACTGCGAACGAGCGGCTTCATGCAAAACAACGCAGCAGATGAAAGAGGAGGAGGCTGAGGCGGAGTGCAAGAAAAAGTTCAGCGCACTTCCTGTCCCCATTCAAGTCAGACTTCCTCTCTACCAGGAGATGATGGAGCAGAGGGACAAGGAAAGGAAGCAAGGGTTAGAGCAAAGGAAAACATTTCTGCTTTCTGTTCAGAAACCTTTCAGCTTCCATCAGAGAGGAAATAAGAGACAGGACAAGCGGGTTGGACTGTTGAACCAAGTTTCACAGGACGCAAAAAAGACAACTGGAAATAATGGTCAACAGTCCTCTCCCAAACAAGTTAAAGTCCCAACAGGTGCGAGAACTTTATTTCTACATGATTGCTTGGTGACAATGGCGAGGTCTAAGAAAGTATTTAGAAAAAGTGACGTAATCGTAGGCGGTAAGCTGTTCTGAGTGACAGTGAACACAATGTGTTATTGGAAATCCATTGCGGTCGTGAAAAGACAAAAAACATTGTCCAAATATTTCTGGACACAATCTAATGAGATCCATTGCAAGAGCTGTATAATATATATACACGATATATATGTAATATGTGCCAGACATTTCTATCGCATTACAAAATGACAAAATGTTCGACAATTCCTTTTTGCAATGTTTGTGCAGACCAGGAGCGTTGCAGGAAAATCCACATCAGCTGCACACAACAGGAGAACCATGAAAAGCCTAAACTTCGCCTTGCAGATTGCACCAGAATGGAAAAGATGGCATTCCTGTATGAGAAGCCGAGCTTCCAGCCCACGATCAACCGCCGGGTGCCTGATTTCAGCCGGCTGCACAAAGCTCTGCAGACCGACGGTCGGAGAACATCACTAACTCAAGGTATGACCAAGTGTCAACCTTTCTACCTGAGAACATCTGCTCTCCCTGCCGGGCAAAGTAAGCCGACTCCTGAAAAGTCACAGGTAAATGGCCCTCTTTTTGCTGTTACTTGTTTATTCATTCAAATGTGTTTTATAATACTTTTACTGAATTCAATACAATAATGGGTAATAGCTTCACTTTTCAACATTCACCAATTTTTGGAGTGAAAGAGAAGTTGTTACTATGTAAAACATCGCACACAACAAATATCCATTTTCTATAAGCTATATTGTCTTTTGAATACGTCTCAGTTTTAACTCTGGACTTTTTAATGGGTGACATTTAAAGTACCATATTTGAGCTCAAGTTCTTCTTGCTCCCAAAATAGAAGAAAACAATTTCAATGAGCTTTGGCTGTGAAACTGTGCATGTAGTGTAACCCTACCGCAGGTGGGTAGAGGAGCCAAATCTTGGACTCAAGTCAAGAGTACTGTTGCTTTTGAATAATAGGACTTAAGTAAAAGTAAAAAGTAGTCCTCCAAATATTTACTTGAGGAAGAAAGTACTCAGTGAGAAAACTACTCGAGTCATTTGTAACTTCTGATTAAAAAAATAAATAATAATAATAATAATAAATAAATCAGCGCATGAATTTCAAATAAAATAATAATAATAATAATATAGGGGCACGGTGGACGACTGGTTAGAGCGTCAGCCTCACAGTTCTGAGGACCGGGGTTCAATCCCCGGCCCCGCCTGTGTGGAGTTGGCATGTTCTCCCCGTGCCTGCGTGGGGGGCTTTTCTCCGGGCACTCCGCTTTCCTCCCACATCCCAAAAACATGCATGAATTGAACACTCTAAATTGCCCGTAGGTGTGAATGGTTGTTTGTTTCTATGTGCCCTGCCATTGGCTGGCAACCGGTTCAGGGAGTACCCCGCCTCCTGCCCGATGACAGCCGGGATAGGCTCCAGCGCGCCCGCGACCCGCGTGAGGAGAAGCGCGACAGAAAATGGATGGATGGATAATAATATCTGAGAGTCTACACACACCTGCCATCATTAACATTTTTAAGTGCCCCAAACAAATGCACAGAGAAACATTATTTTCTTTATTCACTTAAATGACTGAATGAAGAAGCTGTTTGCTGACCAGACTTATTGATAGTTGTGTGTGTGTGTGTGTGTGTGTGCGTGCGTGCGTGCGTGTGTGCGAGAGACAGAGATTACATCATGGCACGTATCCCCAAAGAAGCATGTTTTACAGTGATTTATGACCATAAAAAAGGGCACAGCCAAAACAACAGCAAAAACATCTGCAACTTACCGCAAGGTGTTTTCTCAAGTTAGAAGTGGGCTGAAATATCCAATTTTGGGCAGCCACAATTTAAGACTACACTGCATGACCAAGCTGTTGTTTTCGGAGTCTGTAAACACTCGCACAGCTGTTTTTTTTCCCCCCCAAAATAAATTACTTTGATGGACCCACGAAGGGTTGGTGTGCAGTCATTTGACTGCCTTGTGCCGTCTGATTGGTGAATTGCAGTCAAATAACACTAATGCTCAGGTTGTATTGGGGCAAAGGTGCCCTATGCGGAAGTCGATGATGAAGTCTAAAAATAGATCGCGCATGCAATAATGGATATATAAAAGTAGCGAGCGGCATGCCGATCATTGTAATGGAGTAAAAGTATCGTTTCTTCTTCACATAAATACTCAAGTAATAGTACAAAGTATGGTGCATTCAAACTACTCTGACAAGTACAATTTATCCCAAATGTTACTTGAGTAAATGTAGCACGTTACTACCCACCTTTGATTCCTACCTGCCCTTTTTTCATTTTATTTGTATTGATTTATTCACTTTTAACAGATATCCAGTCAAAGTAATTTGACTCGAAGTAAATCATGCGGTGCCTTGAAGTCGCTGTGTGCAGACACACTCCCAATTTACGTCACAGACGCGACAAGGAAACGATGCGTGGCCATCAGGTAAAGTCACGAACAGGATATTTGTAGACTTTCTCTGCATGGAAGTTAAGTAAAGTTAGTAAGTACATTTGATCTATGTAGCACTTTTCAGAGATGATTCACAAAGTTCAAACATAAATCAAAACAATCTCGTCTTACTGCTGTTCCTGCCTCAGCAAAAGTGTCCGCTGAAGAGGCAGCGCTTAGCTCAAAAGGACGTGCATTCCACAATGTAGGAGAAATAGATTTGTTCAGGCTCAATAAAGTATCTACATAATGAATGTTTCTAGGACTTCCACGGAGATGAGGGATGCGAAGAATAAGGAGAGTGCAGACCGGTCGAGGAAATACCAGAGCAGGTCGGAAGCCATGAACAAGACTGTTTCCCTCCGCGCCAAGTTGCTGGACCCTCACAAAAGCTTGAGAGAAGTCTACGACGAAAGACTGCAGCACCATCGGTGAGTGATCGGCAAGCGAGGCCATCCATTCTCCAGGTTGTAGACATCTTTGTTTAGTTTCCAAAGATCATACGCACAGGGAGACGGATCGACAAAGGACAAGAGATTACCTGAGGGATCTACAGGACATGAAGGCTCGCGTAGGAGAGCGTCCGCTTTTGTTTGAACAGGTGAAACAGGTGAGCGATGTGGTCGGCTGCGTGACTATCTGCTTGGACATCCCGCTGTGACTCCATCTTTGTTTTATCAGAGAAATGCCAAAGCTCGAGCAGAACAAGCATACAAGAATGAGCTGAAGAAAGCTGGTGTCAAAGAGCAGTTTGTTGAAGAAAAGGGACACGCGGTGAAGATCTGAGACTGACACAACACTGCAGATGTCCACAACACTGACAAGGTGCAGAGTGAGAGCTTTTAACAATTGTTTTCTTCATCCATAATGTGATCCAGTAATATTATGAATAGCATGTTCGGTGGAAAGCCAAGGACTTCTTGTGGTTTTGCTCATGTGACATTACATCATTTTCGGGGCCTGCCCGGAACAAGAAAAATATTGTAGCCAAGTAAAAATGAAATATAATTACAATATAGACATTTTCTAACCCAACATCTCTTATTTAGGGAAGAAAATGTAGACGACGGTGGAGAAAATTGAAGGTGTGGAGGAGAACAGCATTGGAGTCCAAAGAGGAATGATTGTCATGATCAGACGGTACAATGTTTTTGTGGCCTCCTGGCTAGAACATAACACTGTATTCAAATATGACTCACGTCTACCTAACCACATCAACAATGGCTACGCCAGCATGCGCAACTAGGAATTAAGAAATCTCAAAACATCTGAACCTCACAATTCCAAGGGTAAAACATGCAACAATATTGTAAATAACCGTGCGAATGAGCCACGCAATATAATATTTGAGATCTTTGTAGACGTATGCGTGTTGCATCTGATCTGAAATAATAATGTACTCCATGGATTTGTGGACACTTGGTTATCAAAATAAACTAAATGCAAGCTCCTTCTGTCTGTGACATTAATTTGCTTTGCTACCCTTTTATCCATAGCATTCCACACGTACACTACAAGCATAATTAAACCTACGTTGTACGACACTCTAGTCAAATTTGCAAATACTGCCAGTGTTAAATGGCACTGTTGCATTTTCTGGACGCAAGGGCCTTTCCCCACATAGCTCGGTTCAAGTTCCGAGTCACGAGAGCCGCACTGCCACCTAAATAAATCCTCGTACAGTCACGCTGGCCAGCTTGGTGGTTTTTGCTGCGAGCCCACAGACCCACATCAGTTACTGTACTCATGTACACTGGCCTCCACTGGAACGCTCTGCTTATACAGCTGACAGCTTGGAATTTCAGATCTTTTTGTGGTTGTTGTTGAAAGAACCACATGAGAATGTCTCAATATGTATTCAATCATAATCAAAACCTCATCATGGGGATGAGCGCTAAGCACGTTTTCGTTTTGTGCGAGCGTGTTATTACCAAAGCGACTGAAGTTTGCGTGACTTCAGATCAAAATGTTATAAAAAGAAATCTGCCTTAAGGTTCACAATTACTTTGCGTTTGAATGGCAGTTCTGGTCAATAAAGCAGAAAAAAAAAAAAGGCACCTAACAATGGCGTAGAATTATTTAGATGTTATAATTCTGTGAAAATACTGTTTGGGGGGGAAAAAAACCCAACCTAAAATATGACAAAATAGTATGCGTCACTATCATGAACATCACAGCCCTTTCAGGCATCACATGACACAGCTTCCACGGCTACATCCTCCCGGGTTGTCATGGGAACAGCATATCCCAGGGATGCACCTCTGATTAGATGGGGCGCGGCTGTCCTTCTCGACCCGTTAGATAATATCCAAATGCATTCATCAGCACATGCCTGTTGCATTGCTACAAAAAAAAACAAAATCAGCATTGCCACATATTGTTTATTTCCGAAAAGTGGGGTGTTATTCTCGTGAGCTCATTTGAGTAGAAGCACACATTTTGTCATCTTTGTCTGATAAAACAGTCATGAGTCATAAGTACGTATAAACGCGTAATAAGTTTTCATTCCCGAGCTCACCTGCAGGAGGAGCTGCGGCTCGCCCCACCAAGCCTGACCGCAGCCACGGGAGCGAGAAATGGCTCTTCTTTTTTTTCTTTTCTCCTTCTGTGGCATGAATAATAACTGGAGAGAGAGCGAAAGAGAGGCGAGCGGGGAAGAGGGGGAGAGAGCTGCAGATAGCAGTCACAGTGACAGATGAGAGCGTGGCACAACTTGTCTTTCTTGACTGCACCGTGGGTTGAGGGGAAACCAGAGAGCAAGTGCATCAGAGTTTGGGGCAAAGCACACAAACACACTCGCACACTCTCACACAGGCAGACCCCTCAGCCCGGCTGACAACAAGTTCAGAGCTAAGACTTACCTTTTGGGGAGGTACGTGTGTTTTGGTGGGAGTCCTCGCTCCTGCAGCTACTGCCCACATCACTTGATGCTCCACTTTGTCTTGCAGGTGCAGAAGTTTTGTCTTGAGGAGCACCTCCATTGTTATGGCTCTGCAAGAAACGAGCCGTCTTGTCCTGTAGAGGAGCTGTGTGTTTCCACTGCAGAAGAACTTGAAGCCCCGCGGAGGATGGAGAAGCTGTCAGGAAAGGACAAGGAGCTGATACGGAGCAGCTGGGAGAGCCTGGGCAAGAACAAAGTTCCTCATGGCGTCATCATGTTTTCCAGGTAACGATCAAGATAGAATCCATCACTTCGCAAGGATCTTGTCATCTTGTTTTCTTTCTCACACCAGCATCGTCTTTTCTGTGCACACTTCCACCGGACACCGGAGGCGGCTTGGCTAGTTGCTTGGCGACAGCCTTCAAAATGATTAGCCACTGTTACTGCCGCCAAATCTGACATTTACAAATGTTGCTTTGTCATGGCAAATTTGGTGTATGTTTTAGTACGACTTATTTCACTTCAATCGTGAATCGCAACACTCGGGCGAGTGATTTCCAGCATGTCTGCTCAGAACAACAATGACCGTAAACGTGAAAATTCTCTCCGCGTATCCAATGAGGGAAGGGACACGGGACACGCCCCCCCCCCGCCCGCCGAGACCCACCTTGCTTTGCTTCCCCCCCATTCTGTTTCTCCGTTTGACCATTCCCTCAGAATGAGAATTTTCACCAAACCAGCTTCAAGTAAAACTCGTGTGTGTGTGTGTGTGTGTGTGTGTGTGCTGTATACCCGACTAAATGAGTGTGTGGTTTGTATCTGTGCTAGGCTTTTTGAGCTGGACCCAGCTCTTCTCACTCTTTTCCACTACAACACAAACTGTGGCAACACACAAGACTGCCTCTCAAGCCCAGAGTTTCTGGAACACGTCACCAAGGTGAGCTTTGTCTTTTGCTAAGGACTGGGATAGCTGTCAAATAATCACTCGATTAATTGCTCATTATGGTTTGGTTGAGTGTGTGTCTTCAAGCAATTGAGTGAAAAAGTTCAGCTATATCCACGATCCTTACATTCTTGGCAGCTCAATTCTGCTCAGTACAACACTGGCATGGAAACATGAACAGTCGGAGAGGTTCTCCCTGTGCATTAGAAAAAAATCAATCCCGAAGAAAATGAGCCATAATCATCCCTGGATCGCTTGTCTCACTGATCCCAGGTGATGCTTGTGATCGATGCCGCCGTCAGCCACCTGGACGATCTTCACTCCTTGGAGGACTTTCTTCTCAACCTGGGGAGAAAGCATCAGGCCGTGGGGGTCAACCCACAGTCATTTGCTGTACGAGAAACTTGGATGGGTTACTCCGCTAGAAATTTGCAGTGTCCTCATTGACTTGTGTTTGTTTGGGTCTCCGGCAGGTGGTGGGAGAGTCGCTCCTCTACATGCTCCAGTGCAATTTGGGCCAGGCCTACACGGCGCCCATGCGTCAAGCCTGGCTCAACATGTACGGCGTCGTGGTGGCGGCCATGAGCCGAGGATGGGCTGAGAACGGCGAGGACAAGGCTGACTGAGGCGGCGCCGCCGCGTTACTGTTGCTGTTCTCTCACTCATTGTGGTTGCCATGGAAGAAGGTTGTGTAACTTGCAGCATTGTGGCTTTTTTTGGGTTTTTTTTTTTGCGGCTGTACATTTGCTGTACGTTAGTGCGGAGTGCAACGCAAAGGCGAATGTTTGGTGTGGCCACACTTCACCGATCGCAGAGTTTATTTTCTTTGCAGTGGTGTTTAGCAAGCGGGGTCAAAATAAGGACCTGAGCATAGCATGAAGGTTGACTTGTATATATTGCCTTTTATTATATCTTCAGACCATTGTGAAATATGTGATGTAACAGCGATGAATATCCTATTTTTGCCGCACGCTACTCAACGGGATACGGGTTAGTGTGGCCCCACACGTGGAGCTCTGGGTCAAACTGTGACCAAAACAAAATGTAATCACTTTGCTCATAAAAGTGTTTTTGTTTTGTGTACGTTATCGAACTTGTAATGTTATTTATGAAAGGCTAAGATGACATTTTCCAATAGACACCCTATCAGCAGCTACTGACAAGAACTGTTATACACTGATGGCTTTCTACTGTAATCTCTGACTGTTACGGCGTGCCTGCTGTGCACCTTACTTTACACGGCGTGCGACACCGCCCTCAGTGGAGGCCGTGAGTATGTATCCTAATCGTCTTCATCTGACTGTTGACAAATAAGACTGTTATGTGCAGGTCAAGGGCATGTAGGAGGACTTCATTTCCAGTACTTTTACACTCATCTCTGGTGTCACTTATCTCAGCATTGCTTATTTACTGTGTTTTTGTGGCACCAAATCCAGGGATGGGGATGTGCACATGACCACTAAACAACTGGAGGTGAAGATTTCTTTTCAATTTGAAAAACAATGAGCTAATTTATTGCTAAGGGATCATGCGTGCTATGTGTGTATCATTACAAGCATCATTCCGTTCAATGCCAAGTATTTGATAACACCATACAACTGTAAATCCAAGTTGCTGATATGTGGTTATTGATGCTTTATCCTGAGTTTACATTTGAAAAGTTTATTTTTATATTCTGAAATATGGGTATAAATTAACCCCAACCATTGTTTTACAGTGCATCCACCTGTTACAGTACCTCGTGTGGATATACAGGAATTCCAAACTGAAAGACTACAAAATAAGAGTTTTCTAGGAGTAGACTCACTCCGGTCACTTAATTAGGTACACATCAGGAATACAGGATGATTAAACAGTGTCAAGAGAGTTATTCGTTGAAACGTATGTTTGTTATGAGGGTTGACCTTTTCAGGTGTAGACCTGGGCAGTGTTCCTAATATTTTGCCACTCACATGTAGCTTAATAAGGCAACCAAAATATTAGAAACAGCTCCCAGCATGATGCAGTGCAGTTCAAACTACAATTCTGTCGAGGCAGCAATCCGGAGAGTGTATTGAATCCCTGCATCGTCTGTGTTTTTCCAGGTGTACCTTTTGTTTCGACTGGCAGTGTAGGTGGTGTATTTATAGTGATTCTTTTCCTAGCATTGGTACGTCGCCCTGTGCAGGTTGTCTCTTATTTTCAATCATCTTTTTACACGTGATGTATTATCCGGGTAAGATCCAGTTGTGTACATATTGGACGTTTCACCGTCTACCTCATCATTATTAATCAGCTGCTACTGACCAGTGATGACTACACCTAGTTTAGTTATCCTTCGACCAAAACAAACAAACAAACCGCACATGATTAGAGGTAATAATGCAAGCAAGTAAGCACTCTTTGTAAACTGGATTCCATGCTACAGTTTAATAACTTGTGTGTGTGTGTGCATACTTAAGATTAATAAAGTGATTTCCTTTTACACCGAATAAAGGTCAGTGTGTTGTCACACTTTGTCGCAGATGGTCATTTGATTTCAGTCACACGAGGCCCTCGATACCTTTTACGCCGTCAGTTGCGTAAGAGACATGCACCGAATGGATCGTCGCCCTGAGCCGCAGAGACGAGGGGGACTTCAGGCACATCAGCCCACTTGCTCACGCAACCGCACAGCATCACATCAAGAGGGAAAGGAACAACATAGATTCGCCAAGAATTGACAAATTCAGGCAACGTCTCGGAGATAATTGTATTCCCTCGGGCTCGAATATCAGTTTGCGCATGCATAAGTGACCGAGTGAGGGTTGCATCGTCCGTGAGCAGGCTGCCTGTTCTGCTGTTGGATCTGTGGCTGACATGGCCTTAATTTGTCTCTGTGCACACTGCCAACGCTCTCCTCACTCGCCGAGTGTCTCCAGTATTTATGTTGCTTCACAACAACATGCACTCGTCTAGCCACTGGGCTGGAGGCAGATGAGACGCTGACCCAAGCGTCTCTCAGGTCACCTAACAATGCCGAGTGACTGCCATATTGTCTTTGGGGCGGGCCTAAAGACAATACGTGGCAATTCATTGTCACTATAGCACTACAGCCCTACCTTGTAGTACGTAGGGATTCACTCTGAAGGTTGTCGTCTGCGAGAAAAGATATTATTTTTAGAAAGTCTGCAATGTGTTTTGGAAAGAAGTGGTATTAAATGTTGTCATGGCAACTGTTAAGCACGTGCGCATGAATGTGTGTACGTGCGATCAGGTTTGTTTTCGATGAAAGAGCAGAGAAAGGCATCGCTCAATCGTCCTAAATAAGAGGACGGCGAGCACAGGACAGTGACTGGAGCAGGTAAATGAGGGAAATGATGAGCTTCATAAAGCACACAGAGCATCCACGTCGCTGTGGGCATTGTCTGGCATTTGGCCTGCAGTAATATTCTTTTTACATTCAAAACAACATGAATGTGGCATGGCGATATACAAAAATATTTGTATGCCTTTAAACCATAAACGTCAATCCATTTGATTGTATGTGCCATTTCATGTTATCAATAAGTGCGGATGAACGGATCTTGTTTGGACCCCAAAATGCTCAAGACAGCCTTTTTGCCAAACGGAAAGAAATGAGTCCCAGTTCCAAGTTTGATTGGGTCACTGATGTAAGAGTAAAATGCTGACTTGATCAACAATCAAGCAGGCGCAGGGCTTTTTGAATCTTGTTTGTTGTTATAAATTCATGTTCATAGTTTCTTTATAGCGGGTTTAGACTCCCCTCCAAATGCCAAGGCCGGTTCCCAATGATTTTTGCTGTAGAGTCAAAACACGTCGAAAGAGGAATATGAGACAAGAGATTAACACTTCATGTATGAATATCTGGCTATACGCAAATGAGAATACAGCATTATTTGTAATGAAAATGTACTGATGTGAATGAAACTTAACATCCTTTGCGTGCAATCACTGCCTCAAGGCTGTGACCCACTAAACTTTTGCATTCTTTTGTGATGCTACTGTACAGCAAAAATAAAAGAAGTAGCCTCACTGTTCCATGTATAAAGTACAGCATGTCAGTGTTATGGAAATACCTGGCCTATTTCTAGGAACTGACCATGTGATAAGAAGGCCCTCTTATAACCATTTCTGACTATTTTCAAGACAGCAGTCGGGCTTTCCCAAACACAAAACCTTTGTTGGTTGTAGGATCTGCATCGCAGTTGAGGCGTTCTGGGTTTGAATCTCCTGCGTGTAGACTGCAGGTTCTACCAGAGCTGCCGTTGCGTGACTTTTTCACAGTCCAAAAGCATGCATGTTAGGGTAATTGCGTAATCTAAAATGATGCATATATGTGAATGGTGATGCCCCGCAATTGGCTGGCGATCAATCCAGGGTGTACCCTGTTGTGACCCTAATGAAGACAATCGTTATAATAATAATAATAATAATAATGAATGGCTGGATAGTATCTTTTTTTTTTTTTACTGGTTTCGAGTCGAAAGTTTGGGACGTCCACACGTCTAATGATCAGTTCACATCATACCGCTAAATCTAACTCACATCGTGATTTTAAGGAACTGCTAGAGTCAAGGTAGTATTCAAATTGGCCCAAACTTGTTATTTTAACAACCATACAGCTGGGGGCGGCAGTTGTTTCCTGCAGGAGGTAGAGGTCTTTTCTATTCGAAGCATCCGGCCGTGAGAGAGGGAGAGGAGAGTGACAGGTCGTACACCCAGAGGAATTCACCTTTTAAGGAGAAGCATGTTGCCACGGGTGACAGGGTAAATGTCAGGGACTTAGCGCTCTCGTTAGTGCCTCTGAGCAATGAACAAGCACTGTCAAGTATATCCAGTATAGACACACATCCAATGCTTCAAATCATTTCGCTCCAAGCGCTTTCCAGTTCAACACATATCCGATACACGTTATCATCCTTGCAACGCGAATGCTTTGTGACATGCGTTTATATTGATCTCATACAAGCACCGAAGAGAAGTTCTGCACAACTGGGAATCATACATCACCCCCAAGCAGAAACACATCAAGCATGCAAAAACGACCGCAACATGGTGTTGCAGTTTGGAATAAAGTGCCCTATCTTTCCATCTAATGTGGCTTTGGGAGCCACTGAAGTCAGTAAAATATTCCACAGCACGTGCTGAGGCGAGTTCGTATGCAGACACACTTCCTCGGCCATTAGTTATACATTCATGAATGTGGCAGCTTGGGCTCTATGGTTATATTCTCGGTCAGGGGCAGCGGACCTTGGTTTCATCGGATCGTAGCGCATGCGTCTGGGAGATTTCAAGTGTCTTTTTGTTTTTACTTTGTAAAATAAGGCTTCCTTCCGTCTTGCCGCCCTATTCCAGACACGTGAAGAAGACCTGCGATCGTTGTCACATGTGCTAACCTGCCAGTACTTGCCAGAAACTACTGCAGCCTCGCTGATTAGTTTTCTTCATCTTTTCATCAATTTTGGAGGGACGTCGAGTTCTTGGTTATGTCACTGCCATATTTTCTCCACTTGATGACTAGCTGTCCTCACTATGTTCCATGGTAAACAAAACAAAACAAAACAACGCTCAAAAATAATAAAGGGAACACATCCTAGATCTCAATGAATGAGATACTCCAGTTGAAAATCTTTATTCATTACAGAGTAGAATGAGACCAGAAAGGACGAGAACAGAGAAATGGTGTGTGCTCATCACCCCTTGCCGAACAATTCCTTTCTCGAGTGGTCTTGCTAACTGTCTCTCATTTCCACCTGTTGTCTGTTCTATTTGCACAACAGCAGGTGAAATCGATTCACAGTCAGTGTTGCTTCCTAACTGGACAGACTGATATCACAGAAGTGTAACTGAATTGGAGTTACAATGAATTGCTCAAGTGGTCCCTTCATTTTTTTGGGGGGGGCAGTTATATTTAATGCCTTGGAAACTCTTTTGTACCCTTCTGCTGGCTAGTACCACAGATCAATGAAATCACTCTGATGCTTTGGAAGCTCGATGTGGACCGTAGCTTGTGCTGTAAGATGTGACTACAAACATGTCAGGAAAAGCCAACTAGAACATCTGAACTTTATTTGGGGTTGCACTTGAAATGGTGGAAGGTGGGTGCTGACTCCCTTTTATGAACGTGCTTGGTTAATTCTTAGCGCTACCACAGGTCCAGTTATAAGAGGGTGTGCACTCTTGTGCAACCACACTATCTCAGCAGTTTATTCCCCCCCCCCCCCCCCCCCTTTTTTTTACTCCCTAAAATATATTTCTTTTTTTCAATTGGGATGCACAGAGTATAGGTCACATTGGCAGAGAAGAGGTGGAAAAAGAGTGTCTGGTTTTTGTTTTTTTTTTACATTACAAAACCTGGGATTTGAACAAGGGTGTGTAGACTTTAGACTGGATATCTACTCTATTTACCTATCTGTCTATCTAACATCTGAGCAATGGTATCAGAGTACAAAGTGATCCGAATGAATTTTTATTTCAGATTACAGCACTTAAGAGCGTTGACAGATGAAAGAAAGGATTTTTCCAATGATGCCGTTCTTGGAAATGCCCACGCGTACACATACCATCAACAAAAAAGACGTTTGGAAAAGGGAAAGTACATTTAAATCAATGTCAAATTATCAAATGAACAGTACACAAATACACAACATGACAGTGTGCAGAAAATACATTTCATTTGTCAGAAATATGTACGGACTCCAAAAGCGTTAGGACTTTCATGTCCGTGATCAGGCCAAAAGTCGGACCGATCAAAGCCAGCATTGCCTGGCCTCCGATGTTGGAATATCTGTTGACATGCTAATGCGTAAATGGTGACGGACAAATGAGGTGCAACCTTAATATTGTCTGAATTAGCTCACAATGACTGGTGTTTGCTGCCTAAAAGAACCAGAAAGCCACTAACTCAAAAGTGTTTTTTCTTAACAGCGTTTGATGTTGTTGTCCTGCTCTATTGTTGGTTTGCCTGCTCTTTAGTCTTTAGTTCATGCAGCATATTTCAGGCCATGCTGGATTGTCACACAGAAGGGAGCGGTTCTTCGAGGCACAGCAATAAGACGACTGAGGCGTGGGGGTGGCCAAACATATTACATTCACTCCAAGATTCCACCGAGAGGAAAATTAAATAAATAATAATACAAATGCAAAATGCCATATTCGGATGGATTGGAAATGAACAGAATACAAGCGCTTCAAATAACAAGTCATCAAGCAGTCAGCAGATATTGTTTCCATCTTGCAACTGCGTGTGACACACAGCACAGAAACATTTGACCACCAAATACAAATGATTGGAGCTCCATTCAAATATCACACTTGAAAATATTTTAAATGAAAAATGAACGGTTGGAGATGACCACTATGTACCCCTACTGGTCAACTTTCTTTTGGTTTCTGATACACAAGTGGATGAAAGCAGTCACATTGGGGTTACTACACTTTCTGGAGTTGGTGGGTTAGTTTCATCAAGCCTACAACCCTTTGACAGCTTTCTTAACAGCGCTCCACCCAGCAAAAAAAAAAGGCGCTTTGCGGGTGATTTACTTTGTCTTTTTTGAGGGTTCGGTGGGGATGGAACCAAAGAACATGAGGGTTGCATTGCTCACTCATCTTTCATTCATCTTCCATTCCGCTTCTCCTCACGCGGGTCGCGGGCGTGCCGGAGCCTATCCCAGCTATCTTCGGGAGCGAGGCGGGGTACACCCTGAACTGGTCGCCAGCCAATCGCAGGGTACATATAAACAAACAACCATTCACACTCACACTCACACCTACGGGCAATTTAGAGTCTTCAATGAACCTAGCATGCATGTTTTTGGGACGTGGGAGGAAACCGGAGTGCCCGGAGAAAACCCGCGCAGGCACGGGGAGAACATGCAAACTCCACACAGGCGGGGCCGGGATTTGAACCCCGGTCCTCAGAACTGTGAGGCGGATGTGCTAAGCAGTCTTCTAGCGTGCCGCCAGTTGTATTGCTCGTGGAACACAATTCATGTTAATAGTCAAATAACAACAATTCAGAATAACAAACAATATTCATATTTGAATCATCTGACGCATGACCCCAAACATTTGCAAGGTTACGCCAAATTGGGTTGGACCCACATCTGGAAAAATAGGGCAGGACTTTTCGGAGGATGTCGAAAATTCAAAATGAGCTACAGGTGTGAATGCTGGTGACCAGTCCAAGGTGTACCCTGCTTCCCACTCAAAGTCTGCGCCAACTCACCCACGTGGGATCCTAATGAGAATAAGTGGTAAAGAAAAGAAAGGGATAGATGGATGGAAGGAAGGTTGGACAGATTTGGGCCATTGTCGAGGTCTAAAGTACTGTTTGGAGCACACAAAATGCGAACCGAATACCACGATGTTATCTGCACACAATGATGGCATTTAGTTGTGACACAAGGTACCGGAATATGTACTGTACACTAAAATAATACGCATACACAAAAGAAAAGAAGAATTCAGTTAACTACACCAGTGAGATCATCTTATGTGCTGCGGAAAATGAGCCATTATCAATTCATTGGTCCAAAAATGATTTACTACGAAAACATATCTTTGTTCATCGATCTACGCCAGTGACATATAGTGACGGGAAGAACCATTAAACCATTAACCATCCACTGGATGGCAGAAGATACGTAAGCAACATTTTGGTGACATTTTTGTTTAGTGGCGTGCCGAGAGATTTTATGTAACGTAAAACATGCGCCTTGGCTTAATAAAGTTAGGGAAACACTGAGCTACACGGTCAAAAGAGAAAAATCCATCATCATCAAATCAACAAGGCAGGCCAAAGCATAATACCAACAACGCATACATTAGCAAAAGTAAATGCTGAAGTTAGTCCAACAAGCTTCAGATAGAGTAGCGCTGCTTGTGCTAGGGGAAGGACAGAGAGTGTACATATCTTGCGTTACGTTGCACCCTCCGTCTGTCAGCTCTCTCACTGCAGATGGCTTCGCAATTCGCTCTCCACCCCCCCAGCCTCGCCACGCTCTGGCCGCCGTCAATCAGATATCACCCGAGCCCGGAGCGCTCTGTCGGTCTGGCAGGGCGAGCCTGCTCACACCACCCACTCCGGTGGGATCTTTCACCTCCAATCGTGTGCAAGGGGCACGACGTGTATAGCGTTTGTGACGGATAACCCAAAGACAGTTTGCCTTCCATTGCTTCGAGTCACTTGAAGGCAAAAGAGTCATGAAGGAGAATGGAATCTACAGCGACTAGCCTGCGGTTCGGTTGTATGAGAAATATTCTGGAATTGATTACTTGGATCCAGTATATTCGTCACGTCCTCTGCAGCTCCTATCATTTGAATAATCTCCAGTCTCCTGAGGCAGCTAAGTTGGAGTCTGAGGTCAAGCAGAGACAGGAAACATGGCACCGCAGTACGATCTCAGGTGAAGTACATGTGGCAATCAGCTTTAGTGGGGGGAGGTGGCATTACTGGTAGCCCACGGGGCTGTCCATGAGTGGGCTGGAGCAGGAGGTGTCAGGGGGGTCTTGGAGCTCAGTCTCACGAGTCTGGGTGTGCCCTTCCTCTCCCTCCTCCTCCTCCTCCTCTTCTTCTTCTTCTTCTTCTTCTGCCGGGCCGTGGGCTGAACTTTGGGAGCTGGCCATGGCGCCATAGCTGTGGTGGGCCGGGGAGGGCATGGGGGTCAACGCAAGCTCTGGCTCCAGCAGGACGGATGCCACAAACAGCTGAAGGGACAACAACATATACAGGGACTGTGACACTCAGTCGATCGGGTCATGGGGTTCGCAGAGAATTTGCAGAACGGTAGACTTCATAATTCCGACGCATTCCCTTGCCGCGATGCTCATGGATTTCCAATTTGACAACTCTTTTATATACAGCTACTAAAGTATAATGTATACAGTTTCTGTGGCCATCCTAAAACCTTTATAACTCTCCAGGCAGTGTTTCCAATTTTTAACATTCCTAACTATAGTAGTACAAAATATGAGTGCACACTGCACAGTGACTTTCTGAACACGCTGTAGTACGAGAAAGGGGAAGTCAAGTAATGTGTGATAAAAAAAACAAATACAACTAAAATAGAGTAAAAATACTCACCCTTGGTGAGGCGCCTGGCCGATTACAACAATGAAGAGTGAACAGGAAGCTGTTTGCACAGCAATGTCACTTGGTGGCAAGTATTGTTGAAATTAAGTGCGGCATGCTCAGCGGTCACTTCCCCCCCAAAAAGTATGCATGGCAGAGGTTTGAACTAGTGATGGGAAAAACAACACTGGTGCGTCAGCGCTGTGCCGAACACGCGAGAGCCAAACCCTGTAATGGTGCGTCTATCGCTTTAAGAAAAACTCAAATAATGTGACCGATACAGGAAGTGTGTCGTTTGGATGTGTTTATAAGGAAAACAAACTGTGTCGACATGTTGTGGATTTGTTGGATTTGGGATTCACCTTGTTCCACTGACTTCATGGATCATTCCAAGAAGTTTTCCCCAGTCGGGAATAATTTGGACTAAGGTAAATCTTTTGACTCTTAGTTTTTTCAATTAAATATGTTTGTACTCTTTTCTGGTAAGAAGGTTTGAATTGTTGTCAGATAAATGAACTTGTAATTTTATTGTAGATGAAGTACATCAATAAGAATCATTACGGAGCTCGGCATGGCAATGAAGAATTGGCAGATGCTCGTGTGAGTACCTCAGGTACAAAAAACAATTTGCATTTTCAAAAATACTTGATTACACACAAAAAGGCTTTGTGTGACTCTGCAGTATTGTTTGTAAAAATGACACATATTTCCTTTTGGCTTGCAGTTCCTAACAAGCAAGCAGTGGATGGGGCAGTGGTCACCATGCTCATCCAAGACTGCCAGCCACTCACCATTGTTGAAAATGAGGGATTCGGGGAGCTCCCGAAGCTTACCAACTCGCACTTACATTTGTATCCTCACCATCATCATCTGCACCCTGTGAAAGAGTTTTTTTTTTTCTCCCAAGGCAAGGAACTGGTGTCTAAGAGGAGAAATCCCCTTGGAGCAAAGACGCTTCCAAAACTTTTGCTCATCAATAAAAATGCACTAATTCATACATTTTTTGTCTTTTATTACATACGATTGAACTCTTAAGTTAACAAAAATCCATACATAAGTTAAAAACTTTAACTCTACACTTTATTACAGACGTATTTGCTATATTTTATATGCCAACTCATTTTAGCATTTACACAAACAAGGTTTTAAGCAAATTGTATACTCTTCTCATAAACAAATTGAGTAGCAAATGAAATGATATGATGAGATCATATTTTAAGTAAAGGACTAGCGATGAAATATTATTTCACAGGGTGATGTTAGGGTTGCAGCATGTAAGTTTTTTTCATTTTGTTCACCTGGAATGATTTTAGAACTACTGCAGGGGGGGGTCGCTATGGAGTGACCAACACAGTTTGTGTAGTGTGTCAAGTACACTCCTTGAGGTATCATCATCCCATCACTAGTTTTAACCTTTGGGGAATATTTGGTTGAATTCCAAATCCACTTTTGGGGCCAATGACTTTAAAGGGTCCACCGAATAGTTTATTCAGCAATACTGTACCGCTTTACTGACTGCTTTCTTATTAAGACTCAAGACAGTACAGTTTCAGTTACAGTAACTAGTCAGCAAATTGAATAAGAGATCGGAACATTGCAATGCTTCTGTGTTGGAAATATCATGGCTATGGCTTCAACAGAGAGCTTTCAGAACAGGTGGGGTGCCGCAAGGCTCAATCCATTAACCTCTGTGGTTTAAACTTGAGATGCTGGCATTAAGCAACTTCATTAAATATTTTATGGCTTTAAATCCACATCTACTGTAGGTAGATAATAGACAAACGTAATTAGATTGGGTCACATTACAAGGACATTCAAAAGGAAAACCTTTTTTTCAGTATATTTCTATGAATCGTTTCGGACTGGGTTGTCGTAATTGCCGTAGTAATTTCTATGTTTATGTACATTTTTGGGAGATGATGTCACATAATTGTGCTGCATTGTGGTTAACTGTGGCTGATAAATGAAATCTGCCTATATTGTATCATGTGATGCAGTATAATGTAAGAACATTGGGGCGTCAGGTTTTTGGGGACAGATTGAGTATTAAGTATTGAATTGACAGTCTGTTGTTGTTACTTTTTACTCTGTGAAGCAAACGTCAAAACTCAAATGTCAAAGCTCCAAATCAACACACGAACGCACCAACCTGGTGGATAATTTTCTGACCAACAAACAATTAACTGGCAAATTGTTAATAAAACTAAGTGATCGTAGCAAAAATGGTACTTTACACTGGAAGCGGTGGTTGAAGTAACCGCAGTCCTGTCCGCATCATTGAACGTTCGCTCTGCTGGTTGATTCGACATCTGAAAGGAATACAAATGTTACATGGAAAACAATTCATCCATATCCAAAAGCACATATGAACGTGAAGTTTGATCAGACCGACCTGGTAGCTTGTTGACTTGTCTGGTTGCTTTTTAAGGCACACACGGAAAAAGGAAACGGCAACAGAAGACAGCAGGGACACCAAAGTGAACAGGGTGATGGGATGCACTGCACCTGTGAAGGCAGCACACAATAATTCATAGGATCACCATGCACTCATGGCATAATGGCAGATATTAAGTGGGGAAAGGGGATTGAAATGAAGCAGTACCTAATCTGAGAATGGAGAAGAAGAGCAGCCAGAAGATACAGAGGATGGGAGCCAAGATGACCTGATGGATGGCGGCTCTATGGATGCGCTGGTTGAGCTTGGTGGGAACATATGCATAGTAGATGTTGTAGCGGTCAACCATGTGTTTCAGGATCACATAGAGCAGACCTGGAGAGTTGCAATAACACATAATTGATCAGCATCAGACCTTCCATTTTCAATGGATCCGAGGAAACAAAATGGAATAAGATCATGCAAATGCACATTGACAGAGATATGTGTCTGAACATGTTCCGTTCCTGTGAAGTAAAAGTAACTGTCTTCGAAATTTGACACACCACGGAGAAGTGTTGCTTAGAACCCTGTCAAACTTGAATGATTACAAATAGCGGTGTAGAAAATGAGGCTTCCAAAATTCACTTGGCTCTCAAATGCTGTGGGTCTGTCCGCCGGATGCACCGAAGCCCCGCCCCGCTCAGCTGCCGACCAAATAACTCGCTGTGGGGCTTTCCCACGCCACGACGATGAGGCGCTCTCAAGCGGGCACGCCTTCTTTTCCCCCCAGTTCCTTTCCCCTCTTTGTAGCCCCACCTTTCTCCCCACAATATGATGTGCACACTCACGGCCAACAACGAGGCGCTTTAAAGATACTATCTAAAGATAAGATGCATTCTTGGGGTGAAGGAATGCCTGGCGAGCAAACATTTGAGTACTACGTAGTTCTCAGTCCTTGCACTTTTTCAGCAATTTTCTTCAAACGTGTATAACATATTTTGTTTCAAATAATAAAATCTCTGAACTGACGTTAAAAGGTCTTTAAACATGACTTGAATTACTGCAAAATGCAAACGTTACACCTTCTGACTCTGAATACACAGCAAAGTTCAATAAACTTTTTGATTCTATTGAATTTCTTTAACTCAAAACACTATTTTATTATAAAATGTTATAGTGTGATGACACCCAGACTGCAGCACAATTAGTTTTACAATATAAAAATTATTACAATAGCTCTTGCTTTTCTTTATTAAACGATACTGTATTGATAGAAATTGTCAGTTAGGCTGTATGTTAAGAAGCACGACCAACTACTGAAATATATATATATATATATATATATATATATATATATATATATAGCGGCATGGTGGACGACTGGTTAGAGCATCTGCCTCACAGTTCTGAGGGCCGGGGTTCAATCTCCCTGCCCCTCCAAAAGTTAGGATTTGATTGCAAAACTAAATTTGACAGCAAGTGTTTAGCTCCTGACCGAGATAGGAGCGAGAGTGAGCATCTGGCATCGAAAGCATGGCGTGTCTTAATTCAGCAGATACACAGTCTGCATTGGACTGGCAGGCAGGAGAGGAGAGGAGAGGAGAGGAGAGGAGAGTGAGGTTAGTGATTGACACACATGCAAACACAGGAAGTAAAGATAAAGAGAGGGCACGAGGCTATGTAAGGCTGAGTGTGTGTCACTCACCAAATGGTGTAATCATGGGACAAGTGATGCTGTAGGTCACACTGACAGCAAAGATACACATGGTCCAGGCGTACTCCAGGCCAAATTGGAACTCATAGGTCTGACTCTGCAGCCGGACACATAAGCGTAATAAAACCTGAGCAAAAGCTGGAAAACTTGGTCAAAACTCAAGCGGGACTCATCTTACCCGTTTGACATGAATGCGCTCAGCCTGAGACTTTGCGAAGCAGAGGCGAAGACCGTACACTGTCAACGCCGGGATACGAAGCAGCTCCATGGCGGTGCCGATCAGCCCAGAAGTGATCACGTAATTTACAAAGAACGCACCGTTGTCAGGGAGAAAAACGCACCTGCGCGCAGGCACAAAGATGAGATCGTCACTGATGTTTTGGAAAAAGAAAAAAAAAAAGAGCATTTGAACACATACACGGTACATGTTTTGCATCTTACTGGAATTTGACATCCTTTTCATCCAGGAAGTGAATGTCAAAAAGCCAAGTGAAGAACAGGTCCAGACTGTAGAGGGAACATACAATACAAAGTAAGCAATATTGGAAGTCAAAAGTGCATTTTCATTTGAAAAAAAATGTACGTGCTGCTTCTGTGGGCGCACCTGGACAGACCGAGCGAAGGCAGGATGAGGACCATAAAAAGCAGCAGTACAAAGCACTTGTGCATTGTGACCTGGTTCTCACCAGATCTGAGAAAACCAAATAAATGACAAGCATTATTGTGCAATGTATACATAAGTACAGTCATACACCCAATAGCCACCGCAGCAACGTTCTATCAGTTTTATCAAGACAATGTTGATACTGTATGATGGAATGTAGTGTAGCACTACACGCATGATACTGTCAAATATTTGACCATTCACATGATCCATCCATCCATCCATTTTCTATCCCGCTTCTCCTCATTGGAGTCGCGGGAGAGCGGGAGCCTATCCCAGGTGACTTTGGGTGACAGGCACGGCACACCCTGAATTAGTCGCCAGCCAATCACGGCTATTCAAATGAATACAGTGAGCCCCTGCTTGTCGCGGGGATACAATTCCAGACCCACCCCCGATCGGTGAAAATGTGCGATATAGAGAGACCATGTCAAAAGCTGATCACTTTAAACACATTTAAGCTTAACAAAACGCACGTGAACTTGTTAAAACACATTCCTTAGCGCCTGTTTTCCAAATAGGAGGCAAAGCCTATTTGCTTCAGGCTGTTTATTTTCTTCACTGTTAAACTGACACACAAAACATTGTGTATTTAAAAAGCTAAATGTTCAACTAAACCACATAATTTCGCCTAACAAACAAAAGTCCGCTGGCTTAACGCTAACATATAATGCGAAACGCCACAGATAGGCTATTGGAAATGAGCATTTGAACGATGAAGTGCGATATAGCGGGGGCTCGCTGTACCCTTGACCTTGATAACAGAAACAGCCGTCAGCATGATGCAGTGCAGTTCGACAACATTTCTAACTAGCGCAATGGTAAATATATGCAATTGATAATTCTCTGACACTGTCAATCCCAAATAGCCATTATCATCTTTCGAAGGGCAATGATTGAATCTCGTCACTACCTTGTGCAGCTACACCCCATCCTGTGGCCAGTGAGTGTAAATACCTTAAAAATGCTTCATATATAATGAGAAATCACGCCGTGGCGTATCAGCTGACTTGTTATGGAGCTGGCGGGCTCATTAGCACAAGCTAGGCTTTTCACTTCAGTAAACAGTTGATTTGCATTCGGTCCTTCACACATCACGCCTGCACAACACGTTTGTGGGGGTGGTTATGTAAAGACAGGGTGCTCATAGGTGTTGCATGAGGTTGTCTCCCTAAGTGCAGCTGCTCCGCTCCACCTCCCGCTGCACCGAGGAGCAGCGCACGGTGACTGCTGTGCATATCGCTGTCCTCGCATGGAGATCTCTATGACAACCTTCCCAGAATAACAGTGCGAGCGGTGACAGACGGAAGGAGCAAGAGTGACAAGAGCAACGGGGAAATGATTGGGGATGAAAACAAATGAAGGAAGCGATGCAAAGTACCTGGTCCAGTGGGACTCAAAGATGGCTGAGGAGTAGACGACAAAGGGCAGCAGGACTGAAAACACCCACAGCAGGAGGGTCGGGACGAACTGAGTGACGATCGGACTCTGTTGAGCAGAGAGACAATGAACACATACGTTTTGGACAGCCAGCAGCTTTAATCCCGCTCGGCCTCCGAATGTGACCTGCAGACTCTCCACGGGCCTGGTGACGTTGAACTTGTCCATGGTGTTGACGATGATGGCGGGAGTGGTGAGGAAGAAGAGCAGCAGAAAGAGGAGGATGTTGAGGAGGACGCAGCGGAGCCACCAGTGAGATCCACAGACTGACAGGTTTTCCCTGAGTGGGGAGGTAGACGGGGGAGCTCAAGATCCACAAGGACAGCTCTCACCTTGCGCGCTTTTTGTGCTGACATGGCCTGCAAAAGCCAATACTTGGATAATGCATCCATGCCCTGCAATGGCCGGGAACATCATGCATACTGTACTTCAATACTCTTTAAAAACCTACAAAAGTCCCAGCTCCAGTTCCAATTATCTGGTTAATGCCAAAAGACTTTCGTAAACAAAGTGCAACCAATCAGCGTGAAGCATGAACAGTGAACATGACCATGCCTTTTCTTAATCGCATATGCATCGCTCTGTTGTTACATCGTTTGAGTGGGGCTGCTTCATTTGAATAATCAAACCAAATCATCAATAGTTACAGCGAGCTTGGTGTTCATTCTGTGAAGAGTGCAAGCAAAAGCACTCTGATCCACTTTGAATGCTGATAGGAGTTGCCTTTTTCTGAGAGCTGGATGATTAAACAAGCAGCAACTGACACTAATGAGATGCCGGAATTCAAATCTTCAGAATTGAAATTCAAAGTTCCCGAAGTTTGGTAACCTTGTCAAACTTTCTTATATTGACATGTGTGAAAACGATGCACACGTATTGTGGTCAACTGCACATTGCAATTAGAAAAAAAATAAAATAATCTGCCTTTATAGAAATAATAACTCTGCAGTGCAATCCACAATAATAAACAAATGAATACCGGAGCTGAGATTCAAACTCAGAACCTCGGAACTGTGAGGCAGATGTGCTAACCACTAGGACGCTCTGCTTCACATACTATTCCCAAATAGTGTTGATGAAAAACCGATGTTCCTCTTCTTGCATCTTAAAGAAAAGAGGTCCATGCTGTAACGAGCAGTTGCCATCGATTAGAAAAATCTAATCATGTATGTAATTGTCACCCATTCAAAGAGGTAATTGCTTACATATGCCACAAGATGGCAGCGAGCACCTTTTTTTCTATTTGACAAGGCTATGGCCTGACTAAATGAAGCTTCTTCCCTTACGTAGCCGAGTGCCTTAGAACCAAGACGCCACATGACGGCATGGAAGCAAAAATAAGCAAACGGGTGACTTTGCAAGTCGGCAAATATGCGGGGCTTCGCTGTATACTCAAGGCAAACACTGACCAGATGATGTCACTGGGAGCAGGAGCGTAGCTGATGCCCCACTGGTGAGACTGGACCACCGTGGTGACGCTGGACTGCTGGGGTCGACGGCGACAGCGCACGCGACTGTAGTCCTTTACAATTCTACAAAACACAAGAAGAACTGCTGCGATCAAAGTGTTCAGGACCACCCCGCAGGATATTGCTTCGATGGCTTCCGGTTAACTCACACAGCAGTCATTCTATCATCGCGAAATGTCACAAAAGCCACGCCCAGCCTCTTCATATGGATGCGATTCTTCTCAGCATTGAACTCATCCGTGCATTTCTCTTCTAACTCGCTGTAGTGTTGTTCTGCGTCCACCTGCGATCAAAGTTATACTTGCTGCATCTTTGACTAGCAGAGCCAGATTGCCCCTACATTTGAATTGCAGCGCCATCCAGTGGAATCCTCCTCTCAATGCAGCACGAGTCACAATCAAATCGAAACGATGTTGCGTTCGAGTACCTTTTCAAAGCCACAAATGTCACAGCAGAATATTTGAGCACACGGGTGGGTCTTCATCATGATCTTTCCCTCCTTTTGGGATTTGGTGGCAAAGTACAGCCTGCCTTTCATCGCCTTACGCCTGTTCAAACCCACGTGGTGTTCGGAGACATGGCTTAGTATTTGGGAATTGCAAATCATGAATTTATAGCTGCGACTTTACCTCTCGAAGTCAAGCCTCGTTAGCTTGTTGATGTCGAAGCAGAAGCGGATGTCGGTGACGGTGCAACTGGGGTAAGCCTCGCTAGCCGAGGAAGAAAAAGGAGAACATATTACAATTATGCATCGTGAACAGCAGGGAAATCAACATTTTTTGAATCGCGATAAAGAAGGGAAATATGTTTACTGTAAGTGTTTGGTAATCAGTCCTGGGTCGGAGATTTCTCTGGGTATAGATGTGATCATCAGTGTTCTTGCAACCTGGAACACAATGCAAAGAACATGAAACTTCAAGTCCCCATTTTTTTAACTTGAATCCTTTGCATTGGATCATTAGGGATGATCGTGCTTGACGAGAGACCAATGTTTAGCAGTATCACTCTGAAAAAAAAGCATTTGTCATGAAGGCTTTTAGATCACAATTTCAATTGTGTGAGATGTGATTGACAACTAATGATTCATTGACAACTAATTGATTGTCAAATAAATTGCTAATACTACTTGATAATCGATTGTTTAGAGACCTTGTTCAATGTCAAATTGTTCAGATCTTCAGAATTACAGCCGCTTAACAGTAAATAATAATTAGATTTAAAAAAAACAATAAAGAGATAACTATTAAAGATTACATTTATTATAATAATAAAGCAGACTGATTATCTTTGTGTTTCATCAAAATAAGACAATTGCAAACGTCTTCTTTAACTTTGGAATCCAATTATGAACACTTTTGAATAGTTTCTGACATTATGGACCAAACCAGTAACTGGATCATAATACATTTGTTTGTACATTTTCTGGACTGTCAATTTGCAATAAAGCACTGTTTTCTGAAGAATAATAACAAAAAAAAGATTCATTGACTCATCCCCCCAAAAATTATTGTTCTAATAATTAATTATTGAAATTATCATTACTTGGAGCCCTAAAAGAAATGAACCAAAGAAAGTAAGGTAGAACTACAACTACACAGCCACATAGCTGATTGGATGCTTAGCAAGTACCGGGCGTCCACAGTTTGTGATGGTCTTGACCGACGCGCGGTTGTCAGCGTGCAAGCCAACCAGAGCAATAGAAATGACTAGGGTGCTACACGTTAACATCAACTCAACACAAATGATAATTGTCAGCGTGCAAGCCAACCAGAGCAATAGAAATGTAAGAAATTGCTGTATTTTATCTTGCATAGTATCGATAGTTTCCAGAACTGTGATGGATTGAGTTGGGCAAGTCCCCATCGAAGGCCCAGGAAACCATATGCACAGATCCGCCACTCGATAGAAATCAGACATTTTTGTTCTTCGATTGAGTTTGATGCTTGCGCGCAGCATTAAAAGGGATTTTTCACATTCGTTGCAGACGAACACGCCGCACGTGTGAATGCTTGACTCGCAGCATTCATATCATACAACAATAAGCTATGTCACGGCGACTAACCTTCTCATCTTCTCTGTACTGCAGCCGTATGGAGTGGTGAGCCATACATAGGAACGTGATAAGAAAGTAGACGACAGCAAATATGGCGTGCAGCCACAGGAAGCTGTCCCTGTGCGGCCCCCCAAAAAAACACAGTTACAGTCTGAACTATCCATTTCACGGTTTACATAACATGAGCTGTCAAGCATGCCAGACTTACTTTGCACTAACATTAGCCAGTGTTGTTCTTCCGAAGTTCTCAGGACTGTCTCCTGTAAAAATAAGGAAACATGACAGAGACAAACATTTGAATTGGACCTAAAGGAAACCTCCTCATTTGGGTGAGGCGGAGAGTTTGTGAGCGATCTCATCATTTGAGTGACATTTCTCACATTTAAACTCACTCACACTTACGCTCTCCTCTCTGAATAGGGTTGCTCTTTGTTTGCTGTTGCTATGGCAGCCTGTCAACTACCGACTGTTTGTCTAATGACTCGGGTGGCATGTTACAAGTGAGACGACAGTCAGCAGCAATAAAGTGGTTATGTGGACTGAGCAGCTCCACATTGACCTCAAAATGGATCCTGCCTTCATCCTATTCAAGAATAGCTTGCTCAACGCTTCCGATAAAATAAACACACAACTGTCAAAAGGCATTTCCGCTGCTATTTAGCAACGCGGTTTGTGTTCCCCCCTAACCTGCGACGACGCCTTCATGTGTCTGTTAAGAGGAAACAAAGCCCCTTCTACTTCCAATTCTATTATGGGAAGCTCCTTGAGGTCTGAATTGCGTGTCTTCATACGCACTTTAGATTATCTGCCCCTCCAAAGTCTGCTGCGGGGTGTCGGAGCCAGCAAGGCCTTCTCTGTTGACCTAAACACTATTTGAGGCACTGACCAACCTAAATTAGATTTCTTTATTCCCAGACTCTTCTCTTCCTTTCCTAGCATTTCTCTTGGCTGCACTGCCTCCAGTGCATGTATGTGGAAGTTGGATTGTTTTGGGCCAATCAGAATTTCACCTCTGTGGGCTCTATTTTAAAAGTAAAAAGTGGCGGACCTTGATTTCCGCGCACGCGCAAGACTCGCCGCGCGTGTTTGCCAATTTGGAAGCCCGGCCTGCGCCAAGGTGGGCATACTGACGCGACAAGAGTGTGCCCTTTGACAATTTGGTGATGGAAAGTCGGTCCAAACTTACACTTGCGTCTACCTTTTGGTGTGAGGTAGACCGCTGGTCTAACATGATTTTGATGTTATTATTTCATAAATTCATCATTATGAGGTCCAAAATACCCAAGAGATTCCCGGAAAAGTTGATTGGCAGGATCACAGCCGAAGACAGCAGGCACACCACAGTCATGAGCAGGATGATGTGGCGCTGGAAGGACAAATAAGTGACGGCATCAATGCCGCACTTGCTGCGGATCTCCTCGTCCCTGCAGAAAGAAAGCAACAACTGTTTCAGAGGGGCCCCACAGGAGGGGAATCCCAAATATATTCTACAAATGTCAATCAGCATGTATGCGGTATTGTCTATTTTCACTCATCCAGAGTAAGGCTGCGGGACCGCTGGTTTGGTGGTTACCTGACAGGAAGTTCGGGAAACCCCAAAATATAAAATCGAATGAAAAAAAGCAATGGGCCCACACCCACGAAGAACTCGCAGGGTGGCTTTACACTTTTCCCAGGGATCCCAGAGTTAGCCGCTGGCACGGGAGCTAAAAACAGGCAGCCGAGCACAACCATAATACTATGGAAACCAATGGACACCGTGGAAATTGCTTTTTACAACCTGTTATGTCAGTCAGAGTCCGACAAAGTGCAAATATTCAGTGGGAAACCTCGGCACCAGCGGTTTGGTGAGGCCAGACTTGTTTGCTTTTGCTCGTTAATGAGTGAGAACATGACTTGAGATTTTACAATGACATCAGCTTTGAGGACACAGGGCCAGCACAAAGTCAAAATCAAGGTCAACTTACTTCATATGGTAAAGAGATGTGAGCCACGAACAAAAACCCTAGAATGATAGGGTTCAGTCGATTAATTTGGACCATACCATATTAATGAAGAGTGTAAATGACATCATTGTCTACCTCAGGGCCTTTAGATGCTACTAACAATATCACCGCGAAGGCAAAACTCACCATGTCCTTGGTCTCCGAGTCAGAAGGGCTAGACTCTGAGGGAGACTTCTCCTTCTCACTTGGTTCTCCATAGAACAGAGATGTGAGGCTATAGTGTGAGGACAAGAAAAAAAGTTGAGAAATAAGGTCCATTAAGCAGCAGACATGTCACCCCAGGAGATGTTGAAATGATTTCCCTTTCCAGTCATCGTGGGTATTCTTGGAAGGACGGGAGCACTGCAAATGAAGCAACATCATTCAACTACAAAATGTAATTGTGATTGGTGTGAGACGCAGTCGCCGAGGAAATCATCACAGACTATTTGAACAAACCCTGGACTACTTTTTATTCATTTCTTTTTTTTGGAAACCTCTCCTGTTCAGCTGCATGGCCTTGCACAATGGCGCATCTGTATGCACCATTCTTGGGGAGTTGGAAATACTCCCTCTGCCTATTTTCATTTATGGATTTGTTTCTTATTATGATGTTTATTAAAAATGCAGCACGACAGAAAAGGGGTCTAGGGGACAAACAGAGGGACAGAGTGGACGCGCAGTAACTGACCAAGAGAACAGACGGGGGGACAGGATGTGGGGAAATGAGCAAGGCGGTGCTATTGACGAGTGGCGCGGTGAGATTCTTTTTTTCACTGCCTAAACACCTGGAAGAACCTGCGAGTTGATACGTTAGCTTAACCTGTCTTGTTGTTAGCGATGCCAGCACAAGTAACTAAAGCCGATAGTGTGTCTATCCAACGTATTAGTGAATGAGCACCATATCGCATTCATGTTCGTCAACTGGTGTGCGGAGTTGCTGAGCTGAACCCTGGACTGTACAAACATAGAGCCAAAGGCAACGGCAACAACAATCCGATTGGATGCAAAGTCAGCGCTATGATCACCATGCAAATCTGGCCCCCTTGGAGGTTGTGAGCACCAACTAACAGGACGTCGCCTGGTGCCTTTTCCTGCTGGTTTGAACAGAAATTAGGCCACAGCTCAGCAATATCTATCTTTCACTGTTAGAAAGGAAAGCCCGAGCTTTGCTTATAATGAAGAGGAAACGAGCAACAGCTTCAAAAGGGTACATGTACATTTTATTCTAATTAGCACTACAGGATCTGGGGGAGTTTGGGCTTGTACATGCAAAGTAGTGGAGCTCTCCCTCCATTGCTGTGCCAGAGCACTGCCGAACCCCGCGGCATGGTGTTGTGCCCTTATAAAATGAAACTTCAAAATGGTAAAACAAACAAACAAACAAACAAACAATAAAAACAAGCTAGTGTCTTCGCTCTTCAATGCTGTGAGCGTGTCAGCTGTCAATCAAATACCACGACTGTAGATAGCAGTGTATACATACTATGAAAACAATGGAAGCTTACAATGTACAATGTAAAATGATGTTATGAGGCTTACCTTCATAATTGAAGAGTTACACAACTATAATCCTAAAAACTAAGCACAAAGGCTAACAGCCATCGGTAGGGACATAATGTGAGTGCTGACCAGTCGCCCAACAATGTCACTGGGCAGTTCAAGTATAGTGGGGGAGAGGCCACTCACGCCACATGCCCAATTGCATCACTGCGTGCCGTCGTAGCCTCGTCCAAAAAAGAAGAATGAAAAACACTTTCATGCTTTAGCTCCACAATTCAGCACTACACATTTCCCAGTTGTTTTCAGCAATTATCTTCAGACATGTGTTATGCACCATATACAGAAAGACAAAGAAAGATTCATTATTTGTAGTCCCCACACAAGCACGGGGAGATCATCTTCAACTCCGCACAGAAGGGCCTGATTCAAGATTTGAAAAGCCCGAACCCCAGAACTGTGAGGAAAACTCACTAACCACTAATCCCAATGTGCTCCTTCATGTGTTAAATCACTTGAAACAAAGTGATTTCAATCTATCATCACTTGCAAAATTGTCAATCTCCATTGAAAAAAACCCTTTTTACCAGGATCGGTTGATCCATGTGATTCAAACACTCAATTAATGTTTGCATGCGGTGAGAAGCGAGTCCTGTGCAGTACTTTATATAAGCAGCAGAGGGAGCTAGAGGCTGCAGCAAGAGTGCTTCCAGTGGAGAGTCGTGTATGTCTCCCATCTTTTATGCTGCCAAGGCTCCCCTTGGAACAACTCATAACACACATTTCAAAAAAAGACATGGACTCACCTGTCGTTGTCCATCAGCAGAGCGAGGCGGCCATAATCCCAAGCGGCCTTCCTCAGACAGGAGAAGATGAGCAAAAGGAACTGTGACCCAAATCACACATGCACAATTCATTACACAAAGACATACTGTATTTGCAAAAAATAACGCAGGATGTCGTCGTTAGACTTGGGTCATCTCATTACGCTAATTAGATATAAAATACTTTTTATGATGTTGAAGTCAAATGTTTCCCAATGGTAGTATGTTTTACGCACTAAAAAGTGTTGGACCCCATAAAAATGAAACGGGCGCCCTTAACTATTTCCTGTCTTTGTAATAAGAGTCAATAGAGTCGACCTGTGTTCACACCGCTGTACCATCAATGCCTCTGCGAAAAAGATGGCAAATGAAAAGATGACAAAAACATAATGTCATATTCGACAATAATTCATCGATTGTCATTTTGACCACGACAACCAACAATGATCATAGAACATCTTCCTCCGTTGGAGTAGTATACGGTTGTCGTGGAAACTACCAGGCAGGTCAGCGTCCACACGCAAAGACATGCCGTGCACTCAACAAATAGCGGCAATGGCCAGATCGAAAAAGACTCATTTCTTCTTCTCAAGTAGAGCAAATTGCCTCTCAAGAAATCAGATTCAATCAAATAGCGGATTCAAAATACCATATTCGGTCACACGAAAGTGGATTAACCCTGAATAGTTCTAAGTCTCAAACAGAATGGCAAATGAAAAAGGACTAAAAATGCTGATGGAAGTCCAATTTCAATTACTGCCTGAAATCATTTAGTCATGTGAGTTGAGAGGACATTTATAGTGAATACAGTACATCCGTGTTAATAGGAGGAAAGATCCCATAGCTGATGAGTGGTTAATCTGGGCAACCTTGACTATTAGCAAACTTTGAGATCATTTCTCCATTGTCTTGCTTTTTTTCCCTCACATCCATCGGCTATCTGTTGTCTCGATGTGTGGGCACGCTCTCCTCCAATCCCTCAGATGATTTCTTCTGTATGATGATGGAATTGATGCAGAGGCGTGCTCCCGCCACCTTGGGGGGAGCATACATTGACTCATCCTCGTCATTAACAGACAGTGCTCAAGCCTCTGCGTTGCCTTGACAACCCGCCAGTGATGAAATGAGCCAATTAAAACGTGCAGGTGGCAGATTGAGAGTGATATCAGAGCAGAATGGAACCTGACAAGGCCTGACAGCGGAACCCAGTTAGCCGACAGCTGAGAACAGAAGCCTATTATTATCATCTGCCAAACTGGAGGGAAATATCCTCGTGTAAAAAAAAAAAAAAAAAAAAAGATCATTTAAGATGTCACTGTAATTGCTCTGCCAGTTAAAAATGTGTTTTTGTGCATGCGCACACTTAGCTACATCAACATGAGCCTGAAATACATTTGAACCAAACCTTTTCACAGCCGTGACATTTGTAGCAGTTGAGGGGGCCCACTTATTGATGGAGTAAATTTAGAATAAAGAGAATAAAGAGAGAGCCATTTCCAGATACTCTGATTTCCACACTCCACAGAATCAAATGCATCTATCAGACATTCAATACGACACTGTGGAACGTACAAAGGTGAATGAACACAATCTGTACTCTGATTCACTTTAAAACAAATACAAATAAAAGACACATTTATTCCAGGCTCCATCAGTTGCCACCATAAAACATTGATTAACTAAAACCAAAATAAAGTCAAACTACTCACCTTTAGAAGATGCCTGAAAGACATGTACTTGTAAATAGAGAGGGATCAGGAAGGTATTTACAGATGCTATCACTTAGTGGCGTTTTATAGGTTGGATAGAAGAAGTTGATTTACTTTAGCATAAGCAAATATATCTGTGTATATTATTGTGGTTTAATTTACTGTATGACTTTGATAGTACTGAGCAATACTCTGCTGCAGTAAGTTCCATTTCTGACTGCATGGCTACCACACGTTTCCTCTTTGTCAACCCTTCTCTGTCCCTTTCTGTGGTAGCATCCCAAAAAAAAAGCAGAAGAAAAAGAAACACAGTTAATCCTTTAGTTGTCCACTAAAACGAAAGTTGTTGCATATTTTGGTAGAAAATGTTCAACTTTGGAGGTTCCACTGCAGTCATTGTCAAACTAATAGTGATAAATAACTGTGTACTGCATATGCAAGTCTACGTGGTGTATAAGTATACAACGCTCACCATCCACATGAGCACATTGATGGTCAAGACGGTGGGTATCCCCCCAAAGGGGAGACCCTGGAGGACGCTGCTGCGAGAGTGTGAGCGGTAGCATCTCTCAGCTGTGCTGTTCTCATCCCCGACTGAGTCCAGGAGGCCCAGGACATTCAGCACCACAGGCCTCCCTTCCACAGGGGGCGCTCTGGACATGAACAGTGTGGAGGAGTCAGCCATCAGCACTGGACCATATCTGAACAAATACAACACAATTAGTAATGGACAGTGCTCTCAAGTAATATGAGAATTATATTACTGCATTTCCTCAAATAGTGGCCATCCCTCTAATACAATGACTCCTAACCATTGCGCTGCAATTATTTATTTACTACAAGTAATGTATCTACAGAGCCCCTAAACAGACATGGGCAAAAAAAAAGAGGAAAATGTTTCTCGTTAGGATGACAAAGGATGAGAATGTTTTCTCGTAGGAATGAGAACGTTTCTCGTTATGAATAAACACTTCGGTCTTGATGTCCCTGGCTCCGGCTGACAATGCATCCGTCCATCTGCTGTGTAAAGGCCTGAAGAGAGAAATGATCTCGCACCCTCTTCTTGCCAGCTCGTTCCAGGTGCCCCCATTCTAACGAGAAAGTTTCTCCTTAGGATGAGAAAGTAGTCCATTGCATGCGTGCATCATATGGGAGACTCTTAACTACATTGTTATTGTGTGTGAAAATGACAATGCAGGAGATTGCTGGTTTGTATTATTTGTATTAATACTGCTCGCAGGTGAAGACTTTTCTCTCCATGTCCCTTCAGGGGCTCTGTAGCTTTCTGCGCAGTATTAAAAACAATCAGATGTTATGTGGAGACTTACGCATTTTTTTCCCCAACAATGAATGCACCAGTAGATTCTGATGGGTGGCAGTGTTGCAATGTTGTGCGAGTCCATGTTTATGTCATTAGTTTCGCACACTGTGCCTGGTTTCATGCTGTTCTTCTGAATTGTTCTATTTTTCTTATGTTTGTTTCACTTATGCTACTCATATATTGTATTTCCATCCATCCATTTTCTGAGCCGCTTCTCCTCAGTAGGGTCGCGGGCGCGCTGGAGCCTATCCCAGCTATCATCGGGCAGGAGGCGGGCACACCCTGAACGGGTTGCCAGTCCATCGCAGTTGTAATTTTCAATTAAATGGCAGTTGGAGATTTAATATTACTTTAAAAATGCCTAAAAAATAAGGCCTAAATGAACATCACTGGCCACTATGAGGAAATGAGGTACTATGAGGTACACCGGACCCTCGCTATTCACAGGGGATGGGGACTGTGTCGACCACATAGACCAAATAGTGAAAACCCGTGTCTAATTGATGCCCATTATAAGTGGATTGAAAAAATTATTGAATAAGGTGGGATAAATAAGAATTTTGCGGGCTGGTACCTGCTTTAAAAAAAAAACACAAAAAAAAAACGGAATATCTAAAATTGTATGTATTTATTTTAAGTGACTTATTCTCATAAGGATGGGCTCCTTTAGTTCTCCCTGAATCTTAATTGTGTCTTAGCCACACATTTAGTTTTTATACATTGGGCTAGGTGTCCCAGTACTTTTGTCCCTATCTTTACATGAGACATTTGGCCCAAAAACTATAACCAGATGCCATATTTACCTAACACAAATAAATAAATAAATCAGCAAAGTACAGTACATGCTAATCAAGTATTAATACATTATTTGTGTTAGTTTGTTGGGTTGCATTAGCCTCTTTTAACATGGGTACCAGTGTCTGTTCTGGCATAAAGGGGTTACTTAATCATGAAGATGATGATTAATATTAGTATGAGAAATACTGTACATAGTGAGGAGATATAGGAAAATGAGTTTCATGTACTCCAATAGTGACCTACGAGCCTGTTACGGCCATTTCTAACCTAGTGCACTGCAAGGTTCAGTCTAGCGACCGCGAGGCTCCTTAGCAGCCATTGATCTGATCTTTTCTCTATCTGACAAATGTAAGTGAGATGTCACATAAAAACCACAAAAACCACGATAGCTTTGAAAACCTCGATTGTTGCAGGGAGGTGCTAACAAATCTGTTTAAAGTAAGGGACAAACATATTGTTGTGGAAAGAAAGAAGACGTTTAGTTCAACCGTAAAATCGTCTGTTTGCTCAACTGCATATTTGAACAGCTGAGTCCAGCCTTCCCCATTTGGAGCATGCAAAGGATATGATCATTCGCAGTACCGTGACCACAGACGTGAAGCAGAAATAACACGCGCGCGCACAAAAATCCTATTTCCCCACTGCACAAATGAATGTGAATTTAATACCAAACAGATTTGTTACAATGTCAGAAAGAGAGAGAAACAGCATTCACAAGGTGCCTTAAAATGACCAAATGTTGTACGGCAGTAATTCTATAAAGAGCTAAAACAAAGTGAGACATAGGCATGAACAAACCTTGTTGGGCTCATGAGCTTTTCTTCTTCACGCAGAAGACAAGTGGGCTTCCGATGATGCAAACTCCACCCCTCCACTCCAGAGCAGGATGCTGACCACCGTGTGGATTTACACAACATTTGGCCACACCGTGACTCAGCATTTTCAATGCTGTCTCATCGTTTCCTATCCATTTCTTCCTCATCCTTTTCTACTGGGAAGTTTCTCTAATTTCCCTAAAGCGGGCTTCCTAAGCCGAGGCGGCAGATGTTCTTCCTCTCACTGGTGGCGTGAGGGAAAGTTCTGTGTTGTGTTCATCCCAGATACTGAAGTCTGTATCTGACAATAAAACAAAACACTGGAAAAGAAAACTGCTGTGCTAATTGGCATAAAACAAATAGCAGTGTGTGTTTGTGTGTCCATCTCCAAGGCGACAGACAAAACAATGAAAATGTAACTCAATCTGTGACGATGCTTCACTCTCCTTGTTTCTATTTGCAGCAAAGCAGCCCCTGCGGCTGCCACAAACGTGATCTCTGAGCACCAATACTTTAGAGTCATTAACAACCACTGAAAATGCAAAGGCTCTCACATTAACGTTCCAGTGCGTCAGCAACAAGATCACAATGACAATATATGCAAACATGTTTCTGTTAGTTATTCGAGCGGATTTACACCCATTTACTTTCCAAACTGACACGATCAGAAAGGTATTACAGTAAGATTATATTGGGTGTTACTTTTGCCAGGGAAGTTGTGTATGAATTTTGGTTTTTGATCTATTATTTTTTTTTATTTTTTTTTATTTAATCGTGTGTTTGTTTAGTTCACATTGAAAGGATTTAAAAAAAAAAATAAAAAATCAAACAAATGTCAACCAAACATCCTGCCATATCCAGGAAACGTGCATGTGAAATCAATGAATGTGTACAATTTGGTCCTGATCTAAATTTGAATTGTACTGCATGTGGGTGAACATATTGAGTGCCATTCTAATCGTACTTTGTAGTGGCACATAAAAGCACTGCATCATAATGAGAGGGGTTCATATTCTGCCCCTCTTATGTAGTGAAAGAATTATTTTCCTCACAAAGGCAGAATTGTTGATACAGCTCTTGTATTGGACCTAATGACAATCCCATAAAACAGTCAAACTTGATGATGCTAATACTGTAATGATAATCACACCGACTGTGCGGAATGAGTTTCAATATCCAAGTATTCATTTTAAGGGGACACGTACTTCCCCCCCCCCCCACCACATATGAAGCAAAAGAGACAGCCAAACTACAAATCATCAAATGATCCTATTAAAAACATGTCTCAAACCAAGCACCAACAGTAAAGTGTTTGGTGGACAGAAAGAGACAAGCCCCGCCCCCGCCCTACCGTTCTTCAACAAGATCCATGACCTGCCTGAAACAGATATTAGCTTGTTTTGCTGGAGAAATGAACCATACATAAAATGGGAACTCTCAAGCCTCTGCACCTACACTAGTTATGTGCCAGACACTCAGAGAGAGCGAGAGAGCGAGAGAGAGAGAGAGAGAAGACTACCCGCAGGGCCAACTTGCAATCAGCATGAAATTAGAGAGCTTCAAAGCTGTTGTTCCCGACAGTGACAGCCCTGACGGTAACCTTTATTTATTTAAGTCTAGAAGGGAACAGTCAGTGCAGAAACGCGTCATTTTGCATGGTTATTTTTTTCCTAGTCGAATTTAAAAAATGAAACACAAACATCAATCTTGCTTGGCAGTGTCAGAGAGATATCCTTATCACGGGTAACAATGTTTATTACACTGTAGAGGTTGTGTTAACTGCACAGCGTCACACTGAGAGCTGTTTCTAATATTCTGGCACATGAGACAAGATGAGTCAAAATATAAATAGCTCTCGAAATGATAAGGATGCAGTTCTACGCCACAATAGAATAACAATCATTCAAAAAAAGATACACGTTATAGTACATCATACAGAACTCGGTCAAAATGATTATCTCTGGAAATGTCATTCTGGCAATATTGCCAGAATGAAGCAAATTGCACTTCATTCACAGAAGAAATTGTTGTGTAAAACTAAACTCGAACCTTTGGTACTTTCCTCCATCTATGTTTGACTTCTTTTGTATCACGTCAACTCTACTTGTTGTTGCGCTGCTTTGTGGGGGAGTGGAGCCCTCTGTCCCAACGCCCTACGGAAACAGAGTGAGTGTGAGTTTTATTTTGTTAAACTGAGCCTACAAATCCTGCTCGGCGACAAGCGGTGTTTTTGACATTCTATAGTACGTTTCTCGTTCTCGTTTTTGCTCGACTATTTTATTTGTTGTCTGTGTTGTCTTGTTAATTGTGGTTTCTATTTCTAGTTCCAGTTAAAACTAATATTTCTTTCTGTCAGGGTATTAATACAAATAAGGTAATCACAAAGCAAATTTGTTTGATTCGTTTTTTTTTTTTTTATTTACTGAAATGGTCGTTCAGAGAGGTCTTTGGTGTTATTACATTGCAAGAAAATAATTGAGTTAAAAATTCACCACTATAAAATTACACTGCAAGGGTAAGTTCTATGCTTTTTTGAATAAACATGATTAAGTGAGTGTACTAAAACTACAATCTCTTGAAGTAACCCTTAACCTGCACTAAAATGAACGCATAATCCTAGCCTTATAGCAGGAGAGACAAGTCACATTAATTGCAGAGAGCAAGTTCTTTTTTTTCCTTTGCCGCTTTACTCAAGATTGTGTCAACCCACTTCAGCAAAGTTTTCTTGACACCAGGATCCCACAAGATGGCATCAACTAAAACATTGTGAGGATACAATGGGTGGCAAATATGTCTATGAATTTATCAGCGGAAATTATACTCATCAGAAAACCCCACAATCATAATCGCAAAGCCTACCTGTTCCATCCATTCGTGCATTTTCTTATCCCAGAGCGTAACCCCTCTGATTTGGGGCGAGAGGCAGAATAGACCTCGGGTCAATCGGAACTTGACTGTTGGTAATCCTCTACTTTCTCCCCACGTTTGTCTGACAGGCCTCGATGAAGATCTGTGCTATGAGTGACACTGCACTACTTAACACTTTGGCTACTCACAGTACTTTAGGTTAGCTATACCAAAGCTTGAAAATAAAATAAAATGTAGACATAAAGAATGTGCTCAATTGGGCATGACAGGTTTGTGTTGTGACGGACTTGAGAGATGGTGGGAGAGTTCATTCAACCGAGTGGGTTGAGCTTTCAGCGCAGTCTTTTCACCACTTGCTCAGTCGTGAAGAGAGCAGCCGTGAAGATGTGTCCACCTCTCAGTCGGTCATTGACGTATGTAGCATAGATCAGTGAGGTGGGGTCGAATGACGACAAGCAGATGATAGTACCTCCCCGCGGCCTTCCCGTGAAGGCCGATGAGCAATGACTACTCACGCCGGCCATGCACAACAAACTAAACACCTGCTTCCTGTCTGGCTGCACATGCTCAGTAGGCCCCCTGGGGCCCCCTGTGTGTCTGCTCTGCATTGAAATTGTAACCGCACAATCTACAATCTCGCCAATCCGTGCTGTTTGCTGGAGATGCGTTCACAACAAATCCTGCAGGAGCGCATCCCAAACGGGCATGAGCGAAAACATGAGTCGCATTATTGTTAGTGCCCAAAAGTGTAAACACTGCACATTACAGCAGACCTTTGAGACATCGCTCCTATTCCAAGCTCAAATGCAGTCCATTTGTATGCCACACAACATAGCTTAGCTCAAAATCGGAATTACAACCAACAGTAAATGTCAAGTTTAAACAACACACTGTGTCATAGTTATTTAGCTTACTATTATCAAGCGGTCTGGGAAAACATTGGTTTTCTACTGAGAAGGGAAAATGATTTAATGCATCTGATTTCATCCATTCGAACCATTTCACAAATGATATCTTCATTTAAACATTTGATCAGCAGGTTTCAATGGTGTAATAACATATACATGCAATACATCCGAAAAGAAGACGTACATCATTAATATTTCTGTGAGCTAGGATTGGTCACTGACTTCTGCGCAGGTAGCATGGGTCCGATTCCCACTGTGAGTCTGAATGGTTGTTCGTCTCTACGGGCCTCGACCAACACAAGGTGTAATCTACCTTTTGCCCAAAGTCAGCTAGGATAGGCTCCAGCACCCCGTGACCCTGAACGGGATAAGGATTGTAGATTCTAAATTACATCCAAAATATTTACAATATAAGCCTGTAATAATGAAGATTGTTTTTTGTGTCAGTATTGACAGAAAGCACTTGGCCTATATTGTGTGAAGAGCTTAAGTGCCGCTGCGCATGTGCAAAGCCACATAGATTCGTCAAGTGCATATATCGTGGATGTTATTGCACTTATCTGCACTCTGTGGCCTACAGCTGCCTCAAAACCACACACACACACAAAGAGTTTCATACTTTATAAGTGTATAAAAGTCATAGCGTCACACAGCTTTGTGAACGCTGAATGGTGTAACACTGTCTCCTGCGTTCTTGCAAGAGATAAGACAGCTTGATAAGCAGCAGACTTCCTTGACACCAAAATAAAATGAGTCAATTCAAATTTCACATTTTGCTCGCGAGATAGAAATAAAGACAGACAGACAAGCAGATCTTATGCGCTGTGCGTGTGGATCAGAATGAATTGTGTGATTTGAAAAGAAAAAAAACACCTTGGATTAGCGATGAGCATAATAATAATATATGTGCTCGCAAAGAAATAAGTCGATGATGTGAAATTGACGCAAAATGGAGTGCACTACTTGCTGCAGCCGGCGGAGGTGCTCTTGATTCGGTCTGAACTTTTTTACAGTCACAGGACAAAAACACAACTATGCGAGGTTGCGCAACATCCACACCGGGCGGGCTATGCTACGACACACCTCCTCCAGGGAGCATTATTCTGCTCAGGACAACACTGACATGGAAAAATGAGTTGAGAACATTTGGGGAGATATTCATTGAACAATCGATCACTTATTTTCCCCATAGTCGACCGAGGATAGTTAGTGAAACCCTAATCCCTCCTATGGATTTTAGCAGTCCTCCTCCACTTTTTCCGTCTCGCTGATCTTAACTGGAACTGTTCACTTACTGAAGGTGCTGAGGGACAACGAGCATTCAACACACGCGGAAAAAGTCGACCCGGCCGGCGAACATGTACGATAGCTCCTTGCTGACTGCTTTACAGCTGTTCAGTTATCCATGTCACTCCGACAAGGCCTTGGATTTCAATCTCAGCTATGACTCTTATAGTAATAGTCCCGTATGTACGTACGTACGGTGCCTGAAAATGACCAGCGTTCAATTGGGAGTCTTGTGTTGCATCCTTAGATTGAATATTAAAGCCATCCCCTGAAGAAAACACGTAGGGACTTGGAAAACAAAAGCAGGGTGTGTTTACTAAAAACATTTAAACGTTTTTGCTTAAACCACAGGATGCTAATCAATGTTTTGATTGGTGGTATCTGGATTGCTAAAATGCTAACAATCACGAGCCTAAAACTCTCATTCATGAGCAACCAACATCCTTTGATTTCCTGTATGTTTCCATATGCAGATAGTTTGCTTGCAACCTATCGAAGACAATCTTGCCCATGTTAAAATACCCACTTTGAAGCTCAGCATCAAAAGTGACTGCCACTCAAATAAGACCCTGTATCATAATCCTCTTACAGATATGAACAACATCAACATCAATTTGGGTGCCAAAATAAAGACTTAGATCTGTGTTTCATGAGTTCAGATTGCACCATTTTCATTGTTATTGGAATACCAATTCAGTCATATGCATGAGTATTTTCTGACACTTGCTGAGTATTTAGAAATAGATGAGACCCTGAACTTCCAAGTGACAGCGGTCCCAGTTCGACTGATCACCTGTGCGCCGTCGCGGTGTTTTTCCACTTGGCAAGTCTACCTCGATTGAAAAGCCAAATCTACCAGCTTTCAATTGGAGTCAATTACTACTCATCCATTTGTTACTGGAGCCTTGCGATTGGCTGGCGACCAGTTCGGGGTGTACCCTGCCTCTCGCCCGAAGATAGCTGGGATAGGCTCCAGCGTGCCCGCGACGCTTGTGAGGATAAAGCGGTACAGAACATGGATGGATGGATGCATTTGTTACTGGACTTGTCGCAGTTATTATTAAAAGTCATTGCCGAATATTTCTGTGTGTTGGATTTGGCTTCTACACAACAACCACCAAACATTTGATGTCATGTAAAAGATTCCTCGTTAAAACAAAATGTAAATCCATCCATTTTCTAACGTTTATCAGTGCTCAGTGTTACAGTTGAGCTGGTTGGCAGCCATTCGCAAGCTATGTAAACAACCAACAATTCCCACTCAAACCTATGGACGAGTTCCTCTTTTAACTAACCTAACATGCATTTTTTTAGGAATGTGGGAGGAAACAGGAGGAGTGGATTTACGTGCACACTCGAGATTTGAACCTCTTCAGACAGACATGGTGACCACCAAAGCCTGTGCTGCACTTGAACTACATAGCCTACATCAACTGGACTGTTACAAGACCACCAATGTGTGGTGAGTGTGAACGTGAAACGCAATGCAATTAGCTGGAATTCAACAGGTCAAACTACTGAACAAATGATGTCTTTGTGCGTGTATGTTACTGCAAACAGAGAGATGCAATCATAACAGCTAGATCATCACAGGCTCCTTATCTACCAAGAGGGACCTGGCAGATAAGGAGTGAATGTAAAAGCATACAATCAAGTGTGCAATGAGGAGCTGGCAGGTTGTAGTGGGGGGGGGGGGGGGGGGGGGGCAGAAGAGGAGCTGTTTTGTCTGTTTTGGGTGCAGCACGTTGCCAGAGAAGCTTCCCCCTCGCCACATCACCGCTAAAAAAAAAAAAACACCACCGAAGGATGTAATCGGGTTCCCCAAAAAGTCTAGATCTCAGTAGAAGTCGTATAAAGGCGATTGTGTCCGATGACGTATCAGGGCGCCTCGTCGCCCCCTCGCCCGCCGCAGCGCTCACAACTGTCTGCACAGCCAGCCACATTCCCACCTCAACTTCATGAAGAAAGCGCAATTACACCATCCGATGCCAAGACTGATAAGCTCCAAATGAGCTAAACTCACCTCAAAACGCTCGCTGATGGGCTGGCGTCATTGAAGCCGTCGTTGTGTTTCGTCTTCCACAGCCAACAAACACAAGAAACGCCCACCTTCCCAGGGACCGTCTGAAGCTTCCTCGCCTGCCAGCGCGCTGCTCTAAGGGAGTGTCAACAATCAAATACTGTAGTCCATTTTTAAATTGCCTCTGCATTCAAGATGGATGAATGAATGGTAAAACATTAACAATGTGTATACAGGTCAGCGGTGGCAAAAGTGCTCGAACTCTGTACTGAAGAAAAAAGTTCAGAATGGCACAGTACTGCTCTGTCACCGTCCATCCTCACAAGGGTCGCAGGCGTGCTGGCGCCTATCCCAGCTATCTTCGGGCGAGAGGCGGGGTACACCCCGATCTGTTCGCCAGCCAATCGCAGGGCACATACAAACAAACGACCATTCGCGCTCACATTGACACCTACGGGCAATTTAGAGTCTTCAATCAACCTACCAAGCAAGTTTTGGGGATGTGGGGGAGGATAGCGCAGGCACACGAAGAACATGCAAACTCCACACAGGCGAGGCCGGGATTGGAACCCCGGTCCTCAGAACTGTGAGGCAGAAGTGCGAACCAGTCGGTCACCGTGCCGCCTCACCTTTACTTAATGTGCCATATTTGACCAAACCATCTTTTTAAAGTAAACGTGAAATATGAATGAAAATCATCCACACATTTCTGAGTTACAGGCGTTTTTCTGTCGAGAGGCCTCAAAATCAGGTCATTCAAATTTCTCGACCTTATCTACATGATTAGTGAAGATCTCCGCTTACCTCTCTGCTCCGAGCCAGCGTTGTCAACAATAACAAACGCGCACGCTGTCGCGAGTGGGTCGTCTACACGGAAGCAAACCAATCAGAGGAAAGGGGGTGGTCTGAGCCAAATATGGACAAAGTGGATACAAACAGAAGTAGCTGTCAGAGGGGCCTTTGCTGGACTTTTGCATAACAAAACCAAGGTGACTTTTATACTAAGTCCATGTTAAAGAGTCACTCTATGGAGGTCTAAATAGCCAAAAGTATGGGACATTTCATTTAAGTGTCTTTCACTACTGCCAATAGTAATCAAGACCTTACTCTGCATCATCTTGAGAAGTTTACCACACCGCTTTGCCCAACGCCAACCCCGCAAGGAGCCTTATCTGCCAGTCCAATCTCTTCTGGAAATTTTCCATGATGTACAGTATAAGCTGGCGGCCAATGCTAGCTACTCCTCCGCTAACATGGCACTCCTAACATACTCTATTTAGCATTTTAATAACCCCGATGAGTTATTGTTCAGTGTGCTTGGGTACTTTGAAATATATCTCAATCTAAGATATCATTATTATTATTCATTCATTCATCTTCCGTACCGCTTATCCTCACTAGGGTCACGGCCATGCTGGAGCCCATCCCAGCTGACTCTGGGCGAGAGGCGGGGTACACCCTGGACTGGTCGCCAGTCAGTCGCAGGGCACATATAGACACGGACGAGCGTTCGCACTCACATTCACACCGTCACTGAGTGGGAACTGAACCCACGCCGCCTGCACCAAAGTCAGGCGAGTGCACCGCTACACCATCAGTGACCTATTTAAAATCACTTTTACATCAAACGTGTGCAGGTGCATCTCAAATTTGAAACATTTGGATAACTGAATTTATTCTAGTAGTTCAATTCAAAACGTTAAGCTCATACAAGAGTCACTTCACGCAGAATGAAATAGTTCATTGTGCTTGTACAGTATATTTTATTTTTAAGATTTTGATGATTACATGTAGCTTTGTGTAAACAAACAAAATGAAAGTATTTTCCTGTGTTTTATGAATCTTTATAATATCTATATGTTTCACTTTGTGAAATGAACTATAGAAATAAATGGCCTTAATATTCTAATTATTGAGGTTCCCCTGTACTGCGGATGTATTTAATAGATACATTATTGTCATTGACAACATTAGGTACACCTGCAAATTTGGAGCCACAAGAACAGTATTTAATACATACTGTATATATTTCGGTAAGATAATAATATTCAGTTTTAATTGACACCTGCCAGAGTATTTAGCAAAAACGAAAGTATTCTTGTTGCACTGCATCATATGAAGAGGTGTTATGAATATTTTGACCGTTGCGCAGCCATGAGGTAAAGAAAAGCAAAGTGGCTCAGCATATCACATTCAAGGACTATAACTGCACTATCTTCTTTTTCTCGTCTATAACACTCTAGAGAGGCTGCAGTGCCATCTGCTGGAAAATAGTATACATTGCACTTGAGGCTGCAGTGCCATCTGCTGGAAAATAGTATGCATTGCACTTTCAGCCCAATTACAGTACTGTACAATGCAATAAATAAGATGCACTGCGTGGGCGAATTTTGGTGCGCAAGGGCCACATTTGGTTTTTAAAACGTACAGATTGGTCAGGCCATTCTCAGATTAGGTAAAAAAGAAATACAATACATAAATAAATAAATAAATATGTAAAACAGTTTATTTTAATAGTTATGTTTTGTTCCCATTTATTTATTTTAGTATCATGATTTAATCATAATCAATTCTTTATAAAAATAATCGCAAATTATTGAACGTATATGTCAAATAGTTTATTTCACTCTTAATTGTATTATACATAGAATAGTCAAATGATTTCATTAGATAAATTGTAAAAAACTAAATCAAATGAATAAATACAATTTAACTAAGCATGGGGAAGGGGGTGGGGGGGAAATCAGATAAATGGGATGGGAAATGGGATTATGGAAAAAGGGGTGGGTGGGGGGGTAAGGCTTCCCCGCCAGCAGGGGGCGATAGAGATAGGCACAAGGTTGCCACGCGTAAATGCGAGAGACCTGCGAGGCTCGGCTGCACTTTAGCAAGCTCCGCGGTGCTGAAAAGGACAGCTCCCACACGGCTGCAGGTACACGACCATTCTCGTCTCATCACCACCACCACCACCACCACCACCATCATCGTCGTCGTCGTCTTTTTTCCCCTCCACGCAATAATCACACCAATGACGTCTCGTTTTTCGAGATGGTCAACCGTGTAGGGTTTAGATTATAACATTGACAGTGCGGAGCCGGAGCGTGTGTGTGTGTGTGGCCGGTGGAGAGGGGTGGTAGCGGAGGGCACACCGTGGGTCATTCCCGGTGTTTTCACTTTGAGGCTCTGAATCACGAGCATAGCTGTCATCTTCCACCCAAACGCAGCAGAGTTAGCAGAGCACCGTGCAGAGGGCGAGGTATTTTTGGTCCACTCGTGGCCCCTAAGGGTCCAGGGAACCCAATTTATTTAAATGAGTTTTCTCCTGCTGACGACTCTCTCTCTCTCTCTCTGTCAGGTTGTCGATTGCAGTTTTCAACTGTTGTCTCCCTTGTTTTCCAAATTGTATGACCTACTTATATAAAGGTTAAGAGCAATAAAAACAAATTATTGTTCAAAAATAGCCTTTGGAAACATGTCATTTTTAAAGATAACGCGTGCTTACATGTTCAAAGTGCCTTTCAGAGCACCTTATTACAGTTTTTCTTAATTGCAAAGACACTTGTCTTGAAACTATCCATCATTTTGTCTCAACTATAAACGCAACCCAATTTTCAAGATGGATTACCTGATCCTCAGTCAGTGCTTTAGCATTGAGAAAAACTCTAAGAAACAAATGCGTGTACAAAAATGAAAACAGTATAGTCAAATATCAGAGGCGTACCAAATACATACCTTTACACCCCAAGTAATAACATTATCTTTCAATTTTCAACATGAATACCAAAAAAAAAAAAAAAAAAAACCTGAACAATCCACAATAGACATTAAAATACCTCTCGTTTCCCGTGTTTCAAAAGGAGTAGGGAAGAAGACATTGTAGACGTACAAAATCACCATCATGCCTGTCAAACAAATATTTTCCAAATGAAAGGCCAATCCAACCTGTTATACAGATTCAATTAGTCGAGTCGTGAAAAAAAAAACGACAAGGGATCCTCGGTTTCCGTCAGAGTTACGCTCCTATACGGCAGCGCTGTGACCTGAAGTCGGAACACGCTGTAGTCTATCAATAATCTATGCTCATGTGAGAATAAAGGCATAATTCCAATAAATATTTGTATGAAAAACACATCTATGCCATATATTTAAAACAAGCCAATGAAAAACAATAAATGCGGCGGTAACTGAGCATGCCGCAATATTCCAACATTCTGGCGTGGGTTTTCTCCGGGTAGTCCAGCTTCCTCGCACATTGCAAAAACATGCATGTTAGGTTCACTAAAGACTGTATAATAATATTTTTTATTGTTGTGGTTGGAGCTGAATTGCACCACGAGAGGGGTTTTTAATATTGCGTTCCTCTAATGTAGGAGTATATTGAGAAAATACATTGTTAAAAGAACACCACCTCTGACTCTGATCGTCTCAATCAACGCTGAGCATTATTAGCACCTTGTTTTCTGTTTTGTTCATGAGAACCCGATCAATGACGGTAACAGGGTCATCATAACCCTTGCCATTCACTGCCATCTTGTGACAATACAGTGGGACTACGTAGAACTTTGAGCCAGCGTTACAGTAATTGGTACTGATTTTAATCCACCTCTTAATATCGCCACTATCACGTCGTAATTATAGAAACCATCAATACTGTACAAAAATGCAATATAACAGCATACCGCTGTCCTATGTAAATCATCTGGAGCAGCTCAGAATCTATTCCATTGAAAAAAATGTACAAACCCCAATTCCAATGACGTTTGGAAGTTCCCAAAAAGCTCGGAAAGGATAAACAAAAGACAGGGAAAGTTGAGGAATGCTCGCCTATTTGGAACATTCCACAGGTGAGTGTCATGATTGGGTATAAAAGGAGCATATGGTGTAAAGTTCACCACTTTGTGAACAACTGCGTGAGCAAATAGTACAACAGTTTAGGAACAACATTTGTCAACATACAATTGCAAGGAATTTGAGGATTTCATTATCTCCAGTCCATAATATCGTCAAACGATTCGGAGAATCTGGAGAAATCTCTGCACGTAAGCGGCAAGGTCCAAAACCAACATTGAATGCCCGTGACCTTCGATCCCTTAGGTGGCACTGCGTTCGAAACCGGCATCATTGTGTAAAGGATATTGCCACATGGGTTAAAGTTAAAACTTTACCATGCACAGGAAAATACGTCAACAACACCCAGAAATGTTACTGGCTTCTCTGGGCCCAAGCTCATCTGAAATGGACTGACGCAAAGTGGAAAAGTGTGCTGTGGTCTGACGAGTCCACATTTCAATTTTTGGGGGGAAATCTACGGGCCAAAGAGGAAAAGGACCGTCCAAATTGTTATCAGTGCAAAGTTCAAAAGTCAGCATCTGTGACGTTATTGGGGGGGTGTTCGTGCTTATGGTATGTGTAACTTGCACGTCTGTGAAGGCACCATTAATGCTGAAAGTTACATACAGGTTTTGGAGCAACATATGCTGCCATCCAAGCAACATCTTTTTCGGGGACATCCCCGCTTATTTCATCTAGACAATGCTATGCCACATGCTGCACGTGTTACAACAGCGTGACTTCGTAGAAAAAGAGTGCGAGTACGAGACTGGCCTGTCAGCAGTGCAGGCCGGTCTCCCATTGAAAATGTGTGTCGCATTATGAAGTGCAAAATACGACAATGGAGACCCCAGACTGTTAAGCAACACAAGTTGTACATCCAGCAAGAATTGGAAAGAATTCCACCTCCAAAGCCTCAATTCCCAACTGCTTATTGAGTGTTTTAAAAGGAAAGCTGATGTCACACATTGGTAAACGTGCCCCTTTGTTTTTGCAACATGTTGCAGGGATCAAATTCAAATTGAGTGAATATTTTCAACAACAACAAAAAGTTTATCAGTTTGAACTTTAAATATCTTGTCTTTGTAGTGTATTCAATTGGATATAAGTTGAAAATGATTTGCAAATTGTATTCTGTTTTTATCTTTTACACAACATCCCAAATTAATTGTAAATGGTGTTTGAAAATAAAATACACTATACTCACCAGAGACGACAGGAAAAATGATAACGTCACGAAGGGAATTTGAAATCTGATTGGTTAAAGAAACAGTCCCATTGCAAATACAGTATAGTCTAAATTACATCGGCCAGCACTACTGATTCTGAAGTCTGTTGGCAGATTAGTTTGAAATGGCAGCTCACAGAGACAGAAATGCGATCAAACTGACTGCTATTGGCTGGCGACCAGTCTAGGGTGTACTCCACATCTTGCCCGAAGTCAGCTGGGTTAGGCTCCTGTTACTCACAACCCTTATGAGGACAAGTATTCCAGTAACTGGATGGATGGATATTGTACTGAGCAGTCAGATGTTTTCTCACTTGGAATTAATACCCACTTTCAGTTCCAAGATTTAGCATGGTGACATGTTGTGTGTCTGCCCCCCTCTCCTCCTACACAGGCATGTTCACCCGGATGCTCAAACTGAGGCTTCTCAATGCTGTAGCCCCCGCATACTTTTTCACGGCGACAGTGGTCACCTTCATCCTGCACTTTGGCTTCTTCATGCCAACGATCTTCCCCAGCCCTGACACTTCGCCAGGAGGCTCCACAACTGTTCACACGGTCATTTTCCTTTTCCTGATGTTCAACGCCCTCGGGAATTATACGATGACTATCCTGTATCCCGCAGCGAGTGCCAATGAGACGGCGGTCCCGGTGTGTTCCCCGCACTGCTCAGACAAAGTGGACGCGCACTACCTCCTGAATGGCCGGCACTTCTGCAAACTGTGCAAGAAGGTTATACTCAAACGGGATCACCACTGCTTCTTCACCGGGAATTGTATTGGCAACAAAAACATGCGCTATTTCATCATGTTTTGCATCTACACTTCGTGCACTTGTTTGTACTCGCTGGTTCTTGGTGTGGCCTTCCTCACAGTGGAGTACTCCATCTCTTTTGAGAACCCGCTGACCTTCCTGACCCTTCTCCCCCTCTCCATTGGTTACTTCTTCACGGGTGAGTTTTCTTTTTCTTTTTCAACAAATCCACTTCACGACGATGTGAGACTTACTCGGGAATTCCTACCCCTCAATTCAGGAACAATTTCCGGCCTGCAGCTCTTCCTGGTCCTGATGCTGTATGTGTGGCTGGGCATCGGGCTGGTGTGTGCAGGCTTCTGCTGCCAGCAAGTACTGTTGGTGGCCCGGGGTCAGACCTGGTGTCAGATGCAGAGGGGGCAGCTTGTGGAGAATCGCAGCCCCTGGAGAAGCAACCTTACGGATGTGTTTGGCACCAACTGGGCGCTAGGCCTCGTTCTGCCTGTGCACACAGCGGAGATGTGCTCTGAGGAGGCAATCAAGCAAGACTGAGCATTAATCTTATTATTCATTCATCAGCAGCTTCCGATAGGTCACACGAACAACAATTTGTAATAAATGCTCTGTAGGGCAAATCATTTACATGCAAATACAGAGGACCCTCTAAAATCACACAACATTGGAGTTGGGAAAGGTTTTATTATGTGACAATTTATTATTTCCTACGAGAAAAGTAGTTTGTTGCTGAAAGAATTGACCAGTGTCCATAATGGATTGTTTTTCTAATTTCAAAACACTTCAAAAAAAAAAAAAAAAAAATAGAACAGATATACAAAGTAATAATAGCGACACATTATCCATTGTATAATAAAACTAAGATCAATTAAAACTACTTACCCCTTGAAGAAAGACACCTAATGGAGAGGGGACATCTATGTAGAATGCTATGTCACGTAAAGGTGTTTTACAGGTATTGCTGGACTGAATAAATGTCAGAATTAGTCGAGATCTATGAAGTTCAGTGAACTCCGCATATTCGCAGTTTGGTATTTGCAAAGTCATCTAGCCGCAGATTTATTTTGAGCGGGAGCCTATCCTTCTTTATTCGCTGAAAACTCACCGATTTGCTGTTTTTGTCCATGCCCAAAGTAATAAAAGTACTGTACTAATTTTCATAGAAGTGAGTTGAGAAGCTTCATTAAGACAAAGGTAGTGCTTTGCCGGCATCTTACCTTTAAGTCATTATAACCCTTTCTGCGGGAAGGGTTTGTACATACATGTATGTATGTTCAACATGATCGCTGGGGACAAAACAGATTGTTAGTACGTATGCACAGCAAAAATGTGCCATTGGATTGCAAATATCTCCATTCATTTTGATGCTAGTCATTATCCATTATGCTTATGGCTACATGCTGTAAACAACTGCTTAGTAAAATGAATTTATTTAATGAGTGTTTAGTTGATTGTAGTGTTCATATTGCAATGAGCAGTCAATGTTTCCCAACTTTCAAAAAGCAAAATGGATTTACCAAGTTCTGTTCGACTTTAGAGGCACATCTTGGTTGACCTTCAAATTGGACAACTTTTGAGGTTCCATTGCATTTGCTTCATCAGGAGTTAAGGATCACTTGGCATACATTCCTTTAAGGAGAGGAGCCATATACAGTATATATAGTAGTGTACATTTCTCTTTTACGTAGCGTTTGAAAAGGCAATTTTTAGGACTATATATATATATATTTATCAAGGTTTATCATAAACATACATTGCTTTACATTTTTGTATTTAGCGCTCAACTCGAATGTGAGCTGAATGCTCCACACACAAAGCAGAGAATATTCCGGAAATGCTATTTTAGTTCTTACATTTGATGTTAAGGGCTAACAGGCAATAGTGATCCTTGAGCATCAACATAACATTGTCTTCTGCTCTAGTGAATTAGGGACAGCTTGGGCGAAGGAGAAGATGGGCTACACACTGTAATTATCCAGGGTATTAATCCCAATGTGCCATAACATCATGTCTTACTTAACATGCTTCGTACACCACTGCCCCGCAGATGAAGCAATAGCTATATACTGCTAATACTAATGATGGGACGTGGTAATGCATAGCAAGCACTTTCCACTTATAATGAATGCAGCAACTGTTTGGCATAGTCAGTATTATGTTAAAGATGTTTTAGAGTTCGTTAAATACAATTTTATACAGCTATTTTGTCTGCTCTGGCTACACATATAAATCCAAAGTGCTATATTAAGTGAGTCGCCAATTTAACAGCACTCAGGTGATTCACTGTATAAGGTCATATCAATTTCAAGTATTCACTGGGTGAGGAAAGGATCTTTGTACCTGCAGAATAAAGGACACAGATGAAATCATTTTTCAAACAAAGTTTTATGACTATAAGTCACGGTGACTTTTGCAACTACAGGCACGTTTTACGAAAAGAAAGTTACAATTTGTTTGTTAAAAACAGGACAGATTTGTTTACGTCTCCATCTTATTACTGCTTATTATTATATGCTTTGACAAAATAAAAGAACTGCAGTATTTCAACTTGCCATTAAAACTCCTCCATGTACTATAAGGCTTCGTGTCATCATTGTGTATTTAGGGAGGTATGACATTGTAAAAAGGTACATCAGTCCAAGTATTCAAAAGGCACAGTTAACCATTCATTTTTACATATTAAAAAAAAAGAATAATAAATTCAAGCAGAGCGATATTCTGGTCACTAAAGTGCAAGAGTCTGATATGTTACTATTACTTGTCAGCGATAATAGTATGATTATGACCTCGTTACAAAAACAAAACAAAAACCAGCTGCAGGAACCAGTATGGAAGTAACAGAAACAAAGCAAAAAAACATTATGGGCCTACATAGCTTTACTTAATACAATTAAACCTTGTTTCTTTTTTTTTAACCAATGAATACAACATTTCTATGGGAAACTGTCCATGTACTAGGGAACATTAAATAATAGCTTTTATCTTTGACAAGAATAAAATCTCATCACAAATAAACAGGTGAGTAGTAACATGCTACATTTACTCCGTTACATTTACCCAACTAACATTTTCGAAAAACTGTACTTGTCAGAGTACTTTAAATGCACCGTACTTTTTACTTTTACTTGAGTATTTATGTGAAGAAGGATCGATACTTTTACTCCGTTACTATGATCGACATGCCATTCGCTACTTTTATTTGTCCATTCTTGCGTGTGCGCTTGTACTTTTAGACTCCATCTTTGACTTCCGCATAGGGCGCCCGTTGCGCCAATCCAACGTGATCACTAATGTCACTTGACTCCAATTCACCAATCAATCAGACGACACAGGGCAGTCACATGACCACGCAGGTAGCCTTCGCGAGCCAATCAAAAGTACTCATTTGGGAGAAAAAATAAATAAAACAGAAGCGCGAGCGTGTTAACTTTGCAGACTCCAAAAAACAACAGCTTTGTCATGCAGCTCTTAAATTGTGACTGCCCAAACTTGGATATTTCAGCCCGCTTCTAACTTGAGAAAACACATTGCGGTAAGTTGCAGATGTTTCTATGGTATTGGTAGTGATGTGGCAAAATTAGCTCTATCACATGGTGTTGCACACGCAATCACTAAGTCTGTTCAGCAAACAGCTTCTTCATCAAGTAATTTCAGTGAATAAAGCAAATTATCTTTCTGTAGGGCCCAATGCACGTGTTGTTGGTTTTTGGGCAGTTCATGTAAATGGTGGCAGGTCTGGGTCCACTCCCATATATTATTTTTTTTAAAATGTATTTTATTTGATGTTCATGCTGATTTTAAAAAAAAAAAAAACACCTCAAAGTTACCCACAAGTAACTCGAGTCATTTTTTCATTGAGTACTTTATTACTCAAGTAAATATTCGGAGTAAGAGTACTCTTACTTAAGTACAATATTTGGCTACTCTACCCACCTCTGGAAATACTTAAAAAGGTAGGATAATCTTTTTGTTCACAAGTACTGCTGAGGTTGCACGGTTCTAAGAGCATCTGTAGAAATTAATATTTGTATAGTTTGCCATAAAAATGGCACCGTCTGTCTCACAGTTCTCAGGACTGGGGTTCAATCCCCGGCCCGACCTGTGTGGAGTTTGCATGTTCTCCCCGTGCCTGCGTGGGTTTTCTCCGGGCACTCCGGTTTCCTCCCACATCCCAAAAACATGCGTGGTAGGTTAACTGACAACTCTAAATTGCCCGTAGGTGTGAATGTGAGTGCGAATGGTTCTTTGTTTGTTTGTATGTGCCCTGCGATTGGCTGGCAACCCGTTCAGGGTGTACCCCGCCTCCTGCCCGATGATAGCTGGGATAGGCTCCAGCACTCCCGCGACCCGAGTGAGGAGAAGCGGCTCAGAAAATGGATGGATGGATGGATGTTTGCCATAAAGGGACAATGTATCGAAGATCATGTTACTGTACTGCAAATGTCATTACAAGTCATCCTTTTGTTCCAATTATTTTTTCAACCTTATTTAGAGGAGGACTAGCAAATAAGTCTTCAACATTTTGTTAAGTAGAAACTCATACAAAAAGTCATAGCGTTCCAATTGACTCGTGTGACTCAAATTGAATGGCGATCAAACACAGAATTGAAATTAAGGCATTACTAAGGTAATGTTTATGCTGACAATAGACCCTCAACGAAACCTATCCCTGAAATTGAACACCCACTGACTTTTTGTACTTACGTGACAATTAACAATGCAAAAATGTTCCTTAAAACGTTACCTAAAAAAGTATTCAACTGGAGAACGCAACATCCATTTCCATTATTTGTAATGGGGAACACTTATTTGAAATCCAAACAAACTGAATGCCGATCAATCTCATGGAACATAGCATGTTCCACCATTTAATTGTATATTATGCGTTGACTGCATAATGTATAACATAAGGACAGCATGCGGACGTTAAAGGGGGAAGAGTGCGCGTCAAAGAGGCCGCTAAAGGCACGCCCCCAGTAGGTATATGGCGGCGGTATGTGCATTGTGCAAAACAACATCGATTTGGCTAAGGACCCCCGAAAATGGCACCTACGAAGAGACACGCTTACGAAGCACAGTTTAAACTGCAAGCTGTCAGTTACGCGGAGGAACATGGGAATCGAGCAGCCCCGAGAGAGTTCAAGATTAACAAATTCATGGTTCGCAAGTGGAGGAAGCAGGAAAACGAGCTTCGCCAAGTCAAGAAGACGAAGCGCCGGGTGAGTTACGCTACCATATGTGAATGGATTGCGGATGCCTGGGCTAAGGTATCTGCTTTTGACCGTTGTCCGAGCTTTCGTGAAAGCCGGCACCGTTGCTGAACAGGCCCCCGGCAAGGAGACTGACTCCGACAATGACGAGAGGGAACCCGGGATGTTTGATGGAGAACTTGCCCGGCTGTTCATTTCGGATACAGAAGATGAGGACTTTGATGGATTTGTGGATGAGGATTGATCAACAAATAACGTGAGTACATTGTTAAATACTTCAATAAAGTACAACCGAACTCAGTTTTGCTCCCGCTGCCTTTTTCAAAACATACGCTAACATGCATGCATGCTACCTTACGTTTTAAACTCGCGTTGTTTTACCACGCCTGCGCCCAATAATACGGTGTGCCTTATGCATGTGTTAAATACAGAAATAGACCCCGTAACCGAGACTGCGCCTTTTAATACGGTGCGCCTTATGGTCGCAAAAATACGGTACATAATCTCCCCGGCGGTCTAATGCACTTTCCCAGCCTTCACGAATCGCCTTCATGGAAAGATTCTTCATGGATCATTCGCCGCTGTCATCAGAGCCATCTTGATGTCATACACGTCTTCAAAACGGTCCCCCCTTTTTCCATCTCCTTGAGCTTGGGAAAGGAAAGAAATAAATAAATAAAAATAAGGAGCTCGGTCATGCGAGTAGGGAAGGCGATGTTCTTCTCAACCAGGAACTGTCAGGGCATTGTGAGCAGGCGCGTTGTCATGGTGAAGCAGTTGTCCTGCCACAACGCACACCTCTTCTCACGCACTGAACCAAGTAAATGCAGCAGGATTTCTTTGCAGACGTCCTGGTGGATCGCTGCCCCTGTGGCAACAACTAGCAGTGGACGACGCTTCTCATATCGAAGAATTCCATCAACATTTCTTGGACTTTGGACTTGGACTGTCGTGCGTTCTCTCGCCTTGGTGATGTCGAGGTTCTCCACTCAAGGCTCTGCCGTTTGGTCTCAAGGTCGTACTCAAAGATCCATGACACATCATGACACTAGTGATGCCACTCCTCGGTAAGTCTGGTCTCATTGGTCTCATCATGGCTCATTCCTTAACAACCTGACACAGAGAATATGTATATAAAACCATGTGGGGGAAAAAGGTTGATGTCTGCAGAGAGCTGGCGTCAAGGTGATTACATTGAACGAGAGATCACATAGTTCGGGTTGGAAATATATTTTTGGTGACAGCAGTCCTGGAACTTTTCTGAAACATAGCGTAATCTCCACAACCTGAGCCTCCCTGACAAGAGCACGAAAGCAGTGGCTGTCATAATTATACAAGCTAGTATTGATGACTATTTGAATTAGGATACTGGTGACATGCTGGCTCCTCACAATTGTTAGTTAAGTCACCAACAAGTAAAGTACGGTCTCTGCTCGCGTGGCTTGCACCATTACATGTTATCGTCCTGCAGGGAGAGCTGCAGTTTCGTCCACAGCTGAGGGTCGCCACTTCCCAGAGCTTCCAGCAGGAGTGCCGTATGCTCCTGAAGCTGCAGCAACTGACTTTGGGTGCGCTTGTTCTCCTTGATCAGCTGCTTGGTGCGCATAGTAATGCCCAGCAGGCCGCAGTTGCTGAGGATGTTGTAGGTATTGCTGAAACGCTTCAACTTGATGCTCTCGGCCAAGAGGCTGTCCGAGTAAATGTCAGGACACAGCTGGGTGTCGCCCAGTTCAGTCCTAGACTGATACGTGCACAGGGGCACAGAGGTGGTCCCAGTCACTGAGGGGAGACACTTCTCCTTAAGCGGGTCTGAGCTCTGAGCCGACAGAGCTGAGCGGTTGTTTGATGTATCAAACTTGGACAAACTTGCTTTGCTGGGAGCCTGTGGGGCCCACTCAGGGATGGGAGTGCCGCGCTGCCTGTTGCCTTGTTGATGTCGCCTGTGTTGCTGGTCATATGCTGAGGATGAACTTCCCCTCATTCTTGAGGATCCTGACCTTTTAGAGGGTGTGTCCACTGGGTTTGGGGCGATTCTGGTATATGATTTGAGGGTGGATGTGTAGGTTTTTGACTGTGGGATATTTTCAGGGGTTGCCCTTGGCGAGATCATTGGTTGAAGAAGAACCATCTGAGATTGTGGTATGACATCGAGAGATGAAAGAAAGCCCCACTGTTTCTCTGCTGGAGTCACCTGTGAAGGCTGAAAACAATAAGAAACCCTGATGATCGACTACATCAATGGAAGAGAAGATCATGCACTGAAAAATAAAAAGTCCTTTGAATTGACTTAAGACTCGTTGCTGAACCCTGCGCCACAGTTTAGTCAGTTTCAGCTGTGTTGCTCATGTGCGGTGGGCTTAACAGATTGCGCACGCTGTTGGAAACCGGTGTAAAAGTGGTGGAGACCGCCATATTGGAAAGAGGGTTTTGCGCTTTGGGTAGCTCTGATGGTGAAAACATTTGGGAGAGCACTGAAAGCGCAAAATAAAGTTTGAAGTGATAGAAGTGGAAGAGGGACAAAAACATGTTACACAAGTTATAGAAAAGAAATAGATTGTGCCGATAGTTTGGGGGAAGCCAGCAACCGCATAAAAGCCAGGCTCTGATTGATTTGACGGGTCCGGAATTTGTGGCAATTGGATTTATCTGCCCACTATGCGTAACATTGAGTTTATAACTTGGGATACCACACCCAGGAAACTCCTCTGGCAAAGGCCAGCACCAATAGTCACAGCACGCTAAAATGACCCAGACACACGGAAATGAAGAGGTGAAAGTAGTTTTGTCGTAGTTGATATGGCATGACTCCTTGTGACCGGCTCCAAGTCAACTGCATTGCTGAAGAGACAATATGTCGCAAGAATTTTTGTTTCTGACATTTGACTTTTTTTTTATAGGAGCTGGAAAGTTCTCCCCACCGCCTCTCATTTTGTCTGCGTTACGTTGGCACCGTGCGGGTTTGCACCTGCCTTTCGACGCAGTATCCAACGCGCAGAGTCAGTCATCACTATTTGCCCGAGTTTTGATAAATCACATTGCCCGTGCTAAATGAATCTATGCATATGTCCAGAACGCACGAAATGAACTGCACCACAATTTCGGACATTTGGCACACGTAATCCTGGCTGCGCCCGTTTAATATACCAGCTTCTGTTTGTATGAGCAATCAAGTTTGCGCATGTTTTTGCATGCGCAAACGTTTGGTAAATCAGACCCAAAAGGCCTTTTCACACTGCACTTGGCAAAGTGTCTAACACCCTCGACTTTCCCATTCATTGTGTGTGCGCTGAGGGGGCATCACCGCGTTTTGACGTGACGTTACCGCAGAGGGCGTCTGACGCTCAGCGTCGTGTCGTCAAATAGTAAAATGTTCAATTCCACGAGAGTTGACGCGGTGAAGTCAAAAAGCTCCTCCAATGGGAGCGGAGCGGACGGAGTGATTTCTGAGTGCTATTTTGGCGGAGTTGTACTGTAAACGGCAAGGGGGAAATGGAGGAAGGTATAATAATTGCCGTGTCGCATTATCCTGAACTTTGGGCCACTAGAAAAATAATATACCGAGACATCTCTGGATTGGTCACCAGTGTGACGCTTGAATCACACGCTTGTTGGTGCGGTCCAGAGTGCAGATAGTGGCATGTATAATTGACCAAAGTGGCCACACGCTCAGAGAAATCACACCAGAAACCACAGATCAAGAGGAGGTCCAGTGTTGCCCGAAACATCGATTCCATTTTGGAGGATTGGAGCATGACCTGGTTGACTGACAATCTATAGTGATGGAACAAAATGAACCCTTTTGTAAATAATTAGGTCACTGAGAGACAAGTGCAGCAGATAGAAAATGTCCCCAAAAAATTATAATAATAATTTTAAAAAAAGAACAAAATGTAATCTTCCTAAGGTACTAAAGGAAATACTCAAAACGCAGAGTGACAAGTAGTTTAGAGAAGTAGAAATTCATGGTTTTAGATTACCACAATGAATGAAATTAATGGCTGGATGGATGGACAGAGAGATAGATAGAGAGATAGCCGGACAGAGCCAAAACTCTCAGCAAGGTAAGAGATTTCCTCTTAACCGGGGGGGAAAAAAATGTTCGAACATAAGAAAGATAAAAACCTGTGCTCATGCTACATTTACCTGATTAAGGACAAAGTTATTCATAATGAGCATCGGGGAAAGTCCAGCATACGAGCCTCCCATCACAGCCACCTGCACACCGGCCGCATCCTGGCCGACTGTGGACCTTTTTCTGCCTGCATCCTCAGAGTCGGTCCCATCAACTGCACTCAGGTACTCAGAGCTGGCATCTGGAGGGGAGGATACATTTTAACAGTTTAATGTTGCCACTACCTGTGGCAGAACATTAAAACAGTATTATGGAAACAGCTGGCTGGGAGATGTAGATAAGCATCTTGAGAGTCCCTGGAAAATAAACCATCAACCTAATGAGGTTTCAACCAGCCCAGGTGATTCACTTTTGTGTTACTTAAGACCAACCTGACCTACTACAAGACATGCAATGTGGCCTAGATCTCTCCCTCAGATTGTGTTTTTGTTTTTGTTTTTTTGTTTTTACTGAAAGAATGATCATTAGAACGTTGCCCCAGGAGTATTGTGGTTTATCAATATGCATTTAAGCAAATCCCAGTATTATTATTCATTATTAGTCTCTTATCCCAGTGACAATTGTAGATTGTTCATTCTTCAACAAAAGGGCACTCACAATTCTGCCTTTGCCGGGGGTACAAAGAAAACAACACTGTACCTACTGTGAAACAAACAGCAGGCTCAGTTATATTCTGGGGCTACTTTGCTAAATCTGGCAAAGGGTGTCATGAATGTGCGCAGGGTAGAGTGAAATCTATCTATCCATTGATTTGAAAGACTATCAAGGCATTCTGGAGCGGCGTGCTGCCCAGTGTCAGAAAGCTTGTTGGGAGTTGCAGGTCATGGGTCTTCCAACAGAATAAAGACACCAACATAAAAAACAAAAACAAGAATGCCTGAGAACAAAACATTTGACTGTTCCAAAGAACCTGATAAAACACTACTGGGATAAGAAGCTGAAACAAAATCTGCAGTAGGCATGGGTCGGTATCAGATTTTGATGGCGTGATAGGCGTGATAACCGTGAAGAACGATATCACGGTTTCACTGTATCACAGTTACAGCTCGTAAGCATGTTATGCACATCCTTCCTCTACCAAGCTGTGCAAAAAAATCCCAAAAGACGACTTTTTCAACAAAGGTATAAATCGCAGGGCTCACTCTTCACTGCGAGCAAAAACAATGATAAGGGGGGGAGTTGTTATCACTTTGCCTACACAGACTTAAAATAATAATAATAATAACACTTTTTAATACCTTGAAAACAGTAACTGACCCATGCCTAGTCTGCAGAAGTCTCCCTTCAAACCTGACAAGGTTTGCTCAGGTAAAATGGGACAAAATACCCATTGAGACATGCTGAAAGTCTCATTGAGATATGCACAAATCATTTGATTGCAGTAATTCCATCAAAAGGTTGCACAATAAAAAGTGTACAATCATTTTTGTCCAGGCTCTTTTCATTAGTTGCGTTTTTAAAGATGATTCTGTTGGACAACACATATGTGAAACAAGTCCTGAATTTCATTGGCTAATTTTTTGTATTTTATTTATTTATTCTTACTTTTGTCAGTTCCAAGTTATTTTACTGATCTTTGTGGGGTTTTCTTTTATTAAGACAGGGGTACCAACAATTTTGTCGACACGTGTATACTAACACTTGCTACGATGGTGCTTGTATCCAAAATATTGAAAACAAAAAAAAAAGGTGTTGGTTGTTACATTTACCTGAGAAGCCCGAATCACGTTCCAAGTCCTGCTTGGATGTGCCGTGGTGTGTTACCCTTGTGAATGATGATGTCCTGTGTTGGACAGGTTGACTAAAGCTGCTCATATTTGTCTCACCCTGCTGAGAGTATAGGAGGAGGAGGGCATAAAATGTTGTTGTGACTTTCGGCTTGTCCCGTCAGGAGTCACCAGGGGAGTCACTCAAATAATTTTGGGGGGAAATTAAGGAACATGAAATGATAAGCGACACAACACCATAGAGCTTGAAACAAATTTTAGTAATTAGTTCGATGAAAACATGATTGACTCTCCAGATTCATTGAGGACATGAACAATCCTCAGTGATGCAGGTCGAAAATAGGTCACAAAAACGATTATGACCCTAATCTGCTGTCAAGTTACAAATGACGTAAACAACAGCGAATGCACATTCAACATTTCAAGGGATAACGGACCTAATAATTAAACGCGTCATAATACTGTTCCAAACATTCACGAGAATGCAATTTGACATTAGCGTGGGCTACAAAAAGACGACAATGACGAAAGTTGGTGAGTGCCAGCGTTGTTGCGACATTTGCTAACGTTAGCAAGATAGCACATGACTGAAGGCAAACGTTCAGTCACTATCGCTTGCTTGAAACAATAAGTCTGTTAAAATAATTAGAATGATCCACTTTACTGTTGGTCACGCGAGTTTTTCTTTTTATTTTGTAAACTGTTCACTGGGTACGCAAGCTAACATTAGCATACAGTTGGCGTGGCAACCAGCGCGTGGGGAGACAACCTTTATCTGCGAGGCAAATTGTAAACCTTACCAATACGACTCTGGATTAAAAACAGATTGCCGTAAACTGGGAACACGTGCAAAGTTTTTTGTTGTTGTTCCCCCGCCCCCACTACGTATATTGATGTCTTGCTATCCAGCCTTTCCCTGTTTTCTTGTTATGGCAGGATTGACGGCTCTCCTTTTCTTCTTTGGTATCCATAGCGGCAACCAGCAATACAAGTAGTCCTGCTGCCCCCTGTTGGAGTATAATACCCACTTGATTTTTTTTTTTTTTACTGTAACAATACTTTAGTAAAAAAAGAGAACTATAATAATAACAATAATAATAATAATCCCCCTCCCTGAGCTGTCACCTTATCGCGGTAGAGGAGTTTGTGTGTCCCTATGTTCCAATAGGAGCGAAGCTGTCTGAGGCTTTATGCCCCTGGTAGGGTCACCCATGGCAAACAGATCCTAGGTGAGAGAACATTGCATCCCTGCTTTTTGCAGATCTTTTGCCACCATCAAGCCGCAATCAACTCTTACTGGAGCAGTTTGCAGCTGAGTGTGAAGCAGCTGGAATGAGAACCAGAGCCTCTAAAGCTAAGACCGTGGTCCTCAGTCAGAAATGGGTGGACTGCTCTCTCCATGTCAGGAATGAGAACTTGCCCCATGTGGAGGAGTTCAAGTATCTTGAGATCTTGTTCACTCGTGATGGAAGAATGGATACACTGGAACATGCACCAGTTTAAACAGTGGCTTTAACCACATTGCGTCATCTATATACGCAGTGCAAGAGTTGATGCCCATCTGATGTACTTAAATATGGTAACCAAAACAATAGAAACATTCCTCACTACGATCATTTTCTGTTATAAAAACACTACAATGTAAGACCGCAATGACAAGAACCTTGCCAAATCAATCAAATCAATTGCATTAGAGCTTATTAAATTATACTGAGGTACCCAACGACATGTCCAGTGAATGTACCAGCAAACGCTTTTACATTGTCAAAACCATACAATTCCATGTATAATTTTAGTACAAATAAAATCAAAGCACTACAATATGATAAATCACAGTTCATTTATTTATGCAAAATAGTCTGGGGACATCGGTTTGGTTCATTGATGAATACTTCTCTCATGGTCAGAACTAAAAGTACAATGTTCAGTGTGTTCCACTAACATGTGTTTGTGCTCACTGTGATGGGTAAAATGCAGAGAACAAATTTCGTGTGCATGCATGCATGTTCATGACAATAAAAGGGGATTCTTCTTCTTCTTCAGTGTCCAGTAATGTGATGCAAAAGGAGAAGGTTCGACATCAGCACGTGGATGACTGTTGTGCATCTACTGTAGCTATGAAGACTTGAGACGCCAGGGCCGGTAGCAGTCCAGCTTACTGACGTGCTACGTGGCGGCCATGTTGGAGAGGTCGACAATCCCATCAAAGGCAATGCATGGACATTGAAATCAAAGCCTACCTTGCTAATTTTTTTTACTGATTTTCATGAGGTTTACTTTTTTGCTCGTCAACAAAGGGTACGATATGAAAATATAACATTTGGAAAAATAAAACCCAAAACATTTTCTTTATTTCACATGTGTAAGGTTACTCCCAGTTCCCTTGTCGTAATTGTATGGCGTCGTACAACTTGTATTGTACGCAACCGTATGCAGCACAATGCACCGACATCCTTGGTCTTTTGGTTTTCTTGCAGTCCGCACACATGGAATGCGCCGGCGACTGGTTTAGCATCGCCGTATGCGGGCAGCTCAAAAGGGGCGTGTCGTATCTACCTATGTATATCTGTGGGTGTACATCTCAAACAGCAATACTGGAATGTGTTTGTTCTTACAGACACTAGAGGGAGACATTTCACTGAGAACGCAGTTATGAGTCAAAGCAGGTTTGGACAAAATATTATTGGTCCGTTTTTATCCTGGTGTTTCCGTCAATAAATATAGATATTAAACACGAGTAACAAACTTTAAATACCATAGAAATGTAACAATTACCATACCTGATACAGTGATAACTAGTGTAATCAGTCTGTTTGGTCCTACATTGCACTTGGCTCCCAGGTGTGTGCCCATTGTGTCAACTGTGTAACAGCAGGCTTTCCACCAATGGAAGCACATTTCTGTTGAACCTTGTCATCACAAACACTGCGCTCATCCCCAGATGGGCAACCCAGCTGTTTGGAGTCTCCTGATGTGCACTCAGCGTTTAAAGAAGAGCGAAAAGAGACACTTGATGCGGTCACTGGACTGGAAATAAGCGAGCCACACTGCAGCAGGGCTTTGGCTGGCTGCTGCAGTTACCTTCGAGGGATCTGGCACCTGCATGACACAAGACATGACATGGAGTCTTTTACGGTGCTTTGCCATCCGAATCGTTTCAACTGTGTTGGCCTTCACCTGTCACAGTCTTTAGTTTTTTGCTTCTCCTTTCTCCTCCGTCCTTTTCCTCTTTGCCTTTTCCTTAAGGAGCAAAGACAAACATTGAATGTAAACTCCCTTGAAGAAAAGTAACTTTCTTGAAAATGTTTTAACAGGATTCATGATATTACCTTTCAACTTTCCCAACAGGTTTTTTGACTCTGAGGAACACAAAATTCAACTTATTAATATGAAAGCAATACATCAGAGTGTATGTTTTAACACCTTGATGGGTAGATGCACAAACTAGCCACATCTGCTGAAATTTGAGATCCAATTCAACAGCTGTATCCAATATTGAAGCTTTTTTTTGTTTGTTTGACAAAGCTGTATGACGAACCATATTTGTATTATTATAGTTTGCAGTGCTCAGCATGGTGGCCTTTTTCTTCCTGGGTTCAAATCTCAGCACAGGAAATCCTGTGTGGACTTTACATGTTGTCTCATGCTTGCGTGGGTTTTCTCTGGGTACTCCAACATGCCGGCCATTATTATTATTATTATTATTATTATTATTATTATTGTTCCTCTGGTCTACAGTGGTGAAGAACACTGCATCAGCAGGGCTGTTGTCTACCATATTTTGCTGCATTAGAAAAAAAATACTGTATTAATATTAAAAACTGCTCTCAGTATGATGGAGATGCAGTACTACACCACTGTAAACTACAAGAACAATAATAAGCATACTGTATATTTGTGACACTGCCAATCAAAACAGTGCAATAGTCTTAAAGACATTTTTGATACATCTCTTACAGGATTGTATTAGCTTGTAACCTAATATGAATAAATATAAATGTGCCCAGTGAGTGTGTGTGTACACACACACACACACACACAGTATACTGTATATATTTAGATATAAAGATATAGATATGTCTCTTTTTTTTTTTCTTACCTACATTCACATGTCTGATGCTCCACAAAGGTCATCTCAACATATTCTTTGCCAAGCTCTGATGGCCTAATTTTCAGCAGCTGAAGAAGAAGAAAAAAAAAGGGTGGCGATAACCAATACAGACGTCCAACATTTTTAGTCAAGCTATGGTCCTACCTGTATTGTGATATTAGTGGTGAGAGTGGGGTGGCACTCGAGCTTCTCATCTCCACAGCAGCCTGCACACCTCACCAGAGGCACACAGGCCGGGCTGTAGATGTGCTCCACTTCTGACGGGTACTCCTGCACAACCTCCACCAGCTTCTCAATGGTCCGACACAAGCTTCGAGCCCACACGTCTTGGAACAACAAAACTGTGGGTGCTGCTTGCACAAATACAACCAAATGGTAACATTAAGGCAATTCTACAACTTTTGCTGAACAACCTTTATGGTATACAGTGGACCCCCGCTATTCGCGGACCACAAATATTGAAAATCTGTGGCTAATTGATGGCCATTATAATTGCATTGACACCCCAAAAGCGGGGATGAACCGCCAATAAGCCTTTTTGGGGGGTTGGCTCCCCCCAAAAAGAAAATTAAAACAACAACAACAACAAAAAAAAGAAAAACAATTCAGAGAAAACTTAAAAAAAATAAATCCCCCCAAAAAATCTGTGAATAAGTGAGTGAATCCGCAGGTGCCAAACTACAAGTATGTGGGGGTCCACTGTAACTCCTACATGCCAGGCAGCATTTGCTCAACTGGAGTGCATACCGGATGTTATTAACGGCAATAAGGCATTTATGAGAGACTAGTCCTTTATTTTTAGAATGCAATTTGAAATGATTTTGTAACATTTTTTGACAATACAATAAATAAAGATAGAAGACATTTACAGTCTTCCTCTTCTTTTCCTTTCAGCTTGTCCCGTTAGGGGTCGCCGCTGCATGTAATCCTTTTCCATGTAAGCCCATCTCCTGAATCCTCCTCTCAAACACCAACTGCCCTCAGGTCTTCCCTCACGACATCCATCAACCTTCTCTCGCTCTCTTGCCTGGCAGCTCCATCCTCATCATCCTTCTACCAGTATACTCACTATCTCCTCTGGATGTGTCCAAACCATCAAAGTCTGCTCTCTCTAACTTTGTGTCCAAAACCTCGAACCTTGGCTGTCCCTCTGATGAGCTCATTTCTAATTTTATCCAACCTGGTCACTCCTAGAGAGAACCTCAGCATCTTTATTTCACCACCTCCAGCTCTGCTTCCAGTTGTCTCTTCAGTGCCACTGTCTCGAATCCGTCCATCATGGCAGGCCTAGCCACTGTTTTGTAAACTTTGCCCTTCATCCTAGCAGAGACTCTTCTGTTACGTAAGACACCTGACACCTTCCTCCACCCGTTCCAACCTGCTTGGACTCGTTTCTTCACTTCCTGACCACACTCACCATTGCTCTGGACTGGTGACCCCAAGTATTTCAAGTCCTCCACCCTCGCTATCTCTTCTCCCTGTAGCCTCACTCTTGCCCCGCCATCCCTCTCGTTCATGTACATATAATCGGTTTTACTTCGGCTAATCTTCATTCCTCTCCTTTCCAGTGCATGTAACCGTTCATCCTCCTGCTCCCTGTTTTCACTGCAGATTACAGTGTCATCTGCGAACATCACGGTCCAAGGGGATTCCAGTCTAACCTCATCTCTCAGTCTATCCATCACCACTGCAAACAGGAAGGGGCTCAGGGCTGATCCCTGATGCAGTCCCACCTCCACCTTAAATTCGTCTGTCCCACCTACAGCACACCTCACCGCTGTTCTGCTTCCCTCATACATCACTCCAGACTTCCGCATGCAGTACCACAGTTCCTCTCTGGGTACTCTGTCATAGGCTTTCTCTTGATCTACAAAGACACAATGTAGCTCCTTCTGACCTTCTCTGTACTTTTCCATCAACACCCTCGAGGCAACTAATGCATATGCGGTACTCTTTCTTTTCGCAAAGTCTACCACCATCTGTCCCTCCAAGTTCTTTTCCTGGATGCCAAACATAACCATCACTTCTTCATTACCCCCCCATTTCCTTCACCAACATGTCCATTACAATCTGCACCAATCACTACTGTCTCTCTGTCTGGGATGCTCAGAACTACATCATCTAGCTCCTTCCAGAATTTCTCTTTCACCTCTAGGTCGCATCCTACCTGTAGGGCATAGCCGCTAATCACATGATACATAACACCCTCAATTTCAAGTTTCAGCCTCATCACTCGATCTGATACTCATTTCACCTCGAAGACATTCTTAGTTAACTCTTCCTTTAAAATAACCCTGACTCAATTTCTCTTCCCATCTACACCATGGTAAAATAATTTCATCCCGGTCCTTAATCCTCTAGCCTTGCTGCCTTTCCACCTGCTCTCGTGGACACACGCTATATCAACTTTTCTCCTAACCATCATGTCAACCAACTCCCGAGCATTTCCTGTCATCGTCCCAATATTCAAAGTCCCCACATTCAGTTCTAGGCTCTGTGCTTTCCTCTTCTCTTTCTGCCTTAGAACCCGCTTTCCACCTCTCCTGTGTGTTCGACACACAGTAGCTGAATATATACAGGCGCCCTGCAGGTTAATGGCGCCAGTGGCGGACGTTGTTAACCCGGGCCACGACCGATCTGGCATGGAATTCTTTGGATGAACGCTCATATTTGTTTGGCAAAGCTTTAAGCCGGATGCCCTTCCTGACGCAACCCTCTCCATTTCTCTGGGCTTGGGAACAGCCTACTCTTTGCACTGCCTCGTGCCCCCCCCCCCCATAGGGCTGCATTATAGAAGACATTTACAGTATTGCAAATAAATATGTATTCTAAATACTAAGTTGACTAACAATCTAAGGCCATACAGTATAGTGTTATACAGTATAGAATAATATTTTTACGTCTGTATATAATAAGCGGTGTTTTGTGACGAAAAAAAAAAAAAAGTAATTGGGTCAAATGGATCAGAATAACCCAGTTTACATGTATGATGTGATGGCAAATGTAATTACAGCCACCTACTGGCATCTTGGCAACTGTCAATGAAGCTCAAAACTGCGGTGCGGGCGGCCAGAAGGAACACGCAAAAGTAACACTCATCTACACTAGGGTCAATGGTAGTGTAGTGGGTCACATAGCCAACTAATGCAACTGATGTTGGTTCAACTCTCACTCAGTGCCTCATTCACATTTATACTGTGACCATCTGGGGATCATCCAGAGCGTAGTCAGTCTTAGGGCCAATAGTATTGTAGTGGTTTTCATAGCTGACACTGCAGCATTTGAGGAAATATGGTATTCATGTATTGTACCATTCTTAGTGGAATGCATTGTGGTCATCAACCGTGAATTTCAGCTTTCAGGTTGTATTTTATGATCACTACACAACAGACTTGCAGTCGATATGAATGATTTAGATTTACATTAATTATAGATGATGAACCGTTAAGTATCCAGCAGCTTACAGAATGTACAGTAAGCGTTCTCGTGGGGTGAAAAAGTGTCCCAGTTGCAGAGTCACAGGGAGAGGAACGGGGTGGACTATAGTTGACCAAACCGAGAAGGGAGAGAAAATAAACATGGCAAATATGGCCATGCCTGCTGGAGCCGAGCTGCCCCGCAGGCCGCTCTGGGACTGCCTTGACCTGCGAGGTTACAGAACCGAGCCTGACACCACAACAGCTGTTTATAAAGGCAGACATGGAGAGGAAGCATCCAGAGATGATGGGCCATGTTCCAAATTATTAAGTACTGAACATGCTGTTTTTGTTTATTTTCCTAAATATTAACGCAACTTACAATACTTTTTCCAATCCTCAACAATCACATTACCTTCCATAATAATGGGGATTCTATTGCACAAAACCACCAGAAGCCCCTCTTTGAATTCATCTTAGTAACTATTATCCATTGAAATTGTAAATCCGTGGATACAGTGTAGTGAAAAGTATTGGCCCCCGTTCTCAATTTCTGCATAGTTTCCCCACTTTAAGTTGTAACATCATACGAATGTCAATATCAGACAAAGATAACCCAAATAAACATGAAATGCAGTTTTAAAATGATGATTTTATTTATTGAGGGAAAAAAAAAAACCTGGCCCTGTGTGGAAAAAGTCATGTCCTCTCCCCCTGTTAAATCATGAATTAACTGTGGCTAATCCAATTTTTCAGTTCATTTTCACTGACCACACCCAAGCCTGACTACCTGCAGAGCTGTTCAATGAAAAAATCATTTCAATAGAACCTGTTTGACAAAAGATCTAAAAATGCCACAATCCAAAGAAATTCAAGAACAGATGAGTTTGCAAAGAGTTACAAATCCATTTCTAAAGTTTTGGGATACCAGCAAAACACAGTAAGAGCCATTATACTCCAATGGAGAAAACATGGAACAGTAGTGAATCTTCCAAGGATGACCTGGCTACAAAAATTACCCCAAGAACATAGCGACAACTCAGCTAAGAGGTCACAAAGGAACCCAAGACAAACTGCAGGCCCACCTTGCCTCAGTTAAGGTCAGTGTTCATGACTCAACAATAAGGAAGAGACTGGGCAAAATGGCACCCATGGCTTGAGTACCATGGTGAAAACCAACGCTGATCCAAAAAAAAAATAATAATAATTAAAAAAAATAAAAATGTAAAAAAAAAAAAAACACACACACACACACACAAAGGCTCATCTTAGTTTTGTGGGGGGGAAACCTGGACTGGCGAAATTTTGGAAGGTAGGTGTCTTGTTACGTCTTGTGGAAATGTAACAGCATTTCAGAAAAAGAACATCATACCAGCAGTCAAACGTGGTGGCAGTAGTGTGATGATCTGGGGCTGCTTTTCTCCTTTGGGACCTGGAAGACTTGCTGTGATTGATGGAAACTTGTATTCTGCTCTTTACCAGAAAATCCTGAAGGAGAAAGTTTGGCCATCGGTTCGTGACCTCAAGCTGAAGCGCACAATATGGCACAATAGGTCTTCTACTCTGCCTCCACTCTGTGTCTTCATCTCAAACCAACAGGCTGAGGCAGACGGTCACTCCATAGAGCCTTGGTTCTGTTTTAGGTTTCTTCCTTAGAGGGAGTTTTTCCCTTGCTCCTATCACCATGTGCTTGCTCATGTGGCGTTCCGATGATTTTCTTATATACATATGGTATATATAATTATGAGGAATGCGGTTCTTGATCTGCTCAATTTGTAAAGTGCCTTGAGATGTGAATTGAGGCGATATAAACAAAATTGACGATCCTATGGACGGCTGTATCCAATATGCATCTCGTGTAGCTAAATAAAGGCAACAAAATAAGCTAATAAAATTGTCTACTTGAAATAAAATGATGCAGAATAAGGGTTGGGGTTCATTTTAATCCAACTCGTGTTTTGAGTCTTGACAAATGAATATCTTTAATTACCGTAATAATTACCAGCATGCACAGTCAGTACACATTTGAAACATTATCAGTTTTTTCTACTGTATATTCACTTTTTAAATGACTAATCTCTGATAACAATGACAAATACGCTATTTCAGTCAGAACCACACACTGGGTGTACGTTTAAAACAAGCCAGAATACTCACCATTAGTTGTACTGTTTATGCTCAATGTGGGTAGACTCTGAGGAGGAGAATGTATATTAATATAAAATGTTTTTCAAAAAAAATAACACAGTTACTGTATATTAATATGAAACTAAGCAATTATAGGCAACTTTCCCCTATATGTTAAAAAATACAACGATACAATCATGTTCCTCAGTGGCAAACCGTTTATGGTCACAATCCGCTCCCACAAATGTAATTATTTAACTTCCCATTCATGGTTCCCCTCACCCCACCTCTCCACCCCATTTAAGTTCCCAGCATTACATGATAAACAATCCACATTTTTCATTTGCTTGTGAAAACACAGATCCTCTGCTTGACACCAACTGGGGAAGAGAAATCCCCCTCTGTAAAAAGTGGACTCTTATGCAGCGTCTCCTACGGTAGCCTGGAAGTGCAAAACAATATAACAAATTCTGAAACGCTTTTACATTTCAGAAAACAAATGAACAAAAGCCAAAACGCTTTTACATTTGAGAAAACAAAGGAACAAAAGCCGAAATACTCTTACATTTCAGAAAGCAAATGAACAAAAACCGAAACACTTTTACATTTCAGAAAACATTAACAAAAGCAGAAACACTTTTGCAAAAGACGAAACAAATTACAATCGCGACAACCCGGAAAGGGAACGTCCCATTTCACAGACATTCTTAGAAATCCCACGGCTTTTCTCGGCAAGACCCGCCCCACTTCAACACGATTGGCTCCTGGATCGCGGGAAGGGCTGGCTACGCAGATGTAACGAGATGTCCATCCCAAATAGCGATGGTATATACGGACGCCCTGAACAGCGAGCCTGTATAGGTGTTTGATGCTGTATATACAATATATTGTACTTGATCACATTTCTTAAAGCATAAAAAGATAGATTAAGAGTTAAGGAAGGAGCAGGTTGTTAAAGAGAGAGGATGCTGAGGCAACGCGGCGGCACAGCTCGCAAACCCGGAAATGTATTTTCACCGTAGGGGAAAGCTTCTGTGCGTTTGGATTGAATGTAAACTGGGACGTGAAGACGCCGTGCAACGGAGATTCTAATTTTAAATCGCGTCAAAACCAGTAACCGACCGATCGGCCGCTCAAGGAAACAGTTGCCAAACCATGCACACAACGCCATAGTTCAGTCGGGTTCGGCGGCGGTGCTCGGTGTGCGCCAGCCTTAACCACCATTACCCTAACCTTAACTCATCCTAAACTGCCTTAACCCCAACCCTACTCCTAAACCTAACCGGCATAAACTTCTTCGTTTTTTAAATTATATTTGGGATGGACATTTCGTTACAGCGATGCAGGAGCCAATCATGTTGAAGCGGGGCGGGTCTTGCCGAGAAAGGGCGTGGGACTTCTCAGAATATCTGTGAAATGGGACGTTCCCTTTCCGGGTGTTTCGTCTTTTCTAATTTGTTTCGTCTTTTGTAAAAGTGTTTCTGCTTTTTTGTGTGTGTGTGGTTTCTGAAATGTAAAAAGTGTTTTGGCTTTTGTTCATTTGTTTCCTGAAATGTAAAAAGTGTTTTGGCTTTTGTTCATTTGTTTCCTGAAATGTAAAAAGTGTTTGACAATTTGTTATATTGTTTTGCACTTCCAGGCTACCGTAGTCTCTGGACTGGCTAACCTGCTTTCGTTATTTTCTTTTCTGCCTACATTAAACTATAAGGGCACACTAACACAATTACGACTGAGCAAATTCTATAACAGTGACCAGACAGACAATGAATTTCCTTGACGATGCTGCATTTTACACCATCTGTCCAAAATGCATCCTCTTCCTGTTATGAAGCAAAATTAGTCAGAGGATAGCATCTGTCAGCGCAGTGCATTTTCCTCAAACAATGCGATTAAAGAGGAATGTCCTGCTGCCATAACACCATCCTTCACATGTCAGGGCCTCCCATTAAACAGCAGCCAGTGTCTTGCACCTGTGTCACTTGGATGAAGTGTATCGACAAATCATCTGTGACAGACATTATGTTACAGGTGTAACAAGTGTTTCCAGGCAACCAGTTAGTCTCAGTATCTCTTCTTGCTCATGCGGCTGAAATTTATTGAGTTGAGAGTTCTGCAGTCACAGTTTTGCTTCAGTTATTGTCAAATGTCACAACCACGCTGCAGCGTTAGGATGATAGCATAAATCCTTTTCCAGGCTTAATTAGCATATGATCTGCTCACTTTTATCTGACGGGTTTCATGAGATTTGGGTGAGACTGCTCCAGATCACAAGAGCTTTTTGGCTGCAGTCCACAGCGGTTGCTCTAAATGTGGTGAGGTGGGGAGGATTTTCCAAATCTCGGTCACGGGTTAAGGCTTGACATGACGAGCAAGCATCTTTGCCACCTCCTGTGGTTGAGAGCAGAGGAGCTGCCCACAAGAAGCTGGCAGATTGAGAAGGTTGCATAAGGATCGTTACGTAGATGTTTTCGTCCTCCTTCCAACATTTACTGTATTTCTTTGACTAATTGTGAGCCAGAGAAGTTCATGAGAAACACTTTCTGACTTTCTTGGTTTGTTGCGTCACCCCACTATGAGCCTCCTCAAGGAGTGTCTAAGGGAGGTACCAATGCTCATCACGGCTATTGGTGCAACATTTTTGACCTCCTGACCTTTAAAATGAATGATCCGGCTTTAAAAGGCTATCACTTGAATGTGCCAAGTCATTTTGTCCAACTGCTTTCATGATGTAAAACATCTGGGTGGTAATGTATTTTCCATTGCAAAATTAGACGACCACAACGATAATGTTGTCAAAACAACCCCCTGCAAAAATTATGATGCGCAGTAATGTCCCCTTTGCGTACCTACTACACCAGGGGTAATCAACTGAAATTTTAAAAAGGTCCAGATCAGGAACATTTCTTGAAGCAAAGGTCTGAAAGACCATTACGGGTCTATTTATTGTGATATATACACAGGTATTTAAGGAGCCTCCCTAGTCATCTACATCTGCTTGTAATCAATACTTTGTTCAAAACCTGTTTTATGGCCTTTCTCCATTTTGAATTCAACTTCCATGCCGAGTGTCTTTCTCGCTCCCTCGCTACGTTTCTCCTCGTCTCGGTCTGGGTTCATGAATCACTTCCTGGGATCTGATTTGATTGGCTGAAGGGGGTGGCAGAACTCACATACGATTGGTCGGTACGGTTTGTCACTACCGTAAAGCCTGTAATGCTACGCCGCTCGAAAAAAGAAGCGCCCTGTATTTCTTGAATCATAACCCCTCTTTTTTTGGTTACGATATGGGTCCGTATGGGACAGCTTCTTGGTCCGAACCAGTTAGTGACCGCTGTACTAGACTCTACTCACAATTGCCTCATTTCCACTGGCAATGGTACCATTTGGAGTAGTACTGGTCAGCCAGTGCTAAACCACTGCCGGTTGCTCAATGGTAGAACTTTTGAGGATGTGGTTAGAAATCACAAAAACAAACACTCACGTTAGCTTATCCCGTTGCAGTCCACAGTCTCCACTTTGCTACAGCGGCCCGATAACAGCCTCATGCTGAGACGTACGTACAGGAGACTCATTCTCCGGACTATTGTCGTTGTTAGCATGCCTCATTCTTACTGATGCCTTCAATGTGGTTGTCGTGGTTTTATCAGTATTTCACAAAACTATTCTGAAGTGGTAAACTGACCGCCAAAAACCACATTGAGTAAAACTGGACCAGGCTGAGACAGTACAGTGAAATGGAAAAGTGAATGTAAACTATGTCGGAGCAGCATTATCTAACACAAAACTACAACGTTGTTGTGGTTCACCATTATTGTTTGACATGCTCACAGATGCCAACAGTTAACATGCATGTGCATGTCATCCTGTTTTTACAGGCAAAGGATAGGCCATTTCTCATCGGGTACAGTTTCATCTACGAGTAACGTCATAGGTTCTCGGCCTTTCCGATAAGCAGATCTCACATGGAGATCAGTTTCTGTTGATTTGGGTTACTGCAACCAACATTATATTCATGTTACTTTGATTGAACAATTACATTTGATTTGAAAAATGGTATGCAAAAAATTCTCAAGACCTGCATGAACTGAATAACCTGGACATTTGACTAAAACAAAACATCCATCCATCCATCGCTTATCCCGACTAGGGTCACGTTTGCGCTGGAGTCTATCGTCTATCCCATCTGAGTTTGGGCTCGGGGCGAGGTACGCCATGAATTGTTCGCCAGCCAATCACAAACAGCCATTCACACTCACACCTACGGACAATTTTGAGTTTTCACTTAACCTAAGGCGGCACGGTGGAGACTGGTTAGAGCGTCTGCCTCACAGTTCGGAGGAGCGGGGTTCAATCCCCGCCTGTGTGGAGTTTGCATGTTCTCCCCGTGCCTGCGTGGGTTTTCGCCGGACACTCCGGTTTCCTCCCACATCCCAAAAACATGCATGCTAGGTTAATTGATGACTCTAAATTGGCCGTAGGTGTGAATGTGAGTGCGAATGGTTGTTTGTTTGTATGTGCCCTGCGATTGGCTGGCAACCAGTTCAGGGTGTACCCCGCCTCCTGCCCGATGACAGCTGGGATAGGCTCCGGCACGCCCGCGACCCGAGTGAGGAGAAAATGGATGGACGGACAGTTAACCTAATTTGCATGCAATAATGCTTGGGTATGCACAACATCTGACTGAAATACAAAGGCAGACATACTTTTTGATAATAACCTTTTAACAAAAAGAATAACATCATAACTAAAAAAAAACATCAACACTGACCAACTCTACCTGCCTAGAATTTCACAACCTCTATTGTGCCAAGTTGTAACTCCGTTATCAGTATGTGATGAACTCACAAAAAAAAGGGGAGTGTTCACTGGATGTCAAAGTGAAGTAATCACAATTGTGCTCCCTCAGACCACTTCTGACCCATCTGACTCCATCTCCTCGCATGTGGTTCTCAGACTTCGCATGAGTCAGCTCCAAGGGAGCAGATGGACTGGTTTGCAGAGCGTGTCAATCACAAAAAAACAAGAGCTGACATGCGTGCCAAGTTCCAGCAGAAATGGACAAAGAAGGCTTTTAGTTAAGAGGCTACATGATTTCTATAGGTTTCAGATTAGAAACTTCGCCAGTTTGCGTCACAGGGCGTGTGCTCTGTCCGGCGTAGTTTGTAACGTCAGTGAGCCTGTTGCAACTCTGGACGCCACCTCGCCAACCACAGGGGCTCATTATTTTCCACTCCAACATAGTTGACCGAAGAGACAACTTTCTTCTCCACTTTCTAGAAGGTGGCCAGCCCAATAGTCAATAGTAGAAGCTCTTTCAAGCTTGAAAATTCATAAAACATTTGATAGCTCGGGAAGAAATGTAGCAGGTCAAAGTGCTTAAAGGTCAAATTTGTAAAGACATTTAGGGAGCAGATGGTATTATGTCTTCCAGTTGGCCAGGTAAACATATTTCTACTATACTATACTACTTTCTACTATAAAATATGAAATTAGAAAATAAGTCAGAAGTAAAGATGCATTAAACCTCTATTGGTTCTGAGAAACAAGTTTGTTCTAATGTATCATTTTTGCAGGGAAACAAAATGACACTTCATTGGGTTTTTTTTTGGTTTGAGAAAGAAATGTCAGCCCTCTGTATGTTCAACATACCATAGAAGGATATTTTCAACACAAACTTGACTAAACTGCTGCGAACACTGTCATTGCTCGCACCAAGCTGCTCTAAAACCCCAAAGGCCAGAGGGCGCTGTGTGTTGGTTTCATACAGTCTTGAGTCTTAACTCAAGAGACCACACAGGAAGCAGAAGCACTAAAGCAGAGCAAGTGAACACAAACAGAGTGGCAGTTAACAGTGAGAAACAGAGGTCCCCGCCTCTCCTCACTCATCCATCCATCCTTCATCCTGCAAGAACCAGATACCACATGATCTACACCATGACCGTAACATTAATTCTCAAGGCTCTCGCAGGAGCTACAGGCCACAGACAGCATCCATTCACCACAAAGCGGAAAATGACAGCGCTTTCTGTTGTGTATACACGACATAGGAGCGAGCACACATGGTGACAGCAGCACCGTTACAGCTCCGACAGTAACCAGCTGTATCCCTCGGGCGGTCGTGTCACGCTTTGCGATGACGCTGCGGGGTAGCTTACTTGAGCCGAGCGTATGCTAAATGTGCCGCAACAATGTCTCAAGTCATCCGGGTCAACAGAAGCTTTCAAATAATCATTTTGTCAACATTAGAGACATGAATTCAAAACTAAAAAAAAATTTGGTTTACTGCACAGTTTTTAAAGCAGTGCAATCAGTTACAACCCCCCCCCCCCCCCCCCCCTCCCAAAAAAAAAACACACACACATTACATTGTTGATGAAACTAGATGAAATGATTTATTTTAGCTCAACTTAGGGGAAAAAGCTAGCAAAAATAGAAAGCCTGCTGTTTTTTTTCCCAGCTTGCAGAGGTGGCAAAAGTACTCCCACTCGCTACTCAATACAAATATAAAAAAAAAAAATGTTAAAAGTAGAAGTACTCATTCTACTCCTTAAGTAAAAAGTACATACTCGGAAATGTACAAAATTAAGAACGGATTTTTACTGTCAATTTTGCAATATCCATTTTGATAACTTGGCACAGTGGTGGTAAAAAAAAAAGTGTCTTCACACAAAATCATCATTTTTGAATGTCTGATGCTGGTGGTTTTTAGTCTGGTTTTCGCCACGAATCATTCTTGGAGCTGACAACATCAAACAATGGAGTCTATGCACGGCAACAGATTACACATTTCCAGTGTAAAGGTCAGATGGCAAAACAGTTTCCACTGTCAATATGTTCCAAGCTACCGGGACGCCATCCGATTGAAAAATAACCTGTCATAAAATGTGTGATAACTGGGGCTGTGTGTATTCAATAGTTTTGTCATTGAGTCATTTTCAAGGTCAAAATAGCAAGTTTTTACTTTGCGTTTACATGACAACCGGAAGCTCAAATGCCTCTTTGAACAGAAGACTGAAGCGCTTCAGGCATCGAGCCCATTGTCTTTAATAAGACCACGGGTGGGGAAAATCTTGGCTTGTTCTTTCTTTTAGAATACGTGGAGCAAAAAAGCCACAAAAAGCCCAAGAAAACACCAATCACACACACACACCAGACTCTCATGATATGCAAATGTTTCAAACTCAAGAATTTGTGCGACTCGAATAGAAATGCTTTTCTTGAAAACTGTGCTTGACTCAGGATCAGCAATCAACATTTCAATCAACAGAATTTAGCAACTCAGGGTTTTTGCTTCTCGGCTCTCCCTAAAGCTTTTTTTTTTTTTGCATTACTCTAAAAAAAAATACTAATACTGTAGACTTATACACACACACATTTGTCAACCAATAAAAATATGGTAACATGCTAAAGATATCAAGCAACTAATTGTACATGCTAACACTACAACTTGCCTACGTTATAAGATCATATCTTGAAAGAAATGTTTCAAATATGCATTACTGCTTTAACGATAATCACTCGCCTTGAGTTGCTTAAAATGCAATCAGTGGAAAAACAGTGGGATAGAGATAAGTAACAGAAAGAGAGGTAAAGTCCTTATAAATGCTTTCGATAAACAATTTCCTCACCATAAACCCATTCATTTATATACAGATGTTCGACATAGACCAAAGCGCGCACACACACACACACTGTCCTATTTAAACAAACACACACGCACGCGCGCGCACACACACACGGGGGACAGGTCTTGAGATAAAGTTGAGGCGGTGGTAATTGTGGTCTCTATTACAGTAAACGCTGCTCTCCCTGTGTAAACCACAGTAAATGACATCCAGATGGGAGATTAAAGTCTGCTGAGTAGACGGTTGCCCCCAGCGCCACCGCTCCATCTTCTCTGCCGGAGGAAGCAGAAATCCATATTTCCTGATTGCGACTGTCCCCAGGGCTGGGACATTACAACTGGAGAGAAATACCACAACATTGCCACTCCTTCCAGCTTGTAGGTCAGTGAGAAGAATTCTCAGCTGGGTGTGTGCAACAGGAAAACAAGACACTCACCGAGATGTAACGTTTAGGCAGATGTTTAGAAAGCTGCTGCTGCCAAAGAACTGTACTCCAACTTGTGCAAATGGGATGTCATGCACTTGACCAAGTATCAACAAGACGGAGGAAAAACACACCATCTAAACAAACACAGACACGCGTTGCAATGCTGACGGTCAAACGCAAGTATTGTTTTGTGGAAAGGAAGCATCTGTTCTTACAGAGAACTTGGTAGTTCAATCATTGAGTAAGATTTCATACAGAAATGTATGCTTTGTCATTTTCAGAAAACATTTTGGGTTCCCTTTGTATGGGTTCATGGATGTATTTTGAATGAAAATATCGGTACGCCAAAACGCAGTGTTTTTTTTCTGACAACACCTGCCATGTTACTTGACTGTCCTATGGCAAGAGTCAACATTTTTCCAAAATCTTCTGCTCATTAATCAATCATGTTGTGCCAGAACAAATGAGTCAAAATGACACATTTTGCGATGATAATCGAATTCAGCCTAAAATGATCTAAAGTCAACAATTTAGAAAGATGAAGAAGTGACTGTCTCTCCTTAGTTCAGCCAGCCATCCGTTTTCTATACTGCTGATCCAGCTCAGGAGCCTAACCCAGCAGACTTCGGGTGAAAGGCTGACAATAACTTGCACCGGTCGCCATTCAGTCTCTCATTGACCGGCACTATTTCCAATCGGCATTGTAAACGCCTGCGTCTAACAGTTATTGATGATGTTTGCATGGCCTCTTGTTGCTGTTTTGGAGTTCGCAGGGCTCAAGCATAAATGCCTCAGAGGCATTATCTGACATGCCAGTCATGTCTTACGACGGAATCTGCTGCTCTGTATTCAATATAAATCCCTTACTGTTAAGAAAGAATAACCGAATCATCTACTTGAAATGCAAGCCTGCGCCCTGGACCGGTCCCCAGTCAATCGTGGGACCCAGGTGAAGACAGACAACCATTCATGCTCACATTTAAACGTGAACCTCGACACTGTGACTTGAACAACATATATCCATTCTCGACTGCAAGATGAAAATATTGTCGTGTGGAACATTTCAAGCTAAACTCCGGAGAAATCTGGATTCAACATTTGCCTTTTAAATCAGTCACACAATTCAAACATTGAGTGTCAAAGCAATAGCTGAACGTCATAAAACTATGTTGCTATGATATAATGTATGAATGGTTGTTATTCAATGACATTTTGAACAGCTACAGTGACTGTCTGCCTCTCTTTACAACGTGATAACGGCATACTAAAACAATTGAAAGGATGGTAAAGCTTCTCTATCGACACAGCACACATTTCTGCGACGAGAATCCCGCCATCTCCAACGCTTGCCTTTTTTATATGCGGACACCGTAGAACAGACATTCTTCTCTTAGTCCTAGTCCTATAGACAAAAACAGCCAGAGGATGTTGTAGCAGTTAGTTTCATATGTGAACTGTGGGACTGATGAAAAAGAGGCGCGTTGAGCTAAAAAAATAACAAGCGTTCTCTCAGCGTGATCCTGGTCAAATGTTGAACCGCTTTATATTTGCTGTCAATCATCGTAGTAGGCGGGCCATTTCATCTGCTACATTTCGAGGGCCCTGGATTTTGTCTCTTGTGTTTTGACTAGAAACAGGCCATGAGCTGATTATCAGGATTAGTGGAAATGTGCGGATTCTACGAACAGCTCCACTGTTACTGACTTTCAATCTGTTGTTCAATGGAATATACACGTCTCTCGATGGGGCCTTTTGACAGACGAGTCACTTTCAGCCCACATTGTGACGACCCCCGTACACCCACTTCCCCCCCCCCCCCCCCCATCTTCACTTCACTTATTAAAGACAAAAAGTGCCGAAAGGAAAAACATGACTGGAATCATACCGTGTGATCTTGAAAAGCTTGGGAAAAAAAAAAGAATGACAGAAACTATAGATTGGACTTGATTGTCCCTACACATGCAGTGTGTGTTACTTTCTAGTGGGGATTGCGGCAACGGTACAGGTGCAACTAAACAGACTTTTATGTCAGTATGCAAATGCTTTAACACTTCATAGTCAAAGGAAACAACTAGAGTAGTGGAAACGTTGGACACACCCTCATTTATTGATATTGTAGATGCCGGACAAATCACTATAAGGTGGTAGAATCCTTCGATATCGCCCTGCCAATGGGTTTAAAAAAAAAAAGGTAATAATACTAAATGAAGAACATCAAGCATAATTAATCTCAACACTGTGTCAGTCAAAAAAGTCCAAATAATAATAATAATACAGTATTATAAATATCGATCAAGTTATAATGTTCTGTGGTTAAAATGTTGGCTTATGAAAGAATGTCTGTTAACTCGAAGGAAATTCAATCTTAAAGTGACCCACATTGCAGCCTTAATAATCGACAACAAAGCGACTTGTTGTGGCTGTCATACATTTTCTTTCCTCATGTCATCGCGAGAGTAAGCGCAAACCTCGACATTTTGGGTCAACGTTAAGCAAGCACCTCGCAAGCGTTGAGGACGTGAAGTGGGAACGTTTGTGTTTTACCTGTGCAGGTGCGAGAAGAAGATAAAGAGCCACAGCAGCCTCGACCACCAAGCACAGTTTCATGTTCGGGTCCTAACGATGATGGATCCACGGCAGAAGAAGGATTAGTTTACAAAAAAAAACCAAAAACGAACGGAACGGAAGCTGAACGGGAAAAGTTCCGACTGATCCAAGTCAAAGTGAACAATGGTCATGAATAACAAGGAGGTGCAGTGGCTATATAGTAGATCCGCACATTGACTCGTCAGTGACGGTTGTAATGAGAATTCATGAATCGTCTCAAACGTTTTCGAAAACAAATGTCGGTCAAAACGCCTTGAAGTTGCAGTCCTTCCACATAAAGACACACATGGCTCTAATTGGCCCTCACCACCTTTTTCACGAACTGACCACTTCTATCCCCTCCCCTTCTTTCAGCTCCCCCCTCCTCCTTCCTCCCGAGCCCTCCTCCTCCTCCTCCTCTTCTTGTGTCTTTCACAGCCACTCCAAGCCACCACACGATGAACTGTGAAATATATCCGATGCTGCACATGAGGATTCTTTCGTCCTGATTTCTAGACTACACAGCGGGTGATTTACGCTGGGCGGCTCACTATCCTGAGTGCATGCATGAGAGCCACTCAGGAGGTGGGGGGTGGGGGGGGGGGCAGGTAAACATTGAGAGGGCCTCATTGATGAGCTCCGGGATGCACTGTGATTTTTGAGCTGCAGAGACAGAAAAAAAGGGGAGATTCCATTACTGTTGACACATCGAGTTAATCTTCTCTGTTTGCACAAACCTCGGAAGGAAAAAGATTCTTTGTGGGCTTCCAGGCATTCCTTCAACAGGGCAGAGGAGCTCCAGCGCCTTGTGTTATTATACAGAGCACACTCTCTAAACATCTCACATAGTCCGAGCGGCCAGAGGAGCCGCAAGTAAAACAGTCAGCACGTGAGGAAAGACAGTTTCTCTAATTATGCGGCAGAGGTTGTCTTCTCCTCGGCCGTGATCGAGCCAGATCCAAATTCGGAGTGGAATTCCAATTTTCTTTTTGGAATTCAAAGTGACTGGATGGAGTATGAGTACCACTAGTAGTACGTGGGCTCTTTCTAGTGTTATGTGAAAGAATCACTGAATTGAATACAAATTCGCAGCATTTAAAACATGCAATTAAAACCAAAAATATTGGAATGAAGGTTGTAGCTATGCATACACCCTGTTAACACTTGAAAAAAAGTACTTTTTGAAAAACATTTCGAGTATTATGAAATCTTTTAAGTACAGTTCAGTTGTATTTAACTTTCAAATACATCGAGTCTTCTGAAATTGTTTTCAACATTTCAGTACAAATTGCATGTAACTTACGTGAAATACATTTGAATCAAATTTTTTCCTTTTCTTGTATTTAAGCACTTTTGTAGTGTTCAAACTGTGCTTATAATAACAGTATTGATGAACACTTCGGCCTGTTGTGTGACTGTATTTGAATGTTGATCATTATGGTGGACTTGGATAGCTTAGTATTTGTTTTGCTGGTCCTTGGTGTAAAACGTTTTAGAAGCACTGATCTCACAGTACCTCGGTCTGAAGTGCAAATTGAGAAAAAAAGTCTGCATTTCCTCCTCCATGCAGGCTGTGTTGGCTCAGTGGACAGCGACGCTCTACTTGGTGATCTATCTGTGTTTTCAAAGGTGCACTCGCTGACAGAGTCTAGTAAGACCACTCACACTGTTTGCACAATAAATACGGAGTGACACCAAGCCAAGCCGGCCAGAGTGAGAGCATATTCAAGGAGGAGTGGGTCGCTGTGCTGGCAGACGATAACAAGAGCTTACTGCTCCCCTCTTCTCGCTTCTAGTAGCCACGCGCTCGGAGTGCAACAGATGCTTGGATTAAGTCTTTGGAAAAGGTTGACATTTGTGAAATTTCCATAAAACGTAGTAAGGGGTGGGGTATGGGCCAAAAAACAGTTTCGTTTTTGGTGTTAATAGGTGTAGATGCAGGATTTCTTTTTCACTTTCTGTTAACATTGTATACAGAGAAACCGCTAAGGTTGAACACAATCAGAGGCAGAAATATGGAAGCGTTTTTTTTTAATCTCAGCTCCATGTTCTCCCCCTGCCTGTGTGGGTTTTCACCAGGGACTCCGGCTTCCTCCCATTAAAAAACCAACAACAACACGCATCTTAGGTCAAATGAGATGTCCAAATTGCCCATTGGTGTGAACGTGAGTGTGGCGGTTGTTTGTCTCTATGTGCCCTGCAGGCAATGCAACATTTGAACAATCTTAACAGCTACACGAGAGTGAAAATAAGTTTATCATGAAACATGCAAGTCTTAAATTTCACAATGCATATATGATTTGTGTCTCATATGCTCATATAGATCCCGATTCATGTAAAGCAATGTAAACATTAACAACAGCAAAATACTACTTACATGTTGCTAACCAGCGGCGATGCTGTCTTTACTGAGAGTCGACTTCCAAAACTTCCAGTGTACATTCTCCTGGTCTTCTCATGTTTTCTTTCCTTTAAAACCACTTCTTGAGGAAAAAGAGGTTGTACACATTTTTATTTACATTTGAACTAAATCACTTTTCAAGTTTAGTTTTTTATTTTCCTATATTTATGCGCAGTGACTGTGCATAATTTTATAGTGGCTTACAATAATATTAAGTATAGTTTTTCGTATAATCCCGTTTTTGATTCACCTTTAGGCCTGCTACGCACCTGTGTTTTAATGTTGGTCATGATGGTGTCGTTGGAGAGCAAAGTATTTTTCGAGGCGGCGCTCGGTGAAACAAGTTTCAGAATAGTGTATTACAGAGATTGAATTGATTAGGAAAAGAAAATACTTGTTGATCTAGCCATGGGGAACTAAGAGCAAGACTTCTAATTATTTTGACATTTTTTTTTAGCTTGGGTTGTCAGCTGGTCCACTAACAACGTCGGTCACGTTTTGGAGGTACTTTTGATGTTGTGAGTAGCAAATTGGCAGCTCTGTGGAACTGGAGTGGCAAAGTAAGCACCTTTCCTTTTTTTTATTGTTGACCTCTGATTTTCCCAGGTTGCCAAGTCAAGAGTACACACATGAACATCATTAATGACGTCCATTCATCATTGTCGGAGAGGCTTTGCCGCATGTGCTGCACTGTGGGGCCGTCAGGGGGAATGTGGAGTTCCCATTAATAAACTCGAAGGGCTTGGAGGGTGACTGGGGAAGACTGTCGGCTTCTGGATGTTCATTAGTCTTGTATCAATAGCAGATTCAAGTTATTTAATTGAGTATGGGCCAGCAAAATGATTTGGATTGTTGTGACCATTCTGACGGTATGCTTGAGCACCTGGACTCCCAAACAGGACATGATAATATTCCAGACTTCCGTCTTTCCTGTCATTGATAGGCTGTGAGAGATCGAGACGTATTTTGAAAAGATGGTAAATAGGAAGCGATTCAAGCATGAGTACAAAGCTGCTTACTGTTCTCTAAGGTGATTAGCACATGTTCATTCACAAAAAACATCAAATCCTGCTTGAGCTTCCACGCTGCATTGCCATATTTTTGTCCCAGACACTTGTTTTGTTCCAGGGTTGTCAGGTGTCATCCTGTTTTCATGGTGCGTCTGTTCCACGTGTAAGCATTGTTTCATGTTGTGGGAAAGCCTGCAGTCAACATTGGAACAAGGACGGTATTTCGGTCTGGAGGTGTTATGAGTCACTCAATGAGGAGGAATCTCTAGATACTATTAAGTGTGACGCAGCTGCGCTGTATGTCACTGAAGGCGACTGCAACCTCAGACAAAATGATCAAATATTTCTTCCCATTAGAGAAGGGAATCACAGTAGGTTTATGGAATATCATTTAGGAACCATATTCACGGGTCACCAGTCGAATGCTGATAGAACAGCTTTGGAAAAGCAGTCGTGTTTTTAGCTTCATGTTTTGATGGGTTTTTTCGCTAAAAGGCAATCCCTATTTAGACCTGCCTGCAAAAGGCCATAAAAGAAACATACCATGCAAAGAGCATTTAAAAAAAAAAAACTTTTATCGGAGTAAGTGGGAGAAATTGACGTACTGTATGTAGGTATAATGCGACTGTTGAACACATTTGTGCTCCAAAAACTGTACGAGCTCGCTAGCTAAGAAGCGGACCGGCGACGGGCTCATTCGATATGTCCCCGCCGTGGCTTGGTGTTGTGTCTGTGTGGGTCCACATAATGGAGACCCTTTAGGCAAAGTTAAGTATTTATCAAACACAGCAGCACACGTTATTCAGCTAGCGCCTCAGACGACAGACATTGTGGCGCATATTTGAGTGAGTGGTGAAGGTCGAGCGGGACGTTTTTTTCAGCTAATTCAGGAGTCACGCCCGCAGCGTCAGATAGATCGGAGGAGGGCCCTATTTTTCCAAGCTCATTTTATATACTGGGTGATTTTTCGTAGTCATTGATTTCTTTCATTTTCTTTTTAAAATGTGTTATTATATAACTATAAATTCTCAACTACCCCCGATGATGTTATGTTGTGGTTTTCTATAGTTTTGTATTTGTATTTGTATTTTCTATTAGGTTGATGGGCAATGTACATGTACACTAATCATGAAGAGACGGTTGCACCAGATTTGGCCAAAAGCTCATTTCCATCTGTAGTCCAGTCTGTGGTTGTAGTAAGCAGCAGATTAACCCGGGCGAGTCCCCGCCAGAGGCCCAGGTACCAAAAGCACAACTCACCACTGAGCTAAACTGACTTTACCAAGTAGTCGGTCGGACAACAAACAAATGAATGTGAATTGCTCAACATAAACTGTTTCTATTGTACTATATAGGATGTAAGCGAGTCCAATGTTAGAAAACATGCTCAGATCAAGTTAGCCCCAAACCTTTTCTCATGAAACCGACCCTCAAGACAACTACGGCTAAAGTCCTGTGCATCAAAATACTGTGTCCTGTCAGCTAATTGAACACCTGGACCACAGCAGGAGAAAGGCTCTCAGAGGCAATTGTTGAGTGTTTGTTTGAGATAAAATTTCAGCACGTCCACAAGCTTGCGGTCACTCATGTCGGCATAGAAAAACAGCACTGCGAGTGAGTTATCGCCGGCTGTGTCAGTACCGGTGGTGAGAAAGGGTGTGCTTTCTAAATGAGGAGAAAGCAGTCGGGCCCGTGTCACGGACGTCCCGCAGTCGGCGAGCAGGTTGTAACTCACGCCTCCGGCCATACACTCCAAACTGCATTAAGAGGTCCCACATGTGGAGCACATTGGCAAGTTCATGGGTCGACGTAGTAAGTGGTGATTTGGCTCGGGCTATTACACAGACAAATTAGATCTTTTTAACATCTCTAGCTATATAATAATCCTTTCAAATGATGTTTAATGTAGATATATTGTGTGGGCTCCAACGGGTGTGTTGCTGCAAAGTGTCCGATTACACAGTACACATGCTTTCTTGTTCATGGAAAGGATTTTTTTTTCAGACTCTTGACATATTATTAAACGCGATCAAATAAAATTTGTCTTTTTTAAAAAAAATAAATTAAAAAAAAATCGATTTGTAGTGGGATTAAATGTAGATTAAGCGGTGGCAGATGACCCATGAATTTAACTATCCAGCAAAATTCAAATATTTGGGTTCTGCTATTTTTGCAGTGTACTCAAATTTGTTTTGTAATTTAATAATTACAAAAGACACTCTGAGGATATAAACCTTAGTAAACTGATCACGAGTTTACAAAGATGGATTTAAATATGAATCTAACTGAATCGACTGCTTGTCGTGCCTTCACTGTTGACTTTCATCGCATTCTTCCTAAAAGAGCAGGATTAAAAGGATTTTTGGCAGTGATAACAACCAAACAAATCCTGATTTTCTTTTTAATAAACCACTGTGAGGGAGATTTAATGGAAGGAACCCGGAGAGACAAAATAACTACGAGTGTCACGAGAGGAGTCCATAAGAAGTAGAAAGTAGGCTGTGGCATGTTAAGGTGAAGTTTATCAGTGCGCTATTGTTTACACAAATAACAGGCAAGCAAATTGCGTACAAAGATTTATTTATATGTGTTGAAATACATCCAGTCAAATACTGGAGCTTGTCGAACAAGGAAATGGAAGCAGAGCAGGGAGAACAAGGGCGTTGGGTCAGAGTGCTAAGGGAAGTTAATAACTTGAAATAATAAATAATCAAGCCGACTGATGGGAATTTGGCAGCCGTACCATTTGTTATCATCATCATTTGAAGTGTGTAATGTTCAGAATGGTTTGTGGCTACTGTGCACTTGCTGGGACAGACGGTCAGTCTCATGACTCGTGACAATGTGTGTATTATGTGTCTGCTCTTGAAGTGTCGCTGCCAGGGGGGGGGGGTGGAGACAACCGATCCCAGATGGTGCTCTGTCCAGAGGGGGGACAGACAATTGAGGACCACCAGAGTGGATAAAACATTATAATAACCTTGCTCCTATGTGTAAAACAACGTCAAAACAGAATCATAACGATAGAAACCGCAAGAAATAATCGACCTGCAAAAGCAGTGGGAAAAACTAGCGGATCCATGTCCTCTGGAGGACTGAATGATCTAAGCTAGCTCTAAGGGTCTTCATCATGGCGCAGTCACAGGAACACAATACAACTACATAGTTGTGCCATGTACACGGAGCACTTCCGAATCAATATTTATCGAATTACGTTTTACAAACATAAGACAATACATTATTCTCAGAGTTGCTCTTTCTTCAGTGTGTTCATAATGTGTGCAGATCGCACCAGAACGTCACATTCGGCTGGAACAAGTTTTGAGGACAGAAAAATGCTGACATCATCAAGGGCCAGCTCTCAGGCCCTGTGAGGATGAATTGGAAATCTGATTGGTTGACGCTTGCTGAAACAATATCATTTTAGTGCATTGGCCAGCGCTACTTATTCTGAAGGTCCTAGGCAGATTAGCTTGACATAGTAAAACAATTGAATGGAACACATATTTGAATTTAGGTTGCAATTGTAGGTTAGTGCTTCTGATAATGTTTAGGCCAGCAGAGAAGGCCTCGTTGGCCCTTACACTTCAGCACTGGTCTTCCATTTGTAAGGAATCATTGTCGGGACATTGGTTGAGGTTTGACATGTGTCATTCTAGTCCCTTTGCCCTGTCCCTTTACAAACAGACGCCGTCCCGCCTCTGATATTACTTCAGAGGACGGGAAATTTGCAGGTCGACTTCAAATGCCTGCGATTGGCTGACAACCAGTTCAGGGCATACCTCGCCTCCTGCCCGATGACAGCTGGGATTGGCTCCAGCACTCCCGTGACCCTTGTGAGGAGAAGCGTCTCTGAAAATGGATGGATGGATGGATGGACTTCAAATGCCCGTTCCATATCAGTGTGAGAAGGGGCATCTCTTCTTCTTAAGCCAAACGTTTCAGGCAGAGAGCCATTCCAAATTTCATCTCGGTTGGGTTGAAGGTTTCTTCCACAGAAGGGAGCTTTCCTTGCTCTTGTCGCTCAATTGTTTCCTAATGCAGTGGTTCTCCACTGTTGTCATTCCAGGACCCAAATGTTTCTATTGTCGCTCAAGTTGCGAGCCACATTTTTACTTAGGTTCAGAACAATAAAGCCTTTGAAAACAGGTATAACATATTTTTAAACATAACAATTGCTTACATGTTTGAAATGCCTTTTAGAACGCCCTGTTAAGAAACTAAAGATTAACATGACAACTGCAAGTTCATAAATAGTACAGTCAAATGAAAATGTCACAATGAAACCAAAAACGGCCACAAGATTTCACTTGTATCTTGTTGGCACTGAACGTCCCTAGCCTAATGTGTTCGCTGTGCAAATACAGGACCATACCATTCCATTTTCCATATTAAAGGCAAGTAACCTCAGCACTACAAATTTTTAGATGAGTTGGATCATATCATTGTCTTTTACTATGTGAATTGCAGTGAATACCGTATTTGTATGGAAACCCATGAATATAAAACAATCAAATGAAAAACAGAAAGTCTTTACCGTCATAAACCAGCGACCCCCTGTAACCTTGTGCTACATGTCTGTGACGCAGCAGTTGAAAATCCCTATCCTAATGTATAATGAGTGCATCATGTGTATGGAAAGGGCCCAAGGATAATTCAGTCGAAAAGTATCTAATATTATATGATACATAACGAATCTAACGATAACTTAAGCTACGTGACAGTGAATTCTTAATAGTAGATCTTGTTCTCCCATTATCAGGAAAATGGTTGTGCATGATTTTACCTTAAAATATTTCCCTTTGAAGAGATCCCTGCAAAGAAGATCGATACCAGATCAAAAATGTCCATTACGCAAGAGCCATCTGCTATAAAGCGCAGGTCACCTAAGCCTCTCTGGGAGTCTGTGACACGCCAAAAATATCAAACATGATTGCAGGCATGATTGATTTCAGACCATACAAAACTTTTAGAGCAATGACTTTAGATGAATGTCTTCGATCTCCACGGGTCGGGGATGATTGAAAACGGGTGTTACCATTGGTAATATCAACAAAACTCAAAAAGGGGGTCACGTCTGAAGAGATCTGAAGGGTTTGCGGGTTTGGAAGCCATCGAGATAAGCTTTGAACTGCAGCGGAAAGGACTAGTGTTGAATGAACACAGACCGCTCACTAGTGCCCCACACCCCAAGTTGTGAAGCAGCGTTAATCAAGGTCAAATAAACAGAGCTGAGTCATTGGGCCTCAAGGTAAGAAGACTAAAGACTGCAGTAGCGAGGCCTTCGTGAGACACTGTCCGTCCCTTCTCGGTCAGTTTGCTTTGCATCTCTGTTGTTGTAGTCAGTAAATATCATTCATCTGATTTTCCTGTTCTTGTGCGTATCACTGCGTCACTGCATGCAGGAGTCACGCGCTAAGTGGGTTATTCTGGGCCGCAGCCAACTAGGCCCGAGAATCCCGCTTCATGCGTGGCGAGCCTCCAAGGAGCCTGCACACTCCGTCCGAAGGACTCCGGAATCGAGGGAATTTTCCCATCGCGATGAGAAGCAGATGTCTCTCTTTTTCGGTCTTGTTCTCGCGCTGTCGCGCTGCCTCCGTTTTGGTATCCCTCCCTCCCTGAGTCAAACCTGGACGTCCATCCCCTTGGGGACAGAAGCGGAACATGAGCACCATGGGAAGGGTGGCTGTCCCTGAGGAGATGACAAAGGAGCCCTTCGTCATGTGAGGCACCGCTTTAGGTGCAGAGCTGAGAGCACATGGAGCCAGGCCAAATGCTTGTAACTTTCTCATGGAAATACGCAAACAAGTCAATTTGATAAAAATGTCACGTTACGGCACCGACGAGCTGGTTTAGGTGGACTGCAGCAGCTCTGACTTGCCTGCCTTGTTCCCAGCATTGATCCAGGGTGGGACACTTGACTCTTGGGAGCCGAATGAAGTCCGGGAGGATCAAGCAGAAGAGACTGTCTTCTCACTCCCCTTCTCCTCATCCTTCCCTATAAGTGCTCTGGCCTCGCCTCATGCACCTGCAGCTCCGCGGAGCCCCTCGCCAGCTTCCTTCTCTGTTTTTAAAGCTCCCACCTGTTGTTCGTATGCCGGCCTGCTGCATCAAATAAGCAGGAGAAAAATGCTGGCAATTTCTTGCGCTCTGTAAACAGAATCTGAAAAAGGAGCACAAGCTCCCAGAGGAGACAAGACTGACCGGCTGACCCGAGACGGCCGAGATATAAGGCTTATATGGATGCCTGCAAAATGTCCAATTTGCCGTACTATCATCCAAGATAAGGTTGTTGGTATGCAATTGTTTAGCCAAGTGGGATTGCAGGGTGGCCTAATGGGTGGGAGATGATTCCGCAACTCAAGGTTTAAACTGACGCTATTGCAAGCTGAACACTGAATTCCTTAAATCCTCAGCAATGGCCAACCATCCACTGGAGATCCTTTGAAATCTTAGCATAATTTGTTCCACACTGCAACAGTGGTAAGTAACCACCGATTACGGCAATGTACTCTGGGTAGGGTTTGTGTTTAACTTCGAGTTCGCTGTAGCACTCTTGGAGGCTTTGTAAAAAGATGCTGAACTCTCTGTTGCATGCCATTTATTGAATTTATAATGGTGATCTATGTACAAAAAAAGACTATAACATGAAAACAACACCAAATACACACAAAAAAAGGACCCCTAATCAGGGGAGCTGATTTGCAGCCTACATCATCAGTGCATGACAAAATTGGTGCCGGTGACAGCATTCCAAAGGATTTCAATACATGCACGAGTGCTGTTAGTCTTCATTAATGCTCAGTCATCCATTCCTAAAGTTCGCCCATTTAAACTGTTTTGACGGTTTTATCTCAGCACAGTGTGAAGTGACTAACTCTGGAGGTCAATTAAAAATCAAACCTATCAAGACCTATTGAACAATGTTGATTATAATTTTATCTAATGAGCTCAATTCGTGCCTGAAGGTCACTGGGTGATATTACTTCAGCAGAGCAGCAGTCTTAATAAGGCTCTGTTTACATTCTGTGGCCTCGTATTTTAGCAGACTTCAATGACCTGGGATTAAAAGAAGCCTAGTGGCGACTTGATGGCACAGACACACACGCGCGCACGCACGCACGCACGCACACATGCTCACGCAGAAATACAAAAATAAGAAAACCATTATTCATACACTGGCCAGAGTTTGAGTCAAATGGAGTTTTAACTTGTTGAATGTGTTTCATTTATATGGGAAAAAAACAAAACAAAAAACACGTGACAGCATGTGACAATAGACGACGAGGACTTATACTGTATATCTCTCGTTTGTATAATTTTTAATATTTTTATATGAAGTTCAAAATTATTCTCCCCTTTTTTTAAAACAAGTATGAAATATGTTCAAATTATAATGTTACTTAGAATGCTCTAGATGAGGCATGGGAAACTGACACTGCATTGCCACTTCCGAGTTGACTGCACTTTTGTTGTCCTGTCCTGTCCTGTCCCGTCCTGTCCCGTCCCATTTTCTTCTCATCGTGTCCCTTCGTCACAGGATGTACCGCTGCCTCCCCGGTCTACAAACAGATCAAATCGAACTCACATGATGCAGATCCACCACGCTACAATCCTAATATGCAGAACAGGTTAACGAGTGGGGGAAAGGCAATACACATAATTGTGTTGTTCTGAAAACAGTTTCAAAGCAATATGATTGACATTTGATGAACGAATGCTGGCATAATACATTTGAACAAATACTTTCTAACCTTAACAGTGCTTAACAATGTTATTAGACCATCATCCAATGGTGGTGGTGATACAGTTGCCATAAATAAAAAAATCAACGGTGATTTATACATTTCAATAATTACTTCATCGGTTAGCACACCAGTACGTAGAAGCTTTCATTTTATTGATAAAATCGAAAAAAAAAAAATGTTATCCATCAAATAAAAATTTTTTTTTCAATTTTTTTCACTCAAGTGTCAAATCATAATTAATTACTTGAAAAAAAAAATGTTAGTGGTTGAATGTTAATGTATGCTTGATTATTTAAGGACTTCTCAGTGAGCCAACTCAAATTTGGGATTAAAAAGGTGAATTCAGTCCTTTCTTACGGGGTGAACGGAACCTTTGGGGAGAATGAATAAAACACAGTTGTGTTTCCTGGAAATTTTCCAGTAAGATTAGGGATAGGAATTTGAAGTTTCAAAAGATCCCTGAAATTCCCCGATATTATTGGGGCAACGGACACTTACCAGCTTTGGGGCTGTCCGGTGTGCCGTCGCTCGCTCCGTGTGTTGCGCATCGCTCACCGCAACTGAGACACTGAAAAGTCAAAGTAACTGTTTATTACATTCGCTAGCCCGTGAGCTAACGAGCTACTGAGCTAACTGGGTTACGAGCTAACAAGCTCACTCGCCCGTGGCTGATCTGTTCAATGCGTCGGCGCCTTACTCGCTGTTGTTGTTGTGTGGATCCCCACATAACAGAGACACATTGGCAGGTGAAGCGGACATGCCCACACCGTCCTGCACTTAAGGCCTCTTTATACTCCCGCATTGGCGCGGGCACTCTCCTAACTTTCTTCTTCTCTGTGGTGTGTCAAATTTACCACACATTTTTGGGCCCTTTTACAGTCCATTTAATATCACGTTTACAATCTTTTGCCACTTTCTGTTGTTATTTACAACTACAAAAACACCCATTCACAAATGCATGTTGGGCGTTTGCCGCGTTAAAAATGCTAGCGAGGTTTGCATGTGGCCTCACTTCACTAATAGCCTCCCCTCCGCATCTTTGGCCAAAGCCACAACCTACAGTTTTCATCTCAAATAAATTGTGTTGTTGGTTGACAAAAATAACCAATACAAATTGAATTCAGTCATGTAAAACTACATGAAATCAAATCTGCAAAAACAACAAAGCTATCGAATATTCGGTGGTCTATAGTTTGTCCGGTAATTAGAAGAGATTTCAGACAATTGACAAACGTCAGGGATCGTCGAGGTTAACGGCCATTGCAAAAGGGTCATAGTAATTTGACCCCAATTTGTTAATGGGCACCATAATTATCCCACCAGAAAAAGGACAACGCAGCCTTAGCGATAAGGCATCTACTGACCATGAAGAACTGGGCATATTTTCTGATGATTTCCTTGTTTTGTGATTGATCGCAGTCTTTTGTGCGAGTCATACCGAGGAGTCGAATTCATCAATCATCCTGACATATTTTTACAAAGTGAACAATGGCAACTCGGCCGCTCCTATGTTCCATTCTCGCACCTCTGGGGCTTTCATTGGTGCTGGGCAACACCTGGCTCTAAAGACACAGCAGCCAACCGGCACCTGCAAGTGGGGAGATTCATCACACGGCCAGTGAATGCTGCGGATTTATGACAAAGCGTGACAGTGCGGTCATAACACCCAGAAATGTCATGTGGGACGACCTCCAGTTGAAAATGCTGCAGCAGGAGACCTAATGGGCCATTATTTGGAATTCAATGCTAGGCCTCGAACCAAAGGGGTCCCCCGCCCCCACTGCCACTTAGCAAGGGGAAATGAGGGGAAGGGCCCATCTCCCATCTGCTTCTTTTGATGGTGCTTTTTACAAGGATTCCCTTCTCCCCCCCCCCCCCCTTTTCTCTTCCCTGTGGTTTCCCTCTGCCTTTTCTTGTTCCTTTCTCAAAGGACACATTCCCACACTGTAACCAGAAAGAGTCAGAGCCCACTTTCCCCAAGCGGCTTTATGGCTCGGTTGGGGGTGGGCTTAGAGGGGCAAGGCGCCGGCCATCCCGAGGGATCCCTCGCCACCCCCCACCTGTGTCCTTGCTGTGCGCTGTCTCTCGCAAAACAGATACAAATCAGACAAATGGATTCTGTCAAGTGTTTTTACTCATGTGATGCTGTGGGAGTCGACAATTCTAGTGGTACTCTAGCGCTCCAGACACCTCCTGGGACGTCTCTTATCAATGTGAAGAAGTCACAGGAGGAAATGCCAACTTAACTGCAAGGGGCTTGCACACTGATGTTTATCTGCCATCGACAGTGACGGGGGATTAGCAGCAGCTAACTGTTAACCTTGTCGTGCGCTGGATGGCGCACTCTGAGATCTTTTCTCGGGATCTTGTTACAGGCCTTGCAGGAAGAGGGCGCGGAGCACGTAAGCAGCAACATCAGGCTGAGCATGCACGCATGGGAAATGTCCTCGTGAATCCACGGGCCTTTTCTCTCTGGGCAGGAAACGACACATCTGCAGATGTCGAACAGCTGCGAGACATCAGGATTGACAGCATGGGAAATAAGTGCTTGTGACGGACTCGTTCGCACTGCTGACTTTTTATTTAGGTCGTCTGTGTGAGTGATGAGTGCCACTGTGTCATTAATGAGCCAATTCAAACTGCTGAGTGGAAATGTTGTTCATGTTAATTGCTTTGTTTCTGAGCATTCCCATTCCAAACCTAGAAACGAAGTGGCTCATGCATTGGGCAGGAAAGCAGGACAGGGCCAAGAGTTTCATGAGAACCCCACTTCAATGCTTTAGGTCTCACCTCAAGCAGATGCTATTGGGATGATGGAATACACGTGGGCCTCTTGAGCAAAGTGGAAAGACTCCAAATTAACAGAGCTCGGTCTTTCCCATGGACGACTTCATCTAGTGGCAGTATAAACTGCATCGGAATATTGGATCGGAAACATCTGTTCCACAGCAAACAGAAACATTGCAGTCATCCGGCGAATGGTACTGGATTTGTTTTGATTTAAAATGAGTTTAGTATCAAAACTCGTCATCTCCAGCCACTTCCTTTCGACAAACTGAACCATGTGACCTCAAGTAGAATTGAATAGCTCCAACATCTTTGAAAACAAGCAGCTGGGACGTCATGAAAGCGTTGCCGGGCATTATCACATGCGCTCAGAAGCTCTCTCAACGCTTTGAAACGTTTTCATGAGCAATCACATCAGCACATCGAAGTCATCCAATAATAAAGTGAATCTAGAAGAAGCTGTCAAGCTCGAGTGGGATACTCAAAGGATAGTAAGGAAAAAACTTTGAGGAATTATCAACGATTTGTTTTAGATAATTGGATCTCTGTTGTTCCTTGGTTGACAAAAAGTAACGAATGGGACAAAGGATGTAAATATACTGTGGTTAATGTACATATGAACAAATTAAACAAGTAGATTTGCACCGTGTAAAACAACAAATTTGAGCTTGACTCACGAGAGGCTAATTAGAACGATTGCACTCAAGTTTGAACAATTAACAGAAGTGAACAAACTATCATTGTTTGGGTCTATTTTGTGGAAATAATGTGTAACCCTGCTCACTAATAAAAAAAAAAAAACCCACAAAGAAATACTTGTATTAATTAAAGATTTCTTGTAATGATTGAATGATTTGAATCATGGAAATACTTTTCACCATTGCAGGTAATACCGTGGTATAAGTTTTGTGTCAAAATCTGTTGCAGAAAATTGACAGAGAATCAAATGTGCCGGGATGTTAATTCTATAGCGTTTTTGTTTTTTTTTTATACCTGGCCTGAGAAGAACTGACAGGGGGTTGTCAGGGACCAGATGAGAGAAGATCTGATGAGTTGTTGTGACCTGTTGTCTCCACTGATGCTCGACGATAGTGTCCTAAAATGTGTCCTCAAAGGCTTAACGATAAGAGAAACCGCAGATGATTGCAGTTTTTGTTTAAATTTGGGTGTGTTTGAAGTACAATCCATGTCAAGTCATGGGTTTCTGACTGACTCACTGAATTTACTCTCAGGCGGTGGGATACCTGGCAATCACATCAGCACCCTCCTCATCTTACTTCCCAGGAAGAAAAAAAACATTTGGAAAAAAATGAAATGTCATTCCAAAAGGAGCTGTTGGAACTGCTTGACTCCGCCCCTAAATCTAACAATTCTTTTGGTCCTCGTATTCTAAGATTTGGCTTGTTTTAGAATGTTCCAGTCAGATCAGAGTGACCGATAAGTCCAAGTAAGGTCGTCTTTACTTCAGTGTGAGTTCACGTGGTTCATTGTCGTCATCAAGTCGTTATTTTGATGGAAATACAGATTTTGGCTTCACAAAGAAGCCAGACGACAGTGTTCATTGAAGGACCGTGACCGGTCAAGAACAAATGAAAAAAAAAAAAAAAAAAGATTGATTCTTTCAAGAAAAGAATTCAAAAGCTGTAAAAAGACTGAAGTAAAGCACTTCAACCAACAGTTTGGACTGCAGGCAATGACACGACTCTCGTGTCCCCACTCGTGGCAGTGGCAGATGCAAAGTAGCGCTTCATTTAGCTGCCTCATAACAGTTTCAATGCACATATAGATGAAGGTCACTGTAATGAGCTTTAATCATTTGGATTTGTTATAATCAGTGCAAATGGATTCAATTGAATACAGTCTCTCTCAGCGTCTGCACACACCATCTGAAAATGCATGTCTACACATGGATTTAACAAATGAGCTCTATTTCAGTATAAACATCAGTTGCCTCATTAAAACTTCATGACAAAACGTGGATGCCTGAAAATGTGTTCTGCTAATCTCAGGTTTACCAGAGGGGGACACTGTGGTAGCAGCTGCAAAATGAATGCATACATACAATGAATGTCAAAAGCACCTACTGTAGTACTTGCAGGTGAATGTTCAATACATTGTACACACAAACGTATTGGGCCTCGTAATCAATTTCACATCTTGGCCGGTTTCCACTTCCAACTTTGGAGGCACAGTTTGTGGAAGGCCCTTTTCTCTTGTAGCATTACTGTGCCCCGGGTGCACAAAGAAAGGTCCACGACGACACGCTTGGATGAGTGTGGTGTAGTAGAACCGAGGAGCCCTGACCTCAACGCCATCAAACAGCTTCAGGAGAAACACAGGCTGACTGATATGCAGAACAGATCTTGATGAAAGTTCACAGGTTTGCATGAAAGCAGAGTCCGAGGCATGATTCTTTCAATCATGTTTCCGAATGCACTATAAAACCCCACCGAGACACAACTTCTCATCACCCGGTGGACATCGGTTGAATGAATACTGAGAAGATGCCGGTTCTTCTCACCCACCTGTCTCCATCTCCTCCTTCACTGCTGGCAGCAGGAAACAATTTGAGCAACATCTCTGAGCGTTCTTCATTCGAACGACACCAATTGAGCCAGTGTGTCTTGTGATGGACTACAACCAGTTTGACTCTGTGAATTGAAACTCCTGGCTTTTTATAACACCTCAACGCCAAGCGAACCACCCAATCCCATTTTAGATTGTATTTCATGAGGCATGTTGAAAGTGGCTTAGCTTAGAAGTGTATAAGTGTCCCATTATATAAGGGGGGGGGGGGGGGGGGTCATCTTAGTTAACTCAGCAGTAGTTCCTCAGCTGGAGCAATTCAAATGACTTTGACTGTTCCATCCTTCCGTTTTCTGTAGCGCTCATCCTGATTAGGGTTGCGGGTGTGCCGGGGCCTATTGCATCTGATTTCGGGCGAGTGGCGGAATATATCTGGACTGGTCGCCAGACAATCGGAGGGCACATATAGAAAATCAACCCGTTGGACCCCCGACCACAGAACTGCGAGACGAATGTGCGAATCGTTCAAGCACCGTCCCGCCACTGAATATTAATATTACTGCATGAAAACAATATTTACACAGAGATGTGAAGGGATGCTGCATATTGCGTTGCTTAAGACTTGACTAATTGTTAACAGCTCACAAATCATAGAATGTTGTGAAACAACAGGAGGTTTAAATTGAAATAGACCCTTTGAAACATAACGCAACGAACGGCGTTTTCACAATGATGGCATGCATCAATGAGACTGTGTCAGTAAGGACGATGATTTTAGAGGTTGAACCCTGACTGAACTTCCAGTGTTGTCGACGTGGTATCAACCACAAGGGACGCTATTGATTTACCTTTTCTCCTATTCCCTCTGAGTCATTGCACCCTTTCGAGCAAAATCCAATCTCAGTTTACCATTTGAAGCCGACACTCCTCAGAAAGATTGAACATGTTCTGTCATTACTCTATACTGAGACTATTTGAATTAAATGTGGAATTCATAACCCATTTGTTAAGCAGCATTTGGTTTGATGAGAGCCATTCTTGCATCATCTACATTCAAAAGACATTCTTAGACCGACTCCAAACTGATATTGACATTAGCGTTAGTCTCAATCTTGTCTGGCCAATCAGGCCGAAGCTCCCCACCTGACTCGCTGCTGTCGCGCCTTTGCTCCATGGAGGCCTGACACTGGCAAACTAATCCACCATCCTGACTGCACTTACCGACGATGGAGTGTGCGGAAAACCCTCACTGAGGGATTGAACTCGGTCATGCCTGGAGGCCATTCATCGCCTGCGATTGTGTGCCACCGTCCTCAGGCGAGATCGGGTTTACCCAGCATCTTGCTCTTGTCTCCATTTGCAACAATGGAATTATGGGCATAATATTGCACAGTGATTAAATGCATGACAAACCACGTGGAAATGCGCACAACAACAACAACAACAAAGACTATGTTTTGCAGGTACTGTATGAAGAAACTGAATTTTAGAACATTGTTTACCTCATAGGTTTCAGCTTGATACTATAAAGAGAGCCAAGGCACACATTTTATATCAGAAAAATCTCTTGGTTCACCAAAAAACCAAAGTCACCAAAACGATATGACTATAACTTGTCTTGTCTCAATGTGCTCACAAATTGACTTTTCACAGTGTGGGGACTGGTTACACGTGATAATTGTACCTTCTGCCATCTAGTGGAAGAGCATTTAATGGCACGTCGCTGACATAGTTAGATGCACAAAGATACATTTGTACATTTGTGGTAATTAAATAATCATACATTCGGCCAATTGAGGCTCATGTCTCATGAATGTGGTTGGGAATCACAGCTGTAGAGACAGAGAGCGATAGGGCTAGAGTTTTGTGACCCTCTTAAATCAGGGATGGCGTTACTCTGTGCGGAGGCAGATTAGACCGAGTTGAAGAAAAAAGGCCGCTGTTTGTTCGTTCATCGCCAATCAAAGCAGCTACCGTTAAATGTGGCACAATTCGTCTCGCATGGAGACGTCTGGGGCAAAGAGGACCTTGCGTAATTGCAGCGACACTGCTCTTGGCCCGTGTGGCAGCAGACAATGTTGGCGGGTACCCTTATTAAATATAAAATAAGCTGGTAAAAAGCGCTGGTGACTTAAATATGTCGCAGACCTCATGTATCTCTCCTCACCAACAATCGTTCGTGTGCTCCCACCCAAAGCTGCGTGCCGGTCAGTATGTGGGATCTTTTAAAAATATGATACTGATGATAATATTAATATTAATATAGAATGGGAAAATGTTATTGCATTGCTATTGACGAGCATTTCTAGTTCTGTAGATCACTTCAGCTAGAAGTGTGTTAGAGCTTGTTGTCTCTCCTCTCATCTGTTGATGAGATCGAGATCGAGAGAGTTACTATCGATTCGCAGCCATTCCAATTAGTGTATTGATTACTATTTAACTCTACAGGTAAAGGTCAAAGGCTATTGCATTGTCTTGCAGCGACCACAAGTGTAAATCATGTACCGCAATTTCCATTTGGCTGATGACTACGTGACGTCCTGCTGGCGACATCACGTTGTGCACGTGCTTTGCATGCAACATCCACATAGGAAGTTGTGGCCCTTCAGAGAAACACAGACGCGCACAGTAGCTTAAGAAATGTTTCCAGCAGCTACTGATGCTAATTGGCAGTAGAGGTGCCTGTGAAGATGGTGTCTACCTACTGTACATACTGTACAGTGCTTGACTGTCTTCGTCTAACGGCATGCTGAAAAGGGCATAAAACATGGCAAAGTGTGACTTGGCATCATCGAGGGGTCTATTTTTAACGCTGCTGTTTGGACATGGTATATTTTATTCATATGTAGGCTGGCAAAAGAGAGCAAGCTGACTCAATTGCTTCCAAGTTTGTTTTTGGAGGAGGAGGAAGAGGAGGTGGGGTTTCATAAACAGGTGACTTTTTCTTTGCAGCTGGCAACGACAAAGAAAGGTCATATCATGCTGAAATACCTCAAAGGACAGCATTCTAATTTATATCATGCGCTCACATAATACTCTCGCCAGAGCCAGTTAATCTACTATTGTTATTCTCTGTTGTGCTTCCTCCTTTCTTCTGTTAACTAAAGCCATACATTAGATCAAATATTTACCAACACACCGAAGCGACATAAAAGCCATATTGTTTAATTGGCAAGAACCTTCTTCTTGCTCACTGTTGCACCACCCTGGTTATATTTAGTGCACATCAAATATTGATGCTGCAGGTGGCTAAGGGGTCAGTCATTGACCTTGAAGGTGACTTGGGGGCTGCTAGGGGGCCGCCTGGGATGACGTCACGTGGGACACATGACCTGTTCTTTGGCCTCTATGAAACAAAGGATGATGCATAGTGCTTGAATGCAAGCACAATGCATGTCAGGGACGGAACCACAATTAGGCAAATGGTTGCAGAGTCGATCACCAAAAGCACGTTATAGCTCACCGTGTACATACATCCCTATGCCAGTATCTAAAAATAGTCATCAGTCCTTGCACACACCGAGCGCACAAGATGCAGGGAATAAGCACCGCTGAGCATGGCATGACAAAAAAAAAAAAAAAAAACACCCAAAAAAGTCTGACACAAGAATGATAATAGAGTAAAGGGAAATGTTTTGGATCTAACAAGCAGAATCTTTTTTTATGAATTCAACTCTGATGGGTAGGTGACAGGGAGAAAAGGAATCTGCAAAATCTGAAGATGCCCTGCATGTTAATCGAGTTGTCTGAGATGCCAACGCCAATGCCAGCCTCATTGGGCTCTCATTGCTGGGGGGCAATTTGAGGTGATATTAAAAGAGGGCGTTTTTTTATTTTGTTATTTTTTTTAATGATAGCTTTTAAGCTATTGCTCCAAGGACTGAATTATTCCTTTCACTCGACAAGGAGACTTTTGTCTCAGTGCCTCGCAGTCAATATACATTTTACATTCTTAAAGTGGGCTGAAGCTGCACAGAATTTATTTCTATGAGTTTGTATAGGGGAAAAAAACCCATAAACAAACTTAAGACATGAAAGTGAGCAACTGACGCATATACTACATGAATGACAAGCAGCGAATCTGAAAGCAGCGCAATAAAAGCACACAACTGAGGAAAACTTCACTTGGACTGCACCGCAAAAGCTTTTAGGAAAGTGTCCAGTGATACATTTTCAAAAAGACGAGGGAAAACTTTCTGAGCAATTGTTGGAGGCACAAAGCTGTCCCTGGACTGAATATGTGAGATAAGTGCTTTGGAGCCCAAACACTGTGAAACAAAAGAACACAGGGCGGAGATTGGTTCAGTAGGCAAGATTGGGGGAGGAAGCGCTGCTGGCATACGAGAGCATCATAAACCTCAGCATCTATCTGCACCACCGTGCAGAAAGGGGACACACTGGGAATCGATTTCACACAAAGAGTGCGGTACTTGGAAAGAGGCATATCAGACGGACACGCAAGTGCTGCATCTTGTGTTACTGGATTTGGAGCCCAGTTTTATAAGCAGCATCTACTACATACAAAACAAGCTAGAAGGATCCAGCAAAGTGACGTGCCAGCCCCAAAAAACTGAAGCCAACTGAGGAAAAAAGATTGTTCTGTACTTTTGGGGGAAACCTTCATTTGTATCACCAATGCTTGACAATAACAAAGAAAACTGTGTGGAGAAATGTTATATTTCTGTACTATTTTTACATGGGAAAAAGTGCTGAAAATAAAAGCGCTAGTTCTGGCCTATGTCCAAATGTTTTCAAAAGCTGTGAACCAGGGTGTGAGACAAACAAATCCCACATTCATATTTAATCGAATTGAAAAAATGACACGGAAAAGCTAGATGCTAAGGGAATAGATTCTGTACGATGGCTTCAGACGATCCTAGTCATCCATTTGTTTTCTTGTCGTGTCGACATACTAATAAATGTACTCCTCCTACATTCCCAAAACATGTTAGGTACAAACATGTTTGTCGTAGTTTGGAATATGAGTGTGGATGGTTGTTTGTTTCTATGTGGACTGCGATCGGCTGTCGAGCAGTTCAGCGTATACGCAGCCCCTCGCCCAAAGTCAACTGGGATAGGCTCCAGCCCACCCGTGATCCCGATGAGGACACACTTTTTTTCAAATGAATGGCTGGACCTTGTCACATTCTAAATTGGTGCCCCGTGTCGCTATGACGGAGCAAGGGCGTTGTCGGGGATTCGGGGGCCTTCAGCTTCCCAAAGTGAAAATACTATCTTCTGGGGCCAATGACTGACTGAATCGTCATCATCACTCTTCACCCCTGCCTGACCACACTCCTCACATTCAATAATACCAATGGAGCCCTATGTGAGCAAGTGCTTTGTCAACAGAGAGTGCGAAAATCTACGCAAATCGACTATTGCTGGTATTCCTGCTCTAACTAGCCATGCATCCATTTTCTACAGTGCTTGTCCTTCAAAAAACGGTCTCATAGAACAGTATACCAGGACTACTAATTCTGAAGGCCCCGGGGCAGATTAGATTAACATGGCAGCACATCGAGGCTGAAGTCTGATTGGACAAAAAAAACAAAACAAAAAAATCTCACATCCAAAAGAAACAATATGAAATGATGAGAAGAGACTGTTGTGAATAAATGTAAACAATTCCATGAAACAAATGTTGGCATTTCGGTTGTAAATGTAGGTCCGTGCTTCTGAACGTGTTTTGGCCAGCGGGAAAGGTTTTGCTTACCAATTCAATCTTCCGTTCTGTGGTGGAATCGCTTGAGAAATGACTGACAAAGAAATACATCCCAAAAATATAACTGCAGCCATGCTTTTCTTCTTCAGCCATGCTCATCACATTCCAAACATGTGACAAGTAGTGACGCGCCCCCTTGCGGCGCAGAGCGTCACTGGAGGAATGCCAATGTGCTAATTGTTGATGCGGCTTGGACTTGATGTGACGACTTGCCCCTGCACCCCTGCACATCCGACTGACCATGAGCAGCACCGAAAGTGTTGTGGAGAGCGGCAGCGGCAAGCAGCCTTGCATCGGGCCGGAGCCTCTCGGCGGCAAGAGCAGCCTCCTGCCGGGCAAAGCGGCGGCGGCTCTCTCAGCCAACGGGGTGCGCGACATCGAGGACCGCATCTTGAGGATCACCGGCTACTACGGCTACAACCCGGGCTACTCCAGTCACAGAAGTAAGAGCCGACGCAACAATACAAATAGCTGGCCAGATAGAGATAGAGATGGAGATGGAGATGGAGATGGAGATGGAGATGGAGATGGAGATGGAGATGGAGATGCTATAAGTATACTGCACTACACTATACTAACCAAACCCTCAATCATAACACTGCACTGTACTCCCTTTTCTGTCATATTGAAGTGATACGAGACTGTATGTCTTGGAAAGAAAGATGCTCCACTCGCTTTTCTATACTGCACTATTGAAATGGTGTGCCTTCTTATATTGTACTGTTAATGTATGATACCATGCTCAGATGAGAAAGAAAGAAAGAAAGAAAGAAAACACCGGAATTTATATTCACTTCCTATGCTATTGAAATTATGTTAGAAAGTCAATGAACAGAATGGAACACTCACCTTTCTATACTGTTGAAATGATGGCGGATGCCTTATACTGTACTGGACTATATTACTGCAATGTATACTGATACTAGAAATGGATATGGAAAAAGCGATATTCCCTTTACAATAGTATAACAGAAAAAAAGGAAAACACATTGCCGCTGCACTAGACAAATGGCATGCTTTCAGTACAATTCCAAACAATGACATCAAATACAATACTATGTTATATTACTGCAATGTATACCAATAAGAAGACTATACTCACTTTTCTACACTGTTGAAATGAAATGCCTTACTTACTAATACTATACTATATTAGGAAGAAAAGAAAAGAAAACATTGCTACAGTATATTTCCTTTTCTGAATGACACACTCTAAGTATAATTCAAAAGAATAAGATGAAATGCAATACTATACCAGAAAGAAAGGAAAACATTGCTATCCGCACTTTCTGCGCTAGACAAATGACATGCGTTCAGTACAATTCAAAACAATACAATACAATACTGTACAATACTGTACTGTACTGTACAAAACACAAGACAATTTGATGATAATGTTGCCAGTGTATGCATGTTTAGATCAATGCTCAGATCAATCACTGATGTCGCCCCGATGGCTGCTTCGACAGGCATGTTTTATTTCAAATGATTCGCTGTCCAAATGACAATACAGGCGAGGCTCAGAATCCTTCCAGCTGTCTCCTGACATTGATTGGCCCACATGCTTTTGATTGGTGGGGGGCACTATGGGGACTTTTGCTGACAGACAGACAGAAAACCTGGGATTGAATGTGAGTCATATAATGATGCGCTTTGTTCGAGAAATGATCTTAGAAATGGCGACTCTGGTTGGCAAATAAGAGCACGAGGTATGCGGACAGGATTGCGCAATACCTTTTCCCAATTGCACCTTTATGACGTATGAGGAGCCGTGTTCTAGAAGCTGCGAGGCTTCACCCCAAATGAATTGGACTTGCACGCACGCTCCCAAACATGTCGCCCTGGTTGTTACATAAAAGCTCAACTAAGTCCTGCACTTACAATATGGGGAAGTGACATTTTCTTGATGTCCTTTTGGCAAAGGAAATGTGAAAATGCCAATTCAATTAAGAACATGTTCAAGTCCGAAGGGCCCTTAAAATGCTTCTCTTCACCACGATAGATTTTCAGACTTCAGGCAAGGCAAAGGAAATGAGCCTCGTGCTCATTAACTGCATCCTGTCCGTTGTAGTAGATGAATCATGGATGCAATCGCGCACTCTCGTTTGGGGAGATATTTAGCCGTCCGGCTTGATCCCATGAGAGGGGGTTCAGATTCACGAGGAGCACCCAAACTTTAGATTGGAAACAGACCCAACAACTCCCAAAACAATCCCAACAATGAGCCACTTTTGGGGCGTGAGCAATGCAGAATTATAGGCCGCGGCAGTAAATGTGATTGCTATTGGAGCAGTGTGGAACTGTTGCATTGTGGGATTGTACCTGCCACATTGCACGACTTCACTGCACACTAAAGTATAAAGTGAGTCGAGTTTCCCAGTGAGTCGAGAGAGATCATCGCTTTTGCAGCGGGAAATGATCCACTTTCACTCATTGCTGGGAAGATTATTTATTAACCGCAAATCATTTATATTTGTTCACCTATCTACGTCAGTGCCGTTCAGCGAAAGGGAGAACAATGAAATGCTCTTCCGCTAGTTGCCAGAAGGTACCTAATTAACCTGTCTATCCAATTTTTGTGACATATTTGTGTGATGTAAAAAAATGTGCCCTCGGCTAACGAAAGTTTGGGAAACACTATAAAGTACCAGCACTCGTTGAAAGAAATGCCAGAACCATTGACAGTTACGACTTACTGTATGTCAAATATTGTGCATTTTGACTGGGATGAGGAGGCAGTCGTCAGGCATTCAATTGTAATAACACCCTAAAGCCACCAGGAGGTGCATTCATTACAATCGTCTTTGTTGTTTAATCGTACTGTACGATGTTACACAAGTCTGGTCGAAATGTTTGTTTTCTTGGAGTAAGTCACAATATATGGTATGAATGAATAGCAGAACATTTGGACATTCTGTAACTGACGAAGGTGAATAATAGGTTGTCGACTGCGCTGTAATTGCAGGCCCAAGGAGCAGGTGTGCATCATAGTAACGATAGCTCACACGTCTGCAAGCTAAGCGCTTTCTTTCATTTCCGATCTTCCGATAAGATACGCCATGTGTGCAGCCACCGCCTCTTCGTCAAGTCAACAGAAGGTATCCCTCAGGGCGCTGTACTTGCACAGTTATTAAGATACCGTGACGGTGAGCGAGAAGCACTCTGCGTTCAATAATCGTGCACTATTAAGGCACAAATGGTTTTTTCTAAAGGCACTTTCTGAAACGAAAAAGAGTACAGCTGCTTACCATCCATCAGTTCCCATGGACAAAGTATCCCATAAATAGAACAATGGGCTCATCCTGCCTTGCCTATGGCGTCATATTAAGTAAGATCCTGTTGGCACTTTGTTATTATTGCCACTTGCCATCTGTGTAGAGCTGGAATTTGCCTATGTATTACATTTGGTGACACGGTCTTGTCCGCAATACATCATGCCTCAGTGGCGTTTTGAGGCAAAGTCAACGCAGCTTTGACCAAGTTAGTGGATAATATCCCAACTTCAAAGATGAAATGGGAATTGAATTGACTTTCCAAAAAAAAGAGAAAAGCGCAATTCCCACCATCGTTGTTTGGCTCCTGCTGCTCCACACGACAATAGCATGCAGTGAAAGCCTCCTCAAAAGGGGGCAATGCGGCTAGCAAATGCACACTCCCTGCTGCCTGAACAGGCCTAATGGACAGCTACTGCTCAGCAATGCGATTGTGTCCTGCAAGACCACCGAACACACTTACGAACGAGAAACTCCTTGCTCGTGTTTTAAAGTGCAGTTGAGGAGCATAGAGGACACGTGGAAGAATATAATACAGCTAATAATCAAACCTTCTATTCTGCAAATAACACATTCCTATCCGATGTTAACAAACATTCTTCCTTCAACATTGACCATGTTCGTGCAGCTATTTTGAAGTCGCCCGTTCCCATGCTGTCTCTCGCAGAGCTATTTATAACAAGGCGAGTGTCGAGCGGGATGTGAGCCTTGCCTGAATGCGCTGTTAGCCTCCGCAGTTTCCTGGGGATCTGGGAAAACACCTTGCACAGAGCCGGTGCAATGTTTCACCACGGGACCTTTAGATGTGCTGACCTGCGCTCACCGTCCTGTGCACTGTAGCCACACGTTGATGGACTTCTCTACAGCTTCACTGTAATTAAATACCAGAATCCGATGATACGGCTCAATAGATGAAAGTTTTCAATGATCTTTCTCGAGTGCTGTGAGCTGCCTAGCAGCGCCCTTGTGGACTCCATGAGTAAACAGCATCAATCGACTGACTTCCATCCTCTATAGTTGAGGTTCACTCTTGCAGCATGTACACTGGATAGAGACGAATGCAGCACACGGAGTTCAACGCTCATGCGGGTATGAAAGGGACTGTCCAAAAAAATAGCAAGAATATTCCTCCACAATTTCTTAGACAGTATCGACAAAGAAAACGGCAACAGTATGCGAGTGCAACATTTTGAGTTATGAAAATTTGGGTTGGCACTTTGGACCCAAAAGGGGTTCCGCAGGGCAGTTGTTATCGTGTTATCAATGCTCAGCATAAATCTTCCCTTGTTTTGTTTTTTTAATTTCTGTTTCTGCCTTCAAATGCCAGCACACGTCTGCCTCGCGCTTTTGGAAGTTTGGGTTCAAATGATGAGTTTTGCCCTTCCGCTGCGAAGTTGCACGTTCTCCCTGTGATTGTGCGCCTTTTATTTGGGTCCTCGGGCTTCCTCCCGCAGTCCCAAAGACATGCATGCAAGGTTAATTCAAGACGCTACACAATGAATGCAAATGTGTGTTTGTTTATATGTTCTCCGTAAGTCCAGTTCAGGGAGGCGGAAGCCTCTTTCGATAGGCATATTATTCACCACTAGGTGCCCTCATCTTCCGTAGTTCCAACTACAGTACAGCTACATCTGCGAGTAGACAGAGTGTCTAGTATTGGTGGTTACTAGCTGATCATCTTCTTCCCATGCTACAGAGAGGCTCTCGGAAAAAAAAAGCCTCTTATGACTGAGAAGTGTTCCGAAATCTCAATGACAAAAGGGCCTAATAAAAGGAGTGACTGCGTCAGTCGATTGGAGTGCAGCTGTTGCTATGGCGGCAAAGTGGGGTGGGGGGGGGGGGGGGGGGATGCTTTATTATTTGTCGCTTTGATCTGTGTCCCATCCACTCGGTGGGCCCATCCAGTGCAGTCTCGGCGGTTACAATGGACGGAGAGTTATCGATTCACCATTGTCTTCATTTTAGGCTTCATTCCCAAACTTTACTAAAAAGTTAGTTATACACACGACCATGCTATAAATCAATAAATGCATTTGAATGAGTTAGGTATACTGCTACAAAACAATATATCCATTTTACAGAGCATCTCTTTTCTCTCTTCTCTGCAGTCCCCTCAGCTTACCTTTGGAGTGACAGCGACAGGGCTTGTAGAGGAAACATCATTCTTCATCAGATAGCCATTAGCATCCTGGGCTTTGCTGACTGGATGCTTTTGCCTCCAATCATCAGCAGGTCTATTTTTAATTGACCCTCCTCTCACACGATCCATCCTCCTATCCCCTGCTTACGCCAGAGCAAACATCGCTTCAAGCCGCATTTGGCGATTTATTGTAATGGCTGCAGGTTTAGGGTCCATTTAGGTCAACTTTGCTCCTTTATGGTTTGGAAAATAGGACGTACAATAAATGTGCACTCACTGTTGTATATTCCATGAAAATATTGGGCCAAAGTACGGGATATTTCTGTAATACGGCTTCAAAGAACGAGAAAGTCACCTTGGTATTGAAATAGGACCCTCATACTTCCAACATTCCGAAGAGTAACTTTGGCTTCCTTTCCTCTCCATAAGCTTGGACACAGCGCACACAAACATTACGCTGTACATTCAATTTGATGTAGTGCGAGAGCTTTGGCTGACTCTTCTGCACTGCAGACGAGTGATTATGATATAGTGACACCCCCCCTGAAAATGAACAGCGTATGCTCTTGTACTGTCTGTTTACTGAGTTGATCACAAAAGTGTAGCATTGTGAAATGAATGTTGACTGAATACATCATGCTAATATGGCATTTATGAATGTCAGAATATGAATGTCCATTACATTCCCATGACATAAAGCATAGTCCGAAATAGAAAGATGTGAGAAGTCGACTTGAGGTAAAAAGGCAGCTACACGCGCACACACAAGCAAGGCTGAATCGCATGAGCCAAGCTGACTGGCCTCAGATACACAGCTAAATAATTACATTTGACATTATTTACCACTAATCTATTGACGTCATTACGTTCGTCAAGAAGTCAACGTTTTCATTTGCGTACTGTACTTGTAAAATGTGTATTTATCTGTTTAGAGTTTTTGATATTGCCAACTGGATGTTTACGTGTTCTTCCATTCACACGTACAGTATAATGACGTCACAATAAAAACCAATCTTTTACAGACAATCTGAAATGAATGTCTTATTTGATGTACGCTCAGTCAAGTTTGAATGTAAAGCAAAAATGAATCTGAATCTGGTTCATTTTGGGAGTTTGGCCTGATGCTTTCTCATCTCTCTGGCAAATGGTTCAGTGTTTGGATCCAGAAGAAATGGACAAGAACTGAACTCCTTTTAAGATCTTGGATTGCTGTTGTTCACTCACTTCCCAACCCTGCACAGGCATCACTTTCTGTTCTTTCTTTCTTTCCTTCCGTATTATTGGAATGCCGGCAGCACAGCTCTGCCTCACTGTCAGTCGAGTCGGGTTGGAATCTGCGTGGAACTTGCATGTTCTCCCTGTTTCTTGCAAAGGTTTTTTCTACAAGTACTATGGTTCTTCCCACATTCCCCAAATCTGCTTCCTATTTGTCCGATTTACAGTATTGAACACTTGTCATTTAGACAGAGCAAAAACAATGAATAGGAGGACTAATGCAGTTGTCGGATGCAATTGTGCAAATTGCCTGAAAGAAGGGTGATTTTATGGGTTGATAGATGAATGATGGCGACCAGTCCAGGGTATCGTCAGCCTTTCGCCTGTGCTCGCCTCCCAACGACTGAACAGGATAAGCGCTATAGAAAATGGATGGATGGATGTTTGGCTCAAACATGCCACCGCTCCACTACACATCACAATGGGTGATGTGTAGTGGAGTGGTGGCGTGCTTTTGGGGTGTTTTTCTTCAGCTATGTTAAGGTGGAGGGAATTATGAATCTTCCAAACACCAGTATTCGTTCAAAAGCAAGAAAGCCAAAACATGAGAACAGCTGACCTTGATTTGGGATTTGGGATCAACTGCACACTTGAAATAGTGTGCAGTTGTGCGCCGATTCCCCTTTAAGGTAAATTTGAACGGGTTAGGGTTCATCCCGAACACAGCTACAGCCCCACGTTGAAGAGGAAGTACACACTTTTTACATTCCCTCTCTAAAAGTTCATGTTTTTTTCCCATTGAGTTGGGTCACCCATATTGTGGGTCACATTAATGGTGTCAAACGTTGTGAAATGATTTAGCTTGATCTCATTGTTTTATATTATAAAGACCTGGCATCTGAACAGGAGCGTGTCGACTTTTTATATCTATTGTAGCCTGAAAAACCAAAAATAGGAGTCTATGTTCTGTTGGGTCCATCCGTCCATTTCCCTCAACCTTTTCCGATAGGTTAGGTGATGACTCGAACCTCCTCCTCTTTTTAGAGTTGACTTTCCGAGTTTGACATAGATGGCTTCCTTTAGACCCCTTTCAAACCAGCGGTCCACGATGTCCAGAATTTAGATGTTGTTGTCCTCAAGTGAACATACCTTCTTCTGGGGATGCAAATCAACGGCTGATTCTAGATACGAAGAAGCCACCCGTCGATGTTGCGCCATGTGCCTGTGCAGCAACTACTTAAGTTTCTCCATTGAAGAGGTCATTGCGCTTCTCACTGCAGTGCACTGTGTAAATAATATGGCTGAGTTTGCTTCTTGGGAATTTGACCTTGAGGTGAAGCAGCTTTTGTCTGAGGGTGTTAGCAGGTTTAAAATGCATTTGACTCTGTCCTCAGGTATGGGTGTAGTGGCTTTTCTTCTCTTGGCGGATTTTATAAAGGCCCAGGTCAGTTAGTCAGAGTCTTACTGATGTGAGTCTGCGCCTTCTTTCTTCCATTGTCGGTGGTGGGGATCTTCTCTGCTCCTTCCTCAAAGGTTCTGATAATCCTAAACTTATGTTCCAGTGGGTGCGTGGGTGTGGGTAGGTTTTCTGTAGACCTCAATATTGAGGCTTGCCTGCCCACGCCTCGCAGTGCAAAACAGCAACAGTTTGTATGTCACACTGCGATGTGACTGCGTGCGCCTTTTCAACCGCTTCCATTGGGTTATGAGGTGCGGAAATATTTTGATGACATGTGAAAGCCAACACATGACATGAGCGTTCAGCAGAACACAATGATGGAGTGCAGAGAGAAGCCAGCTCAGGTAGAAAGAGGATGGGGAGCAATAGAGGAGAGGAACTAGCAGAGCATAATTAGCCCAGGCTGCTTGGTTACCTTCCAAACAAAGCTGCTGATTTGCGGAGCAAAAGACGAGGGAGGCGTAAGGCGAGTTGGACAGAGACAAACGAGGTGGGGGGTGGTGAGGCTGGAGTGAGATGAGGGAAGTGATTGCGGCATGCCACATACACTTAAAGCTCGGTCTCCCTTGGAGACAGTGGCGGTGCTGGACCACGGCATGACATTACAACAGTAGCGTGTCCACTTGACTGTGGAGTCAGTCAGCTGTGTCACTACTACACAGGCGGCAGACAGAGAGAAAAGGAAGTGTGCAGAGATCGAGCTGTGCCGGACTGGAGTGCTGGGGAGAAGAGTTGACAGATCTGGGAAGCAGGCAGACGGAGTGGCTGGGGAATAAGTGAAGAGCGTGAAGACGAAGAAGAAAGAGAAGAAGCAGAGGAGTAAGGATGCGTGGAGAGAGGAGGAAGAGCTGCTGAGGGTGCGCACGCACACACATAAATAGACTTCCCAGGGAAGGACAGTGTGTTGTGGCACCCTGTGGAGGATGAAGAAGCACTCAGCCCGAGTGGCTCCTCTCAGCTCCTACAGCACTCAGGTCCTGACCTGCCCCATCTCTGAAGGTAACTCTAAGTTGACTCGACATCCTTTATATCGCTTGCGTCTTTCCAAATAAGATAAGTGAACTGTAACCCATATAAAGAGAAAAGAAAAGAAAAGAAAAGAACTGGATATCTTGAAGTACACCGTTTTTATGTGTGACGAATGTGCCAGTCATGTCAGGTGGAAGATCTGAAGTTGTGCCTGCCAAGTCAGAAATACACACTTTTGGATCTTTGTAGGGAGACGTGCTGCATGCAGATAGATAGCCAGCGTGCATCGCCCAGCCTGGATAGAAAAAACAACAACGAAACAAACACATCAGCAAGTTCTGCTCACTTGTCCTTTGACTAGATTGAGCATTTCCGCTCGCAACTCAAAAATAAACAAGTATTCTGATCCCTAAGAGCCTTGAACGTCTTCTAAATCCATTTTCTAATCTGTAGAGCTCACCTTTGTTTTAGAGATCGAAATAAGATACCCTAATCCCCTTTCCGTAAACATCATCGGCATCCCACCTTTGCTTAAGACGACTTATCGAGGCTGTACAGTGCTGCGGACGTGACCATGAGCTCCAGCGCAAAAAAAACATACAAAGGGTTGAAATATTGGGTTGGAGTAGCTGAGTCCATCACACGGGGGAGACGAGCTCCATTAAAAACAAGCCGCTAATGAAAGGATACTGTGGAGCTGCTTGGTGATATTGAATCAGGTTAGTGCTTTGAACGACCCTTTTCACCATCGTAACAATATAGTGCAAACATGGCTGACCCTGCAACTCCTGATTTGTTGACGTGTAATAAAATACTGTTTTTCAAAGCAGTGCAATACTGGCCCTCCATGCTGTATGCACCACTGTTGGAACCTCTGAAGGAGGAATAGTTAGGATTGCGTCCCTGGGGCAGGGGAATAGTGGAGTGTTGGCTCCAGATACGCCTGTAGTGGCTTTTATACCTCAGGACTGAAGAATCAGAATCAGCCTCATCTTTATTTACCAAGTATGTCCAAAAAACACACAAGGAATCTGTCTCCGGTAGTCCAGTACGACAACAGACAGTCAATTCACAGAGAACACTTTTGAGACATAAAGACATTGAGAAAAACAGTCATTGAGCAATAAAGGCTTGCTAGTTATCTGGTAATGCCGGTACAAATTTTTCTGGAGTAGTAGCGCGATAATCTGGGACAGTGTTGATTGTGCAAATGTTGCAGATACTCCTCAGTCAGTGTGCAAGTGGGGCAGATGCTACTCTGGCACGAGTGGCCAGTATTGGTCAACAACAGATATGCAAATAGTGCAGCGCGGCGAGACTACTACAGTGAGTGCTCGAGTAATACATCATTGGCCCCACAGAAATGTGACAACAAACTCAAGACAAAAACAAAATTGGCAGCATGTTGCAATGGAATTGTAGGTTAGCTGTTTAAGAAGTTGATTGTTGGAATGCCTGCTAGTTCTAGTTTGCATTGATCGGTAGCTGGAAGAGCTGGTGACTGGGATGTGGAGGGTCCGCGAGGATTTGCACGCCCTTGTCTTAGTTCTGGCAGCGTCCAAGTCCTCAAGAGTGGGTAGGGGGGGTACCCACAATCTTTTCAGCAGTTTTGATTATCCGCTGCAGTCAGAGTTTGTCCTTTTTTGTAGCAGCCACAAACCCGACCGTGATGGAAGAACACAGGACCGATTCGATGAGCGCTGTGTAGAACCGCCTCAGCAGCTCCCGTGGCAGGCCGTGCTTTCTCAGAAGCCGCGGGAAGTACATCCTCCGCTGGGCCTTCTTGAGGACGGAGTTGATGTTGATCGCCCGCTTCAGGTCCTGAGAGACTGTAATTCCCAGGAACTTGAAGGTCTCGACGGTTGACACAAGGCAGCTGGACAGCGTGAGGGGCAGCTGTGGCGAAGGATGCCTCCTGAAGTCCACGATCATCTCTACAGTCTTGAGCCTGTTCCGCTCCAGGTTGCGTCGGCCGCACCGCAGCTCCGGCCGCTCCGCTTCCTGTCGATATGCAGACTCGACACCGTCTTCGATGAGGCCGATGACAGCGGTGTCATCTGCAAACTTCAGGAGTTTGACAGCCGGCTGCGTTGAGGTGCAGTCGTTCATGTAGAGAGAGAAGAGCAGCGGAGAGAGAGGACACGACCTTGGCTTACAGAATGGCTTACAGTTCAAAAACAGCTACTCTAAATGCGGGCTGCAGTGTGCGCTGAGCTCCGTGACGTGCGTCCACCATTTTCCGTTGATATAGAAGCATATCCCTCCGCCTTTTGTATTCCCCGATGATTCCATGTCGCGGTCTGCCCGATGAAGATGGAAGCCGGGAAGCATGACGGGGCCATCGGGCACAGCCTCACAAAGCCAAGTCTCCGTAAAGCACATGGCGGCAGAACGTCCGAAGTCTTTACTGGTCTTTATCAGAAGATGAAGCTCGTCCATTTTGTCGGGTAGGGAGCGTAGATTCGCGAGGTGGAACGACGTAAACGCCAATCTGTATCCTCTCTTGCGGAGCTTCACCTGGATGCCGGCTCGCTTCCCTCTGTGGCGTCACCTTCGCCTCCATGCGCCAAAGACCGCGGTCGCTGCTCCGGTGTGTAACTCAGGGAAAAAACTGAGCGGCTTTGCGAAAGTTGGTGAAAGAAAGTCCGGAGTAGCCTCCTTGATGGTTAGCGAGTCTCCCCTTGTGTAAGTGAGTCGTGTAATGTCTCCAAAGACGAACGATAAAACACAAAAACAAAAACAATACTCGAGAGCGTGTAACTGTAGCGCCTGCGTCCAACACTAAAGGCTTTTGGTTTTCTCTATAATGTCAAACACAAATGCTTTTCCCTTGAAGGATGAAAGCAAGCAGACCTGCTGAACTCTTGCAGAATGGGACCAAATCCCTTTCACAAATCCCCTCATATCAGTACATGAGATTATGGTATATCATGGGCCTATTTAGGCATTCAAGCTAAACTAGTAATAATAATAATTCTTTATTATTATCAAACAACGTCCTCTAATAAAGAGACAAAGACAAAGTGTGACAGTTTGTTTTTCCCCACACGCACCCCTCACACTACAAATCCCAGAATGCTCTGCAGTTGCAGTGCATTTTTCTCTACACTCCCTTTTCAAAAGTCAGGGGCAGACTCACCTTTTGGCAAACACGCGCGGTTGCCTGGGGACCTGAGATTTCCATACATCTCATAAAAATGGAATAACAGTTTTCAATTCTTATTGTTTTTGTCTTAAGTCACGTGCTTAAAGCCCATCAAAATTCTTCATCTAAAACGATTGTTTCGAGTGCGTCACCCTCCCTGCTCATGCAATGGACGATTCCATTTTCTAACTGCGCATGTGCAGACTTGTGGGTGGCAATTGGAAAAACATACTTTTTGGCGTGTTGTGAATCAAATGAAATGGCTTTATCCCAGCGGAGCGAAAAAGAGGAGAAGGCGAGAGGAAAAGAGTTTTTCTCAAAACTAACTAATTCACAATGCTTTCAAACTTTTTTAGGGTGGCACTGAATGTGCGTCACCAACAACAGCAAAAGCGAGACACTCTTGCCAGTTGCAGTAGCGATGAAGTGGAGACTGACACGAGTGGCACTTTTAATTCCAGATGTGAACATTAAAGCGGTCGAAATAATGAACAATATTAAATATTGAATAGTGTGGTCATAGTGTACTTTTGCTCATGTGAAAACTGGTGAGTTAAAATAAGTCAAATCTAAAATCTTGTCACACATTCTGCTTTTGATGTCAACCCAAAGCTTTTGAACCTACAGCAAAAATAAAGGCCTCACTGGTCCAATACTTTTGACAGGAACCGTACCTCTCCTCAGCTGCTCTGTTGCAATACAGTACTACTCATTCAAAGGCAATTGTATTTGATTTTATTTTGTGGTGCAGAACTTCAAAACGCACGTTAACACACTTATCCGTAACCAAATTGTGTCTGTCAATAACAGAGTTTCTTAGCTTAGGCCCCCGATGCGCTGGTATTTGGCAAAGTGCTCCATTGTAAAAGTTGAACTTTGAAAGAGGAATTAGGCCATTCTCAATGAAGAGCAAAGAACTAACAAGACTAACAGAGGACACAGTACGTTGTTTCGCTCAATGAATCCAACTCTGACCAGTATTCCGCTTCCATTCATTTACTTATTCGGTCTCAGTGGCATTCCGTTTTCTTTGATAATGAAATATTTAATTGTTCATTTATTGAGTACAACTTTGCCACACCATAATCATTAGTTGACTTGATAAACACAAGCAAAGAAAGAGTTATTTACTCGCAATCCATTTTCATTCAGCTTGCGGGTGGCCGTACTGTACTCCCAGCGCTCTACTTATCGATTAAAAAGAAAAGGCAATCGCTGCAATAACGACCACCGAGATGCTGCGCTAAGCTCGAAGGGAGCTACTTGCGGCCGTGCTTTGCATGCTGAGCTAGCAAGAGAGAGCTTGGGGCAGCGAGCAGCGCGATTCATCTGTGATTTCCTGCCCTGGTGTAAATTGAAAAGTTCAAGAACGTACCCGAACGTTTCATGTAAAGTATTGTGCTAAAATTTGAGCGGTACATTAATGACTGCAGTTTTTTCTTTTTTTTTCTTCTTCGACACACAGCCAAAAATAGCAACAACGTTAATTTCGGCTCCAGTCCAATTACCGTTTGTAGGCAGTTTTCTGTGTGAGCGGAGGTCATACGAATGCTGTATATGCTATATTTAAGACCCGGAGATTGAGATTGTGTTACAGATATCTCTCAATTCATCGACCACCCGTATACCAACATCATGCTATTATACAGGCGCTATTGAGTAGAGGTCATACAAATAGAAATCCTCCGGCAAAAAAACAAAAAACCCTTTCCAGTTTATCGACGATTTGGGTTAACTTTTTCTTTTGTATGACATCATGTGGTTGGGCGCACCCTTGTATTCTGGGTGTCAAGTTTTTAGTAGGAGTGGCAATTTACCTGAGTGATATTCTTTCCTATTTCCAATAGGAGAGGATGGTTTGGAGTCTCACGCCGAGACGCCTGGTAGTGAGACAGGTGTGGAGAACCCGTCGTACCGCACATGCACCAGCACAGTGCTGAAGGTGCTCGGTGGCCTGCTGATGGTGCTGTGCATCTCGTCCTCCTGGGTGGGTACCGCTCAGGTGGTCAAGCTGACCTTCCGGTCATTCTCGTGTCCTTTCTTCATATCCTGGTTCAGCAGCAACTGGAATATCCTCTTCTTTCCTCTCTATTACTCTGGACATGTGGTGACCACAAGGGAGAAGCAGACACCCATTCAAAAATTCAGGTAATGTTGTTTATCCATCCATCCATTTTCCATACGGCTTATCCTGTTAAGGGTCGTAGGTAGCTGGAGCCTACGCCAGCTGACTATACACTGGGTTGGTTGCCAGTCAATTCCAGGCACATACAGTATATATCTAGACAACCATTCACCTCACATTTGCTGAGTGGGAACTAGACCGCTGCCTGCACCGGTCAGCCGAGAGTACCGCGGCACCATCAGTGACCCCGGTAATGTGTTTACGCTACATTTGAATACGTTGAAAAAGGTGTCGTGTTTGGTTTGGATGCATTTACACCCAGTGGCACATTAACAATGGCTCTGTGGTTGACTGGCGATTACTCCAGAATGTAGTCTACCATTGGGCCAAAATCAGATGGCTTAAGTATGGAAGAGCACAAATAGCCTGAGCGCAACCTCATCAACACCTTTAGCTACAAAGCAGAGAGCAACTCTTCTCCTCCGTATTGAAATGTAACATACAATGGCCAGGCGTTCCACAGCATTTGTCCAATTCCATGTCTTCACGAAACAGACCATTGAGAGATGCCGTGTCTTTTGACAGAGAGTGTAGCAAGCTATTTGGCGAGGAGAGGATGAGCCTGAAACTTTTTGTGAAGAGAACAGCGCCTTTCTCCATCCTGTGGACGCTGACCAACTACTTGTACCTTATGGCCTTGAAGAAGCTCACTGCCACCGATGCGTCTGCCCTTTACTGCTGCCACAAGGCCTTCGTCTTTCTCTTGTCGTGGATTGTCCTCAAGGACCGCTTCATGGGTGTCCGAGTATGTACATTATGAATTATTAAGGAGAACGGCACAGATAGCAGCATGTCTCCCATCTCATGAATGGACCCTTCCTTTAGATTGTTGCTGCCATCATGGCCATCACGGGAATAGTCATGATGGCGTATGCTGACGGTTTCCACGGTGATTCCTTTGTGGGTGTGGCACTCGCTGTGGGCTCAGCCTCGACTTCGGCTCTTTATAAGGTGAGACCGCCAACCACACGAGCATATGACGCAATGGATCCAAGCGGCTGGTGTTAACCATGACAACCATTTTGCATTGTTGCCATCCAGGTGCTGTTCAAGATGTTCCTGGGAAGTGCCAATCTTGGCGAGGTGGCTCATTTCCTTTCCACCATGGGTTTCTTCAACCTCGTCTTCATCTCCTGTGTGCCGCTCATCCTCTATTTCACCAAAGTAGAGCAATGGGGCTCCCTCTCTTCGCTGCCCTGGGGATACATGTGTGGTCTGGCAGGATTGTGGCTCGGTGAGAATGCAAATCCTTCGAGGACGCCATGGGTTTTGTCTCCATCCGTGCTTCAAGCTTCATGAAGTTGTACAATTTGCCATTTCACTCTCAACCTTAATACAACAGAGCACTTCTGCATTTGAGTCATATTTGTCCTCAGAAATGTATTCATGTAATTACCATATTTGACCCGGTAGCGAACTACCTTGGAAATAAATAAATGCGCTAGAACTATCAGCCCTAATAATTCTACTGTGTCTTTTACAGTGTTCAACATTCTGGTTCATGTCGGTGTGGTCCTGACATACCCCATTCTCATCTCCATCGGAACGCTACTCAGTGTACCAGGAAATGCAGGTGAAGTTTCTTTATGTCATTCAAATTTTAGCCTCTGTTCCAAATTATGATCCATATCATTCCTGTTAAATAAACATTCGACTTTGAGTTTTTCTGGGGCAGTTTGGGCCTATATTGTTTCTCCAAATCAATGCTATCAACCGCAGATACAGTAGTTTTGATCATTAGTTTCCCTGGGGAACTTGAAAAAATTCAAAAAAACATTTTATTTTTAAATCAAATCCATTTTATAAACAATGTTTATATCGTTGCAGTGGGGAGCTGTCAGGGCCAGCAAGGCTTTCTCTGCTGGCCTAAACACTATCGGAAGCACTGACCTACATTCACCACTTAAATTCTAACATTTGTTCCATGAAATAATAATCATTTATTTCCAACAGTCTATTCTCTTCATTCCGTAGCATTTCTTGTAGCTGGACTGTTTCCAGTACGTCTATGTGGACGTTTTTTGTTTTTTTTTGTCCAATAAGATTCCAGCCACTATGTGCTGCCATATCAGCGTAACCTGCCCGGGGCCTTCAGACTTCAGACTTCAGACTTCAGACTTCAGTGCTGGCCGATGTAATTTACATTAAATTAGCCACTAAATGAATTAGTGATATACCTATAACATTAAAAACGGGACTGTTTCTTTAACCAATTCATCCTCATAGAGCCAACGAGGTGGCCTTTGGTGACGTCAGCATTAAAAAAAACAACAACATTATAATAATAATAATAATAACCAGAATGTTATATGTTGTAATAATGTTTCGAGGGATCAACTCTGCTTGAATGGGGACCAGGTGTTATTTTAATGGGTGATGTTATCTTTTATGGAAGATGTTTTTCCAAATTGGAATGTTCCACTATCAGGTTGTACCAACGTTTTAGTGATAATTTTGTTCGGTCTTTCCATCCATCCATTTTCTGTACCGCTTCTCCTCACTAGGGTCGCGGGCATGCCGGAGCCTATCCCGGCTATCTTCGAGCGAGAGGCGGGCTCCACCCTCAACTGGTCGCCAGCCAATCGCAGGGCACATATAAACAAACAACCATTCACACTCACATTCACACCTACGGGCAATTTAGAGTCTTCAATGAACCTACCACGCATGTTTTGGGGATGCGGGGAGGAAACCCCTGCAGGTACAGGGAGAACATGCAAACCCCACACAGGCGGGGCCGGGATTTGAACCCCGGTCCTCAGAACTGTGAGGCAGATGTGATAACCACTCGCCCAAAGATAGCTGGGATAGGCTCCAGCATGCCCGTGACCCTAGTGAGGATAAGCCGTACAGAAAATGGATTATGTCTTCAGTGGCCAAGTCTTTGTAGATGGTTTGTTCAATGTCTTGCCAGGGAGGGTTTGAGTTATTGGTCCAATGGCGAATCTACTGCAGTTGATGAGAAAGAAAGGGATGAAAGAAATTCAGGGATGAAGTCCACCATACTGTTTTGGTTTTTGAAGGGCAGCTAATTTGATCCGGGTTTTTCCCTTTCAAATAGAATGTGTTTGCTGCCGAGTTCCGAGATGACAAGCAGGCCAGGGTTGGATTAACGCGTGTCATGGCAAATGGAAAGTTGATTTTGGGGAGAATGTTCTTGCGCAATATGACCAACTAGTAAACAAGTGGAAGTTTGATTCCATTGATTGAGGTCTTGTTTGATATTGTGTAGCAATGGTGTGAAGTGAAATTTGGAGTTGCCGAGATATGGATTTGAAGGTAATTTGATGGATTAGGTTAAAGGGTTTACGGCTTTACTCCCCTCGAATGCCCAATCTCATCTGCTCTCAAAAGCTAAGCAGGGTCAGGCCGAGTTAGTACTTGGATGAGAGTATTCAGCATTTTTCCATCCTCTGATCAGTTGGTCAGACGAACCAAGTTTAACTACTAAAACATGTTTGTCGCATTCTGCACACATTAATACATTTGATAATCAAGATCTCTGTCAATATAAGTATTTTGATTTTAAACGTTTGGTTTTTTTGACATGTTATTAGATAAATATTGATCCTTAACTGCTGCGGCTTGTTGTAGAGTAATGATAGTTTCTATATTTGCAACATGATAGTGATGGCATTAAAAAGTGGATTCAATTGGGTAAATCTCCACTGAAAGCCACGGAACCAAATGACTATTTATAAAACGGTACCGAATTGAATGGCTTCCTCTTTGGCCCATGCCGCACCCCCACCTCTACAAAGTAGTTTTCATGTAATCTCAATAATAATAATAATAATAGAAACGTAGTCCTTGGGTGGGGTAATAAAAATGGATAGGTCTCATGTACTGTCATTGTGACCAACAGTGTGCTCGGCACCTCTTCCGCCCTAGAAAGCCAACCACCAGGTTTCCTGTAAATGCAAGTGTTATCTAGCAGAGGGAGGGTGAGGTTACCATGGCAACACTAAACGCCCGCGGACCAGTTCTTAGCTTTAACCGTGACGGACCAGACGAAGGTCAGTGGGTTACGTAGAAGTGTCAGGACTGCAGAGTACAAAGACACAGCGGATCTGGCGGATCACTTTTACTAATGGCAAACTGCATTTTTTTTTCACTCACTCGCCTTCTCATCCCAGTACAGTCACTTTTGTAGTTAAACTCTATTTGGTTTTATTTCGTCCATCTACCCTGCCCCACTGCCCCTCTTTGGTTTCTTACTGCAGCTGTAGACGTCCTTAAACACGCGGTGATCTTCAGCGCTGTGCGCCTTGCGGCCACGTGCATCATCTGCATGGGTTTCTTGCTGTTGCTGCTCCCAGAGGAGTGGGACTCGATCACAGTGCGCTTCCTGGCCACCATGGCAGACAAGAAATCAGAGGAGCATGGCGAGGAGCTCACAGAGTCGAGCGTGCACACGAGAAGCCGCAGTCGAGCCAACGGCACCGTCTCCCTTCCCTTAGCATGACATAGCGACACCCCTCTGTGAGCTTTTCTTCCACAACTGCCCACTCAAGGAGGGGAGACTGGAACACATGATGGAAACAATCTGAAAGATTATTTGTCAAGGATGTATCGGTGTCTCAAGATGCGCCTGGCCGACCGGAAGAGGGGTCTTTATGGAAAGCGTTATTTACTTTCTCGATAAACCTGCCACACTCAGTCCTTCACACGCTGACTGACCTCTGCCCTGCTCTGCTCTGCGGAATGTATTCTGTGAATATAAATCCTGTCAGAGACAGTCTGGCTAAACCTTGTATTTATGTATTTGATGTATTTATTAAGAGAGGGGATAACACATGTATTTATTTCAAATCTTACTGAAATGCCTTATACGTAAGAAGACTAACAATTATACCATTCTTAATGTACACATTTTGTTTGTTTGTTTGTTTTTAATATTAATAAAAAAAAAGTGCTCACACCAAATTGACTGTCATATAAGTGAATCAAACAGCCAATTGTTTACCTAAAGTATTTGAAAGTTGGGTTTCCTGAATGTCCTGGTTTCCCCATCTTCTCTTAAGACCATAATGAGCCATTGAGTGTCTCTGGAAAAATGTTGGTGTTTTTTTTCTGCAGCTATAGAGAAATAAAAAGCACAAACAGGGCAGAAAAAAATGAGCCCAATTTTTTCTTTAAAAAATTAAACAGTCTAGAACTAATTTCAATATTCATTTACTCAGGCTAAGGCTTTGTGTCAGAACGAGCAGAATGTCTCTCTTTGAGAAACTCAGATGTCAAGACGGTGAAGGCTCATGTCGATATGATTTTTATTTTTTGAATTGAATGTGAGGCTTTTTTTCTTGTCATTTATCATTTAAAACTGTCAGAGCTTTTTTTCCAGATGATGAAATTCAGGACATGGAGGTTCTTTCTGAGGCATTAAACGACTGTTGTGTGAAGCTTTTGAAAGCAGTTAGAATTTTACAAGTTTGTGTTCATGTAAAGAAGGCAAGAAAGCCGGACTAAAGTATTCATCAGCAGAACTAGAAGAATTGATTATTGAATGCAAACACTGAAGGAGGTTGAGAAGAGTGAACTGCACTGCAATTAATCATCTTTCACAAACACACACCGTCTGTGGTAATAATGCGTGCATGCTGCCGAGCAATAGAAAAAGAAAAAAAAAAGCCTGGGGGGAGTGCGAAGCTGCAGAGCATATATGATTGCCATGACACACACACACACACACACAAGTCTACATTACGATGCCGCTATGGTTTCTGGGGCACAGTGAGTGAGCCGAGACCTCTAATGAAGCATTTACTGAGGTGACGTTTAAACACAAACACAATTAATAAACCGGAATAATGCAGGAGTCTAAATCTAATGCGATCCAGTTGTATTTGCACAAAGCAAGGTATTGCCGAGAGAAGTTGCTATTTTACAAGCCGACGATTTGTCAAATACTGTAACTTCACTTTCCGCCCAAAAAGGTCTGCCCAAAACATTCATTTATCTTGAGCATTTTTTTGTGGAATACACATGAATCCGTGGGGAGGGTTTCGTTAAAGAAACATCATCACAGTCAGAAAGTGGAGAACAAAAGCATGGCTGGAATCATAAACAGACTTTCTGATCCTTATTTCTTTGTTTTTGTTGCTACTATACTCAAGTACATTTTTCAGCAAAGAGAGCATTCCACTTCTTTTCTTTCACAAATGGAGTCATTCTCCACTTTTCTACTGTGGACCACGCAACGGAATGACTCCGGTAACAGAGGTGTGCACCGCTGAAACCCATCTGCAACATGAATCATTCATTTTGGATTTGAGGGAAAGCACACAGAGCAAGCGGAGAAGGCAACTGGGGCAGAAGAGTGGGCACGACCTGTCCTGGCAGATCGGATTGAAGTGGAGTGGAAAGAGCGATGCTCTCCAGCCATGAACAATACACAAAGACAAGTCGAGACTGGATGACTGGATGCAGTTTCTAAGAGGTCATTCATGCACCCACATCGATGTGAGCTATTTTTGGACCACACTTAAAGTATACTGTAATTAGGACTGACCAAAGCTATTCCTTATCTTTATATCCCTTTTCTATGTTGCTAGGCCTCATTAGTGAACTGCCATTGGGCGAGGGGCAGGGTACACTTCGTCTTCAATGAAACTAACGTGCGTGTTTTGGGAGAACACGCAAACTCCAGGGAGGAAGAATGGAGCCAAGAACCGAGCAGGTGCTCATCACCAAGGGTGGACTTCAAATCAGGTCAACACAGGCAATACCTAAGGGCCCTTAAACGTCGCATAAAAACTGATGAATAAAATTGCCTTAGATTTGAAGGACTTATTATTGTTCGAGTCTTAATTCATAAAAACACAAAATGCTTAATTCATCATGATCCTTTTGAGTCTTCCCCCTTCCCTTCTCATGCAATAGACTATTCCACTTTACTGCGCATATGCAGACCTAATCCAGGAAGACGGTAGCAATTAACAAAACAAAGTCATTGGAGTGGAGAAGAGAAGGTCAGACTATGTTAAATGTTGATGAATGTTATAATAATTTTGCAGTAAAAGCATTGAGATGATTCATCCATCCATCCATTTTCTGTACCGCTTATCTTCACTAGGGTCGCAGGCGTGCCGGAGCCTATCGCAGCTATCTTCGGGATACACCCTGAACCGGTCGCCAGCCAATCGCAGGGCACAGGAATTCACTTGTTCGATAATAATCCTCACGAAGGACTTCAAAGGGGCGCTAAGCAGATATCCGTGTTTTGTTTCTAAATACATTAAATGTTTGAAGAGAAGACTTGTAACAATATAGGGCTGAATTGTTGAGATACAGCTTAAGCATCATTTTCACCGTTTGGAGGTTCCTGATTTTGTGGGCGGGGCTAAAACACAGCCCCGTGATGGTGTAAAGTTCCCTCTCCCACTTTATAAGGACAAAGTGACGTCATGTCGTTCGGCTGCTCAGCCGTGAGTTAGCTGTGCTTAGCTTCCATAACAAGGCCCATTTACCACTGCAGCGTACAGTTAGCAAGCTAACGATGGCGACAGCCCGGAAATGCGTATTCGGTGGAAGCCTCAATTTACAGAACAGCTCGGTGACATTTTTTTAACCTTGCAAAAAAAAAAAAAAGAGGATATAAATAAGAGATCGATTGACTTTTTAAAGACACGCGCAAGATGGCGAGCTCAACATTAACACCACCAGCCAACTCCGCCGTGGGCATTTTACCACGGATAGTTTTGTAAACTTTCACCAGGACTGTTTAACTACCTGGGCTTCCTCCTGCCGTCCCGCTGTTGTCAGGTGCCGTGTTCGGCTGGGACATTTTGTCACCAAGAACGAGGGCAAGTTGACTTGTGTGCTGATTTTGATGATTATAGTCCTCAATAAGCATTCAGTTTTGGAGTTGAGCCTCCTAATGTGATTTTACATTGTATAAGCTATCACCCCTCAGTATGTTTGATTCCTTTTGGCGCATCCATTTGACACGGCCACAGCGTCTGAGAGGCGGCCCTTGTTATTCAAGCTTTGAAACCTGCTTTGACTTAGCAATTGTATTCATTTAAATTTGGCAGACTTGTTAACTTTACTCTTCTGTGGCGTGTCAAATTTCCACGCCATTTTTTGGGCCCTGCATAGTGCTACTTTAAGGACTTTATCTAGCTCAGCAAGTAGGATGATTTTCTTAAATACACACTTTTTAGTTAATGATACATATATTTAATAAAATATGTGAAGGGCCGTATGACGGTCTTGGGCCCCCAAATCACTCACTATACATCCCTGCTAACCTCTACCCAAAGCTAGATTCTTTAATCATTAAAATAGTATACTACTAAGACTATTATGAATGGATTGTTGTATTCTCTACATCTACATATTGAATTTGTACTTCAACTGCATTAATGCCGACTTGATGAAAGTAACGTTTTGCGTAACTCTTTGTATAGGTTCTCCTGGTTATAGGATTTCAAACATGAAACATTATGTTACGAAAGCTCAACTAATGGCACCTGTTACATTTTGTCATACAATCTTAGGACGTTTGTAACACGACAAAAAAAGCAAGCAAAGAGTACACAGTCGCCTACAGTAGTCATTGTGATGGCGTTTTTCAGGGAATTGTTGGGGTTGTGGCGGCCTCTAGAGGCGAACGTGAGGTACAACTGGAAAAGAGCGCTTGGCTGTTTATACCTTACTCCTATAGAATCCATTTATAAATCGCTCAACTCTATTTAACTCAGACATGATCACACAACTTAAACGAGTTCAGAAATTGGTGCTAGAGATTTTCTGGAACTCCAGATAATTATTCTTCAAAAAATATCCTTTGAGGGTACAGTACTTAAGGTTGAAAGGAAAGGACCACAGATTAATAACAGTGCAAACGATGATGCGCTCACATCGCATAACTGGTGCTTGGAGACCAGCAAATAAGCAAAAACAATCTGTTATGGTTGTACAGTATTTGATAATTACAGAAACAAATGAGGTTGGCCTAACAATTACCACTAGGTGGCTTTATTGTGCTGGAAGGCAGCACCATACTCAAATGTTTAAGATAATTGCTCTGGGGACATTTATAATAACTCTTACCTGGTCTTTCTGAACTCTGATGCACTGTACACACTTTATGACAATACATACCTTTGCTTAATTTTAACACATTTACTCGCATGTGTGTGTGCCAAAACTGTTTCAACTTTACAGTGTGCATGTAGCATATGTATGTTGGAACAACAGAATGTGAAGTCAAAAGTCTATGTGGCTAAAGGCACTGCAACAGGTAACGCATTAAAATAAGCCATTCCTCCAACAAGGCAAATCCACCAGCAAGAAGTCAATGACAGCAGACTTGAGGAGCCTTTCAGACCTCATATTGAGGATACAAAAAAAAAAAACTTCTTCCAGCTGGCTAGGCATATACACTGGGCCTTAAAGCCAAATCACAGATGAGGAGAAGAGCCGAGAGGTCTCGGTTCCCGGCGCTCGGCGCGGACACTTAAAAGGAAGGTGAAGGATGCCGTGTGAGCAATTGGTTCCAATTGATAGAGGATTGGTCACGGTCAGCCTTGTGACTGGAAATCCACGTGAGAATCTAGCATTTGGACCAGCGAGGGGCACAAGAGGCCAACAGCAGACAATGGGGGCACTCAGAGGAGTCTGGATGCTGTGGAGCAGTTGGGGCACAAGCTCCTGTGATTTAACCCTTCATCGACCGGTTATGCATTACAATTAATGTGAGAAGGTGCCTTGTTATGCGCCAGAATAGACCAAAAAAATATATATATATCAAATGACTTTTAGGAATCGAGTGCTGCTCTTTCATAAGTGCATATGGATGGCTAAATGTGACTGTTACACACTGACAATGCTATTGCTACAATTACAACACATCAAGCACTCTAATTGCATTAGTACACCTACATAACATCAAGAGACAGCCCAACCTCATCCATCCTTGTGACTCTTTCACCAATTAGCCAGGTCCCGCCAGCTGAATGTGACCAACCGCTTTAATGTCTCGGAGGGCCAGAGGGTCAGTGCTCAATCACAGACTGGTTGGAGAGGCTGTTTGTTTGAACTACTCACTAGTTGACAGGGCGGGGACGGGGTCAAAAGGGGCGGGGGCTGGTGCAAGGACCCCTGCCAGTTCTAAAGAGTAGCCTTTTGTCGCCAAGGCGGTGTCCGAGGCAGCCGAGCCTTTCACTGCCCTGCCGGCCCCCTCTCCTCCAGGCCTACAACAGCTGATGACAAGGCCCCAGCTGCTAATTATCCGGCTGATGGAGAGTCACTGAAGTGGGCCTGTCAGAGCGAGGGGTGGCCCTTGTGTCTGCAATGGGCTCAATGTAGGGGAGGGGGATAAAGAAAGGCCGACAGCAGTAGGAAGTAATTCAAGTACAAATCAAGGCAATCAAATTCAAAAACTAGATTTCTTCCAGTTCAAACTTTGTCCCTCCATTTTAATCACCAAAAGCCACAAGTGAGTGATTGTCTCCCAAATGGTGTATGATGCATTGTGCTCCAAACGGAGGTCCACTGTAACAAGAATTTACAAGGAGTAAAAAGGACATCTGGACAAGTATAATACATAAATATGTGGCTCCTTTTATGAGAGTCCATCCTACGGCAACATCTGGCATATGGGAGCAGTACTCGTTGAATTCCAGATGAAATAGTCTTCAGATTGAAGTTCCCGAGCTATAAGAAAGGGGGGCGGGGGCAATTGTTTCAACAAGTGTATTTTGTAGCGTATAATACGAATTTCAAAAGAATAGCATCAACTTACAAGTTATTATTTTTGGTTTAGCAGAAGAATACACCTGTACTGAGTGTTGGTCCACACAGCATCCAGAAAGTGTTGTGTCAGGCACTTTGAAGTACAACTGGGAGGAAAATAATGCGGAGGTTCATCACATCAACAATGTGTTACATATTTATAAGTTCGTTACATGTCAAGATTCTTACGTATTTGATACATTTTTCCCCACCTAGTTCTGACTTGGTGTTTTAATTTTTGAAAATAGAGTGCACTTCATGACTAAATGAAGAGTCTCTGTCTGCAGTAGTGTATATTAACCTACTTTGACATAGGCTGTGAGATCTGTACAAATGGGGTCAGTAGGTCCTGCTGCCGGCCCTGAAAGGCTGATCCTGCCTTCCATCGTGACTTCACGAGATTTTGGAAATTTTGGTCCTAAATATTCATGAGGGGAAAATAAATCATCAGCTTCTTTACAAGAACTCTCTGGATACCCAAAACTCACCAAGGACCCACACCACCAGGTTCTTCCCCTTGGAAAGGTCTACATGTCCACAGCTCACTTTCACATCCGCAGAACCCATTTGAGGCCTGCAAAAAATCAATAAAGTTTTAAGGCAATCATACGATAGGTATAGTCATATTCTGAACGGCATTTGTTTGTTGGCGGTGGATTTGCGTATTGTTCTGTAAGAAGTATAATCCTAAAACTAAAGAAAACTTTGTGACAAAAAGTACTGAACATACAATAACAGTCCATGCGCAATTATGTGCAGGGGACACGGAATCGAAGCCGTAGAACCCCTGCGTCAACGTGTGTTGTTGTCAAAGTTAAGGTAGAATGTTTAAGTCATCAAATTGTAACAGTGGTTGACTGCTTTGTACACATTTGAAACAGTTAAGTAGTGATGTGTGACGCATACGTGCGATGTGACTCATTGAGCCTTCATCATCAATGAGTACCTTCTGTTTTTACATAATTTTTCTATACCCATCACAGTGGTTGAACTTTTTTATACGCTTGCATAACTGCAGAAACCTTCCTGAAGAGTAAATGAAGGTAGTATGAAGATGAGATTGACACGGGAAAGGATTTCCATTATATCCTACGGGAAAAAATTGTTCCAAAATCCATAGAAAGCAGAGGGTGTCTGGCGACGTTGATTATTATACATATGCATATGTGTATTAAACGATATGTAAATAGATAGAGCGAGTCAAATAGAATTGCAATATACTAGAAAGTGTGTACCCTATTGTTTACCTGTTAAAAAAAGGTAGGTGTGCTTCACAGTATTCAAAACTATTCTTCACACTCTCATGAAGTTTCAGAGTCACTGACACAAGCAGATGGTTGTGTTCTTCCTTTAGTTGATATGAACCAAGAATGGGAGGGACAGGCACCTATGAGAGATTTCAGGAATTATTTATCAGTGAGTGAGATGCAAAATATCAAAATATGCTCACAATAGCTCCATATTTTGACCTGCGATGTGTAGCCGCAAAGTCGGAAGGGTTCCAGAGGAGGAGAGAAGGGAAACTTGTATGGTCCGGAGAACGATGAGCCGTCACAGTTATCGACGCTGCATGCAGTCAAGATGCTGGAATCCAGCGAGGTGACGCAATGATGCACCAAGATGTCTTGCAGTGGGGATCCATTGGGTGGCAGAGTGAGGGTCACTGTCACATCTGGGAGAATCCCCTCCACTTCACACTGTTAAAAGTAGGACAAAGTAAAACGCAGGCAACTGAAGCAAAACGTGTATTTGCTTTTACTTTCCACTTACCTTGCACATCACTGTGCCATACACATCCCACGTGTCCTGTCTACTCGGGTCACCATATTGCATGGAGCGCACGGTCTCTGTCAGTGCCGTATTGACTACAGCACGTCCCCGGTGGAAGCCCGTCTTCCAGGCGGGCTGCTTCTGGTTCCCAGCAGGAGCGGGCACAGAAGATGTGGCAGGTGCCCTGACAGAGGGCACATCTAGAGGTGTACCAAAAGGGCAAACCCGCAGGAGCACAGAGGGAAGTGCTGCCAGGCGAGAGGCCGTCACCTCATTATCAAGCTTACCGCCTGAGCCCAGGAGAAAATTCTGCAATTCAATCAGAAATGTGATGCCCTGTGAGACGGACAGCAGGTTGGCGAGAGGTGGCCGGGGCTCTAGGGGGACGTCCACTAGACCCAAGCAAGCTACGATGAGCGATCCATGAGTGATGACCACCAACGGCCAGAGCGTTTCCCGACCAGGACCGACACGTAGCTCAAAAGCAGGGGTCTTGGGACAGCGACGACAATCGTCTCGGAGAAGGACGAATGGCTTGTGTGGGTCTGAGAGGCCGAGCTCGGTGAGCAGGAGTCTGAGCACAGAGCTGTCTTCCGGAACCGCTACGTACAAGGAGCCTCCTAGTCTCTTTGCACGGTGCTCCACTGTAGCAAACCTCCTGCGAGTGAACATGTGCGGCGTTACAAACACACACATGCTCCTGCCAAATTGAACTTAAATTGTTCAATCTGCAAACACATTTTTTGGGCGCACCGCTGGCTAGGTAGGCTACCTTGTGATGCTTAACTGTGCTATAGTTCACCCTTACAATGTATGTTAAAAACGTATGTCATGTTTGTTCAGACTCAACTCTTAATTTGTTTTTTTCTGCATGTTTGAGTGCCAAATTAATCCACACATAACCTGACCGCCATCTGCACATTCTGTTGGGCTCTTAACCGTTATTTTGTAAAACTGGGCCCTTGGCTTTCCTTAATTGTTTTAAGTTCATCATTAGTGTTATTATATGCTGTACATTTCTGTGTTTAACAAGCTTGACAATGATACCAACCTTACCTAAATAAAGATAGATATAATAAAGATCAGATAAAGACTAAGAAAGTTAATAAAGCTTGAAAGTGGGATTCAACAAAGAAGGTCATACCCCAAATATCGACCCCTTATTGTCTTTGCATTGAGACGTTGGCCAGAAATTGGTGCACTTGCACCGGTTTTAAAGAGTCATTACGTTCTTAACATTTCTCTCAGGAAAATGCCACTTATGGAATCGGTTTCAAGTGATTTGTCTGATATTGGTGTAAGTCAAATATTCATTGGATGTTTACAAATAGCTATGCTACCAATAAAGCAACGTATAGCAGTGTACCTTGAAAAGCGAACTGAAGCATTTTCGCCTTTATCATGAGTAATAATCCACAGGGCACGAAAACTCATTTATCCAGCTGATCCACGTCACAACGTAGAGGGAAAAAAGCCAACTTAAAAATGACAAAATTCACATTACGCTAATTCCTCAACGAATGTAGACCTTTCCTTCACCATAGACTACAGACTACAACAGTGCGCTATACTTCCTGTTGCTGTCTCACGTGACTTGTGGCACCAATCAGCTGACAAGGACGCATGCGCAGTCGCCATCGTCTCCACAGTCACACCCTTCTCCCTCATACAGGAAGCAGGAGCCGCTAACCAGCTAAGTGTCAACAAACTAAAGGCACAATTGTCGGAAATTCGAATATCCATGTCGAGGTCGGCGTCATTGCCGACCTTGTGCTCCTCCATCGAAATTGTACTAGTTCACATCGCCAGCTGATCTATAAAGATGGCGACGACCGCTCAGCTTTTCGAGGTAAAATGATTGCTGCTACTGCCCGGAGTTTTGTTAGCCACCGGAAGCTAGCTGGCTAACTGTCCTTGTTCATCTGCTTCCCATGTTCTTTGCATTTCCCGCGAGGCGTTTCGCGACAACGGCATTAGAAGTAGTTTCGCCGGCACGTTGAAGAAGGTTGCTGTGAGATGATCGACCTTCCTATTATAATTATTTGATTTGTGCACATTAGGAGCCCTTTGATGCGGATGAGTACGTTGAAAGATTGGCCTGGAGGACTCCTGGGGGAGGCTCCAAAGGAGGTGCTGAAGCATTCGACCCCAAACGGTACTGAAAGCGCCGTTTGATTGAAAACATATTTTTGCACTATCACTTACTTTTAAATGAATCTTCAATGCAGATTTACTTTCATGGCTGCAAAACATCCATCCGTCCATTTACCGTACCGCTTTATCGTCACAAGGGTCGCGGGCGTGCTGGAGCCTATCCCAGCCGTCTTCGGGCGAGAGGCGGGGTACCACCCTGAACTGGTCGCCAGCCAATCTCAGGGCACATAGAAACAAACAAACAATGGCGCGTAATTCAGTCATTGCATGTCATTTTCTAGAATGCCAACCATATTTCACCACGAATAAAAGTCTTCTATTGTTTTATATTAATAATACAAATGGTAGTTTATCTCAGAATAACTAACATTTTCAAAGTCATGTTCAGTCAGGTGTGTCACCGTTGACTTTGTAGATGATAAATGCCAGTTAAATGCTAATTTATTCGTGCTATTTACGTTTATTCGAAGACTTCACCAGCAAACAAGTAGTGTGGGAACTAAACCGTTTTAGATATATATATATATATATTTAATTGGGGTGTTTATCCATCCATTTTCAACACCGCTTATCCTGGTTAGGGTCACGGGACGCTGGAGCCTATCCCAGCTGACTTCGGGCGAAAGGCGGACTACACCCTGAACTGGTCGCCAGTCAGTCGCAGGGCACATATAGACATGGACAACCATTCGCACTCACATTCACACCGTCACTGAGTGGGAACTGATGGGGTGTTTATATGTATTGAAAAGTTGAGTGTGTTTTTTTTATTGGGGCCTTTTTGTTTGGTTGAGAAACAAGAATTGCCTAGAAAAAAGCTACTACTACTAAAACGGACACATTTTAAAGTATTCATTGAATAAAATAAAATATGCATGCACTGAGCTATATGTTTTCTTTATATGGGTACGGTCTGTTTTTTTGGTCAATGTAAGTTTATTATAGTGTTGTTTACGCCTGTGGTGGAAGTTCTTTTTCATGAGCAAAATTGCCACAACACTTTAGCTGCACGTGTTTATCCTTCTTGCCTTATCTACGTCCTGCACAAAAAAACTTGCCACCATCTCGTCGGAAGCTCTTAGTGAGGAGTCAGAGACAACATATCTTCGGAGGCCACCACATTTGAGTCACCAACCAGGGAATGAGTGTCTGCTGGGAAATGTCTTTAAGCTGCAGCCATTGCTTAGGGAATTAGTCAGAAGATTATACACTCATCATTTCAGGATGTTTCCTGCTCTGTGATATATGCTGCTGACTTAGAACATTTGCTCTGTAGCCCTAATGGTGTTCGAAAATGCAGCTGACGAAGCTCCTCGTACTTCTTAAGGCAGGGGACCCAAGAATTAAGCATGTGACACTATTCTCTGCCTAATAACCACTGTGTGACTGTGAGGTCAGTGGGACACGTTTAACCTTGTGGGACTTGATTACTTTTCCAGGCAAACTGTAGATTAATTTTTCAACTTAGCAACATAGTTCCCTTCACGGTAGGTTGTTGGAGGAGTTTGAGAACCACATTGAGGAGCTGAAGCAACTGGACGAGAAGATACAGCGGCGGGTTGAGAAGTTGGAGCATCAATGCCATCGTGAAGCTAAGGAATTTGCCCACAAAGTGCAGGACCTGCAGAGGAGCAACCAGGTGTGTTGTTTGGGCCACTTGGAGCCCTTTGTACTTTGAATCATCCCGTTAAATGTTTTGCATCCCGCGCTCTTCTCAGGTGGCCTTCCAGCATTTTCAGGAGCTCGACGAGCATATCAGTTATGTGGCGACCAAAGTGTGTCACCTGGGTGATCAGCTTGAAGGTGTGAACACTCCACGACAACGCGCCGTAGAAGCTCAGCGTCTGATGACCTACTTCAACGAGTTCTTGGATGGGGATTTGCGAAGCGATGTCTTCAATAACCCAGACAAGGTGGGTACGACGTTTCCTCCCTTTGTGTATTTGTGAGACCACTGATGAGGAATGCTGCTGTTATTTAGCTGGGGGTGAAACTGTAGAGAATTAAGAAGTAAACCTCTCATAATAACTTGTCAAGTTTATCCCCCAAGTGTCATCCCACAGCTATTTCGAATGAATAATCTGTCATTTGCTGTTTGGCAGTATGCAGATTGCCTAGCATGGATGTCAACATGCTCAAGTCAAGCCTAATTGTATTTACAGTTAGCATTATCGTATGTGATATGATCACGTGTGCGGTGCTGCAAGAGAAGTTGAGATACAGTAGAATGTGCAGCCAATGCACTCTGAAAGTTTCATGAAGTTACATGGGATGGCTTGACAGGAGCTTCTGTATGTGAATCAGCAAGTGTGAGGGGCTCAATCACAGAGTCAGGACCTCTTTTTCCAGAAAGGGATGCCGAAATATCTGTCCAGATTCCTTTTCCAGAGCATACCTCCAGATGAGGGGGGAAAGAGAAAAGTTGCAAGTGAATAGCTGGAGGGGAATGGCTTTGCTAATCCTCCTGAAAGGGAGGGCTGGCCCGCCAGCGTGGAGACAAGTGCTGCTAAACCCTGACTGCAGGGAGACGGCTACATTACTTACATGGGATTTAGCTAATCTTAGCTGGGGGACAGATACTTAGAAAACCTTCGCTGAGCAGAAAGGCTGGATCCTCCTCACGGGAGCAGAGTAATGATGTTAGCTGAGGCAGGCATCTGCGGGAACATAGGAGTTGCAGACGACGGGCCTTTCGCGGGTCCAGGGCTTTTTACAGTCGGCGTGTGTGTCAGGAGAGGGGGGAGGACCCCCTCCCTCCTCCATTATTTTTTTTTTTCCCAGACAGATATCCCTGGCCGGATAGATTATTGAAAGCGATTTGGAATCCTTAAGGATTACAGGCCATTGAGAAAAGCCATGCCAATAAACAGCTGGCTGTGCTGCTAAGTCAGGACCGCTGGTGCAGATGCCCAGGTGAGCTCCGCCTGTCGTTTATCAGCCGGCTGTTCAACACGGAGAGGCGGAGGAGGGCTACTTTAAGATGATGATCCCCCTAGTGGACACACTGCCAGCGGCCTTTCGTCTTTATTTCAGAAATGTCCACCGCTCATTGTCATTCTCTCTCTCTGTCGCTCGTTCTCTTTTTTCCCTCTCCCACGCGCTGACCTCCTCTCCCTTCTTCAGATTAAAGAGGCTGCTGATATCATTCAGAAGCTGCATCTCATTGCCCAGGAGCTGCCATTTGACAGGTGAGTCAGGCATCCTGGAGGCAGCTTTAGACAAGGCCACTTGCAAACAAGAGGAAGGTGCTTTATTAAGCATGTCAACTCTTCATCGCAGTTTAAGCCCATTTTTACATATGGAAGCGTTTTCAATTTGAATAGGTTTTTAGAAACAAAGCTCTGACTCACGGGTTACTTTATTTGCAAAAGAAATCGGCATTTACAAAGGTAATAATGCTCAATTTTAATTGAAACTCTCATAGAGGTAATCATTTACCATGTTATTAACATTGTTTTTAAATGAATGTGGCTTTGGGTCTACAGTGGTGTATAATTACACTGCAGGTGTTGATAAAGAAGAATATTACAGTATTTCGCTACATGAGAGTTGCAAAATATGTAAGTTTTTAACTGCTCCTCCTTTATACCTAAATAATACTCATGTCACCTAATAAAACGGAGCATTATTATCAATTCCAATTTACAACGCTTAAATGTGTAAAACTGGGCTTAGACTGTGATGAACATTGTACATGCTTTAATGCTTCCTTTGTATTGGATCTTATGACATTGCGAAGGTGGACTTCATGAACTGTCTAGTGATTGTAAAACTGATTGTGCCATACCACACTAATCCACCTCTTTTTGTTTCATTTTGTGGGTTACAGATTTTCAGATGTCAAAGCCAAAATTGCCAGTAAGTTCACTCCATGATTCAGCATTAACAATAATCTCCACTGAAAGGTTATTTTCTGAGGGACCCTTGGATTCTTGTTTTCAGGTAAGTACCATGACCTGGAGCGTCAGCTAATTCAGGAGTTCACTGGTGCCCAGCGCAGGGGAGAGATTGGACGTATGCGGGAGGTGGCAGCCGTTCTCCTGCATTTCAAGGTGACCTCAGGCAGACATAATTATAGTAAACAGTCACTGTAGATTGTTTTCTTTCTTCCTTCCTTCATTTAAGCTTCATTGAAGTTTTCCATCTATCACTAAAACTTTGTATTGTTTTCTTAAGGGCTATGCTCACTGTGTAGACGTGTACATCAAGCAGTGCCAGGAAGTAAGTGAGGTTTCTTTTGTGTACTATGAGAAGTTTATTTTTTTTTGTTATCTTGGATAAACATCTGTATTACATTCTTGTCTTGGTCCCAGGGTGCTTACATGAGGAATGATGTGTTTGAAGACACAGCAGTCCTCTGCCAAAGGGTCAACAAGCAGGTGGGCGAGGTGTTCAGCAGCCCAGAGACTGTCATGGCCAAACTGATCCAGAACATCTTTGAAAACAAATTACAGGTACTTGACTTATTGGCAACTTGTTCAAGTGACGGTTCTCGAGTGGCCTTTCATCTGCAATATTCTGACTGGCATGGCTCTGTCTGCAGGCCCATGTGAGGGAAAAACTGGATGACACACGGCACTCTGACGTGGAACAGTACCTCAAGAACCTCTATGACCTTTACACAAAGTAAAGCATTCCTCTTTTGATTTCCTTTCTGTATACACGGTATTCCTCATCCTTATGGTTTGTGTGTCCAAACCCTCCAGAACCACAGTGCTGGCCACTAAGCTCAGCGAGTTCAACCTGGGCTCTGACAAGCACACTTTCCTGTCCAAGCTCATAAAAAGCATCTTCTCCTCCTACCTGGAAAGCTACATTGACATGGAGAAGGACTACCTTCGCACTCGCGGCGCCATGATTCTCCAGCGCTACTACGACTCCAAGAACCACCAGAAACGTCCGATTGGCACCGGCAGGTCGGTTTGTCCTTTAATCTTTTGTTCACTTTTTCACAACCACATACTGATCTGAAAGTGTGTTCCTGTGCAGTATCCAAGAACTGAAGGAGCGGATCAGACAACGCACTAATCTACCACTAGGCCCTAGTATCGACACCCATGGGGAGACATTTCTGTCTCCAGAATTGGTGGTCAACCTGCTGCAGGAAACACGGCATGCCTTTGAGAGATGCCACAGGGTGAGCCTCCAAGTCCCGCTTGGGAGCGGTATGTATATGTTACATATGAATTCCTGCTGTGCCAAATGCGAAACGTGTCCTGTGGCCTTTTGTCCACGGCGACGCAGCTTTCAGATCCTGCCGACCTGCCTAAGAATGCCTTCTTAATCTTCCTGTTGCTGGTCGAGCATCTGTGTGTGGAGCACATTGACTATGCTTTGGAAATTGGTCTCTCAGGTACAGTCACCTATTGGAATTAGAGAACCAAGTCAAGTGTTGTGGATATTAGCTTAGTTTAATAAATGACCGCCACTGAAGTGCATTTACTGATTACAAAAAAAAATCCAAATACAGTTATACTATACTGAGTGCAGCCTGAACTGGGCTGACCGTAAGTGTATAATCTGATTATATTCTCGCTCTCTCAATTCCATACAGCAATTCCCTCCTCAGATGCCAAGAACGCCAACTTGTACTTCCTGGATGTGGTCCAACAGGCAAACTCTATATTTCACTTGTTTGACAAGCAGTTCAATGACCAGCTTATGCCTCTAATAAGGTTTGTTTAAGGTTAACCGATTTATACACATAGTATGCGCACTTACTGGCCACGACACTGCTGTATCCCAACAATCTGCTCTTACAAGGATTCCTCAATGGCGAGAGGCGGGCAGCAAATTGTATTTATTAAATGATGAGGTTTTGTTCCACACCACTTCGAACTCCAACCAGAATTACAAACATATGACAACACGTTGTGACTTCTGACAATGTCAATCAAAAATGAGAATATTTTTGTAAGACATTTTTATACAGCTCTGATATCGGATCAAACACAATGACGTGTTTGTTCAGTGTAAATCGTGCTGGGTTATTCAATAGCCACCAGACTAATGTCTAAGGTGAGGGCAGGTTGAAAGGTGACCTCTAAAATGTTTGCCTTACATTTTCAAATCTATGTTTGCAGTTCATCTCCTAAGTTGGCCGAGTGTTTGCACAAGAAGAAAGAAGTGATTGAACAGATGGAGGTGAAACTGGACACAGGAATAGACAGGTAAGTGTGTACTGACAGACAAACCCTCCTTTGTGGTTGCTTGTGGGTTTTAAACGCTGTGGGTTTGTAATGGATGCGGTTCCATGCTGCAGAACAATAAACTGCATGGTGGGACAAATGAAGCACATCTTGGCAACGGAACAGAAGAAGACTGACTTCAAGCCAGAGGATGAGAACAACGTCATGATCCAGTACACTGCAGTAAGACCGGCACAAGCTATAAGAACTGCCAAATGACTTTGCCTTTTTGCTTTGAAATGACTTTGCACCCATTTCTATCGGGCAGGCCTGTGCCAAGGTCTGTGCCTACGTCAGTCGGCAGGTGGAACACGTGCGCAAGTCTATGGATGGCAAGAATGTGGACACGGTGCTGACAGAGTCGGGTGTTCGCTTCCACCGCCTCATTCACGAGCACCTGCAGCAGTACAGCTACAGCTCCATGGGAGGCATGCTGGCCATCTGCGACGTGGCTGAATACCGACGATGCGCCAAGGACTTCAGGGTGAGAGCGGGGCAGAGGTCCACGGCAAAACATGGCCTGTTGTACAAGCCTTAGCCTGTGTGTGCTCTTGAAATCGAATTTACTCATCAGATGACTTCTAGGACTACTTTAGGACTACAGTGGCACCCCTGAAATCAAACACTAATGTGTTCAGATTTCAAAACCACATTTCCAAGAGATTAATTATAGTTGTAATAAGTTGTTCCAGAGTAAAAACTGTCAAAGCATTTTTAGGAAGGGGGTAATAAACATTGCCTCACTGATGCACCTCATGCTTGTAATTATGAATCTTGAAGTGTCGGTCATACAACTAAAATGAAATAAAACAGTGCTCTTTCCTCTCAAAATAAAGATGGGAATCCAGTCACAGAATATCGAGCTCAAAGTCCCAAACAGCTAGTCGGTACCAGCTCTGACAGAGAGTCCTATCAAGCAAACGGTACTGGGAAAATGCTATCGCCTTGCGTCTGGCAATCATGTCATGACTGTCATGGAAATGTAACACTACGTTTAAAAGAAAAACAAAACAAAAAAGAATTTGCCCACTGCCGTAGTTTTTCTGCTTAAAATATGTGCGCACATACTTCATTGTAAACTCCAGTCGATATTTATCTTCTCTTTTCCCATTTTTCTTCATTTAGCACCATATAATACAACTCCAGAATGCACATAGAGAGTTCATTAATCCTTGATACGCTAGAAGTTGCACATTAGGATGTCCAAAATTGGTTGCGTGTGAGCTGCAGCCTATCCCAGCTGACTTTGGGCAGGAGGCGCGCTCTGTGGTGGTCGCCAGCCAATCACAGGGCAAACAACCATTTACACATATGGACAGTTTAGTCTTGAAATGTTTGTTGATGGTTACGGAATGTGCGAGGAAGCTGGAGACCTGAGGAAAACCCACACAAGAGCGGGTGGAATATGCAAAGTCCACACAGGAATATAGAGATTTGAACCCCATACCTCAGAACTGCGAGGAAGACTTGCTAACTTCTTGTCCACCATGCTGCATTTGTAGAACATTTAGGCTATATTTTTCCCTGTAAATATCGTCCAAATTGTGCAATCTCAAGGTGTTCTAACATATTTCATTATGTAATCCCATCATGGAAAAGCCCCCACCTTATCTCATATGCGATGCATCTTGATGTATTTTTGTGTGTGTCCGTCCTGCAGGTGCCTCTGGTGCTGCAGCTTTTCGACACCCTGCACGCCCTGTGTAACCTCCTGGTCGTCGCCCCTGACAACATGAAGCAGGTGTGTTCAGGCGAGCAGTTGACCAATCTAGACCGCAACCTCCTGCACGCCTTCGTCCAGCTCAGAGTGGACTACCGTTCGGCCCGACTGGGCCGCCACTTCAGCTAATGACTGGGTCAGCACTTGACAAATGCCCTCCGTCCAGTACCGCAGTCCGCCGCCATGCTTCAATGAGTTGCCGCACTTTGATAGAGACACCTCTGCATTAGAGGATGCAAAAGTCCGCCTTGACAGACTCTCTTCGCGATGGCTACTGTTCCTTGAATGTGGGATAATGTGCATTTCACCTCTTTCTTAAAACGTGTATCAATTGAATATTTGTTTTTAAATACCCATTCACGTTGTTTAGAGTTCTTCATAAATGGACATTGATTTTGTCAGCTTATGTTCAACAAAAACATTATGTTTGATCGTGCCAGCTATATAAATCCTCTGGCTGCTCTTGTGCACCCAGAATAAACCCTCAAGCTGCTGTAAAAGGGAGACAAGTAATGTCTTGAGTCAGCCTGAGAAGCATGCGATAGAGCTCTGTCTGGATAAGAGAGACACATGACCACCTCGCTGACCATTGACCTCTGAGCACAAAGCAAATGTCAAGAGGCCACCGCAGTGAAGTGCGATTCAAACTCGAAACAGGTCTGAGAACCTCTTCAGAGGTTTGGGTGGTCCTTTGTTGGCTCAGATGACTGCTGCGATGGGTCACTGAGTATGTGCCACTGTAATTGCACAGATCAACACTTGCTCAAAGGCGTTCCTGACTAGATGCGCACAGTTTCTGGGTCCGGGGAGATTGAAATATTGACACCAGGGAGGACCTCGTCACACAGGGCTTTAACGGTGGTTCCTGTTTTGTTTTTTGCACTAAAAGAGGAGGTAGATGATGCCTGCTGCCTGGAAATGTCTTCTCCCGATGTACTGCTGTTTGCCTTAACCAGAGACTCATTAAACAAAAAAAGATACATTTTATCATTGTCCTTATCCTCAAGGAGATGAGCCACGCTGCCAAGTTGCCCTTGCACTTTATTATGTGCGAATGTCACTCTCAAAGTGAGATGAAACCCTCTCCTTTTCTATAGAAGTCATCAAGTATTCATGGAAATGCTTGCCACCAGAGGAAAGTTCTTTCTTCGACTTGGGGAAGTGAGCGGCGCCAGAGGGGATTAGATATCTCTGGCTCGATGAATTGTGTGCAGTAGTCACGGACGGGAGGGAGATAGAGACGCCCGAGAGCTCGGTTCCAGCTCCGGCTGGTTGGCGTCGTGTAGAAGGTACACACAGAGCCGAGCGTGTTCAAACAACATCATTAATTAGGCTAATATTCATATTATCAATGCCACATAAATTCAATTCTCTCTGCCCTAATCACAATTGGATAGCTTGTAAAAAATATTTTGTTAGGCCCTGATGCAAACAACGGGTCTCTTCCAAACATTTGAAAACGATTTGTTTTTTGGGGGGGGGGGGGCGATTAGTGTGTGCGATGCAGGATGCGGATGGGGGAGAGATGCCAGGCCTGTGGCGATAACCTGTGCGGAGACCAAGCAAGGCAGAGGTGCGGCCTGTCCCCAGGGATGCCCAGCACGGGCTTGTGGAAAAGGGGAGGGGGATATTTGAGCAGGTGGAGGGGATTAGTAATAGTGTCAACACTGGAGAGCTGGATAAGACTGTCCACTCTTACTTGTCAGTTGAAGCAGCTCGAGCATACAATTTTGGATACATGAAGACACCAGGACGTACTCACCAGTCCAGGGGGACGGACAATGGTCCAACCATCTCTGAGTTCCTAATATCCGCTAGTATGGCCAGTTACGCCAAACACCTGCAGCGGGCTCACCCTTTACCTTACAACACAATAATCAAATAAATAACAATGAAAAAACACTCATTGCAACACCAGTCAAAGGTCTGGACATGCTTTCTCATTCAACAGCATAAGCAATAGCTGTTGTTTTGACATTTATGACTCTTGTGTCTTTTATTGGTGTTTTTCTTTTGAACCCTTAAAGTGGTTGAAGAAATGATAATTTCATTCATTTGATTGAAAAGGTGCTTTTCATACAAACATAGTTACACAAGAAATCAAGCAATACAATCAAATAACCCAACATGAAAGATGGCAAATTACAATGTTAAAGTGATTAGGCTGTCCAGAATCGGTGCATCTTGAGTTTGGGTTTGAAGAGGAAGGTCACGTCCAAAGTTCCGAAGACAGAATGTGGGAGGAAGGTGGAGACCTGGGGGAAACCCACACAAGCTAGCACAGGGAAACTACATTCAATGTTGACGAATGTTCTTAGCAATTACAGTAAAAGCATTGCGGCGATTCACTTGTTAGGAAATAATCCTCAAAAGGATTTGAAGGACTTTATCGAGCTCAGGAAATTGGAGAATTTTCAGTTATATAGCATATTTAAATTTGCCGAGACCGATGGGATTGGTTTTAGTGTGTTTATTCCGTTATAGGTGCAGAATGTGGCCTTCGCATCCTTTGATTTTTCTCGAAAAAAAATACCAGCTTGGACACCCCTGCTAAAAAGGCTTCAAATATCAAATTCTGCACTTGTTGCCCTTGAATGCTTTGGCCTTTGACCAGGTTCGTCCACTCTTTGTGCACACCTCCAGCGAGTCCTCCGACATCCCATAAATCCTGGCTTTCGGCACATCGCCGCCCCGACTGGGCCGGCCCTGCCTCAGCCTCCTGGAGCACTGACAATAAGGCATTACAGCAGTCAATCCATGTCAACAACAGCTTTGCTTAATTCCTGCTAAACACGTTCCAACTAAATCTTCACCTAATGATGCATAATGACTGCTCTTTAGCATGCCGGCGGCCTGCGTTCATTCACACGCTTTATTTGGCTGTTTGACATGATATCAAGATCGCCTCGTTCAAATGAGTCATGTGATGTCCACGTTCTTTACGCATGCATTGCAAGCGAGTCATTCTTATTTTGCAAGCTTCTCCGTGACAGACCGAAGTCAGTGCGGGGGCACAGTGCCAGACTCTCTGATGTGCTGCAGATGATGCCCGGCCTTTGACCTCCTGCCCAAAAGATGTCAGGGCCAAAATGGCACAGGTGCTGCCCCACCTTCACTCTCAGATGACCGGGAGGTGCAGTGAGCAGGATGTGGATGCTGCCAACTCTCCTCCTTTGCTCACTTTTCTAATTGCGATGGGGCTCTCTAGTCACGCATTTGGGCATTGTGATGACGACTAGTGCACTGCAAGCCCTCCCCCGCCCGCGTTCCCTCAATAAAATCACTATTAATTCTCTGCCATAGTGGAGTGTTTTCCAGTGCGATTTGTTGGCCCGCTGCCTGTGCCTTGCTCTCTCTTGGCTGGGTTTGTCTGCTTTTCTGCTCCACAGGAACAGACTGGCACTCTCGCTGAGGGCTCCAGGGTTCGCACACACAATCCACTAAACATGTCTCGGTGTGAGAAGCTTCACTGCTCGTTTCATCTCAAGCTTTTTCCACCCCTCAGTCTTGTTGATACATTTTGTTCTTCATTCTTTTTGGTCTATTCTGAGTAAATATTTGCCATAGTCCAAAATGCAACTCAGGTGATTGAGATTTTGGTCCTACTTTACATACCCTTATGAGGTGTTTGTACAGCTCCATAATGATCTATTTATTAGATTATTAAGACTTTACAAAGCCTTAATAGGAATGGAAGAATGAACTACCTCTTGCCATAAAGTGAGGCTACATTTTGTCCAACTGCATTCACTGTGTGCTGGTTAGAATAGATAGCAGCCTATTATTAAATCATGTAATACTTTACAACGAGGATCCCCTTTGCCGGTGTAACCAACACAGGTGTGAAATGTAAGCCTATATAAAGTACACAAAAATGGCGGTATGATTAGAACTTCCCAAGTAGTGAGCCTACACAAACTATGGAAACCTGTTGTCTCATTTATAACTGTTTTGTAAAGAGTGGATAACTACATTATTGACATATGTATAAACTCTTTGTCAAGTGGCACCATGCCTTTTGAGAAATCTAGCATTCACACATGAATATGATGTATTCGCTCCCCCCCCCCGTCAGCGCTGCATCTCGAAACCGCATTGGATTAGGTAGCTATTAAATATTGCACAGGTCCACTTCAAAATGTGCATAGGACTATCTGATGCAAATGACTGAATTTGCATCTAATTGAGCTTTGATAACACGCTGTATGCTTGATGTGCACGGAAATGTTTCCTTACAATATATTGATTATTGCCCATTGCATAGTGATAATCTTGGTGCTGTTTTTAAAATATTGCTATTGATTATCCAACTATTGCGATATTATCCTATTATGTGCGTTAGTGTGTGATTCCCACCCCTTAATGTGTCCATGTTAAAATGGCACAGTTGGGTTAAGAGAATGAATTGATTGTGATGGTTGAGGTATGGCCGTACTCAGGGCCAGGCAACATCTGTCACATTTGTAAGGCCCGTGGCCCTGCTAACCACTGATGTTGAACCAAGGCTGCGCACATGCCATGGCACACAAACAAATCAGGTCTCTCTCTCTCTCTCAACTCCACTAAAGATGAAACACCAAAGCATGTGCATTTGTCTCATCAAGCATTTGCCCGAGGCTACGTTGAATGTAAATGAACACGCTGGAGTGTGCCAACCTCTATTTCTGTTCAAGGCGCGTGTTTGATGATGAAATAGTGCAGCTGGAAGCAGACAGGAGGGGGCGCTAGTGCTCCAGCGTTGCTCTCCTCCCTTGTGAGGCCTCCTCTTCCTCCCAGCTCCTCACAATGGAGATGTGCCTGAGGGTGGAAATGTTGCTTTTTTTAGGTCTGCATGAGCCCATATCCCTTAATCCCCAGCCATGATTGACAATCATGATTTAGGGTATATGGTGTCCCATTCTAATCCACGAGCAATGATTTCATTTGCATACCTTGCGTACGTGGCCTCGTTTTGGAGGAAAAACGTCTGCCTTTGTAAGTGATACAGAAAGGGAGAGGCAGAAAGCTGAGAGAAATAGTGAGAGCAAGATAGAGACTAAGGAGGAGAAAGAGAACGGATGAGGAATGTTTGTGTTCTTCCCTTTTTCTTTTTTGCCAGAAGCAGGATGATAGCAGTCTCCACTTCCTCACCAAACCTTCATCACTTTTTACCTCTCAAACAATGCATTTTGAAGCATAAAGGCTAACGTTCAGAAAGACAGAGATGAAGGAACATGCAGGAACACACAGAGATGCTCCCTCACACGATGCAAAACAAAATTGCTATTTGCTCATTCTATAACCAAGTCAGGCTTAATTATAATCATGGGAGTTTGGGAGTTACCGTATAATCTCTGGAAGGTATTAAGAATTACCAAGTGTACACCACAGCAAAAAAAAAAAAAGAGGGGGGGAGAGAGAGAGAGAGAGAGAGAGAAATACCGTAGAAATACTTCCAATGATTTCCCGTGCATAAGAGCCAAGGGAGTGGGAATCAAATAATGCTCAGTGTTTGGAATGTCCACAGAGCTCATTCATCCACACGTTTGTCTACTGAGGAAAAAAAAAATGTCAAAAAGTCATTATTTATCCTCAGATCAAATAAAATGGTCAAAAAAACAAGCAATGACCAAAAAGAATGTTTGAATGGTCATGTGGAAAACACTGTGCATTTTAAAATATATTGACATGATCTTTTGGACTGGAGTGATATTTTTAAATCTCTTGTCTGTTTTAGAATTATTGTGTGTATTTATTATTACTAGCAATTATTTGACTAAAAAAAAAACATAATTCTCAAGTAATGCAATTTTCATTTCCTCTGCAAGCTAAGAAATTGAATTTGTTGTATTATTTCTTAGAAATACATTTTGTTGTTATCCCCTCCGCCCCAGATTTTACATTTAAGTAGATGTACAAAATGCATTAGGTTTACAATACTTTGTGTTAAACTGGTCTTTGCAAAATATGTATTGTATGAGTATTGTAAATGATATACAATATGTTCATATAGATGTCTCTATATAAATAAATATACAGTAGTATGTATGTATTGATTTGCTGTATATAGAAAATGAAATGATGAGGTTCAAAACAATTTCAACCTCATCAAAACAAACGCAGGCCTGCACAGTATGTTAAGAGGCAAAATCTCATCATTTATCAAGATGGCAGATGGCAAACGAGTCTGCAAATGTTCTTTACATTCACCACTGTAAAATCCTTTCAAAACAACCAGACCACTCGTAAAGGCAATTGTACCTAATCTAGATGATGCGGCGCGCCAGAGGAAAAGTGACTGAGGTCATGGGCCATCCGTCCGTCCGTCCGTCCGTCCGTCCGTCCTCTTTGCCTGACTGAACATGGTCAGGTCTCTGTGGCAGAGAAGTCCCCTTTGGAACAATAACAGCGTGATAATCTGCTCTTATCTGCAGTTTGTTTAGTGTCTGCTTAACAGGCTGTCAACATGATGGCTGTCTTTCTGCGCCTCCACCGCTATCGTGTTAGCCTCAACCCCAGCAGTTCTAGTACGTAGTTGAAGACCTCCAATGACAACAAAAATGAGGAGGCAAAAATATTCTTTTGAACAACATTATACAGCGTAGGTGCACCTGCACATCGCAATAGATCCATTACAGAAGATGTATGAATTCACTTGCCTTTGCTAAAACAATACATCACTTGATTGACACTGTCATAAAGGTATTCAATTAACACAGTTTGTCAGTGTAGATTTGACATTGGAGAAATAGGTGTGTCTATTATTTTGGTTATTGTATTTGGCTCCATTTGAGGGGGGAAATGTTCGAAACACCTCTTATTCCACTGCAATTTGCAACATTATTCATAATAACAATTAAACATAATAATAAATGATCAGTATTATTTCTGCATAGGTTTAATTTGTGACACAGCTCCCCTGTTGGAGTTCATGAGATTACTTGATGACTCCCGTAGTGAATTGGTTGTGTACTAATGAATCAAATCAGCTCCCCCGTGCCCCTCGCCTACTGTATGTGAGTACGCGAGGTGGCATAAGACGACGGCGCCTCGCGGTTTGAGCGATCTCGCATCATCAAGCTCATCATCATCCCATCTGCAATGTCCGTCCCACCTGCTCCACAATTAGCAATGTTTACCAAGCCTGGCCTAATTGATCTTTTTTGCCTCCTTCATTTTGTTATTAGTGCAGCAGAGGCGCAAAGCGGCTCCTCTTTCTCCTATATTGAGAAATGATACTCTTGTACTTGATCCAGCTAACAGGATTTTCTGAAATTACTTTATAAAAGACCATCTTTTAACTTTCTCGATGCGTTCATTAGCAGGTCTGCCCGAAGGCCCGCTCACATCAATTTCTTGGGTTAAAGTTACAAAGTTAGGCAGCTCAGCTCCACGCTCACGGTGGTTTGTGGACCACGATGGGGGTTTCTGGGGGCGGAATGGGAACAAATTATTAATTTGGGAAAGTATTAGAAAAATAAAGAGATTGAATTAAGAGTATTGGTCCTCTGTTATCCAGCATGGATGCCTCAGGGACTTACTGCGGTGGAGGACATTATGTAAATGCTCCCTCTCCCTCTGCCTCTCTTTCTCTAACTCTCTATCTCTCCCACTCAGTTCCCTACCTTCGCTTCTCTCTCTCCCTCTCTTTCTCTCTCACACACACACACAGTCAATCTCTGCTCCTCTATAATCTTTCTCCGTGTGTCTCTTTAATCTTCATCAAGTCAGCAGACAATTTCTCCTGTTTGATGCGGCTCACTTTTTTCTCTACTCGTCATGGTTGGGGTGGCTGTTCCGCAAATCTTCAGGAGCCAAATCCGAATATCAGGAAGGAGGGAAATCCTTAATATTGTCAATACAATTGCCAATTATGAATATTTTTGAATCATGAATAGCACATTTTAATTTCATCATTTCAAAATGTTTAATTAGGAATATCACAATTGAATCGTTACTCCTTGTACTATTCCCAACAAAAGCAAAAAAGGAAAAAAAAGATTGGATTTGTTGAAAACTATCTAGAGCCCCCTGGTTACTTCCTGGTTGCATTTGTTTGGGGTCGCAGAGTTTGTCACAACAGCCGAAAGAGAGTACGCTGCCGCTGCCGCATTTTGACAACCGCATCTCACCAAAACAATGGATTTTAGTTTAAACGGCTTAGTTTAGCCAGGATCCCTCGCCGCATCGCGGCCGTGGTCTGTTTTGCGCCACTCTCGCTCCCGTAAATTGTGCAAATGGCTGCTGGCTGGCTGGAAGCATCTGCCTCAGTAGCAGCTCGTTAGCAGCTACCTCTGGTCAGTCATCTTCCACAACGTGTTGAACAAATGTTTCATAACTGTATCCATTTCATTCAACCGCAGTCGCAGTCTGTCATGAAGGTCTGTGCAGCTTGGGCACGGCCACGGTACGCCTCATTATCGTCTCGGTGGAGACTGCAAAAGGCTGCACGCGCAGATACAACAATTATGCTTGCATTGCAACATTTTACATATTGGGTTTTACCTTTTTTTTTTTTTTTTAAGTTAATTGAAGATTTGTTTCACTGAATAGATGAAGTGGTGGAAAAGGGAAGATGTCGTTACAATTCCTCCAATTGGTCAAGTATTCGCTACTGTAGATTCACCAAAAGCTAAAGCAATGAGCTGTAATAGGATGCATAATATTCATATTGTGCTAATCTGACATCAAAAGCATGGTCAATATGGCTGCTTACTCAAGCGGGCTGTCGAAGGCCTATGTTACTTCAACGTGGGTCTCTACAGAAGCAGGACAAGTTAGAGTAAAAGGGTGGAGGGCTTCGTGATGACAGGAAGATGGGCCGTGGGGGAGGAAGGAGGAAGCGGAAAAGGGGGCAGGAGGAGGGCACCAAAGCATGGTGTCAGTGACAAGGCCCCTAATCTTTCAGCGGGAGGGCGAGACATTGGAGGTTTGATGTTAACAAATATTAGCTTCTGCTGGACGTGGATGTATTCTCTTTGACACATTCATTGCATATTCACACACAGATGTTGCTGCTACACAAGCGAGGAGTCGGGCGATTGAATGAAAAGGCCCGAGATGGCAGAGTTGCTCTCTGAGGAGCAAGTAATTGGCCCCTTGACGGCAGAGGCGACGGAGAGAGAGATGCGGGCACACGCGCACACACACACGCACACGCACGGATAGCTAGACGTGAGCGGGGGTGTCCCTCTCATCTCCTGCGCCTCTCTTCGCAGATCTGATGAAGGTAAACGTGGAGCAAATTTGTCATTTGATGAGCGAGGATTTCCACAAACAGAGCTGACATGATGAGCCTGTGATCTGCCTGTATGAGAGTCAGCAGGGGCCCAGCCGACCGGAGATCTCAATCCTCGCACGCTGTCACACTCACACTCGGCTGTGTTCACATGCAGTCGAAGTCTCGGTAATTGCCGCTTGCCCACCGTATCTCTGCCTCGGACTCCCTCGCTCGTGGTTGCGGTCTATCTCTTCTCCTCAGAGACGTCCTTTCCTTTTGCGTTGCTCTTTTTTTCGAAAGGGCCCTTGCACTTCTTTTCTCTCTTCTCTCGCACTCTTTTTCTTATCTCCACGCCTGCACACTCCTCAGTTATCCACACGCACCCTATAGCTGCTGCCACTTGTCCCAATGCAAAGAGGGAACATCTTGAGCTCCTATAATGCGGAATTCAAACAAATTAACCGTACAAATATGCATAAACTTTAGCTGGAACCGTAGTTTTGCGTGATGTCATGCCAGACCTTAATTCAGAGCATCCATTTAACTCTGTACATGCACAATGCTTTTTCTTTGGCTTTTTTTTTTTTTTTTACACTTATTCCAAAATAAGGTCCATCCATCCATCCATTTTCTGCCGCGGGCGTCCTGGAGCCTATCCCAGCTCTCATCGGGCGAGAGGCGGGGTACACCCTGAACCGGTTGCCAGCTAATCGCAGGGCACATACAAACAAACAACCAACCCTTCGCACTCACAGTCACACCTACGGGCAATTTCCAGTTGTCAACGAACCTAGCATGCATGTTTTTGGGATGTGGGAGGAAACCGGAGTGCTCGGAGAAAAGCCACGCAGGCACGGGGAGAACATGCAAACTCCACACAGGATTGAACCCCGGTCCTCAGAACTGTGCCGCCCCAAAATAAGGTAAGCAATGTCACTAAAAGAACAATGTTAAAAGGAAGAATGAACCTAAAAGTAAGCAAACTCAAAGCAGTACAATTCCAGCTTTGCCCATAGTTGTTGTGATACATGTTCTTAGAAAGTAATAGTTTCATTTGTAATTGTTATTGTTCTAGTGTTTTACTGTTAATTGTTATAGGTGAACTTATTTGTACACTTGTATGACGGTTAAGTATGTTCAAATGCACAACTCCTTGAAGTCTCAGCGCCCCTTTGCACAATGCTCACTGCACCGCACTATTGCGATATTAGTCATTCCAACTGCTCTAAGTGCATCTTTTTGCGCAATTGTTTGTCGTCAATGTCTTTCTCTCTCCAAAGTGCTCACTGTCAATCGACCGTCTGTTGTCGTACTGGAGCGGCTCCGACTACCGGAGACAAATTCCTTGTGTGCTTTTTGGTCATGCTTGGCAAGTAAAGATGATTCTGATTCTGATTCTGATGTTACTTTAACTGCAGATCCAGTGAAACCTCAATTCAAGAATATTCTTCTTGTTGTGACTGCGTTCACGAACGGATAATCAAGTTTATGTTTCCTTTTGAAATGAATGAAAATGTAATTGATGCGCTCCGTGCCCTGGAACAAAGTGCACATGGTCAGCGTGTGGTTGAAAAGAAATACTGCACAACATTGAAAAACATGAACGTGCACTTTATTATGAAGAAAGAACATGGCGTGTTCACTTGGAAATCACTTGGGCCTTTTCGCATACTTTGGGAACTGCATTGCATTGTGGGATGTGGCAGCCATTTTGTGCTAGCGGTATCCGTAGTGAATGTAAACGAGGCTGTGTTGTCACGTGAGTGAATGTTGTTGTTGTTGCGAAGGTTCAAATGTTCGAAAGGGAAGGGGATTTACATTTAAACATGAGCCCACAAAGCCTCGCTAACTCTATCACCCGCAAGCTCCCGTACCACGGCTGAAGGCGGCAGACTTCCACCTCTCTTGGCTGGGACAGGTGCACATGGTTGATTTCGCCAAACCAAACAACACACTGAGATCACAAACACAGTACGGTGCACTACAGTAATATGTGTATGCTTCCTAATAGCGCCATTGTGAGCACTTTTCAATTGGGAGCCACACTGAGGGATCATTTAGAGGAAAAACAAAGATACTGTACCTGCAATGTGTGACAATGTGTGAGCCGGTGATGTTTAAACACAAGTGAGCCTTCCGTGGCCATGCCGAGACTGTTTTTGAAACCGAGGTTATCTTTCTTCAAATATTTGATTCAGAAACCATGTTTTTTTTTTCAGGATGTTGGTAAAATGAGATTCCACCATTTATTGAATAAAGATGTACACTGAAATGGATTTTCAATTTTTTGTGAAAAACAACAGATCGGAACAAACTGGATGTCAATGTGTCACCCGTTGTTTGGAATGGTCCAGTTCTGCGTTGACATGCCAGGCGGTTTGTGAATGTGATAAAGTTGTACACATGCTAACAGCCACCACTGGAATAAAAAAAAAAAGGGATTGAATAGCAGCTCCTCAAGGGGTCTGAGATCAGCTGGGTTCTCAGGCACTGACTTAAACGAAGTTTAGCAGAAATTGCCCAGTCAGGCTCCTCTGTCAGAAACTGACCTCCGTTACCGCAATCATTCAGAGTACAGTCGCTGCTCTGCAGAGATTAAGAACTCAAGGCTCCCTTTTCCACTATGTCCTTAAATGCTTCAAGCAATTTGGGATGCTGCCTCGCCTCCTTGCGGGCCGTCTCTCGAGCACCTTTTCTGCCTTTAATAAGGAGTCACTGCAGTTTGAGCCTTTCCACTCAGAGGTAACGGTCCTGCCTCTGGCCAGTCCCATGACTTTAATCCTGGAACTCCAGCCACCAGGCTGATGCTCCTGATATTTTGAAAGAAAAACAGCAGTTTTGAGCTTCATATTGTGCGGTTGACTTTGCTTTCAACCACCATTCAGTGACCTTAACCCATGCAGAACATTCAATGCGAGGAAACCTACGATCTTCACATCATCATCGGATCAGGTAGTGCAATAATGATCGTATTGATTCCAGAAGCGATGAATGCTGACTGCAATGTAAAATGACGAAGTATCCTTCATGAGCACAAACCCTGGTGTTCTTTCTCGTCGTTGTGTGCATTACGCTTTATTAGGGCATCATTAAGGCTAGGAAAGGCACTCATTGTGCCTGGCAGAGGTCTTCTGTCGTGGGAGAGTGGGGAAGGAAGGAAGAAAGGAAGAGGGGGCCAGCGGAGAGCTGAACTTTGTTAATGGAGTGCTTCTCTGCGCAAGTCACTCAGCTTTGAAAGCCAAGCACCCCCCGGGTAAGGACTCTGAAGCGCAGGAATCAGACATGCACAATCAGTTCCACTCCTTAAATCTCCGTCAGAATCGTATCTATCGGAGCAGCCTTTCCTTCATTTATTTCTCTATCAGTTAGTGGCTTGTGATCAGGCCAAGTGAACTACAGAATGTTCCCCTCTGTCTCTGCCTTGTGCTGATTTGCGCACGCACACACACACACACACACACACTGATGTTGCGTATCTCTCTGCCTGTGCCCTCACCGCATCTGTTCAGGCAGGGCCTCTGACTAATTTGCCCATCACGCTTGCTGACGGGTCCTTTACGGTTGGAGATGTTTTGACGCGTCTCTTTCGGTTCACTCTTCTCCAATGGCGCTGTCTCCGCTATGAATAAGTATACTCTGATAATAAGCAAATGCCAAGAGTGCTTGGCTGCGTGGCTGAGGGATGTGCGTTGCCACAGCGTGAGAGTGAGCTCCTCTGTATCAGTGGAAAAAAATGTTTAGAGCGTGCACAGCACTTCCACTCAAAGGAAATGTAATCCAAAGTGCAGAGGGAGAGGGTTCAAGAGGACACATGCTTTATGCGCTACATGAAAGAGCAGTGAACTCACACATTCATTCATTTACTCCTCCAATATGACACCAATAAGTGAGTGTTTTGATGGTCTCTTTGTTTATTATGGGGAAGCGATCATTAAATAATGCAGATAAAGTGGCATGCAGTGGCTTTTTGTATTCGTTTGACAGATGTCACACATTTTTAAACGTGTTACCGCCACATACAGGACCGAAGTGAAACAGCATTCAACTAGTTAGGATCTTTCAATCTTGATCAGGCTGGAGCTTTCACTCGAACACGCGTAGGAGAAAAGGCCCTAGGTCCGTCGAGTGCGTACATCACTCATGGAATATTATAGCAACAAGACCGCGTGTGACTCGACGTACGCCGTTTGGAGGTTACGAACGGCACTCAACTCGTTTGTGCAGCGGCGTAAGAATATGTTGTCGCTCTCAGTTATTGCTGTGGTTACTTTTTCGTTTGATTGATTTAGATGAATGGCCTCCTGGCTTTCTGGGGGGGTTGTTGGGTGGTGGGGGATAGGGTTGTGGGGGGGGGGGGGGGATCTTTTATATGTAGATAAGAAATTTGTGTTTCAAATCAAAAGAAGAATATGAGACAAAAGTTCAGAATTCCAGCTTTTCTGTCATGGTCTTTACATCTCGATGTGTTAAACAACTCAGGACGGAGCACCTTTTGTTTGAAGCCACCCACTTTTCAAGGGAGCAAACGTATTGGAACATAAAGACTGATGGGTGTGTCTTAATGACTTAGAAAGATTGTGACAGCTGTGAAGAAACACCCAAAGACAACAGTCAGTGACATCACAGGGCAGAGGTGAAGCAATCACAATCCACTGTTCGAAGAATTCTACGGGCCATACCGCAAGATGCAAACCACTCATCAGCAAAAAGAATCGGAATGCCACATCGGATTTTGCAAAGAAGTACAGAGAGCAGCCACAAACGTTTTGGAACATAGTTTTCTGGACTGATGAGACCAAGATGAACCTCTAATTAACCTCGAAGTGATGGAAAGGCCAAAGTATGGAGAAAGAAATGCTTAGGATCCAAAACACACAAGCTCATCTGGAAGCATGGTGGAGGTCATGTCATGGCTTGGGCTTGCATGGCTGCTTCTGAAACGGGCTCACTCGTCTTTATTGATGATGTAACTCGTGATGGTAGCAGCAGAATGAACTCGGAAGTCTACAATTTACAGAAAAATGCATCCAAACTAATTGGGAGAAGCTTCATCATGCAACAAGACAATGACCCTAAACATACTGCCAACACAACAAAGAACTTCATCAGCGGAAAAAGGTGGAAGGTCTTAGACTGGCCAAGTCAATCACCGGACCTCAACCCAATAGAGTTTGCATTTAAACTCCTGAAGAGGAGACTAAAGGGAGAAACCCCCAGAAACAAACAAGAACTGAAAGAGGCTGCAGTAAAGGCCTGGAAAAGCATTTCAAAGGAAGTGTGTGTGTGCGCGTGCGCGTGTGTGTGTACTAGGGGTACAACAATATCCAAAATGTATGGTTCAGTTCGATACTTAAGTGTCACAGTTCCACATCTTTTCGATCCCAAAAAAGAGAAGAGGCTCCTAAACAGACTAGAAAATGCGCTAGAAAATGGACAAATACCTTTCTGAACTAAACTGAGGCATTCTACTTGCTGGAAATCGTTTTTTCCCTTTCCCACAACCCCTGTGGAAAAAAAGGAGGCACGGCAGTGACAGAAAGAATGTGCTAGGCCACCACGCAGGCCTGAAGCGCCCCTCCAAGCCTGGACCTCCACCCGGCAACTGGACTCACCAAGTGATTAGTTGGGGATTAAAATATTTGCCGAGCAAATATCTGCCTTAGTTGTCTGACCCGACATCACATGGGCTTAACCGTCTTTCACTTTCCTTGACAAACCACGGCGGCATCCGCAGACCACACCCATGTAGTCCATGAATCATTTATAAGCTTTTCACTGACAAATAATGATCAGTCGCCACAGCTCACTGGGATGTTTTTGTCTTCAAACAGTTCTTCCAAGAATGACATTGACTGCTCAAGTTGAGCAGTGCCGCTCTTGCTGCTGAAATGAAATGCTGAGGGCGCAAGTAAACGCTCGGTGATTCATGTGACCATTTAAAATGGGCTAATGTGCGGAGGGGATTAAAGGACATACACACGCATGCAGTGAATCTATAGCGACTCACTGTGCGCAACTGGTTGAAGAAAAATATTGAAGCTCAAATATTGATGACATACTGTAGATATGAATATCAAATCAATACATTTATATAAATATATCTCAAATATTGAGTCTCTGCAAAGACAAAGGCAATGCAATGCTTGGTTTCCATTGACTTTGTCAAAAGTGCTATTTCCCAAAGTTCATTTTTGTGGTCATAGCTTTCAACAGTGCTTACTTAGCATGTCTTCCTCACAGAATCTGGCCTCACACCTTCTTGTGTGGCGTTTGCATGTTCTCCCTACGCTTGCGCGGGTTTTGTGAAGGGTTGTTTGTCTATATGAGCCCTGCAAAAGACTGGCAACCAGTCCGCGGCGTACACTGCTTCTTGCCCACAGCTTCAGCTCACCCGAGACATGAATGCGGACAAGCAACGTAGAGTTTACAGTGCTCCCTGAATGGCTATACTCTATACTAAGAGCTGCTTTTAATGTTTTGCCCTTCACGGAATATGAGACTGCAAACTCCAAACACTTACATAAACACATTCTTACAGAAATATCTCTCTGACAGTGTACGCCCAAACTGAGCATTATTATCTTGGCATAGGCAGATTTTGTATTCAGCTTTTGTCTTAGTTCTTATTAGATTGTGCAGGTCTTTGTAACACTGTTACAGATGAATGAATATCTTCTGAGTACCATAAGGAGATACCTTTTATTTGATTGATTTGTTCTTTTTTTTTTTTAACTTTCCATTAATACTGCCGGATGCTGGGGAGTGGAAAAACTGCCAAATAAATGATTTTGACCCCTTGTGGCAAAACAACAGGGGACTCACATCACTCACTCAAATTAAGAGTGGAAGTCAACATCAACTTTTAGCAGAACAATACAATGTGCAATACCCCTCCCCTTGTTAGTCTTTATTACCAACTATGACCACTATCAAGGGGCTCGTTGTTTTGGGTCATTTGGCACTGACTGTTCTAGAACCCTGTTTCTCCGTAACTTGGAGTTAATAACATTTTGCTGAATTAATCAAGGGAGAAAACTTGAAAAGTGAGGCTGGCTGGCAGGAGGCAGTGGCCAAGAAAGGCGCGTGGGGGCACAGGGCGGCAGCCTGGCAGAATCAAGAGGATTTCATTCCTAGTGGACCCAGGGCCCCAAATCAACCACTCGGAGACTTGCGGCTAGCCATCACTGTCACGCTATCCTTGTCGAGACTGGCGGCTTCAGGAATCCGGAAGTGAAAATCAACCTTTGTATGTTTTATGAAAATGTTTGCATCAGAATGTATGTTGAAAAAAAATGACCACATTTTTTTATGCTTCGCCTGGAGCTGTTCTTTTTGAAAAATGAATTTGATGTCAGATCATATCATATTTGCTTCTACACGCCGAGACGGAAACGCAGCACGTGAGCAACCGTTTGCATATAACTACGGTTCAAATTTTCAAGCAGAATTTTCCCAGTTGTCTGTGATTCATCAAAATACCCCAAGGATCAAGAATTCTAACACAGTTTACACAATATTTTTGGTCTAGCTGAAATTAGCCCATTCGAGAGGGCGTCCCTGTCGCATGCAAGTGAGCGACTCATACACTGCTGGGCCAATACTAAGTGCAGCACAGATTTTGTTAGCATGACGTACTGCACACCGGCTGAAATACTAAGTATTTAACACGTCACCATTTTGCTCACTAAACATACTTCTAAAGTAAGTGCTATTGACCTGACATTTTCACCAAATGTTGGGAACAACCCAAGTCATCCATACATGCAAAGAAAGTAGAACAAATAAGATCAGAAATTAATAATAATGTGTGTAATAATGTGAAATGACACAGGGAAAAGTATTGAACACATGAAGAAAGGGAGGTGCAAAAAGGCATGGAAAGCCAAGAGAACACCTAAAATCAATAATCAAACTGCAATCCAACCCCTTTGCAAGATTTCTGACGGAGGAGTGCAAGGAATAATCAGAAGAGTTGTCCAAGAGCCAAGGACCACCTGCGGAGAGCTTCAAAAAGACCTGGAATTAGCAGGTACTGTTGTCACGAGGAAAACAGCGAGTAATGCACTCCGCTGCCATGGCCTGTACGCACGCTCACCACGCAAGACCCCATTTCTGAAAAAAATGCATGTCAAGGCTCGTTTCAAGTTTGGTGAACAAAATTTGGACAAGCCAGTTCAAAACTGGGACAATATAGTCTTGTTGGATGAGAGCAAAATGTAACTCTTTGGATGCCATGATGCACACCACGTTTGGAGGAGAAATGGCACTGCACGTCACCCTTAAAAATACCATACCAACAGTGAAGTTCGGAGGTGGGAACATGATGGTGTGGGGCTGCTTCCCGGCAAATGGCACTGGTAAACTTCACATTATTGAGGGAAGGATGAATGGGCAAATGTACCGAGACATTCTTGACAAAAATCTGCTGCCATCTACGAGGATGATGAAAATGAAACGAGGGTGGACATTTTAGAAGGATAATGATCCAAAACATACTGCCAAGGACACTCGCAATTGCTTTCAAAGGTGGAAAAAATAAAGCTGCTAGAACGGCAATTTTCTTCACTTCTCCCAGTTTTACACGCATTAATTTCCCCCAATTCCCTTGCAAATTGGACAATAATTGTAGTCTAAAATATTTGCTTTCCACGATTTTTCATGACTTCTGAATTCATATTCAATTTGTTAAAAATGTGTAATAACATTCAAATGCAGGGGCAATTGTCAGGATTGTGTAGTGATGGTGAAAAAAAAAGATGAGGTCATGCGGGGAAGCACAAAGGCAAGGCAGAATGAATCTCAACAAAATGAGATATTTTCCAAAACAAAAAGCCAAACAAGGAACATGGAAAAATCTTAATTCCTAAATGAACAACGTTCAAAAAAAAAAAAAAACAGACTCAAAGTAACAAAACAACAGAAGAAAACAAAAGACTCACCACGACAGGAAACCTGACAAAACTAGCAACGTGACTTACAGAAACAAGGATACCATGCAGAATGAACAAACCCTGTGAACTAAATACAAACAAATGGACAAGGAACACCTGGATAAGACACGAGTGGCTGGAGGGAGCTGATTGGTTAACACAAGATAGAGGGCTGACGAGAACAGGTGGAGATGAAAACCAAATGAGCTTGGAAAAAAAACATGAAACAAACTAAATCTCATCAAAGTCAATGAATCATGACAGCAATTGTGGATACGTGACATGATGAAGTGATTCATACGTTAGCGTGGTTTTCAAAGTCATAACGGTCCTGTTAGGGAAACCTTAACAACCAGAAGGCCTTGCTGGCTGGCTGGCGCTGATGGCAGAATTTTTTTTAGTTATCGAGACTGTTGTTTCTTTCCCACTTGAAGGTAGCACTGCAGCCTGATTCTCGGGATCGAATCATTTGACTACTTCTTGTCCTCACGTCACTGTTTCCAACCGTTCTTTTCACCCTGACACCACAAGATAGATGGACAAGATTGTTTCATAGACATGAGAGGATACTTAGCTTGGCAACGGCGTGGCGTGTTCACGTCTATTTGTTTATTTATTTATTTTTTTGTCTTTTTGTGCTGGTGGCAAAGGGGGGGAGGAGAAGAATGCTTGAAGACTCCATCCAAAGTGTGCGTGACAGAAATATCACCAAATTAGATGTCTCTAATCCCTCCGGAATATGAATTAGCCTGGAATGAATCAGCGCTCAAATGAGTAGGTGTTTTGAGGAAAGAGCGGCACTGATATAGCGCGGCGAAGCCGGTAAACAACAATCCACAATGAAAATACAAAACGGGACGCGGGCGAGGCTGCCAGGGGAAGATGCCAATGAGATCTGAGACATTACATTCAGCATCACAAACAATGTGATAGTGCCATTGTCAACATAGGATTTTTCCTCTTATGTTTACCTTACCTTTTAGCTTAATGTGTATCAAATGTTCAGAAATATGGCACAGTTTTGTGTTGCCTTTTTCTGAGGCTTTTTTCCTTTGTCTGATTTGTCAGGACATCTAATATATAAAGTTCCAAACTGACACACACTGAAAGCTATTTCAGCTCTTCGTGACGAACACTGTTGGAAGAAGCTGTCTTGTTCTCGTTGAACTGCTTTGATGTTCACAGGGGAGGGAACAAAATCTCTGTTTTATCGTTGAGTGGAATGGGGCTAAACATTGGAGAGGTAGACATATTCTGCCATTGATTTGGTGATCAAAGCTGCTAGCCTTTGGTTTTGTCAGTGTGCTTGCCTTGCCGTCACTTCATGCGTAAAGTAGAGTGCCAATATGCAAGAAGTCAAGTGCTGCCTTTCTCCCCATGCGTCCGTGTGTCCATGTACGTGTACATGTCTCTGGCCCCTACATCTAACTTTTGCCTCTCGCTTGTGTTCCATGAGCAATACAGATCAGTTATGTACACAAGTTCTTGCAATGACATTGTTAAATGCCAAGTCATGAACCCATCCCATACTTTTTGACACTTCTGTTGGCACACTAAACACAGATGAAGCGGACCTAAAGTGGGGAGGGAGACACGAGGCTTTCTGTTGATTGATCAACAGAGAACAGATGAAGAGCAGAGGTGGTAAAAGTGGATCATTTGCAGTTTACAAACTGAACGTAGCCTCGCTTTACTCCCTCCCGCCCCCTCGCTATTTCGAAAGTGCACGAGACGTGCACTGTATGAACATGACAGAGTGTTGCAAAACAGTAAAGGTTGTCGGTTTGATGTATTTTGGGGAATGGACAATCAATTCAAAATCATAAAGGATTTCCACAAGTCCATGATAATGTCCTTTGTCTTGGCCGTATTCAGGTCCAGGTTGTTGATTTCACACCATTGCCTGAGATCCCGGACCTCCTCCTTGTAGGCTGACTCGTCGTTGTCCCTGATCAGTCCCACGAGGGTGGTGTCGTCAGCAAATTTGACAATGGTGTTGATGGGGTGAATGGGAGAGCAATCATGTGTAAAGAAGGAGTAATGGAAGGGATTGAGGACATATCCCTGAGGCGCCCCCGTGTTTGAAATGAGATCGAAGGAGGTGTTGTTTCCCATGCTGACATTCGGGGGTCTGTTGCTGAGGAAGTACAGTATCCAGGTGCACAGTGCTGATGCCTAGATTGCGCATCTTTATGACCAGTTTGTGTGGTCCAACTGTGTTGCATACAGCGCTGAAATCCACAAACAGCATCCTCACATAGGTGTTCACATTATCTAGGTGCGTGAGGTCGGGGGGGAGTGCTGTGTTAATTGCGTCTTCCGTTAACCTGTTTGACTTACCGGTATGGGGATGATGGGGGATCTAAATCATATGGAAGAACGTCCTTGAGACTGTCCAGACAATAATTATTATGGGTGTTGGAGAGACTGGACGAGTGTCATTCAGCCAATTCACTGTGTTCTTCTGGGGTACCGGGATATGGGTTTTAAGGCAGGTGGAGACTACAGAGTGCAGTAGCAAGAGGTCAACGATGGTGGTGAAAACTTCTGCTAGCTGGTCTGCGCATGCCTTGAGAACTCTTCCTGCCAGCCCGGCTGGACTCGCTGCATTCCTTTCGTTGACTCAGTGTGCAGTGTGGCTTGTACCTGGTGCAGCCGGACGGGGGCGTCGACCCGCTCTGGAAGGCCAGGATAGGTGTGGGTTCCACTTTTGCGCTGGTCAAGGCGGGAGAAGAACTGCGGGGTATCCGGTGAGGCACTGTCTGATGGATCAGGTGTTGCGCTGCTCTTCTTGTAACCGGGGAGTTCTTTAATCCCCTGCACTTGCAGCCATTGAAGTGTTCTTTGATGTGTTGTTTGTATTTCTGTTTGGCCTATTTAATGGCTTTTTGCAGACACCAGCGTGCCTCTTTGTAGGCCTGTTGGTCTCCTGACTCAAAACACTACACCGAAACAATACCGTAGCTGACTGCAATTGCCAGAATAAGAAAATAATCCCACGGCAATATCAGTGGAATCGCTTTAATCACTGTAATGACTCTAGTCGACCGGTTACGATGACACTGCTGACTGTAAAAAATGGTGCCCTGAACGAGACAACTTTTCTTTTTAAAACGAGCGTAAATGAACAGCACTCAAGGCATTTCTTAATGGAATGATTGTTTTCCTTCTCCACTTTCAGCAATCAAACTGGACGGCGTGTAAGATTTCTTTTTGAATCAGGCTTCCACAGTGTCCTTCCATTTTTTCATTTGTGTCACGGTTGAGCTGGAGTCTTAGGCAAGAGGGCTTGGACACCCTGGAACGATTCCCAGCCAGCCACAGGGCACATCTAGACAAACAACCATTCATACTCATATTCACACCTGTGGAATCGTCAATTAACTGAACGTGCAGGTTTTTGGAAGAAGGGAGGAAATCAGAATACCTGAATAAAATCTACAAGCACAGGGAGAACATTTAAACTCCACACAGGAGGGTCAAACAGGATTTTGCACAAAAAAAACAACAACGGAACAATCAGCATACAAACAGAATGTAAATACATAAAAACTGAAAGTAACCATAAAATCACATGGCAAAATATACATTTAAAAACTCGGATGTTACTGTAGCTACATCATCACAAACACGCAATATTTTGAATGAACTCCCAAATACAAAATTCATCTAAATACAGAAATCAGTCTGATTTTAAGGTAGTCTGAAAATTCATGGGAATTTCTTGGAAGCGTAATCAACAAGGATTATGGTTCTTTGATGGGGGTCCAAAAAGTTTGACAAGAGGGCTTCATTAGACTCACGTGACAATTGCTGCGGTCACTCAGTCTGTGTGTGTTCAACCTGAACAGAGGTGGGGGTCCTATGAGCCCACGCAAAGCGGTTAAGGGAACACGCCGGGTAAAGAGAAAAATGACATTGTTGAGATGATTGTCATATCTGCGCATATCTGCAATGACAATAGTTTGTTGTTGTTTGTAAAGATGAACACTATCAGGCAAAACATTTTCTATCCCAAAAGCTTTGTACAGGAGTGGATTTTTCCCTTTATAGTCTCTCTTTCGGCTGCCTTAGTCACAGACGTCTTGGCTCATGTTGACCGAGAGCAAACGAAAGCATCCAGAGCAAAGAATGGATGAAACCGTGTCCATAGTGTAGGAGAGGCCCCAGTGTGCTGAAATAGCTCCAAAAGAAATGAGATCCAGGCACTTATTTGTCAGGGTGTCTGCCTCCCTGCCTGCTCTGCACTCTGTGAATATGCATGAGGATTTGAGAGGTATAAATAGCGGAGGTGTCCATATTGCCACTGCCTCTTCCATCAGCACAGAGAGGGGCTTTAATGGGCTTATTATGAAGCGTATTACATCACCAACGGCCAATTACAAACTCCACACGGAGCGAGGAAAGGGGGCACTTTCTCTGTCCCGAGCTTTGGACTTGTAGGTGCCATATTCTTTTGACCAATTTGTTTGCTTCATTGTATTCACCCACAGCACACAAAGCTAGTAGAGTTACACTATTTATGGTTGACCGAAATATCGATAGAAACAGTATTTTATTCTGCCAAGTGGGCTGTTGAGATTGATGCCGCAATTGGAATTTATACAGTCATTTCAGGCATGAAAAGGTAATGGAGCATGTGCTTGACAGTCTGTTTTGTTTTGTTACTCAAACAAGACATTTTCAGAAAAGTTGAAGATTTGGGTTTTTCCCCATGTGAGACTACACTTATACTACTTAGAGGAGGAACCAACTCGAGCTGTGTGTTGGGGGAAAAAACAAGCAATTTTGAAGATGAGAGAAGATGGAAAAATGTCGTCAGTACAATCATTCGGATTGTCCTGAAAAACAGAGACCGATTGTTTACAAAGTAATACACATCAAACAGGTAAATCAAGTAAAACAACAGGAGTTGATGACCGATGACATTTTGAGAGCTGCAAAGAAAGACTGTAAATCAACTGTTAGTGACATCAGGGCAGAATGAAGGTATCACGAGTTACAGTTTGCAGAAAAGTACACGGGCTACATCGGACGATGTATCTACTCATTAGCAAGAAGAATAGGAAGAAGAAGAAGAAGAAGACTGTTGGAAATTATCGGAGATTATTGGAGTCCAAAGGCAGTGTTTGCATATTTTCCAGGGCTCAAATGTGATAGGCAGTGACAGGGCAACTTGTACTTGTGCAGTACCTCATTTCTGAGGTACTTTTTCTAATAGCGTGCAGTGCTTAACATAACTGGCTCCTGTGAATTTGAAAGAGAGCAGTTTTCATTGTCTGCTCTGTGATAATGAATGATACAAGTTGCATCCTAGTATGAACTATGATAGGCTCTCGCTCCATGGAACTGCACAGGATAAGTTGTGTAGCAAATGGAGGGACAGATAGTGTTTGGAATCGTGTTAGAAAATCTGATCAATCGTGTTTGTGAATGCAATCTTTGCATACGGTGAGTACATTTGTTTAGCAGCGTGCACCTTGGCCCACTTCTCCGCATAGTTCCCTGTTACACTCAGTCAGACTCCTGCTCCATTTCCATTGACCCACTTTGATAATGATATCAGATTGTAGCAAAAGTGGAAGGTGTGGAATGTTGAGTTTCGTTATCAGAGTGTAAATGGTGCTTTCATAGGCAATGCAGAAGGTCAAAGGTAGAAAGCGGGCCTTACGTCTGAAAATGAGTGCAGCTGTGAGAGGTAACACGTGTGATACATCCTCAGTCAGTACCGGGAGAGACAAGTGTGCAATGGGGAGCACAAGCAGTGATCTCATGATAAGCCAGATAGAAAGAGGGGCTCAGGGTTCGAGTTGCATGAATGCAGCACACAACACATTGGTCCTCCTCTGCCATCAGCGAACCCAGCTGAGTGCCCGCCGCCGAGCGGATGCCAGTGCACATGCAGATGAAGAGCGTCGGGGAGAAACAATTGGGCAGGGGAGCGCCGGAGCCGGCCACGAGGGGAGGCAGATAGAGAGTGAAAGCGAGCGAGGGAATAGTTCCATCCCTGCCGCTCTTTATCGCCACCATTGATCACGGCGTGTGCGCATTGATCCAAGTCGACCATCTGCTACAGTTAGATAAGCGTGCGAGAGCCTGGGCATTGTGCTGTCACTCACAGGGAGAGAGAGTGAGTGAGAGAGCGAGAGTGAGAGAGAGCGAGGGCGAGTGCGAGAGAGAGAGAGGGTTGGGGGGGGGGGGGGCAAGCAAGATAGATGGGGAATGGGAGTGGTGATGTTGAGGGAGGAGGGGTGCTTTGGCTGCAGGGAATTATGGGGGCAGGATTAGCCTCCTCACTTGCAGGAAACAGAATTTTAAACGGCTGTCTCCTGCCTCCCTCACACAGACACACTGCACCCCCCAGTGTGTTGTCTCCCTGCCCCCACCCTGACTCCTCACACACTCTCTATTACAGTCAACTTCATCAGTTGTACAGTGCCTCCCTGACTTTGGCCCTCATCTCTCATTCTCTTTCTTACCTTGCTGCCTCCAACAGTATGCAGACATAAAAGACTGCTTCATCGAGATGTCGCATTAAATTGTCATCAGGTATGACCCCTCGTAGTCATTAAAATAGATAAGCTGAGGTGCCCGCAGAAGAAATGTGGTTTCTTGAAAACTAATCAGAACAGAGGAAATCTAGAAATATAGCCAGAAATAAACAGGATGCATTACAAAGGTGGTTAAAGAAGAAAAGAAGAGAATTACATTTCAATCATGATCCACTGTATTGGTTTTGTTGAAATGCCATAATGTAACGCATTATACATCAAAATTGAGGTATCGCCCCTTACAATCGCCTTAGTACACGTGTCAATGCATTTTAAACAGAAGAAGTCCACCACCACCACCGTGCGACATTTAAAGGCAAGAGTGACAAGAAATGATTTTCTATTGCTGGAGTTTGATGGTTGTTGGTGACCTGTGCGGTGGGTTTTGCAAGAAGCGCATCCATCCATCCATTTTTCTGTAACTATAACTGCTTACGCTGTTGATGGAGCCTATCCCAGCTGACATCAGGTGAAAGGCAAACTACACCCTGGGCTTGTCACCGGTCAGTCACAGAGCCCTTGAGAGGGACGACCAGTCACACTCGCAAGCGCGCCGTCACTGAGTGGGAATTGACTCCACGCCGGTTGCACGGCCAGGCCAATAAAGATCAACACTATCAATGACCTTTTGCAGGTGTATAAATACAGACGTATATACGGTACTCCTATATTTGATTGGTTAGGATGAGAACATAGTCAAGTGCAATCCATGTGCAATACTAAGGCAACGCTCCAAAGTAAGACATCGCGGTATACTGTAGAAACTAAGAGAAGCCATACTTCCAGTTGATTTGGTTCCAAATCAAAAACTCAAATGTAATGCAGGTGTGGTATAAGAGGACGATTTGGAGTCAATATAGGCATCACTGGCAATGAGTGCATGAACTGATCGTTGAGAATTGTGTGGAATCGATTGTCACATTTTGAAGCAATTGAGCACACGAGACATGCGCCAAGATGCTATAATCTTAAAAAAAAAAAAAGGGGAAACAAATGAATTGATGATTAATTTACACAGTCAAATGCCCATCCCTTATTCAGAGCGAGTAATATTGTCATAAAGAATTCTTTAAAATGTTAGTAACTAGTAATACAGTATATATATTAGTTTATGGAAGTAACTAGCCCAGAGCTGACTACCAGAGCGACAGCGAAATAAGTCCCTTTTTTGGGGGGAGAGAAACAATTTTGTGTGTTGGTGTACAGCATGTGCAGTGGGCTGAGTGGCACCTGTCCCCTGCCCCTTGACTAGCAGACTCTCGAGAAAAGGCAAAGCAAAGAGTATTTAGGGAACATTTCAGTTGCCGGGGAAACCTATAAAAGAGCAACTGCAGCAGCGCCAGGGCAGAGGGAGCGTGTGCTCTTGCGGCGAAGGAGCCCACTGAGGCCCCGCGCAAACTCCAGAGTTCGCCCTATCTTGTGTGCGAGTGTCTTTAAGTCTATTCAGTTCTGTTGTTGCAAGTTTTTTTTCTTTGCTCCATTTTCCTCTTTTGAATTTGCACATTGGGGTCCAACACACAAGACTGCTGCTTTGTGGGAGGGTGGGGGCTGTTTTTTGATGTGAAGGCGAAAGTGGTATGGAGGGATTAGTGTGGTCGGTTGGATCATCTTACAGCCACCGACCCCCCCCCCACCAGACTGGCCGACAATGGGGATTAAAACTTCTCTTATTCTTCAGCCCCAAACGACAGGATGACAAAGACAGTATTCCTCTGGGTCTTTTAACACCAGGCTGCACAGCTGAAGTTGTGACCAGGGTGGGGGCTGTGGTGGGTTGGGTGGGGGGTCTTTAGCTGCTCAGGGGTCTTATACAGAAAATTAATCCTATGGAATGTTGTCCTCATTGCGAATGGAGATTTGTACCTTTTGCCTTGCTATATTGGTCAATCCCACATCAAGCATCAATACAGGAAAGGAGCATCCGGTGGAGGGAATGTTTAAATGTGAGGAGCCCAGCTGGTGCATCCATATAGCTGCGCTACAATCATCAAGACAAGGTGTCCGTCTATCCTTTGAAACACAGTGTACACATTGATTACGCATAAATTATACTTTATTTAGGCCTGCGCGGCTTCTTTGCAAAGACCCGAGCAATAGGCACATCCCATTTCACTTCAATTCTCTGCAGCAAGGGGGAGGTAACCTGGTGAAATGATCTCAACAAGCTTCAAATGAATACCAGGGCGGATGGTGGGACAATAGAAAAGATACGGGCAAAGGCAAGGTGTGACAAAAGCCCAACAGCAAGCTTGTAAACCATTGCTGCTTTTTGGATGAGAAAAACACGTTGAAAACGACAACACTTCTATCAGATTGACGCGCGCTAACAAATAACAACTATGGAGCAGAATGAGTCTCTTGTATTTCGCCCTCAGCATGTGGATGTTGAAGAAAGAAAGAAAGAAAGAAAGAAAAGAAAAGAAACAGAGGGCATCAAGAAATTGGACCACTGTGGAAAAGTGGAGACGGTGGAGTATAGTAGTGCAGCATCCAGAGCTAAGACAAAGAAGCAGGGTAAGCTAACATTAGCATCCCCCATATGAAACCAGCTTGGCCACGCTAGAAACCATGGCTGACTACGCACTACAATCGCATGGCACATAAAAGCTCAAATGCTAAATTGATTGCTCTTATTTAGTGCTTTATCGACACCATCAAAGTCCCCAAAGCACTTTACAAAGCCTCACATTCACCCACTCACAACAACGGGCGGCCGCTGCCAGGCCCACTGGGAGCAAATTAGGGTTCAACGCCTTGCCCAAGGGCACTTCGACATGCGGACAGTCATAGCCGGGATTCGAACCACTCACCCTTCGGTCACTGGACAACCCGCTCTACCTATTGAGCCATAGCCGCCCCACGTACTGTGCGGACTAGAGTTTCCCAACCTTTATTGAGCAAAGGTATATTTACTATTGCACACCACCAAACAAAATGATCACAAAAAGTGGACACACATGTTAATTTGACTTCTATCAGTGGAAGACCGTTTCAATGTTATAAACAATGATACATTATTTGTAGTGATTCAATCATTTTTGGTCCAATGAAGTGAAATTGGATAATTTCCCACGGCGAACTGGTACAGACAAACCATTCATTCAAATTCACAACTACAGGGTGTACCCACATAAGACAGTACCAATGTTCAAGCGTTATGATGCGTTACCCCCAATTGGGGACCCCAAACCAGACATGACACAATAGTAAGTCAAACCGAATTTACAGACCCTTTCCCAAAAAATTGGAATATCATATTCCAATGGACCCTGCAGATCCATTATTGGAGCCTGGAGGGCGCTTTGCGTCCTCTATCTCTCCCCCCTCCCCTCTGTGTCTCCAATCAGCCTCATCACCACCTGCCTGCCTCTAAGCCTGCCTGTTCTCGCCAAAGTATTGCCGCTACCTCAAGTGGTACCACGGCCCACTTGCCTCGAGTAAGCCACTTCATTTCTCATTCCACTCTTTGACTCCTGTGTCTCTCCTTGTTCCCAGTGTACTCGAAATTAGGAATTCAAAACATTTGAATACTGTGAATAAATCATTTACTTCTCAGTTTTCGTAGAAACAAAGAAAGAAAGAAATTAGGGCCACATCAAATCAATCCAAAAAGGGCACTTTCAAAACGATACGTGAATCACTACTTGGTTGGGAATCCCTTTCCTTGAGTCACTGCCGCGATGCGCCGTGGCATCGAGGCAATCAGCCTGTTGCGTTGCCCGGGAGTTATATGGTCGCCCAGATGTCCTTGATGCTTGCCAGCCTGCTTAGCTACGAACCTTTGTGGTTTACCCACCCTATGGAGGGTATCAATGATGGTCTTCCCCATATTGAACTGTACCAAACTGCAGCAATTTAATGACACCTGGGGAAACCTGTGCAGGTGCTTTGAGTTTAGTAGATGATGAGTGTGTGACGCTTAGTTTCAAACATTTATGGCCTGCAAAATTTGGGCTGATTTCTTGATTTTGTGGGTTTTATGAGCTGGAAGCCCAAATTATGTCAAAATGAACAAATAAATACTTGAAATTGTTTAAATTGTGGGCACTGAATCGATAATCTATGAAAGTTTAACCTTTTGAATGGAGTTATGGAAATAAATACAATTTTCCATGGGAAAGGGTCTGTAATACCAAAAGGAGCACGTAACACTTGATGATTACACAAGGAAAACCAAAAGAAACTACTAATAACGAACACTAAAACTCAACTAAACAGGTGGACAGAGGAATCAGCAATGAAATAACAAAAACGGAGGTGGGGTAGGCCGCAGCACTCCCGCGACCCTTGTGAGGATAAGCGGCTCAGAAAATGGATGGACGGATGGATGGAATATAATCTACACAAGATTATACAAATGTAAACATTAGCACAACACACAAAAGTAGTTACATCGGCCACTGGATGAAACACAAACTAAGTACAATACGAGCAATAATGCGAAGCGACTACGGAGGCGAGAAATACGTATGGCATTGCTTGCCTCCATAATCCTCTCACACAACAACACAACAGCAGAACAGACAGGCAGAGACAAGATTTTGAGCTCGCGGACGGACGGACCTTTGAAAAAGAGTTTGCGAAGGTGACGTAAGACAGGCATTTGCTTTTGTGAAGTTCAAGAATTTTGTAGGTTGGTGGCGTCGTGTGACCGTGGCAGACTTTGCTGGGCACGGCTGGCTGGCACCGTGTGAGTACCATTTTAATCAATGACACCATAATAAATTGGTGATTATTTTTAGCATCTTAAATTAGCAATTGAACATCATTTTGGGATGCTGTTGTGTTGATGTGAGTGAGCACCAATGTAAGGTATAATAGCAACTTTAACAAAGCAGTGTTTGGAAAATCAAGCAAGATGTTGTTAATTTTGAATTGTTCATTTCCTGAAAAATTGTCATTTGGGAGGTGGAGGGAGGGATTCTGCCCGAGAGCGCCAATATTTCAAATCTGAGTAACTACGACCATTTTACAGTGTAGTAGATTTCTTTGTCCACACTGGCTACAACAGTTTGGTCTCCAGTTCACAGCAAGACATGGCAGCGTATCGATTTTGGAGATGAAAAAGGGACGTTATTTACCATTTGCTCCAAAATGCATTGATATTATCGGAAATGACTGCCAGTTTCATTTGTGACCAGAAAATACATAAAAAGAACTTGCTAGTGAAATATCGACCATGTGTTTGCTCAAGGTCCTTCCACTATACAGTATTTCTACTACATATGCTCGGTGTGTGACTCTGCAAACCTCAGTGACAAAGTCTGTTTTACCAAAGTCTTCCACAGTGAACACGTTTCTTCAAGCTTAGCAAAGCATGTGCCATAGCTAATCCTATTCCGAAGGGAAACGAAATACAAAAATAATGACATTAAATCAGCTGTCAGGCAAGATAAGAAAAAAATACAAAATATAGAATTAAAATGGTTTCTGGCTGATTGGCTTGTGTCTACTGTTTCTGATTGTTCTGTCAAATCTTTGTGAATGATGCGATCATGTCGTCCTTGCCAGTTATTTAAGTGACACTGACAACTTGTCTGCTGCTCCTGAGACACCTCAGAGGTCATTAAGGCTTCTTGCAGGTTCAATTACGTTGTGTTATTGTTGTTTGGCTTCATCCCACCAGAGGAAACTGGCAATGTCACTGCGTACTCTTTCACTGATGAAGGGAAAAATGTTGTCTTTGGGAATTGACAACAACACAACAAATGACAAACATCCCCCTCCTCCATGGGAAAATTGTCTCTCTAATAATAATTTTTAAAAAAACACATCTTTTGATTGCAAGGGTTTTATTTTAAATATATGCATAATATATTTTCCTCTTTCACCCCAGACTATCTCACACCCTTCCTCCCTCTCGCCCCCCCCTCTCTCTCTCTTTGCAGTAAATAAAAGATTAAAATGAGTGTTCTAAAAACACCGACTGGTCACCAGAAGATAATTGTTTCAGCTTTGTTTACTGTGCGTGAATGTTTTCTCCCTTTTTAGTACTTTTTTCTTCTTTTTCATTGTGTCCATAATTAAAATTCCTTTATTTTCAAAGTAGCCCTAAAAGAGGGAGCTAAATTGCCTTTTCAGTGTTTATTTTGTCATTGGCCCACTGTTTGGAAGGGTAGAGGAGGAGGAGGGGGCGTATGGGAGGGAGCAGCAATGTCCTTGGGAAGGATGGAAGATCAATTTTGTCTATACAGTAAAGTGAGGCTAGCGCATATTTTCATGTAACTTCATATTTCTGCAATCCTAATACAATGCATGCTCTTCTTATTTAGCAAAAAAAAAATAAAAATGAAATGAAATTTAGAATGAAATTCCCACCTGAGTGTTGTGTGGAGGCCTACGCTGCTTGGTCTGATCTAATATCTTCAAATTGCTCCTTATACACAACTGAAGTGTTGATAGATCCCGAAACAAAAGTGTAATGGAAATTACAAGAGGTGCGCTAACACCTTATAATGAACACTGCATCTCAACAACACACACAACTATCACTGACCCGAAACGTGCTTATCCAGCACAGGCAGCCAAAATGAATTTCCGGAAGCCTGACTTTCGTGCACATTGATGAAGTCACAATGTTGCCTCTGTTCATTTGTTGAATTGAGGAATTGTGCGCCTTCTCCATCACAATGAAGTAGCAGAACTGAGAACACTTCTGATGCTTAGGGAACTCATTAGAAAAAGGTGACAATGAGGTTTCGCAACAATTTTTGCACATCTCCCTTCACTTCGCTACCCAGAGCCAGGCCGGGGACGTGAACCGCCTCGGAATTATGCTGAGACTCCCAACGGAGGACAACATCGGAACCCCCGGTGAAAGGCAATATCAGCATCAAATTTAAAGGCCCGCTATACAAGAGTCAGAGATCAAGAATGTTCAAGCAAGCACACACTTCACACACATGCGCAAAAGCTACAGAGAATGTCTAGCGTGATCACAGTCCCCTCACCCCCGATTCTATCCCTCTTCTGCTTAGCCAGGCGCCCATAATTGAATCTCAGGTTGGGATTAATTCTAGGAGCTGCACTTGACTCGGTCAAAACCACTATTACAGCGAGGCGCTGCATTTCTTTTTTACACAGCGCTTCACATTGATTAGGCAATGTGCAGTGATGAGACATGCACTGGATTCCACACCAGTCATTTGCATGAAATGAGGGCGTTTGCTGCATTCAAGCGAGAGCCTTTGCCTGACACCTGACAGCCCGGGCAGCGCCTCCTATCACGTAGTAGTTAGGGGCACACATAAGCGCATGCAAATGTGCACATGAGCCAGCATGCATGTTTGTGTGTTAAGTCTGTAATAAGTTGTTATATCATGGTGCTTTGTTACATGTTTACCTGGGCACATTTATCGAGTTAGTGGTATAATTCCTAATACCATTACTCATTTCCGGTTTTCATGCCCTGCGTGTAATTCCATCTTTGGTGACTTTTGCCAACCTCCTCAACGTAAGGCAGTGATATGTTTCCTTTCAGCTTGCTTCATCAGTAGGCTTGTTACGTCACATCAAAATAAGGGAGCTGCAAGTGACTCTTAGCAGACCGAAACTGTGTATGTGGATAATATCCTCTCAGAATGATTGGATTCAGGTTAGAAAAAGGTTTGATCATCTATAATGATCATTTTATGATGGCTTGCTTTGAGTAAGTAATTGAAAACAAACTTTCTGTTGCACAAGCCAATCTTTGAAATGAACATTGTCTAAATTGAAAACTGTTTCAATGTGCAGTTTGTCTTTTGTCAATTATGTCAATTTTCTCCAGCATCCACTTCTAATCTGTTTTTTGCCCCTCAACATTCTTCTCCTTTTTAAACACCAATGTGTGTTCTCTTCCATCCATGTGTTGCAAAATGTTGTTGTTGTTGTTGTTGTTGTTGTTGTTCAGCTACTTCAGCAAATTGTGGTTCATTTTAAAATGGCCACCTTGATATAAAATTCTTCACAAATGTATTTATTTTCAATTTTGGGCATTTTCCTGTAAAACAGTACATTTGAACATTTGGTGATAACAATAATTATAATATTTTAGCATTAACGATATCATTTCGGTTAAAACGCCCTTACATAAACTGAAAATTAGTATCTAGGTAATTGTGCCATTAATTTAGTGGCACTTTGGCATAAACCTTCTTGCAATTGGTGGTGGTGGTGTGATCAGTTTGTAAAAAAAAAAAAAAAAAATGTACAAAAATAAAAATGTATACAGTGTATAAATGCAGGAGAAGTACGATTTTCAATCAAATAGTCTGGGTGACTTTTGGAGACTGGATCTCAATCAGATTACGGTTTATATTAAGTCTTGTTTTGATTGATTGAATGTTTTCTCTAAATGTAACGGTACTGACACGATCTGAAGTAGAGTGTCATTTTAAAGACGAGAGGATAGAGAACAGAACTTGCGGTCCGGAGAACGCATCTGCTCTGCAGAGTGCTGAGCGGACGGAAGGATGGGAGAGTGAGTTGGTGGGTGGGGGGGGTGGTTGCTGAAAAAGGCCCTCTTTCAGTTTTGAATGAGAGCAAGGGAACGTTTTTCTTGCCTCCTCCCGTTGTGCTGTCAAACTCGATCAGCGGTGAGGAGCAGTGACGCTGCTCGCCTCCCATACTCCCCCTCTGCACAATGGAGTCTGCGAGGACCCACCATGCATTTCACATTCAATTTAGCCCTCCCCGGGACGTGGCTGTCAGGGTCAGCATCAGCGGTATTAGACAGGGTTGGGGGTGGTGGCCAAAGTCTTGGACTGTGGCAGGTTCCAAGGGGAGGAGGGGCTATAATGACAATGCTGATGGGTTTGGGCTTGTCGTCCAAAAAGGGGCGCTGATGTTGGTTCAGGATTGAGGGAGGTCGGTGGGGATATAAGATCCAAGGGAAATGGACAGCAGATTTGGGGTGAAAATGGGGGTGATAGAGGGTGGCCTCTTCCCAACAATTGAAAAAAAAAGTCCAAAAGAAAGGTCTGGCTAGAGGCTTTATTCCCCAAAGCTTATGGTGCTTTCCATGGGGTCCTCAATGGGAGCTGGAAGACTGCTACTCTGTCGAAGCCCATTAGCCAGCATTAGGAGCGTCCACACAGCCGCACAAGGAGATTTGAGACAAACCCTAAACAGCCCATAATAACCACGAGGTACAAGCCTTGAGCCTTAAGACCTCGGCTTGGCGCAAAAAGGCCTTGAATAGACGCGCCCCAAATCATGTTGTTGAACAAATCAGGTATTAGGAGAGAGCAGTTTGTCCGAATTTACTTTCCCTAAAGACTTTAGTTAAGCTAGTTGCTGCGGAGATTTACTTAGGCGTCGCTTGTGAGCGATTGTGCATGTGTGAGGGGGCCATCATTCTTCCCACATCTTACGCTATGACCCCCCTGCAACATACAATCTTCCATCTCTGCCCCTTCTTTTAGATAACAGTGCACTAAGCACCGAAGCCTAAATTCAGCCACTCCAAACAATAGGCTGCTATTGGTAATTAAATGACATTTGTTGATCCCGAGTGCAAGTTAATGGTATTACCCTTCTCCTGAATGGTGAAAAGGGATTTCCCTCTTCGCCAATAAAACGCGACCCACTGTCTTAGCAGCATTACATAGCTTACCTTGGGCTTATGATTCACGGCCTTCCGATTAGCATTTGAATGTTTCCTTCTTGCACAAGCGATGGCAGATGTAGCGCTGCTGGGCCCCAAGCTGCTCATGGATCAGGATCAGGATCAGGGACTCTGTCGGTCCCCCCGACTCACTCTCACTGTCTCGGGCCACTTTTCCTCTCACGGTCCGTTGCGGGTCAATTTGAAGTTCTTTTTCATCAGTGCACATCAGTAGCTTTTTGATAATGTACTTGATACTTTTGTGAGTCTAGCTATCTGCAAAAGAAGGAATATTTCATAGCATAGTTAACTGAAATGTGTTTCCAGTCCCTCAATACTCAGCATGTTGTCATTTACGTTTCACGACAGTTTTGTTTCCACAATACCAAGGTAAGTCTACCGCTAACCTATGCCAATGCAGTAATAATAAAGTAATATTCTTCAGACAAAAACGTTAACCCAATTTCTTACCTTTTCTTCTGTGATTAGCTTGCCGACGTTCATAACCATGAAACATTGTTGGTGGGTCTTAGACCAAGGACCCCTGCAGTAGGAAACTGCCCAAAAATGGAGGCAATATGTTCCATTTGAATTGCAACATCACTGAATTTGTTTTGCCGTACATTTCAAACCAGTTAGGGATATGTTTAAGACGGAGGTCGCAGCAAAAAAACATTGTATTATTATCATTTTAATATTATACTATTTACAGTATTTAAGTAAGGCCTACCAATAAGTTCACGAGTCCCAAACAACGTTTGTGTTGTTTGGTTTCTAGTATACAGCGCATTCATTCCATTCAAAATAATACTATAATAACATGAGAATGTTCGAGTGTGTGAAACAAAATACACACACAAAAATAGTCTTTCCATCAGTATGCTGCCTTTCTTTACTTTCCCTGGAGCTCTTGTTTGTCCAAAGATCTGATGTGCCTTTTCCATGGGGCAGAGAATATGAAAAGGCAGCTTAAAAGGTGATGGCTGGTCAGAAGGGAAAGGATACAGGTGAGCGCAGCTATGGTGCGTATTGTACATATGGACTGGTTTCTGTGACTAGAAAGGTCACGAGGAAGATGGGGGGGGGAAGAAGCCACAGATCAATGGGACAGAAGTATTCATTGACACCAGAAAAAAAAGTCACATTTGGTTTTAGGCACTGGCACTGAATAATGTTTCCAAATAAAAGGAGCAGTCACAGTGACTCGGAAGGCTCAGTTGCGATCATTTGAGGGTTTGTTTATAGATTGGTTTCCCACAAGCACCAGAGGGGCTCCCCTAACTTGACACAAGCGGAGAACAGAGGCGAGCGTGTCAATAGTGAGGATTATACCAGCGGCTGTTTGGCCTGCAACCCTTTTCCCCGTCGCAAGACACAAGAGGCCTCAAGTTTGATTCAGTTGCAACTCGAATTGTTGAGTGTTTCTGGCACTAACAAGCTGCTAAAATTGGCCATTCAGTTGTAATCAGGGCTTTTTCAAGGCAAAAATATTGCAAACATTGATATTACGTCACTGCACCAATACACTTTAGAAGCAGTTCTCCTTCATGCTTCATTAACTTACAGAAAGGTAATGAAAATGTATGCAATGGAGCTTCCACCCAAAGTGTCCTTGCCCTAATTGCCAATAAGTGCATACAGGCTCGAGAAACACGGTGTCTCGCTGGCATTGTTGTGCTCCTCTGGGACCTGTCTGCTTTTGCAGCGCACTTTAAGCCATTTGAGCCACAGCTATGATCTTAATTCGCTACACCTAAAGCCCATCTCTTCCCCAGACAAGGCTAATTAAGGCCAGTGCCTTCCCACAGCCGCAGCCTCTCTCCCGGTTGAAAGGGAACCCTCAATCTCATGTCCGAGGATTACAACCCGGGATACATCACAGGCAATCATCTTTCCTCACAGCCCCCCAAAAGCCTTGGCTGCGGCCCCCACATCCCACTTCCATGAAAGGAGCAAAGCTATTCTGCACTAATTTGCTACGTGTGTATTTAAAAGCCTCTTCAGCCAAGTTGAAGAGGGGAATCCCTCTTCCACAAACCTTAATAAGGCCACGGGAGCGAGGCTAACCGTGTAGCAAAGAGCGCTTGTTCCTTTATGGCAACGTTGTTAGTCAATGGGGAGGAGCTCGAATATGTGACGCCAAGTTGGTGTGAATGCACTGAAAGGCACGCTGTCTTAATTGGCTAGTTCCCTTAACCCTTTGATCCGTATTGTACACTTTCATTGTTGTCCATCAGCCTTACAGCAGCCACTGCTTGGTCTCATCTTAGCATCCTAAACTCCTTAGTGTTAGTATCAGCTCAAGCTCTTAGCGCTGGATAAGCCCTCGCTAATGTCATAATGGTGATGATTCGGCTGAGCCCTCCAGCATGATGTCAATTCTGCCTAGGGAAGTGAGAGCCACAATTAGCAGAAATTAGCTAAATGCTATTGAGCGCCACTCAGTGTTTGAGAACGGGGCGGCGACCTGCAAAGCCCCGCGATGCGTCGACAATCAATTACGCTTGCTGGCCAAGTTACTGATCTGTGCTGCAGTCAATAATGTTTTGTATGCGGATGCTTTTGTTTATTATTATTATTATTCATAGACCAAAGCAACAGATAAAAACATCAATGGCACCACAACCGAATTACTGCAACTTTCCTGACTTTTGTCATTTCGGGCAGGGGTGTAAAAGTCTGGCCCACAGGGCCTTTCCACCGTCCTTTTGTATTTTCTTTTGATTTTTGCAGCCTGAAAGAACATTTGAAAGCTATTTAAAAAATTGGTGGAGGGGTAGGGGTTGGGGGGCAGCATGAAAAGTTAGGGTGTCAAAAAAGTGGGGGAGTTGCGGAACCCAAATCTCCCATGGATGCGACCCTCTCGTCAACTACTACGACTACTTCTATTATTGGTTTTATATAGCGTTATAGTTTTGCAAGGAAACATTTCTCTTCATAATGCCCTCTGCATAATAAGTGGTTTGTCCTACTTTTCTTCTCTGTGTCAAGGTCCAATTTGTGAACATATTGCATTCATTATCATCAAATCCTTGAAAGATTGGCAGTTTACTACAGATAGCGTTTGTTTTGGGACAGAAAGAGACAGAAACAGAGAGAGAGAGAGAGAGCATACCATCCATCCATCCATCCATCCATTTTCTGAGCCGCTTCTCCTCACGCGGGTCGCGGGCGTGCCGGAGCCAATCCCAGCTGTCATCGGGCAGGAGGCGGGGTACAGCCTGAACTGCTTGCCAGCCAATCGCAGGGCACATACAAACAAACTCACAGTCACGCCTACGGGCAATTTTAGAGTCTCCAATCAATGCATGTTTTTGGGATGTGGGAGGAAAGCGGAGTGCCCGGAGAAAAGCCACGCAGGCACGGGGAGACCATGCAAACTCCACACAGGCGGGGCCGGGGATTGAACCCGGGACCTCAGAACTGTGAGGCAGACACTCTAACCGGTCGGTCACCGTGCCGCCAGAGAGCATACCATGACTAGTTATTTCTCTTCGATTGACTGGCAACTGGTAAGTAGTTCAGAATCTACCGCGTCTTATGCCCAATGTCAGCTGGGATAGGCTTCAGCTCACCCACAAGTCGCGACCCTCATGAAGAGAACGGATGGATGGATGGTCACTGGTGTTAGGTCAGGTGGTAGTCATCATCAACAACTGGTGGGAGGGGCCATAGCATTGATGACACGACATGTCCGGGTGGGGTGCCCGTGGGCCTGGCCCAGGCCAGCTCTTCCAACTGTGCTGGACCAGGGAAGTGCACAGAGGACTCGCATGAGTCAAGCCCAAGCACAGAATGAACCGCCTCATGTGAGTGCTGACTAAAATACGTCATAATCCTTTTGAAGATTTTTTTTTAAAGCACAATGACTGTACTTTCTTGCTTTAAGTCTGTTTGAAATAGAGTAAATGGAAGTGTAGCTATTAGAAGACCAACATTTTCTATATTACAGCATTATAGCCTCTATCTCGGGAGCACTGAAATTGGCTCCGCTCGCAGTCGAATCAGTCGAAATGACTCACACTGGCTCGCACTTTGAAGTTCCTCAGCAAACTTGTGGGTCAGACCTCCTGGGGAGAGAGAGTGAATTTATCTGGGTGCAACACAAAGTAAAAGTGCAAAACTCTTCTGTCCTATGAGAGAAAGGAGGCGGAAAGAGGAGCCGAGGCAGGAGGTGAGAATGGAGGGAGAGATGGAGCTGAGGATTCTACAAGGGTCTCGTGCAAGGAGGCCATGCAGCCCAGGGTGGTTCTCAGTGAAAAAGCTTATTTGTGGATGAAAGTGCAGCCGCCCCAGGGTCCAGTCGCACAGAGAGACGGGGCCAGTGATTAAGGGGGCGCAAGGGCAAGACGCCCCTTTAATATGGGGCTGCAGAGAAAAGAGGGGGGTTCGCTCGCTCTCTGGTGTATCTGTAGCCAGACAATGGCGATTACCTTCCTCTTTATCTGGCGGAGAGGCGGCTTTGAGAGCGCAATCTGAGGAGCGGAGGAAATGGCACGACACAGGATTAGTGGCACAACAGGACGGTAAATTAAATGTTGGAGATGAAAGAATGAGCCTCTGACATGCATCAATAGAGAGCATTGGCTGCATTTTAATAACAGCAGCTGAGGAGAAATACCTGTAGAGATTAACGTGTGTGTGTGTGTGTGTGTGTGTGTCAGAGAGAGAGAGAGAGAGAGAGAGAGAGAGAGAGTCAGCGTGAGAGAGGGGAATACATAATTATACAGTATAAGTGACTTTTGATGCCTTTTTTCATGCATGTGACAACCAGAAACCCAGGAAGGGAAGAGGAAGGGCATGTATGTAAAAGGGAAATGGTGTCAACAGGTCTTACAAACCCATTCAGTCTCTACTCTCAGGATGACCTCATTAGTAAACAACACAGTACATGCAAAAGTACATTTTGGGGGGGTTAGGGTTAGGCGACATTTGATTCCACCAAAAACAGGTTCAAAGAAAAGAATTATTACTTTTGATTGACAAATGCTATATTTTAATTAGTCAATTAAAGTAGATTAAGTAATCCACGCATTGTCCAAATGCAATGACCAAATGTCAATTGTGATTTTTGGGTGAATGGCGGGTACGCTCTGGACTGGTTGCCAGCCAATCACGCAACCATTCACACTCACATTCGCAGACACACCTATGGAAAATGTCGTGCCTTCAGTAAACCTAACATGCATATCTTTGGAATGTGGGAGGAAGCTGAAGTACCTAAAAACAAAAACACACAAGCATGGGGAGAACATGCAAACATCAAAACAGCAGAAAATAGATCCTTTGGTCTACTTCAGCAGAGAGTGGTCCTCTACAAGGTCTCTTCAAAACTCAAAGTATTTTTCAACAGGAATGAACATGCCTGCCAAATGTGGTGAGGCTTTTGAGTATAGGAAAGCCCTCACGAAGGCCATTCATTTGGTCTAAGAATAAGAATGAACCAAAACAAAGTTTCAAGTCTTTGGGCTGTGCACTTAGCCCAATTGAGACAAGGCTTTTTGCACAGCTTTTCACCTGTGGAGAATAACATCTCATTCACTATCATGTTGAACACATTGAAACAAACTGGATACACTTCCAAAAGTGATTATCAAACTGCCAAAGTGGGGGCAAAGTTAAAATGTGTGTGTGCGTGTGTGTGTGTGTGTGTGTGAGGGGGGCATACATTTTTCTATACCGTTTATCCTGTTTTGTGTCATGGCTGTCTCATATGAATTTGGGTTAGACTGGACTGTTTGGGTTAGTCTGGACTGGTCGCCAGCCAATCACAGTTAGGAAAGTTAGTTAACTACACTTGTCTCAATACGATTTGACAAGTTAGTGTTAGTAGAAATGTCTTCAAACACACTTGGCCTTCCCCGGGCGCTTCAGCTGCCCCCTGCTCCACTGTGTTCCACTAATGTGTATGTGTTCACTGTGATGGGTTAAATGCAGAGAACAAATTTTGTGTGCACGCATGCATGTTCATGACAATAAAAGATGATTCTTCTTCTTCTGACCATGCAAAAAGAGTTGCCAGTTTTGTGTTTTATTGAATTATTACTGTGGTATTCAGTGTTTTATTAGTTGTATGTTGTGTTGCTTTGTGTTTATCGGCTGTATTGTTGCAGTGGTTTATATCCGGTGTATTTTAAATTAATTATACAGCACTTTGGTCAACACTGTTAAATGTGTGCTAGAAATACATTTGGATTGGATTGGATGGATGGATGGATGGATGGATAAATGAATTAAATCTATTCATATACAGTCGCAAACAAAACATTATAAGGTCTTCATTAGTAGAAATCAACATGCACCAGCATTCTCATTAGTGTCTTGATATGCGACTGACTGGAATTCGAGATAGTCGCTATAAAAGGGAGACTAAACAACATGACAGACGGACGGAAGAAACAGAAGCAAAGAGCACAGAGTGTTACATGAGTGACAAGTAACAAGGAGTGAGAAAGTGAACGTCCAGCAATGATTCTATCAAAGAGCAGTCTTATCGAGGTTATTACCACGCTGAAGCAGCATGATGAAGAGAAGGTCCGCCTTAATCTCGGCCACAATAGAAGGCAACAACAAAGGCGTACTTACAAGCGCTATCTGCTACAAATATCAAATCAGCTCTGGTTGCACCTAATCCTGCTAGACAGCATTGTTGACGCTATGAACCTGCAATCACATGCGCACGGCCATGTTGGCAAAGGAGACGTGCGCCCTGATTTTCTTCAATTCACATCCAAACATGCTATAAACAGTGAACCGCTGTTGATGCATTCCAAAGACAACCAGCACCCACAGTAGGGGAAAACCTGCGTGGTATATGGAGACCATATAAAAAATAAAACATACAAAATATAAAAAAGATTCCCCCTCCCACACAAACTTATCAAAACACACATTTTTAAGTATTCCTTAGCACTTTTGCCTTTGCTCTCTCTCGCACAGTTATCCAAATAAGAGACAAAGTGTGCTTGCTTCGCTTATTAACCAAACCCAGTTGAAGTTGACTGTAAAACTGATGAAACGTTGTATATTTAACACCAAAACGTTCTATACAGCCATGTCATTTTGTCTAATGAAAGTCTGCTATCTTAAGGCTTAACATACAGTATAAGGAGAAACACCTTAGACGGGCTACCAGAAATTAGCATTGATGTTACAGTCATTGGAAACCTTCAAACAACTGCGACTTTAACCCACGCGGAGCAGCTACACATACAAACGGAGTGTACAAAAATATTCACATGCATATATTCTTTCTGCTCTGTGGGAACAACACCTATTACTGGAGATTTGTTGGGGATCTTCTGTGCCTCTACTTCTTGCTCTTCATCACACTCCATTTCTTCCAGTAATATAAATGCTAAATTCAGACAAGCCTGTATACTGCAAAAAAAGAAACAATAAAAACGATGGCTTAAATCTGCTGTATAGCGGGGACGTGAACGATGAACAGCAATAGAGTGGTGGAACACAGTGCAAACATACAGACGGTGGCTGTTACAATTACGTCACGCTAGCGACCGCACCGTATGACTCATTCACCCTATTAAGTAGAAGTGTCACTTGTCACCACTTTCTCTGTGAACTTTGAACTTGTCAACATGCCTGCCCTCAGGACGCATCCTCAGTAGCAGCAGCGGCCGGTGGGAGTGTCATTGTTTAAGGCGCCACTTGGCAGGGAGAGAAAAGGACACTGGCAACTTCATTATCCCACAATAACAGGGTAATTATTGTGTTTGTTAGCAACAAATCACAACACAACAGACTGCATGTCCCTGTCCTGTTTAGAGCATCTTAATTACTTCACTGCACACACACACACACACGCACGGCCCTCTCTGCTCTGTTGTTACTTAGCATATAAAAGGCAACAGCTAATTGTCTGGACTATAAATATTCGCCATGCAATTAGCGTCCTGGCCCGCCTCAGCGGTGTGTTATCAACTCGCCGTTTTGGAACATGGTGCCATCCGCTCACTCAATTCTCCATATCGAATGGTAGTTTGATACCAGCGCACAATCTTTATTTGTAACAACACATTGACAACAGGCCCCTCCCCATCAGCAGCGTTTCATTTTGAGGAAGGAACAACATCAAAGGCGGACAAGCAACAAAGGAGGCATCAATACACTGATTAAACCTGGATATGGTGTGCTACATGAACCTAAGCTATTTTATTGATCATGAAGCAGGTACTCATTTATTGTTTAATGTTTGTTGTAATTAATTAATTTCTGCATATCCTTTACTGTACCTTTTAGTTGACATGTATGTCAATGTCATGGAAATTCATGATGTATTTTAATAAGTTTTCAATGTGTCATTTGGGGTTTGTGCAAAAAAATAAAATAAAAGTTGGAACCCTTTTACTCTTTTTTACATTTATGTAGTTGCTTATGAAATGAGTAAATTGTAATGTTGCATTGATAGCTAATAAGATCAAGTATGTGAAAGAGGAAAATACAGTTGCATGTTGGGGTTTATATTCTACTCCAGCGTTAAGAGTAGCAGGAAGACACACTACAAAGCAGCTGTGGTCACCGGCTTCTGTTGATGAGTTTCCACAATAGCTCCTTTCACATTGCCTTCCCGGTAAACTGGCGCAACAGAGGCGGAGCGGCCGGCGGTCATCCACATGTGCCTTATAAACACAACTCGCCATGAACTCGCCATCGCCATGTTCATTAGACAGCATCCACACAGCCGTTTCAGCATCACCAATTCAGCTAATTTTGTAAATTATTTGTTATTCTTTGATTGTGTGTAATGTATAATTATTATTATTGTTGTTATTATTAATAAGTGTCATCGTGGATGGATGCATAACCTCTGAGTGAAGCAGCTCTGTCCTTCCTGGGGGCCTAATCGGGTCCTACCTTGTTGCATAGGCTCCTCTGGTCCAGTGGGGAGTGAAGCGAAGGTGGCAGGGGGTTTAGTGTGCGGCGGAGTCGTGGGAGGCGCAGCCCTCGTGGGTGGAGTGAAACTACGTGTCTTAGTTTTATGGCTAATGAAATTAAATTCTCGAGGGAGGTGGGTTCGTCCCTGGTCGCGAGCTCGTCTTTAAGTTGTTCGGATGCCCCCCTTATCATTCCCTTGTCGGGTGCCCCTATTTGCCCTCCTTTCCAACAAACAAGGGACACTCTCCCACCCTCGGGTTGGGGGGTTCGTCTGGCTCTTCTGGAGATGGAGGGGGGGGGGGGGGGGGGGGGGGTCGTGTGTGGCGGTGGGTAAGTTGGCTGGGGGGTGGCATTGGGTCCCCGCGGCCCCCACTGGGTGGCCGGTTGTCGGGGTGCCTCGGTACGGCCAGCGGACCGCCTTGAGCCCCTCGGTGTTGGACGTGTCCCGTCCGCCGGGCTGCTCTCAGGTGGACTTCTGGGCCTGCTCCCGCCCCGTGATGTGGCCACAGCAATTACAGGACCCTTCTGTCAGTCTCTCTCCCTTCTAGAAACTTTGTTCTTTTCGACTGATCAAGTCTGATTATCAAACCTCAATTATAAAAACTGATCCGGCCTAAAAGGGATACACGGAACTCAAACCTTGGGTGAGAGCTAGAAGGCGCCGAGTGGCTTCCCTACCCTTAACGGGGTGATCGAGTTCGGAGTTGCTTGAGTTCGGACATAAAGGAGTCTAGCGAGGTGAGTACCGGGGAGGAATTATACCAAAGCGCAGTGGCCCATTTGGCAGCTCTACCGCACAGGAGGTTAATAATGTATGCGACCTTAGATCTGTCAATTGGATAGCTCAGTGGTTGTAGGTCGAAAACTAGAGTGCAGTTTAGTAAAAATTGATTACATGAACCGAGGTCCTCCAAGTAAGAGTCGGGAGGAGGAACATGTGGCTCTTCATAGAGGAGGAGGCGTTGAGCGGCGGCTACGGGCTCGGGAAGACTACTCACTGGTGGGTCGCTAAGGTGGCTCTGGGAGGACAGGAGAGAAACTTGCTCCGTGAGAATCTTCAGGGAATCCATGATCTCACGGAGGGCTTTATCTTGTCTGCCGATATGGGCACTCTGGTGAGCGAGCGCTTCCCTCAACGCTTGTGTAGTCGCTGGGTCCGTCATGGCCTGGGTATTCTGTCATGGTGCAAAGTCGGATGTGAGTTGGATTGGACCCAAGAGCAGACTGAGACGGAGGGAGTAGATTTAGAATGGTTTATTGCAGATTGGCTCAGGGTAATGATATCCAAGACAAGGTGGTGAACCGTCAGGACAAGGAGCGAGCAGGAAGCGGGAACGTAAGCAGGTGGGGTACCTTGGCGGCGTGGCTGGAGCAGTCAGTGAGACGAGGAAAGCACGGAAGGAACACTGGAGACGGAGAAGAACACAATTGGGTGAGTACAGATGCGGGTCGTAGGATTATTACGTTCATATCACGAAACCTGGAAATACTGGTAATCAGTGCTGCTTGAAGACAGGTGCGCGGCACAGGTGATGCTGATTGCTGGGGAGAAAAAAGAGGAGAGGGAGAGACAAGGTGCAAGGCGCCACCCAAGCTCCAAAAGAGGAACTGCAGGGCATGGCTCATGACACATGGTAGGTTAATTGAAGACTCTAAATTGCCTATAGGTGTGACTGTGAGTGCGAATGGTTGTTTGTTTATATGTGCCCTGCGATTGACTGGCGACTAGTTCGGAGTGTGCCCCGCCTCTTGCCCAGAGTCAGCTGGGAGAGGCTCCAGCGGTGGACGACTGGTTAGAGCGTCAGCCTCACAGTTCTGAGGACCCGGGTTCAATCCCCGGCCCCGCCTGTGTGGAGTTTGCATGTTCTCCCCGTGCCTGCGTGGGTTTTCTCTGGGCACTTCGGTTTCCTCCCACATCCCAAAAACATGCGTGGTAGGTTAATTGACAACTCTAAATTGCCCGTAGGTGTGAATGTGAGTGCGAATGGTTGTTTGTTTATATGTGCCCTGGCAACCAGTTCAGGGTGTACCCCGCCTCCTGCCCGATGATAGCTGGGATAGGCTCCAGCACGCGCGCGACCCGCGTGAGGAGAAGCGCGACAGAAAATGGATGAATTAAATTGAAATGAAACGAAACGAAACGAAACTACAGTGAAAATCCAGCCATACCATACACACTGGAGACTTGTTTTTGGCCTCCAAAAATGCTGTTGTCAACAAACTACCAAAATAAAAACGCTTTTATTCGATGTTAGTCATAAGCAGCGTCGTGTAAACGGCCCCTAAAGGTTACATTCCTCACAGGCCTTATGGAAAGGCATGAGAGCCCTTAGAAAGACTTAAGGAGGGGCAGAAGAAGGTCCAAACACGAGGGTTCACTGAGATTCCCCTTTGACTGGAATGAAAGAGCTCGGGGAAGGGGAGAGGGGCAGAAGAAAGGTGGATCCATAAGCGAGCCTTCACGGTTGACTGCAGCCCAGTTTGAGCTGCTAAAGTGCAAACGAGAACTCCTTTCATCTCTCTTCGGGGTCACTGTCCACGGAGGCAAGGGTCCTGTCATCCTGCTCTCACTTCCAAGCTCTTCACCTCGAGGAGACCAATGCAAGTTGGAATAACACAGCAGGAGCAACATCAGCTCAAAGCTGAGCAACACACAATAGATTTAAGGCCACTGGCAATCACAAAGAAAGGATTGAATTCAACTCAGAGGGTGTAAGTTCATTTTAAGATAAGTCAAGTTGTAAATGCAGAACATGGGAAAAACTGAGCTAAAATCAAATGGATGATGGACAATCAATTATGTAGTGGAAATGATGGCTGTATGTACAGTATGTATATATGGCTGCCATTGATAATACTTCACTTCAAACAGAGTGAGAAATAAATGATTAAAGCAGGTGGAGATTTTGAGGGTGGGGCTGTCGGGGGACTGATCCCCAGTCTGAGTGGAGAGGTTGACTGGAGCCTAGAAATTGGTTAAGACCAAGATCCTTAGGGCTCCTAATTGGAGCAGCCAGGACAGAGGGAGGAGTGAATGAGTGGAGTCAGTCTCAAGATTTGGGTATGGAAGCAGGGGGAACAGAGTGGGCCAGGAATTTTGTGATGAAGGGGGCTTTCCAAGTCACATGAAAGTTTGCCGGGATGAACGTACCATAATTAGATTAATAAGTAGCTTAATTTATCGCAGCAGAGGATATCAGCGGCTCCACATTAGAGGCAGGCCAGAAGATTAGCCTCGATCGGCGTTTCCAAAACACGATTAGCCTCTGCGGCACAAAGACCAGACTCTTTCACAGGTTCCTACCACAAGGGCGGGATTAGAGAAACGTGTTGAATAATCAGCAGTACCCCCGTGTGCTCCTTGCCACAGTCAGGCCGTTGGACAAAACTTCCTCTCTTTTCCTTGTCCTGCGACAACATTTGCCATGTTGACGATGCAGGTCTATCAGAAAGGCTAACCTGAATGCCCCACTCACTAGCGTCTCCTGGAACAACCGAGACCCTCCCCTGATAAAGTTCAAGTCACTCACTAACCAATGAAGTCAAGTCCAGTCAATCAGCAGGTTGTCGAGTGTGTACATGGCCACAAAGTCATTTGGAATATCCCAAAGGGCCCCTTTGGAAACACAGCTCTAATTGATTGGCTTCCCTCTAGAATGCCAATAAAGACCACAAGCATATGTTCACCAGCCACATGTGCCATGAATGTAGCGCTCCGACTAAGCCTTAGATCCCTTGATCCCCGCTACATCCTCCACAACTGACCTCTTGTTTAAAAAAGAGGAAAGAAAGCTGTGAAAAAGAAAGAAAAGGAGCTGATGAGCTTTGCCAAGATCTATGCAGTGGTCCTGTAGGCCTACTTTTGTAGTGATAGCTTAAATCTTAGCATGTACTCACACTGTATACAGTGGAAATGCTAAAGTCGAATGCCCCTGAAGTAGTGCAATTTTGAATTCCACAAAAATGTATTCATTTATTGATTTCTTTGGTTTGGTTTGGCATCATGTCTGTCATGAGCCATCAAAGGGCAAACACTTTTGTTGCTTTTTATTCAAGTTTATTGTACGGCGGTTTGAACTTCATATTATGTCGTTTGACAGTTAAGAGTGTAAAAATGTTACTCAGTGGTGATACATTAACTGTACAATGAATAAAGTTTTTATGATGCCGACAGTTTGAACATAGCAATGAACGGTAATTCTTCACGTCTCACAAGCTAAACTGCTAAACTCCACGCCCCCAAGGAGCCGGCTTTAAAAGAACAGCAATCCCATTGTTTATGTTTCCGTTGTCTCAAGTTGTGAGTTGTGTATCAAAATAATAATTGAATATGAGGTGTGACAGAGAAGTTCCAGGACTGGCATCAGAAAAGATGCCAGTCAAATTCAAATCCAAACTACAAACCTCTTCCCCGCCAAACTAAATCGCTCTGGAGTCTAACGCACTTTCCCAGCCTTCTCTGGCATGTCTTCCTGAAAGAATTCTTCCAGGATCATCTCCGTCGTCACGGCCATCATGATGCGGTGTACATCTTTAAAACAGTTCCCCTTGATGATCAACTTGAGCTTGGGAAGAGGGGGGAATCACACAAGAACCAGGTCAGGTGAGTAGGGAGCTGGTTCCAGCATGGCGATGTTCTTCTCGGCCATGAACTGTTAGATGATTAGGGCCTTGCGAGCAGGCACGTTGTCACGGTGAAGCAGCCACAAGTTGTCCCGCCGCAGCTCTCAGCTCCTCTCACGCACCAAACAAATCAAACGCGGCAAGATCTCTTTGTAGACGCACTGCTTGATTGTCTGGCCAACACTGCAGAGGAAAACTTGTGGTTTGGGTTTGAACTGTATCTTTGGTGACCCCCTACTTTTTTTGAGAACTCTTGCTAAGTCCAATTTTTCTGTTCCATTGGAAGATCATTTTTGCTTAAATTAAATCATCTATTAATCATTTCCTTCTTTTTTTCAGCCCAGTGTTTGCAGCAATGGCTCGAGCTTGCCCATAAACCTAACGAGGACAAGCAGGACAAAAAAAAAATCATGGATGCTCTCGCCATTCCACATAAGCACTGTGTGATGGAAACAACACATCGAGTTTTGGATTCTAAACTGTACTGTGGCAAACTGAACTGAAGTGCACTGCTCGGTGGAAGCATGGCTCACAGCAAGTCCAGCTCCTGCTGTTGTACATCTACTATTCAGAGCATGCTACGTATCCTTTAGGAAAGCACACCAAATATCAAACAGATTCAAATGTGCTAGTAGATGTTTTCAAAGCGTGGGGTCATCGCCACAAGATGAGTCCTGTTTACCCTTGAAAAACCAGCAAGTTTTCCATTTCCTGCTGTGGCACCGTCACGGCAGCCCGATTATCCTGTGTGACTATGCAGTGCCATGCCTTGGTGATAATGTGCACAGAGTCAACACGCCTTTCAGACAGAACACGCTGGCATGGCTTGACCTCAGAGAAACCCGCTTGTCACTTACAGCGGCGCTCATCTCGCTTACCCAAAATGCATGCCACTCTAAGCAAGCACTCTGTAGCTTTTGTGGTTGTGTCACAGATGGGACAAAAAAACCCGCTTGCAGGTTGATATGACCATACACTTATACCTCTGAATCTTTTATTTCTTTTTTTAAAATACATTTTTGGGGACGAATGGGTCGGTCGACCACGCGCTGCGCTACGTAAGTGCGGTGTGAAAAGGCCTTTAAAAAAAACATGTCTAGAGCATCCATCTATGATCTATATTTTTGAAGTGTGCACCAACCACTCCCTCATATCAGCCATATTAGCCTCTGAAATGACCATCAAAAGGTAAATCCCACTGGCCCTCTTCCCTCCGCTGTGCAGTGATATTGACAACATGATGACCACTTTTGGCATTGTGACTTGTCACTGTTTTGAAAAATAGTCCCCACGCCCGTAAATATAGTGACAATGTCGCTAAGTCGGCAACACTGAAGACACAAGTTATTGCTCCGCCCACACGCATAAACATCACAATCAAAGCACCGCTTCCAAAAAAGTTTGAGTTTCCTTTTGACTTTATAGCGGCCCACGAGCCGGCTGTGGCCCACGTACCGTACTTTGTCCAGGTTTGCTCTACGGTCTTCATTTCCTTATCCACTATAATTTCTTAAGTAAATCTTTAATGCTCTCAAGTGCTTTACTCTCCTCTGTTATCTGAATTGGCTCTTCATATAAAAATCAAGTTAAGTTGAACTTTTTTGGAATGGTTCACTTGAACTCTGAAATCCTCCGGTGGCATCAGATTGTCCAAATGAAAGAGTGGCGTGGGAACTTCATTTGCTTGAGCTTCAGGTCAGAAGAAGAGCAGGAAGTTATGGCGAGTAAGTGAGCCCATGATGACTCACTGTTAGTAACTTTTGTGTTTTTGATGGTTTACAAAAAAGCTGCCTGGGTGTCTCCGAGTTTGCTGTAATCATGAACCGTCTCGAGAAGTACAACAGCTCTGATGCCGGCTTCCCCAGCGGTTGGACCATCTCTCCAATGCCTCAACAGAGCGTCACAGTGTATTTGATTTCATCTACATTCTGCTTGTTAGATGGCAGCTGTTAAAGTCTTCCTGTTGCCGAACAAACGAAGTGAAAACAAACAAACCCCAGGCTCGATCGGGCTGTGCGCAGCGAGCGGGGTGTTGCACGCTCTGCTAGCTATACCCCGGCAGCGAGGCTTCGCCCTGCACCAAATTAGGAACCCCCGCCATTGGGCCGACAGCTGGCGGGACTCCTCGGGGAATGCCAATTAAGTTTGTAAAACATTTAGACAACAAAACTGTACAAGAAGGGGAAGAAAAAAACATCCCATTGAGGCGTTCGTCTCTGCAAGTCCCAGCAGTCCTCACCGTGACCTCCATTGCCCCCCACGCCCCATCTGTAGAAGGATGCAGCACCTCAAAGCCAGCACGGGCCCAAGAGGACAACAAAAATGCTCATAGAAATGCATACATATCAAATCAAAGTCCTTCGTTTTGTCATGCTAATGAGTTGTTATAGCGCATTAAGGGCTGATGTTTTATTAATAAGTGAATGTCTTCTCTATCATGTCACATAGGTCCATATTAAATGACAGCTCTGAATGATCGCCAACTCACAGATTGTTGGGTGTTCATTGATCAAATCTCATTCATTTCTTATTTTATTCGTCACATTTATGTTTTATTGTTTTTGCTCCTGAATTCTTATGTTTTATGTCGTGTTCTTGAGTGCTCACGAAGGCGCCGATAAATACCAACTTAAAATACAAATAATAATAGTGATAATAATATTGCTCTAACAAAATAAGTGTCGAAGATGTTCAGTGCCTTGCTTATAGGCACCTTGACAGTCCTCAGGAAGTAGACGAGCCCATTTCCATATCAAAATACATTGTGCTCAAAACAGCTCGCGTCACTTGTATTACTTTTCTTTTTCGAAACTCAACAGCCAATACTTTGCTCACCTTCATTAACAATGCGCATGGAACACTACGGACGACAGTTTCAGAAGCCATCATTAATTATACCAAGTTTCTAAAATGAAAAACTGTGTTAGAACTTTTCAGAAAAATGAGATGGGTTGGGATTAGAATAATGCCTAAGTAGCTATTTACTTAATGGAACCCTTGAGGAGGAGAGGAACAAAATGGCCTCAGGCAAAGAGTGTGACCCACGCTGTAGTTGTCTGCTCATCCAGGCAGCCCACTCCACAGTTGTCTCACACACACACACACACACACACACACACACGCCGACATCTGACAGACAGAGTGACAGTGTGGGGAACTAATTGGGCCTTGAGTAAATGAATCCCTGCTTAGGGCATCTCCATCAATGCTAATTAGGCACGCAATGATTAATGTGGGAGCTAAATGAAGTTATTTCACGTAATGGCTTTGGTTTCCTGTGGAAGATCATTCAGTGTGTCAATAAGAGTGTTTGAGCCCCTTTAAGACAACATTGGTACAGTGAGAGGGGAAAGGTGACCAAGCTGAAACATTTCAATTGAAGAAAGGATGTCGACTGTAAATGAGTTTCCATACACCGACTGAGCACATGAATCCATAGAGAGACAGTACACTGAATTCTAATGAATACAGTCATGACTTATGACTTCAACACATACCATTGAGCTCGTGATTTTCTGACAAGTCGACTTACAAACTTTTCCACGGCTTGTGTAAACCTGACATTGGCAGGCCGTCTGTGTTCGGTTCCGCAAGAGGAAGAACACTCGGTAAGTGAATTAGAAAAATTCAATATACGCCTTACGCTTGGGCTGAGAGCGTCACAACGGAAATTGTACAATTGCCTGGCAAATCATATGAAGATATGAAAGGTATTACTTGACATACCAGCACAAGGTTCATACACACTCAGCTGTCGATATATTGCAGACATGTCTGGATTGAAACATTGTAGTTTGTGTACATTTCACAGCGGTTAAGGTTGGGAAATAATTAATTTCTAGAAAGAAGAATTCCAAGTAATGCAAAAAAAAAAAAAAAAAATGTTTTTTTCCTCATGTGGACGGGTGTTATCTTACGTAATAATAATAATAATAATAATAATACAGGCACATAAACAACCTGTATTCCAAGTGTGTCACCTGTGATTGATAGTTACGATCTCACTAGAGTTAAGTACATTTTCAGGATGTTTTTGCAAATATTAAAAGTTGGAAATGTTCTAATTCTTTTTTATTATTATTATTATTATTATTATTATGACTGACTAAAATTCCTTACTTTGGTTTAAACCATGTTGAAGAAAACAAAAAGAAGTCAAAAATAATGAACTTTCAATGCTAAAATGAATAAGTAGCAATTATATCAAATGTTTTGTTGCCTTCAAACTCGTTCCTGGTATTTAAACTGGTAATGATAAGAAAATAGACTCCAGCCACAACTGGATGAGTTTAATTTCAGCACGCTGTGCTCCATTCTGGTAGACATTTATGAAGAAACGAATGCTGGTAATGGCTGATACAGGCGGCCGTAATGGAGTTCTATTTCCCTTTTTGGGCAGAAGGAATCTAATCTGAGTCTTTTGTCAGTATACTGTATAGTCTGAGCATCTAATCACCCCTTAACCTTGCTCCAGAGGCATAACCCCCACAACCCCTTTTTCTGTAGCCTCCAACAATCTCAACATGATTTTAAATATACTAACGAGACTTGCCGCACCTTGTAGCACACTCACCGCAACTAATGGGATCTAATCTATACAATAAGGGACATTCATATATATGCAAATCAGCCGAGGCGAGATAGACTCAGTCGGGACACATACACACACGTCGCGTGTCACTTAGTTGTTAATTACTGTTAACGTTGGAAAAATGCAAATAGAATAGCAGCCCCATGTATCTTTAAGTAATAATGTTCTGGGAAGAAAACACATCTCCCGCCCCCCTTTGCCATCTCCCCATGAAAGTCCAGCAGCGTGGGGGGGGGGGGGGGTTGAGGGTGGCAGGTCGGGCTGTTCAAAGCTACTCGGTGCATTGTTGCCTTGTAGGGGATTAGGTCTCTGCAGGCTGCAGAATTTGCTTTCTAATTAAAAGGGATCAGATGTAGAAAAATGGTGAGGGGCATGACTACTGTAGAGAAGAGGGAGGGGGCGGTGCACAGAAAGAAGAAATGCTGAAAAGTTTGCAGAGTCACCACTGGTGTTTGATCCCAAGACTACAAAAGTTACCAGGCTCTTGTTCTGCTCCCGCCGCACGCCGAACAGCCCCCATTTCTTGAATTCACCCTGAGTGGCGCTCACACTGGCGGGCTCGGGAAGCTTTTTTATTTCACTTTTAATACCTGACCGTGGCCGACATACAAGTTTCATGTAAGTTATGTATATGATTTTTTTTGTTTTTTTTAAAAGCCAGCATTATTTTTCACCTGGACCTGCCAAACAAATAAAGTATTTCAAGCTAGCACAAACATGAAAAGCTCTGAGCTCATGCACAAAACACCCACTCCCCAAAAAAATGATACAAAAATGAACATGCTATACTGAAAAACCATCTGAGTTGTGCTTTATTTTGCTTCATTCTTCATTTGAAGTGTTAGGACACATTCTTTCTTGAGATGTGAAGCTTTTCTTTTAAGTAAACTCTGCTAATTAATGAAATGAATGGAAGGTAATTGACACCCCTCGCTGAAAACACGCAATCACCAACTGATTATTATGACCCCATTTGATGTTATTTTGAGTTAAAGTGTGTGTGTTCTTTATTGACATACGTTAGAAGACACGAGTACCATTTAAAATCCAAATGTTGCTGCCCCTCGAATACATGCTCCACTCGTTTTGTGTTACTGCTGCTAAAAAGTCCGTTTTTTGGGGCGTTCAAATTTCCACAACAATTGTGTAAGACTTCATTGAAGCGACTTAAGACAGCATGCAGGGGGCTGCCTAAGCAGCCGATGAGTCCCACCCCCTCAGTTAGCATGCTGCTGTTTTGTTCCCTTGTCCTCCAGCAGGGGGGTGCAGCCCTCCCCAGGAACCTCGCAAACAAACCCTGACTTTTAGGCATAAACACAGGGCTGATTAGCCCTGGGAGGTTAACGACATGCCGACGAGGGTCCGCTGAAGCGCAAGGTATGCCCCTAACCCCTGCCTCAGCGTACTGCACCTCAGGAGATCTCCGATCAGCGAGCATGAAAACGATGATTCTGTGTTTGGATTTCTTTGTCTTTGGCCTTTTTTTTGCAACACCTATTCCAAAAGAGTGAGCAACATTAGCATAAGAATGTGAAAGGGCCTTTGAACCAAAATCAATTCCATAAACGCTCCCGTGACACCATCGGGGCCATCTGCAAAGACTTTGCGAACCGCTTCAGACGCAAGATTGATGCTATCAGATACACTCTTTTATCTCGGAACGTAATTTTGAACAAACTATTTTATCTGAGGAAACAATGGAGGGTTTTGCTCGAGTTGCATTTGCATTTTCTCCCAAGTCAACGCAACAAACTGCCGTTTAGATCCAATTCCCACATCGCTCGAAAAAACATCTTAGGGCTTCTTTGAGGAACAGATTTCAAATGGTGTCCGCTATCGTCTCCAGACGGGTGCCTTCCCCACCGCTTACAAAATGGCAGTGGTGAAGAAGAGTCACTTCGAACAAAAATAGAAATAAATAAAAACAGACTCTTTGCTAACGTTTTTAATTGGTTCAGCTCCGAAATTTCTTTGGAGGTATGGATACATATTCCTCCAGAACACATAGAATTCAGTGTCATATATAAAATAGAATATAATATAATATAAAATATTACAATTTCCACAATTTAGCCTAGCAACTGATAGTAATGTAAAAGGTTTGCCTGCTCTCATTGAGAAAATTACACAAAGGCAGCACATTGGATATAATATTATTAGAGATCTCAGAACAGTCACAATCAAATGTGAGAATCTTAAACGATATATTCCTTTTAGAAAGTTGTTTTTTGTTTTTGGACATTGTTCTTGATGAATGGGACACATTTCGGATCTTTTTTAGGGAAGAAGTCAACTGGAAACCAAGTTGAGTTTGATGCCTGATTCGCTGGTCCGAAGTTGTCATCTCTCGAGTATGCGGCAAAAGTCACATAAAGTAAGCAGTAAGGTGCTAGCGTCGCCATATGCATATGCGTCATCACTCCGTCATGAGCTGTGTTGTTGTTGTTGTTGTTGTTGTTTGGATTTGATTTCGTTTTATGTTATATCTTGTTTTGTGGTGTGTCCATGTCTTGTTTTGCTCGTTAAGTATTCCTCTCCACCTAAACTTGTCAGCCCTGTTCCTTGTGTCAACCAATCAACTCCCTCCAGCCACTCGTGTCTTGTCCATGTGTGCCTCGTTGTCTCATCAGTTTACTGGTATTTTGTTCCCTACTTTCTTTGGGTCTGTGTCACTTCATTGTTGTTGTTGTCACTTTTGTCTTACGCCACATCAAGTTTTTCTGTAGTTTGTAGCAGTGAGTGCTTTTTTTCCCCCACCATGTTTCTTTGTTACTTGTTTTTCAGAATGTGTTCATTTAGCGTTTGCTTATAAGTGATGATTTTTTTTTTGCCTTCGTGTTTTTATTGAAATACATTCTGGTCTCCTGCTGCTCTCCAATTTTGACCATAACGCCACGCAAACCCTTCGAGCCGCTACTGTGACACACTTGTAATGGAAGTTTTATAGTGGTGGACTTCTTTGTACACTTAAATGCACTTTGGTAGTTATCTATCATTATTTAAACATAGGCTACTGACTTGAGTACGACTGCAGATGCCCATCGTTATCAAATTCTGAGGCAATCATATCCAATTTAGCCTGAATGAAAAGAGTCATGTTCCATCTCAGTTGGTCAACAGAGCCCCCCACCCCCATCACCTTGTCATCATATGAAGTATGTCCAGATTTGGATTAGAGAAGGAGTGGGCTATGTAGTGAAAGAATGTGCTGTGAGCCAGAGAGGAGATTAAACGGCGGCTAACCACAAATCGTCCACTCCCTTGCCTGCCTTCTCCACCTCACTGCTGTCCCCCCTTGTGTCCCACAAGGGGGGAGGGCCTGGTTGGCCGGAGCCATCTTGTCATCATAGCAGGACAAGCACATTCAACCATGTCCCGTGTTCCCTCCCATCTTATTCCAGACAGTCCACTGAAAGCCATCCTCACACGCCCCCTTTGCTGGAGAAGCGCTCTCCGCTGGTGTCTTTTCTTTTGAAAGGGCAGAGATGAGTCTCGGGCTCTGCAGTCTTTCCATGCGTCCAAATTAATTTGTGTCTGGGCAGCAACACAAGCAGCACGGGGCTATTTGATGAGAGTGTAGGCCAATGACATGCACTGGCAGCCATGCCTTGATCTCTTGCTTTCGTTCCATGTCACTTTCCACCTCGTCTTACTGCCACACTCATCCACATGGGTGGCACACACACACTCTCTCTCTGAGAATAGACTGCAAATCTCTGCTCAAGTGCTCCCCCCCCCCCCCCCCCCCCACACACACACTTTTGCATGTATTGAACGCTCCTCTTTGACGCACACTGGAATTACCAAAGCATAAAAATCAGCAGCAAAGAAAAGAAACCAAAATCATAGAATGTATTGTCCTCACCGTTGACCAAAAGGAAGACGCACTCCGTGGACGCACTCTCTCTGCTAATTTGGGGATCAATAACTCTTCAGTTTCACAATCACAAAGACAGTAAGGACATCTACAAAACTGCATTCCTTTAGTTTGATAAATGGACGTCAAAGTAGACTGAACGCAATTCGCCGCTCAATTGAAGTGGTGATCCAAAAAGGAGCGCAGGGCTAATGCCTAATTAGCATCCCTAAATAATAAAGCAACTCAGGCTAATAATGATTGCATGTCGCCATTCTACTGGTTGCGCTGACAATTAACCTCTCTCAACTGGTGAGTCGCAATTGGAGTAAATCCTGTTATCAGCAAATATAACACATGGTGCACATGCAGCAACATGCACGTTTTAAAACAGCACTCAAGGAAATCCAGGGAGTGTTTACAGTCGGGGAGCGGAACAAGAAAACAAACAGCAGATATCCACTTTCAGTAAACAGCATCCCGCCACTTACGGAGTCTTTCCAGTGGCTTAGAGTGGGCGTGGAGTCAACTTTAGGCGGCTGCTGTGAATGTCGTCCAACTACTTGTGTTTACGCAAGCTTAATGTTGGTATCTTGCGACACAGAAGCAACGTATCAGGTCAATTCTTCCGTAAAGGTTTAATTTTAAACATGCAAAACAAACTGTGGGATGGTTTTTAGTGTCTGTAAAAAAAAAAAAAAATACAAAAAAGCAGTGCAAAGTGTTACAAAATACACTCAAACAACCAAAGAGATCGTCAACTTTGGAATTTTACTCAAATGTAAACATATCTTTTTAAAGTCACGTAAATATCCTGAGGTGAAGCCTATTTTTCTTTTTCTTTGTCAGTGATGGCAAAAAGGAAAAGTGTGATGGTCGAACTGCAAATGGAACTTATTGTGACGTAGGAACTGGATACAAATCTGTCTCTCTACTAAGTACAATATGACAAAGTGGACAATAATACAAATATAGTAGTGTTCTCTGGAAAGTGAGTTATACTCCCTGCGTACATTTGCCAGCAAGTCAAGCTTACGTATACTTTTTCTTGAGGTTTTACTTCAACAGCAGTTGATTTCTTCTGACAGTTGTATCAAAAAACATTGTTTGCACTTCGAAAAAGGTGACTGTTTCATTTCCATGACATCGGTGGTCTGGTGAAGATATGGCAATCCTGCGATCACAGAGATAACACACAATGAAAGTGCCCCAAAATGTCCTCCTTCATCCCAATTCGGCAGCACCTGGCTTGCTGCCCACTCACATTGTGTGTACGGCCATGCCACTGTTGCCATGGCGATGTGTGGACCTGCACAGGCCCTGAAGGCTGAATGGCTTGGTAGCGAGGTGGGGGTTATCATCAGCGGCAGGCGCCCATCCATGCTGGAAGAGGTACACCGCCATCGATCCTCGCCCCATGCGGGTGCTGCTGTTTGGAAAACTAGCAGTCTTTGAGAGGGGCCCCAGCAATGTAGGGCTCCGGCCGGTCCGCTGGGGGTCGGCCGCCTGATTCCAGTAAGCCCGGGCCAGACGGGCTTGTCTGGGTTGGGAGGGGGCCCGAGCTGGACCGTGGCCCAGTGCGGTGACTGCCTGTCTAACCAGGCGCTGGGCCACGCTGCCTCTCCTCCCTGGGCTCGTGCCCCTGCGCTCGGATTTCAAAGCAATGCGGCGTTGCCTGTCCTCTGCGGGACTATCTTCACCAACACCGCCCACCCCTCCCCAAACACGCTCGCCCGGCCCCTGAATACCGCTCCAACATTTTTTTTTTCTGTTTCAGCCATGGACCCGCGCTGCCTCTCATTCTGTGCCATTCCCACCACTGCTTCCTCACATTTGGAAGGAAAAGGGGGGGGGGGGGGGGGTTGTGCTGCTACACTGCACCCATCTGCCCCATGTCTTCGCATGCTGTGGACCATGATGCTGCAGCATGGCTATCTGGACCACGCAAAAAAAAAAGAAGAACTTTGGCAATGGCACCGAGACCCCTCCGTTTGTGCGCTCTCTGTGATGCACACCATCTGATTTGAAATGTAATTACACAGAAACTAGCGCATGTGATCATGCTCGTGTAATGGAGACAGATGGTGGTTAATGTACACTTGGCTGATTTCAATTGAAACGAGCCATGCACAATATTTGTTGCATTCTGTTTGAGAGGGGCTGCCTTTAATTCAAAAAGGTCCCGGCAGTCAGATGTGGTGCCACTGTGTCTGCAGCTCGCTTCGCATCCGCCACAGGCAAAATGACAGTGACAGGATGAGCTTCCGTTGGCCGAGATCTCTTCTTCTCTGTCTGGGTTGCTCGTCGCTCGCCGCATGGCACTTGTCTGGCAGGTCCTCGGCTAACATTCCTCCCCTCCCGGTCGTGTCATTCCCCCAGCCGGCCTCCCTGCCTCGGGAGGGTTGAGGGGCTTGAGGACGGTCGGGGTGGCCCAGCGCCGCTACTAAGCTGGTCCTGAGCTCCATGCTTTACAAGTCCAGCCCACAGCAAATTCCAGCAGCCACTGCCCAGTTCCCCCAGCAACCAGGAGAGCGGTACGGTGAAGAAGAAGAAGAAGAAGAAGAAGAAGAAAGTGGAGGAGAGGATTATAGGTGGAGTAGAGGTTTGCATTGTGAAAACAAACAAACATGCTCATGTGTAAAAACAACAGCATAGTTCTCATTTTGCCTTCTTATTTGAACATTATTGTGGGAAGGCCAAAAGATGAGCAGTCACTCTAAAATATCTTGTGCTTCTATCCTTTTATTAGAATTATACCTGTGCTTGTTTTACAGCAACACATCACATCTGAATGGGAGAGTCAAGTGTTTTGACTCATGCTGTTATACAGCAGAAGAACGTTGGTTGTTGTTTTTTAATGAGATGATTTCATTTTTTTCTGCTCCTTTTAAAACCTCTTTTTCTCAACGTTTTCTTTCTGGTTGAATCGAATTCTGAAAAGCAAGCTTTCAAACTCACGCCGTTGTATGTCGGAAGAATTGTTCCGAACACAAACGTCTCATCTTGATTCGTTTGACTCTTTTTCGAGTAATTTTAGAATCGAGTGTTGACGCAAACTGCTGTTTCTCAAAAGCATTTCATTTGAATCTTTGAGACAAATAATGAAATTGGATATCAAAAAGGTTTTTAACTGTTTTTTAATTGTGCTTAATAGCGATGCCGTTAGTGAATGCTAAGAATCATGTCTTTACATTATTAATGCTGTTGTACATCTGAAAAATGTCTTTTATTCATCTTACAGTTCTCCTTTTAACATGCTTCATAACAGCACCATCGAACAACTGTCGACGCCAGCGCTGCTGTGCAAAATCTCAACTCTTTTTATTTTGCCCGTTCTCATTGTTGTTTTATGTTGTTGTTGTTGTTGTTGTGCTGTGTGTCAATTGTTGTAATAAAACAACTGTGCACTGTATTGTAAAATGTAAATATAAAAAGAGAATGTAAAGAAATGAAATGGTTTTACAAGGTGTAATGAAGCCAAAAGTCACACACAACAAACACGCTGTTGGACATTGGTGTGTTGATATGTGCCTCTTAGGGGCGTGGCTTCGTGAGTGACTTCAGGAGCTGCTATCAGTCGGGGTCAGTGTCAGCGTCTGCGCAATACCTGATCGTTTGCATTTTGTATCTGTGTCTTTGCCCTGTTCAATAAACCGCTGAACGTGCATTGGTGACTGTGGCTCTGCATTTTTTTTTTGTTTTTGGTTTTTTTTTTCTCCAAGCGTATCTGAAGCTCACTTGTGACTCAAATTTTAGCCGGCAACCCAAAGCAAAAAAAGCGACCAAGCGACGGCTCTGAACTCGGACAACTGATCAGTTGGGGCAACGGGAAGTCGAGGTACCACTTGCACTGTATTGCACTTTTTGTGTAAAAACATTGAAGGCAGGATCTTGGAAAGGATAAGGCCTGCTATTTGAACTTCATGGCAACACTGCAGCGCTCATATCCACGAGGGGTTCATATGTGCGTGGTATCAGGGGATTGCTATGATATGCTGTGATTTATTAGACAGAGTTGCACTCCAGAATTCATTTGACTTTTACATTCAATTGTGTCAAGATTTTTCAACATTGACACCCGTTTTTGAGGGACGCCATTCGAGCGGTCAGTTTCCTCATCATGGCTTCACTTCAGTGGCTCCTCAGAGAGGAAGTGTAACGGCTCCTCCTGATTCCGTCTTATGAATATTTCTCTCAATCCAAAGCTGCCGGTGGACAACTCAAGCAGCAGTAAGACAGGAGCCCTAAGGCCCCCCCCCCCCCCCCACCCCACCCTCCTCGTGTCCCCCAAGCTGAGCCGGGTGCTGTGTTTACTCTCCTAATTGCCGGGGAGGGGCCGGCTGACAGGCAAGCCATCAGAGATTCCCCACAGGCCCGAGGCTGGGAACGCACCCGTCACTGTCTCCCGAAAAGCGCCGACGATGGCCAACTGTCATGGAGGAGCCTTTACTGGTGAAAGCCAGAGAGGGCCCAAAGAGAGATATTAAAGAGTGGGGAGGAATTGGCACTGTTGGCACTAACAGAGGGTACACTTGAGAAGTCCAAGTGCGAAGCTGAGGGGATCGCCAAACTGTCATTCAAAGCAAAGTGGGCTTTGGGCAGGAAAATATAAGACACCCTCACACTCACACAGAGTTTCAGTACACCACTGATGTAAAAGTACTGAAGCCATCAGACCGTCTACAGTGATTGGCCATTGGTCATTCCTTACACTGTCAGACATTTCATAGGATTTTGAGGGATGCCATTTGAGTGGTCAATTACTGTAATTCAAGTTTACAGTGCCATAACTGTACACTGCTTTCACAGTAACTAGGTGTTACTGTATTTATATACAGGATTACAGTAAACATGTATCACAGTAACTTACTGCACAATAGTGCAGTAATAGTAAGTTACTGACAAAAGTGGGAGGAGAATAGTCTGAATTGGGTTCAGGAGTTGTGATCCACTTCTTAGATCAAACTCATCCGCCAGCCCAAGTCAAGCGCACACCACGTCCAATATTTGAAACAAGTCACTGCCAGCCTTCCCAGTGAATATGGATATTTGACTTCTAAAGCCGTCAATGGCAGTGAATGTAGTAGAAGTAGAAGAAAAAAAACTATGCTGCAGCACAGTCATTTTACTCTGACTATGATATCATACTGTTACATGAATACCTCTCTGACAGTGTCAATCCAAAATGAAGTCATTGGTGGGCAAAAGAATCTCAATTTCCAATACAGCTCTAGCATTGGCTCTTACAAGTGAGCCTACTAACTACAGTCTCATATTTTACAAAACAGACTGTATAACAAGTCTATACATTTTCTCTAAAGGTTATAAATTGAGACATTCAACTATTTGCAAGTCATTAATCAACACAATCATTTTAGATTCAACTTCGAACTATTCGACAACTTCTGGATACCACCACATTTTCTATTCTCGTTGATTTCTCGCCAAAACTGGCTAAAGGGAGCCTTGTAAAATGGGAGCGTTATATACTGTAACTAAAAAAGATGGCAAAGTAGTAGAGCCAAAGTGGCCTCACTGTTTGGCATGCAAGAGGTCGCTTTTATCGAAAGACTCATAGCAGTTAATTAAGACTTGACAAACTAATTAATAACAAAGACATGAACATTTTATATAAGGATGATTGCTGTAGAGTGAAAAATATATGTTTGAAAGTTCTCCTTATAAAATATGTTCATTTACTAAAGTAAAACGCTTAAATAGGTTTTTAAAAAAAAAACATTTATGAAAGTGTCAAACAAAGCAATCATTATTAGCTCTGGAAAGGCATATTGTTTTGTTTGTTTTAAATTGAGCTCCTGCATTGGGCATGTAGTGAGTGCATAAATAACTACTACTCAGTAACACCTTTGAGTGTGTAATGTCGATGAGGAACCTAGTGGACCAATAATTTTTGTAAACACATTTTTTACCACTTCATAAAGAGGCATTGGAATTTTTGGGGCCAGGGGGATAACTATATTCACTGTGCATAAATGATGAAGGGAAATGCCAAATACATAACTGATCCTTTTTATTGAACCAGAGGTGAATAAAGTGTTGATGTACACTAACCGTTCTTCCAGGGAGGTCTAATCCACTGTGGGTTGCAAGTGAGGGGGGTCAAAAGAGAATCCCAGTGGAGGCCCACACGTTGACCCTAGCACATATTCAGGTCAGATCAACAAAACAGAGTGAAGAAAAAGGTTGAAGTAGGAAGAGTCTCCTCTTCAGGGGCTCTCCAACAAGGCAGACGCTCACCTCACATACAGCCTGTGACCATTCTCCCAAACATACATTATTATGGGGCTTAAACATGAAATCACACAATGTAACGTTTTGAAGTGTGTTATGAATGCCTCCCCGAATCCAATTCAAATCCCAGGTTGCCAAATAAGCCTGAACAAATTCCCCCACTTTGACTTCCTGCTCCTTTGAAGAATCCACAGGTCCGCTCTGCAGGGCAGCTTTTAGCACGCCGTGCACGCACCTTCGCGTGCACGCAGGACGCCTACGGAGGCCTTTATTTGCAAACAATAACAGTATCTGTATCTGTATCTGTGCTGATACTGTAACTCTGTACTCAAACTGTTAAAAACTCTACGATACTAGGACACCCTACACCAGCCTGTCATATACTGTATGTACTACAAGGGACCCTCGCATACTAGCCGTTCGGCACCCACAGATTCACCTATTCGTGGAAATGTTTGTTTTCCTTTTTTGGGGGGAGAACCAACCCAAAAAAGGCTTATTGACGGTTAATTCCCACTTATTTAAGTTTGTATTAAAAAAAAATAATAAAAAAACACAGAAAACAAAAATGACAGTGCAATTATAATGGGAGTCAATTATGAATCTGCAGATTTTCGCAGCCGAGTCCGTATCCCCTGTGAGTTGCGGGGGTCCACTGTATACTATTCTGTCTACCATGAACATGCTGTGTGCAGTTTGGTATATAGCAAACAGTCCTTCAAAGAATCCACATTTGCTTGCGTCAAGCTGTTTATTGACACTCCAGTTGAAGTTTACTGTAAAACTAAACAAACAATAAAGAGAATTACACGTTATATAATTAGGCAAACACATACGCCATCTTACAAATGCATAGTTCCGTCTCCTCTAGCTTAATGCTAACACATAATGCAAAACACCGTCGACTGGCTAATGGATAGCATCATTGTCGCAGTGTAAACTTTGAAATAACAAATATGTGCACACAAACGACGCAGCAACATATACAGAAATATGATTTCACAATGTTCAAAGGCAAACAAGTAATGTTAGTGAAGCTCAATTACTAATCTCCTTTTTGAGTCTTTTCATCAAATGTATGTACGCTATATGTATGAGTGCACCACGCTGCCAACCTGCAGGCCAGAGTGTGCACAACAGAAGCAGCACATTTATTGTACATCCCATGCAAATATGTATAAGAACAGAAAAAAACTCGACTAGACATTATTTAGAGGACACTTTAAGAAAAAAAAAAAAAAAAAACAGCTTTAACAAAGTGCTTTACATAATAAAGATGAACAAATACAAAACAGTATAATAATAATAATAATAATAATAATAAACAGCGGTGTGGACTCAAGTCACATGATTTGGACTCGAGTCAGACTCAAGTTGTGAATTTGATGACTTTAGACTCAACAATAAGACTTAACAATACGCTAAAAGATTTGCAACTCGACTTGGACTTGAACAGAAATGACTCGTGACTTGAACCCATTGACTTGAAAAGACTTGTTACTTTGATGGAAGCACTGAGAAACCAACACTTTGTAGCCTTCTCGTTTTATGGCTATATGTGCAACTTACTGTTTTACTACAGTAAAATATGATAAGTGACAACATGATGCTGAAGATCTTAATGATTATCTATTAGGGTGACGTGTCCCAGACGTCATCATTATTAATGTGTGATTCATTTATCTTTTAAAAGTTAAAACTCTGTTGGGCACGCTGTGGTAGAAAATTGACCAAGAGGTCATTTTTTTCCACACACTACTTAAAGTCATGGTTTCCTTAAAAAAAATATATATATAAATAAAAAACCATACATCCGTTCTAAACACCGCTTATCCTGTTCAGGGTCACAGGAGCCTATCCCAGCTGACTTTGGGCGAAAGGCATACTACACCCTGAACTGGTCGCAGGGCCCATATAGACACAGACAACCATTCACACCGTCACTGAGTCGGAACTGAACCCACACTGCCGGCACCAAAGTCCGGCAAGTGTACCGCTACAGCATCAGTGACAACAAAAAACAGTCAAACATAAGCCAACAATAAATGTGACAGCTAGAAAAGGTTCCAAGAACCACTGTTAACATAGTATACAGAAACGACAACGACATTTAATGTAACAATAAGGAGGTAAATTATGGCAAACAAAAGAAAAATACACATTGCATTGTGGGACTCTTACAGCATGACGTCACGTATGCTTGTTTTCGTTAGCATTAGCAGCTAGCTTTGTGAGCGATCACACAAATAGTTACATGGCGGGCTGTGCGCTGTCTGGGCTTCCTGTACATTACAGTCTGCTTTAGTCAGTGTAGTGTTCTCGAGAATCGCTCTTGTACTATTTTTTTCATGATTCACTTTATTTACCAATCGACCAGCACACAGCTAGCGTCGATTCAATAAGAAACTACATTCTTCTTCGTGCCCTTTTCTTTGCTTCTTTTGGACGTAATATTTGTACGTAGTGTCCCCTAGTGTTCCGACTGAGATACCACAGTTGGATAAAATTGTACCTTTATAACAAGATGACAAACTTGTGTTCATCTTTTTGTTCAATGAATGCTTTGTGTTTGATACTCACAAGAAATGCCGAATTGAAACTGAAATCAATCTATATTTGTGTTTGAAGATGTGAATGTGAATTTAAGAAAAATACTGTTGATTAACTAAAAGAGGGAAACTAATTGGTCGTTCATTATTAAGTGAAATGTTTCATTTTCTTTTGCGTATTCATAATTGCTCTTTCACCAAGAAAAAAAATATTTTATCCTTATAATTGATGATTCCGATAGAAATTGCAGCACTACTGGATGAAATAAAGTGAGGAAAAAATACAATAGAATAACTGAAAACGTGCTATCGATCAGTTTTGAAGGGGCAATAAACTTTTGAGTTTTCTTATTAAGGTTCAATGCACTTGTTTATCAAATTGGTTTTGATAAATACAAAATATAAATTCAGTATATAATATATTTTATATATTATTTTGTCGGTAAAATGACTCGAAAGGACTCAAAAGTCAAAGTGTGGGACTTGCGACTTGACTCGGGAATTGAGGGCTTGCGACTTGAGACTGACTTGTGACTTGCAAAGCATTGACTTGGTTCCACCTCTGATAATTAAGCAAGTATTTGAGGGGAATTTAAAGCACGTTGAATAAAAATGGCTGTTTTGAACAATATTTCATTCAAATGAAACACATTTTCACAAGACATGATGGCATAGTACAGTACTTGGTATTGGCTAGTACTCAAATGTAGGTACTTGTACTCGTACTTGGTCTGAAAAAAAATCAGCGGTTCGTCCATACACTGGAAAAAATGACTTTCTCAAAACAAGTAAAACAATATTAAAAACAAGCCGTTTGGTCTCTAAAATAAGTGGGTGGGAAATCTGCCAATTGAACTTATATGAATTGCCTTGATAAGATTCTCAAAATATGATCTTGAATCTTAACGTCTTTTTGTATTTCCGAAAATTTAGAAAACCATCAAGATTGTCTTAAAATAAGAAGACGTTTCCACGAGAAATCAACAAAATTCACTCGGTAAGCGTTGGCCTTTCGCAGCGTAACACACACCTCGCTTAAAATAAGAGCCAACTTTGAGTTGGCTTGGGCGTCTTTGTGAGTTGACCTTTTCCCCTTCAGCCAACCTTGACTTGTGCATGTGCATCCTTCTCCCCCCCCTTGCCTCCTCTGTGATGATGGCAGCGAATTTAATTGCATCCGTTTGTTTGTCGGCAAACTCCTGCGCAAACACAACAACAATTACAGCTCTAATTAAAAAGGCGTGAACTTGGCACACACACACACAAATAAACACACACTGTCATGGCCTTGTGAGGCGACATTTGCTCCGCATGGAAAATGGATGGCTTTACAATCACTTGTTTCTCGTGAAACATTTACAATTGAAATATGTGTGAATAAATAAAAGTGGTTTTATATTTCCTTTATTTCTTTTTTTGCATCGGAAGTTATGCTCCTTACGACCAATATTGTGTGAATTTGGTACTGACTGGCAGCACCAATGTGGTTCCTAACAAAGGATTTCTTCTCATTTGAAATGTGAACATGGCAACCCGGCGGATCTCCATCGTGCGTTTTGATGACCTTTGTCACTCGGACTTCCCTTTATCGTGAAGGGCCGCTCGTCCATTTGGATCCGGTACGTTCAGTGCACCTTTATCGCAAAGGTGGCATAGTCATTGCTACTGAGCTCATTAATATACAGCTTGGGATGATCCTCGTTTGGCTCAGAACCCCCTCTTTCTCAAACACACACACACACACACACACACACACACACACAGCTGCTGATCTAATGTGGATAATAAAGGCTTTACTTAGCCGCACGTCACACAAATCAGAGAATTATTTTGGACAGTTTTGCTGCCAATTTTTTATTTTTATTTTTTTATTGAATACTTGAATACTTTTCCCTGACGGTGTGTTTTTAAAGATCAATTCCAAAAGTGCTACTTGTTTAAAACAAAAACCCAAAATAAAACAAACCAAAAAAAGAATTCAAATCCCTACAATGCGTTTTCAGCTTCGAATAAATTCCTCCTCTTCAGCCATGCGGATATGATACAAGGAGAAAAGATGTAGAATAAATGTGCTAAATATGCACGTGTGTTTGCGCGCGTGCCAATATTCAAATTGTCAACAGCTTGTCTTCTATTGACTCTCTTCAATTATTGAGGATACATATGTTTATTCTATCGTGTCTTTTTTGGACTGGCTATAATGTGCAGAAAGAGTTCGAATGACTTCTTAATTAGCCCCCATTTTCAAATTGCAGAGGAGCCCCTTCGTCAAAATCGCAGGTCGGAGGCCGCTTCAATGCGCAGCGCAGCGCAGCGCAGCGCAGCCTAAGGTGGAGCGGCGTGCGTGGCGCACAGGCGGAGATCAAAAGGCGGAGATCGGTGGGAGCGCGTGCATGCGGCCCGCCAGGGGCGCTTAACTCCTTGTGCCTTTAAACGTCCTTTTAACACGCACGCTCCCCGCGGACGGCCCCGCTTTTACCAGCCCATCAATTATTGAGCCGCAGACGTCCTCATTTGCTCGTTTTTGCACGCAGCATTTCAGATTCCCCGCCACGTTTATCGTGACGACAACGCGCGAGGAGCGCTGGAGGAAATCCACCCGGGTGGGTTAGGCGAAATCAAACCGATCACGTGCAAGAGCAAAAGAGGCACAAATGCGCTTTTGAAGGGCGGATTTATTTCACAAAACTTGAAAGAACATTTTTTTTTTTTTTTTGAAATGTACAAAGTGTTGTGCATGTTTCTTTCTTACGATGTCGAAAATATTAACGACATCGTTTTGGAGCATTCCTTATTTTTAAATTGTAAATGATTTCGTTCATAAAACATTTGTTCAAATTGCAAGGCACGCTCATGCCTAAAATGTTTGGGAATAACAATATCTCATGGAGAAAATTCTTTTATTGGATTTCAAAAATCTTTCATGGCTGTGCTGTATAATATAAGTGTTTTGAAATGAATCTCCTCAAATGTTAAAACGTAGATTGTAAATAATAATCGTAATTTGGTATCAAAACAGCAAAATCTACAGCAATGTGTATTTTATAACACGTCAAAAATATATTGAGGAAAAATAGACCATTAAATCATGTACAATAAACATTGAATTAAATAAAAGGCTACCTGCTTTCCTCCAGAAGAAAAAGAAAAACCCAAGAAATCCAACTTTGGGCGACCACAACAACCGCAAAGCTCTTCCTTCGCCTCTGCGTGGAAATCTGCGGGAGGAGAGAGAACAAGTGGGTGTTGAAAACTATCCAATAATCAATATTCATTCAATATCTTGTGTGTGAAGATGCCACACTCAGCAATTGCTGTGACGAAAAATGACAGCTGCTGATTTTGCAAGCGGTCATCGAGCAAGGAAAAGAATACCCCAAAAAAAAGAACAAGTTCTAAAATGGACACGTCCAAATGATGAGAAAGGGTTTTACCTCGTCGATTGAACATCTTCATCCTCCTCTTCCTCCACGGGCGCAGGCCTGCAGTGTCGTGACACACTGGCTGCTCTGCGGATGAGAGGACACTTTTTTTGGGGAAAGAAATAAGTCCCTAAATCCTCTTTTTTTTTTTTTTTTGGCGTCGCGGGAATGTGAGAGGAAGGCGTCCCTCTCCTTTTTTGGAACTCTTTCTCTCCATATTGAGGGACATTCATTGAGTTTGACTGATGTATTGGATGATTGCGTGACGCAGGGTGATTCTGTGACTCACTTTACACTTTGGAAAAACGACTTGTACTAAATGCAGAGTGACCTACTGTGATATGTGTATGAATGGCCTAATATGGGAATTTGCTAATGTGATATTTTTGGATATATTGCACATCTAGCTATGGGGGGGGGGGGAACGATTATTTTATTTTTTTTTAGTTTAAACTCCACTCCACTTGTTAAAGCCTAAGTGGAAGACTCTCTCGCGGGGCCATTGGATGAGGACAGTGGTTCCAAAAAAGTATGGGGGGGGGGGGGGGCGCTGGGGGGGGGGGTAAGGGGGGAGCAGAGCTCCTATTGGCTGCCTCGCTGTACAAATTCCAACTCCAAGCACTTCACTCCTAACACACCAACAAATCCTATGCTGCCTCCTCCTCCTCCTCCTCTTCCTCCTCCTCCATCATCATCATCATCCTCATCCTCATCCTCATCCTCATCCTCCTCCTCCTCATCATTTCGCTGCTGCAGCACTGCTTCAAAACCGAACACAGACGCTCCACGCTGAACTTTGTGTCCTGACACTGCGGATTCTGCTTCTTTTTCTTTTTCTTTTTCTTTTTCGCCTTGGTGTTTTTTCCTCGTCTTCTTTTTGTTTTTGTTTTCTTCTGTGGCATCTTTTTCGATATTGACCTGCAGGACGTCTTTGCTCTCAGTTGATTTTCGTCACTCGCGCAAGAGGACACACAAAAGACGTTTGCACTCGTCCAGGGGCAAGGTGGGTTCACTTTTTTTTTTTGGTTTTGTTTTTTTCCACTCGCTAAGGATTCGTTTGGGCTGCTCATAGAAATGAGGAGCAGGATTGTAGTCGATCATTTGCCCTGCAATAGAAAAAAAAAAACATTAGCTACAGACATAAAGACAACAAAAATGCAAAAATAAGGTTTTCTTCAGGGGGGGGAAATAATGGCGTGAGTAAAATCATTTTTTCCAAAAAGAAAAAAGTGATAGTTTAGAGGCATTAGACAAAACGAAACAAAGAAATGTATTTTTGTTCACGATTTTGGCTCCCATGAGAAGACTTGAACACAAGCAGTGACGTAACATGACGGGCTTCCAATGTAAATAAACGTTTCTTAAGAGAAGAACAAGTTAGCAAAGTTTTCAGGAGTACGCGTGCTTCATTCATTTCAAATTGTACTTTCGAAAGAAAATTGAAATCGAATTTGAACATAAATGATCAATTGTAGGCCCCTTGTATTACAAAATATATCTATCCCTTCGATTATTTAATGGAGTTGACCTTTAATAAACTATTAGCATGAAGTATTTAGGACCACGAAACGAATTCCTTATCTGTTCGATTTTGGTTCCCTCTCCCTGATGACTAGAATACTCGTGCACTAAATGATAAACATTTTTTGTTTTTTTTTAATTCGAACAGGTACAAAAAGATGGAGTCATGCTTGTTGCATATTTAGCATTCAAAATTGGACTGCAATCATCTCAACTCGCTTGCCTCTTGGATTATCGCGTTAACTAATCAATCAATAAATAAAAAAAATAAGAATAGAAAAAAAAGACCCATGATAATTAAAGTCGGTCAGAGATGATGGTGACGATGATGATTATTGAGCGGGAATACGTGCAACTGGTCCGCGGGTGTGTTTGTGTGTTTCGGCGCGACAGATCGGGACGAGGGGCTTCAAAGCGTCGGCAACGAGGAGACGACCCCCAAAAGCAAAGACGCATGAGGCACACTCCCGTTTGCATGACAAGCCGCCATGCGTTGAGTCGGAATGGGAATTGTCTTTTCCAAGCCAAAAGCGGATATTTATCACGAAGCTCTTTGTCGTCGAACGTTTGAAAAGAAATCGCACACACACACACACACACACACACACACATTTTCTTCTGCGTACACTCCGTTTAAGGATTGAATAAATTTAAAACAAATTGACATTCAAATTGCTTGTGGACGGCTGGATTATTTGTGTGTATTTCTGGCAGATAATTGCATTACCTCTGTGCAGCGTGTCTGTGTGCGTGCGTGCGTGCGTGCGTGCGTGTTTATTTCCCAAACGTTAAGGGTTTTTTTTTGTTTTCCGTTTTGCTTTTCTTCGTGGTCAGGTGTCTGCAAATTTGGAGCGTGTGAGCACACGAAAGGAGGACAGCAGGTGCACATCAGGAGCTGCATCCGTTTTCAACATTTATTCCAATTTGCGCCACCAGACGAACATTAGCATGATGTCGTATTTAAAGCAACCACCTTACACGGTCAATGGCCTCAGCTTAACCACTTCCGGAATGGACCTCTTACATCCGTCCGTGGGCTATCCAGGTGAGCGTCAACTTTTGGAATGAATGAATGAATGAATTAATGTCCAATTTTTATTTAAAAAAAAAAAAAAAAAAAAAAAAACCCATGTGAGACGTTTTCATGTCATTTAAAATCCCAAGTAACCACTGAAGTCAAGTTTCATGTTTGTGCTATGGCACCGGCTAATTTGTATTGGTCACAAACAGATAACCACAGAGGCAACCTCAAGATTCGTGCGTAATTACGCAAAAGCACAAGACTGCAAATTCCAGTTCCACTCCCTAACTTATGAAATGTGTCGTCTTATTTCGCGTGGTTTCACGTGCATCTTGTTTTCTTCTTGCTGTTGCAGCGACACCGAGGAAGCAGAGGCGAGAGAGGACTACTTTTACGCGCGCGCAGCTCGACATCTTGGAGGCGTTGTTCGCCAAGACCAGGTATCCCGACATATTCATGCGCGAAGAAGTGGCTCTCAAAATCAATCTGCCTGAGTCCCGCGTACAGGTGAGTCATGAAAAAAAACTGTGAAATATGGAAAATGTGTCCATTGAACGGAGACCATATGAAAACATGAAAGGAGGAATTTCATATTTTATTCAAAAATGTTCTGTGAAGTGACAGCATACTGGAAATGATTCAAATGTGGTGAGCTGATGCAATTTCCCCCTCTTCCAAAATAATAAAATAATATGCGTCAGTCTAACACATTTGAATGTAATCGATGTCCATGTCCGAATTCAATTCAAATGAGGTGGGTTTTTTTTTTGTTTTTGTTTTTTTCCCCCCCCCCCCCTCCAGTGTACCGTATAAAGATTCTATAGGTTAAAGGAACACACGCACGGACGAACTGCATTCAACGGCTGACAGTGTGTCATGCAGCGCTGGGGGCGGGGGGCAATTCAAGAAAATTAGGAAGACTTCAAAATAAAGGCTGTTGTGGCAGTGGTGCGCACTTTTGTTGGGATATCACTTTTGCTGTAGTCTAGCTAAACGTGTGGGATTTTTATTTTATTTTCTCCAATAAGTGTCTTACGACAGTGTTAAAATGTGCAAATATATATATATATATATATATATATATATATATATACGCGTATATATGTATTTCCCCCCATTTGATGTCCTCCGTGCACGGCGCAATTTGAGAAAGGGATTTCTGAAGCCTATAGAGTTCAAGGAAAACGAATGAAAACCTGTTGGAGATTCAAATGAAAATGCAATTCGAACGAACGAACGAACGCCGCCTGTAGCAATGAAAAGGACAAAGTAAATGGACGGAATTGTAGCGGCACGAGGGCAATGTCGGTGATGCGATTGTTCAGTCCTCATGCATGCGCGCGTGCCCGTTGCAGGTGTGGTTCAAGAACCGGCGGGCCAAGTGTCGGCAGCAGCAGCAGCAGCAGCAGAACGGCGGGCAGAACAAGGCGCGACCGGCCAAGAAGAAAAGCTCCCCCAGCCGAGAAGCGAGCTCCGAGAGCGGCGCCAGCGGCCAGTTCACCCCGCCCGCCAGCGCCGCCGCGGTGCCGGCCACCCCCAGCAGCACGGCGCCGGTGTCCATCTGGAGCCCGGCCTCCATCTCCCCGCTCCCGGACCCGCTGTCGACGTCGTCGTCGTGCATGCAGAGGTCGTACCCCATGACCTACACGCAGGCCTCGGGCTACGGCCAGGGCTACGCCGGCTCCACGTCCTACTTCGGCGGCATGGACTGCGGCTCCTACCTCGCCCCCATGCACCACCAGTTGTCCGGCCCGGGTTCGACCCTGAGTCCGATGAGCACGAACGCGGTCGCGGGCCACCTCAACCAGTCCCCGGCGCCCCTCTCCACGCAGGGCTACGGCACGTCCGGCCTGGGCTTCAACTCCACGGCGGACTGCCTGGATTATAAGGACCAAGCGGCGTCGTGGAAGCTGAACTTCAATGCCGATTGCTTGGATTATAAGGATCAGACCTCCTCGTGGAAATTCCAGGTCCTGTGAACACAGCGCTAAAAACGGGGTTTTTTTTTTTTTTCTGGGAGAAACCTGACCTCCTCTTAGATGAGAGGTTTAATTTATTTTAGCACCGGCAAAGAGATTTTCTTTACTCACTTCCACTCACTTGTAAGCCCCCCCGCCCCCCCCCCCCCATGTCTATCAGTGCGTCACTCACCTGTTGAGGACAAGTTACACCCGCAAGGCCACGGAACTCGAACCCCGGACTCAGAACCTCCTTTAATTATGCTTCTTTGTTCCGCAACGACGAGGATGCTTGCTGTGCGCGGACATGGATGCGCTACTTTATTTAAGAAAAGGAAAAAAAAAAAAGTGTTTATAAAGAATCAATATGTAGTTTCTAAGAGACAATCAGTGTGTGTCTTATATAAATGGTACGTGTGGTTTTTTTGTTTTCATTTTTATCTGTGCTAGCCTTCGAAACTGTGATCTGTTGTATTGTATGCAATTTGTGAGCCCCCTCCTCGCATCATTCGAACATTTATTATTATTATTATTATTATTATTTTCTTTGTTTTTGTCTGGAGGCGGAGAGCAGACGCTAATGATTAAATGAGACTTTCCAAGTGCTAGTGATAATATGCACACACACAAAGGCTCGTCGATCTCAAGACGATTGCGGGTCCGGCGCAGCCTCCAAATATGCTGTGGCCTCCCCGCTGGAAAGACATGAAGAAGAATAATAATAAACAAACATAAGGTCCCTTCAGCGTTCACTTAATAGACAATCTTTGTCTGTGTGCGTGTGTGTTTGTGTGTTTGTGTGTTTGTGCGTGAGCGCGCGCAAACCTAATTCATCATTTGGGTTGTATGGCGTATGAATAACGACAGAATTATTGTTGGAATGTGGTGATGTCAAATACATTTACAAGCAAAGTCCAGACTGCTAAGCACATGACGAGGGAAGAGAAATACAAATCGAATAATATCAAATGTCATTTGGGTTTTTTTTTTGTTGAGCTCCATTTGAAAAAATACGGAATCGGTTTAAAATGTGTTTCAAACCTGATCAACACCGAGGCCCCAATTTGCCGCTTTGTCTTTTCCCCTCGATTCAAATAGTTGGCCCAAATCGAGAAGATTAGGAATCCCACAAAAGATTCGAATGGCAACATTTCCGCCGAGCAACAGGTCGGTCCCATTCCGGTCCCATTCCGGTCCCATTCCACGTGGTCCATAACGCAATGGAAACGGCTTTCACCTTCAAATGTGCAAAATAATACATTGTAGCACACAAAGTTCCTCGTCTCTCTTGATGATGATGATGATGATTATTTACAACGAGATGATGATTTTTACGGTGATTATTGGAACCTTAATTGTACCCTCCCGTCGAAAGCGGGGGCTTGTGTTTCTCTACCTTGCTACTTCAAACGCACCAACAAAGTCGCAGACTATTATGGGATGCGTGAGGAGTCGACATGGCTCTGCAGCGGGCTAATTGTTAGAAGTCCAACATTCAATTAGTATCCTTGACATTGCCAATAATCTCTCTTTCATTCCAGCCTCCGCTGGAGGAGCGCATTCATTAAAAGCTTGCTTGAAATAATCGAAGCGTTAAAAGACAAGAGCCACTTTGATTCCACTCCTGGATGCTCGTTAGTGCGCCTGCGCGTCATTTATTTCCAAAAGAAATGCCCACTAAACCTTCATTTGATCATGTACGTCGGTTGCGCCTGATTCAAATGGGGTAAAGTGACGTAACCTTTCCCCTCTTCGCCAAAATAATCAAAGAAGATACGTTAGTTTTACAACCGACGTAGATGTTCGAATTCAGTCAATTCCAAGGCCAATGTAACGAAGCGTTATTGTCACCTCGGAGCCCGCAAAGTGCACAAGTCGGAGATTCGACATTCGAGATGGCCTCCACAACGCCTCACATCACATCCATACAAAGAGTTTCAATCAAGACTTGAGCGGCATATGGGCCCAACAGACGCTGCAGTAATCCCCCCCCCCCCCCCCCCCCCCCCCCTGCATTGGAGGGAGCGGAGGACTGCAGCGCCCCTCGGCCCCGTCGGCCCACGGGCCCCCGGGCCCCCCGGGCAGGCGGGCCCCCGCTCTGGGTGCTGCTGCCTCAGTCCAAAAGACACCAGAGGACCGCTGCATATATTGGCGTGGGAACAAAATAAAATAAAATAGAAAAAAAGACCAAGAAAAAGGGGGGGAGGGGGGGGGGGGGCAAACCTTCTATGACATATGACCTGTACTTAAAGATATGGGATGCAATAACTGGTATTTGTGCATGCACCCTTATTGCCACTTAAGTGATATTCAAAAGGCAATAATACAACAACAAAGGAAACACAACAAGAAACATATGGAAGATAATCCAGCGCTATCCCCCTGAAAAGTGCTTATCTAAGCTAAATTGACATTTTCTCCAGTTATTTAAATTGGTCACATCATCAATCAATTTGATAATCTTGTCAAAGATTGCATTCAATTGGCTTTGTAGGGACTACATAATAACATATTTCGATTTTTTTTTTTTTATAGATATATACACTGTATAGTAAATGAAGTCTAAAGAGCTTTACAAGTAAGCGCAGTAAAAAAGCATGTTATTTCAATTTTTCAGACCACTCACACAAATCCACGGATTGACACAGAGACTCAAGCGACAATGAGAGTCACGCGCCGCTTTAGCCGCAGGTCTGATGAAGTGTACGCACAATCCCGAACAAAACATGCGCAACTGCTTTTTTCCATTTGAGGGACTTGTCTTACTTTTGATCTTGTCTGTGTCTCACCTATAATATGCCCCCAAAATGGGGGCATCAGCTTTCCTAAGTTTAGCAGCTCAGTAGCCACTCGATGGCCTATTGAAGTTGTGGAGGCGATGGAGGAAGTTACAACCTTCCATTACTGACGCATATTGTGAAGCTATTCAGAGAGCAGGGGAAAACATGGAATAATCCTCCTCAAACACATAAGAAGATTAGCAGATATCAGCATATGTAAATCACACACACACACAGATTATTACTATGTTTATGGGTCAAGTCAAAATGATTGGTTCAAGCTCACCTATATGTTCATATGTAAACATTGCTTGTAGATTTTAAACTGTTTGGATCAAGAGACACGGTAAAAATCTCCTCATGGAAAAATGGGAATATTTTCAAATGGATGATATAATGTCCTGCCCAAAAGTAAAATATGAAAATAGGGATTGAATAATTGATCTCAACGGATGACAAACACAAGTATTCTTTCAGTCCATTTGATTTTGGATTTGAACGGAGCCCCATTCGGACTTTTCATGGCTTTTCTTCACCCGGGAAGGATGCGAAGCCACAGTTCGAACGATACTGAACAATTTGGAGCGACGCTGATTTGAAGCGAAAGCGATTCTTTTGTCCACTCGTGAAATGTCTCCGAACGAGAAAGCCACCGGAAAGTGTGCCGACTGATGCGCCTCAAACGCGCACGCGTGAGGCGCACACCGTCGACTCGAGCCGTTGCACTCGACACTCGACAAACGGGGGTCACCGACCTTTTTGAAACTGAGACCTAATGCTGAGCCAAGTCAATACAAAACTATTGAATTATCTTTAATAATGTTGCGATTCATCATTTACTATGTGATGCCACGAAGGATTTCTCACAAGAATTATCAATGAGATCAAAAGATAAATAGAAAGAGGCAACACTTTTTTTTTTAATTATAAATCGCTGCAAGTCTTTACCTTTTCCAATGATCAAATGAAATCCCAAAGTCCAGTCAGTGGTGAACTCTTTTGAGAACAGGCCCTCGGTCCGACGGCAGCATGCACGTTGGTGAGCCCTGATCCACTGCAAAAGCAGTGCTTTGACGTTGCACATCTGGCTGCTGACATTTGATCATTTTGCCACGCTTCATGGCCTCCGACACACTTTGATCACGACTAACTCTTACAAGTCGAATGACTTCACGGCGAACGGCGCCAACTCGCCTCCAACGCGTCGCCAGCAGCTCGCAAAGCGTCTCAAAAGAGGAACGGGGCAGCGCCGCAATGGAACGCGACGGATGAATCCTGACAGGCACGTTCGGTCCTCCGAAGAGGCAAACGGTCACGGAAGTCATTCGGCGTATTGACAATCCCAATAGAAGCAAAGGCGATGCTCAGAAGGTCAAAGTCAGCACCCGCGAGGCCCCGAGAGCCATTCCGAGTCGACCCAGACTCATTGGTTGCCATCTTTCACTCGTACTGAGGGAGAACAGAGTGACAGAAAGACTTACATGTTGAGAGAAACGTTTCTTTTCATTGTTCTTTCATTCAAGCTTGTGCAGGTTTCAAACATAGGTAGCTTAAAGACCCAATTACTCAACTTTATATTGCATTTAGAAACCATTTTCATCACCTTTTTTCAGCGAGTATTTGCGTGATATTGATTTGTGTTTAACACTTTGTCTCGTATATTCAAATCATTTTGACTTAAATATTGTGTAAATCAATAGCAGCCTGCGCTCAACGGGTAGTTTTTTTTGACATTTTTAATTTATTGAACTGATAATAATGTCTCAAGGGGAAGTTTAAGAATATTCAATATTATTGGCAGAAACGGAGCGCCCCGAAATCCAACTGTGCTTCGGGGCAGCCCGCTAATTCGCACGATGTCGCTCGTCTCCCCATTCGACCAATTTCGAATGTTTTTGCTTTGAACAACACTCTTCATCTCCCGCACGTGCCGCGCCGCTGTCCCACCGCAGGCCTCCAAATGAGGAACGACAAATTCCTGAAATTCCAAGCAAAGTACACTGTTGCAGTTCTGGGGCTCAATATGGGGAGCTTGACTGTGGTCAACTGAGGGAGGGAGGGCCAATCAGAGGCCCAGCGCAGCGTAAGTCGAATGCCGTTTTGACTTCAGGGCCAAAATCCGAGGGTCACGAAGTTCTGCAAGAAATCAGCTTGTCAGTTGAGTGAGCGTCCAACTATAAACTCTGCGTGTGCTTGTTTTTTTGTGGGCTTTTTTTGCGACACTTATTCCGAAATAGGGACTAAGATCGACAAAGGGTATTAGGAAGAAAATATGCTGAGAAGACGATCCAGTCAGAAGTTTCGGCAAGTGGACTCGCATTCAAAGCAGTCGGACTCCAGCAGCGTCAAAGTGCTTTTCGTCCGGCTTTAGTTAAGATAGTGGCTTGTTGTTTTGAAAATATACAGTGCTTAACTTGTTTTTACACTTGTATAATATTGAAGAATGTCCAAATGTGATTGTCTCTACTGTCAATAAAGATTTTATGATGGCCACAGTTTGACTCTTGAATTTCTCTTTCTATGGCAAAAAACCTCAAATATAAAAACGGCGTGCCAGAACAAATTGTGTTTAGCCTTGGAGGTTCTACGGTGCTTCAATGAAGTTCACACAATACACCAACGAGGAGCTTTAGTACACATCACTGACTTTTGCACAGTTTCATCTTTATAATTTGGGATTTTTTGGTATGGAACATGCACTCATCTGGGTCGTCATTTGAAGCCATATTGTCTAAACTGTGCACATTTGTCATGAGGTCAACAGGGCACATTGTGGAGGTTTTCCACATGCTGTAGCCGTACAATGCAAGAAACGGATCTTTAATGATTTTGTTTTTTTCTGAGATATCATGTTTTATCACTTTATTTGTTTGAAGAATAAATAGGTGGTTCATTCCAAAATAATGATCTCCTTTTTTTGGAATCCGCTTGTTTAGAGGAAACATCCGAGACTCCTGCTGATGCATTCAGTCAAAATTAAGAAAGGTTCTCCAAATGTAAAGTCATTGAAATAGTTAGACTGCTATTGCATTTTTCAACAGGGTAACTCGTAATTGTAACTAACTCACATTTCCAAAGTAATGTCGCCAACACTGGTGTTCGGATGAGCTCGGAACTCGGGGCTGCCGGTGCCTTCGTTCGGCACGCCCTGAGTACTCGCAAATATGCATCCGTGTGTTTATTTACATAGTTCAACGTCTGCAATGAAACTGTCCTCGCACGAGCTTCATTTGAAATGAAAGTCTGAGATGCAAGCAAGACACAGTTGAGGATGGAGCCGACCTTTATGGTTCATACTTACTGTACTGCACACCATTCTTCACAATAAACGAAAGTTATTTTCTCTCAACAATGCAAAACCATCATCCCACATCTTTTTGAAGAGCTATCGCTACTTTGCAATTCCACATATATTTCCCAAGACAATATTATGATTCATCTTTACATTCCATTTGTAATTATAATACTGGTTATTTGGGATCCCAATTTTCATGAACACAATCAAGATTGAATCACGATTTCTTGAAACCGCAGCACGTTTGTCAAAGTGTCATTTTAAAAAAAACGGAAAGCGTTAACATAACATGGCCCTTTTTTAGCATATTGAAATATACAAGTCGAGGTTTGAATTGAAATAAAAAACATGCCAGAGGGCCGCTGTTGATCCAATGAATACTTTATGCAGCAGGCCTTAACGCCCGATTTGGAGTTTGCCCGCTGCCTACGACAGTATATAGCCAATATTTTTCCACTGTTGACCTTTATTTGTAAGCTATTCAGTGTAACTATTTTTACATTTACTAAAGAGCTGAAACAGAACCTCTCAAAATGGAGGTCATCTTGGGATCATTCCTATCGTTTCAATTCATCACAGGTGTGATGGAGTGCACTGCTTCCCAACCTTCATTCGGCCAAGACATAAACTGCCAAACCAAAATGTCATAAAAAGTATGAAGAGTTAAATAATTCTGATTTAGCCTGAATTTACAATTGTTATTCTGTTGTAGAAGGGCAACAGGCGAAAGAAAACACAGCTTCATTGTAACTTCTGCCAACTGGTGGAAGAGCATTTAATTGAGCTGCCTGTCACTATATGTTGCCGGCATAAATACACAAACATTATTATTCAATATTATTTGTCGTTAAAAGAAATACATAAATAAAAAATTGGGAGCAATTCAGTTCAATTGGACACTTTTCTGCAGCAAACCTGATTGGCACACAGACGTGCCCCAGCGCAGAGGTTGGATATCAATGAGCTGGTGTGTGGACTTTCAATTACGCTGCAATCACATTCGGGGCGTTTACATGGAGGCTTGTATTGCAATTACAATTGGGTTAAAAGCCCAAACCGAATGAAAATTCTCCAAATAAACAGGCCAACAATTGTTGCAGCTCAGCTTTAGGCTACCTGATGCCATGGCCGTAGGGGTTCCCAAAAAATAAAATCAATTCAAAAAAATAATAAAAGAAATACATTTAAACAGCCTGTGCTTGTTCTTCAGATGGAGCCAAAGCAATAACAAATGCTATGATTAATGTTTCATAAAGCACAATAAAGCACAATTTCTAAACGGTTACGAGTGCCCTGCGACTGACTGGCGACCAGTTCAGGGTGTACTCCGCCCGAAGTCAGCCGGCATAGGCTCCAGCGCTCCGCGACCCTAACCAGGATAAGCGGTGTTGACAATGGATGGATGGATAAACTGTCACTGTTGGACTTTTGTATGCTTCAGTTCTCGAAAAAAGACAACAATTGATGTTGCACTTTCCATCCCTGCCGATAATGCATATATGTGGTTGAACCATTTGAAATGATAACCGGCCCCATGACTGCAACCCTAACTATAATGTGGTTCGACACACCTGCGCTACTATGGCAAAAGAAAAAAAGGTATGTTTCATGAAAACAAATGTTTAATGTTTTATTAAGCAGTCCAATTACTGCTCATAGCCAATCAAGCCATCGACTGATCAATAATACATCTTATCTAATCAACCCCCACACCCCCGGTTAAGTTTTGGCTTCGCATGCGTGCCTGCCGCTCTCTTGCGAGCATATGGAGCTGTGGCTGACCCAGGGAATCGTTGAGTGTGGGGACAGATGCACTTGTCCCGCACCCCCCTTCCCTCAACCCCACACTGGCGCCCACCCGCTACAACCATCCTATCCACCTGTTTCGGGTCACACACACCAGTGGAACGAGTGGCGGTGCGCGTGGCACACCAGCCGCTTGGCCAGCGCTTTGTTACCCCACCCAAGACAAAAGAGTATTTATTAGGGAGGCCGGCCGCCTGGTCTGAGGGGGAACATAATGACGTGAGGCTGGCAGGGCCTCGGGGCAGTGCATCACGTGCCCGCTTTATCTGAATAAGCGTCAGGGGGCATCTGGTGCGTGTGTGTGTGTAACCTAAGGTATGCCAAACAAGGGGGACTAATAATACAGTGCTTGTTTGTGCAAGGTGGCGGTGGGGGTGGGAGGTGGGGGGGGGGGGGGGGTCTTTGAAAACAATTGCATGTATTCTAATTAAATGAGGTCTACACTGGAATACAAGGCCACCTGGTAAGACGCTAACGACATTATTGCTCGAGTTGAAAGTATTTGATCTTTTCTGATGTGAACTGAAACAAAAATTTTCTGACACTATAAAATGAAATGATCAAGTGTGCCACTGAAGCAAAGCTACAGCTGCCAGGTACTTTAAATGTCCGTGTGCGAAGCTATACGGTTCCGCTGTACGTATTCGACACGTATCGTCGCTAGGCACTCGTCATGCATTTAGGCTTGCTTGTACACCTTCACAAATCTATACAATCTTCCAGTTCAAATAAGCCGTTGATTAGCTGCTCTCATCACACACGCTGGCTGTGCTGCTGAGTGATTTATGAACTCCAGCAGAGAGCGGAGCATTGACACAGAGGGGGGGCGTCGGGCTCAGGTCGCTGAGGTTACCGAGGTCGGATCAAGTTGAGCCTGAGCAGCCTGTGAGGAACTTGACCTGCGGGTTGCCGAGCAAAAGGAACTAACATAACACGCTGCCCTGAAGACATGAGGAGGTGGTAGAATTTTCAAGCTTAAAAAAAGTCCAAATGATTACTTCATGCGGTCGTGTATGTATGACTTGTGAGGAGAACGTTTGTTTTAAGCAATCGTGTATTTTTCTGTGGAGGACAAGAACCATGCACTATATTACACTCGATTCCGAGATGCTGGTCAACCCCCGATTTGTCTGGACTATTGGCGGAGAGGCGGGGTACGCACACTGGACTGGTCACCAGTCAATCGCAGGGGATTTGGAAACAGATATATACAGTTTAAAATGTAAAGCATGTGAAGCCTTTAGAATGACCTGGATTTGGTCACAGAATGTCATCTGATCTTTATGCACTGTACGTAAGTGACAACAATAGACAAACGCAGGCTGCCCAAGCTAATGCCACACAAACAAATGTGTTGCCATGCGTTTATGTTTGAAATGTCTCCCAAAGCCTTGCTGTTCACATCGGTCCACGCTAAGACAGATCCAATAGAAATGGAGAATGTTCAGCACTGCTGCTGGGAGTGGCGAGCCAGTAAGATGGATGAATCATTCGAAAGTGCCTAACAAGAATGCCAATTTTTGATTGGTCAAAATCTGTCATCTGACCGTTTAGGTTAGGGGTGTCCAACTCATTTTTATTGTGGTCCACATCCTAGTTATGTTTTCTCTCAGAAGGCCGCTATGACTGTGATACCATATAAATGTATACATAATGGCCTCATATTATTACACATTTTGAAATGGTTTGTTCAACTACTATTCAATTCCTTTTAAAAGGGATCGGTAACAGAAAACGGTCGCAATTATCGACGCACATGCTTTGCTTTCGCGGGTCGCATCAAATTATGGATCTGGTCCCCAGGGCTTGACTTTGACACCTGTGTTCTAAGTCGGAAAAATAGACAAACCCAGCCTCGCGTGATACCACGTACAATGATGCTTTCGTGTTTTGATTGGAGACACTGGATACACATTCGCAGCAGGGTGGCGAAGGTTTATGAACCCTTACGATAAGCTATTCTGAGTCAGGAGTCAGCCAACCTAGAGTCCAATCAATGCGACGAGATTGGAGCTGTTCTCCGCAGTTTGCCAGTAGAGCTGGGAAACTGCTGCTGTTGCTCTTTGGCAACCTTCAAACCTGCAACGATATTTTTTGACAGTAGTGGTTTCATCTGTAGTGTCCTCCTATGACATCCATTCTTTTGTCATCCTTTACTTATCATACATCTCTGTCAACGGAGATGTTGGTATGTGTCAGAGATGAGCCGGCACTTTCTAATTTGTCTTCACCTCATTGAGCATCCATTTTACTCCTGGGGGGAGCAGGGCTGGCTTGTGCTTGACTGTGTCTATTGTAGGCGACAACGGCGTGTCAGGCTCTTTCCACAGGCACGGTTACACACGGCTTGTGGCGCCCTGACCTACAACTACCAGCAGCCCCCCCCCCCCTGCTTGTTTGTCAGCGGTTGTTTGGCCTACTTTCATTAAGACAAACACCACCAATTGTTTTATTGTGCATTTCCATGAAAATAGAATAAACAAATGGCATGGAGTGGAGGGCACTGCGGGGGGTAGCAGTTGCTTCGGTTTTTTTCTTTGCTTTGTACAGTGCGGGGAACTACCTCCTGACCGGACAAACCTTAAACACACAATGACAATATTTCTGGGGGGGGGAAAGTCTATGAAAATCCAGTATCCATCTAAGAACAATAATGTAAAGGGCAACAAATGCGACAAACCAATTCAACTCTTTCCTGAGTTCGTGGTCACCCGTGAGAGCAGCAGACCTCCAAACTCGCCCCCGACCCCCCCCCCCCCCATTCTCTCATCCAGAGACAGTAGAGATGTTACACTTCATTAATGAATATGCTCCATGGCACTTTAAGAGTCTTTAATTAGTGGCACACTGCTTTGCACAAGGAGGGGGGGGGTACTGGTTGGAATGTAGAGGGAGGGGCGTCCAATCCACAAGCCCCCATTGGCTTTTATGTTTCTAAATTGTAATCCAAAAAACGGTCAAATAGAATACATGTGATTGAGTAGTAGATGTATTGCTTTGACATGAGGAGTGCCATCAAACTAAATTGATTGTTTCTTTGTGTGGCAGCGGGGGGGCGGGCGGGCGGGCGGGCGGGCGGGGGAGGTGGCGACATGAACGGCCCCTCAAGGCTCAACTCTATCAAACACATGTGATTGAAACACTGGAAATGGGTGTCAAACAAGCGTGGACATCATGTTTGACTTAAATTATCAGCAGTCCCACAGGAGGTGTCTGCGGCCGCCCACCCCCAACGTCGGCCGCCCCGCCCCCAGAGCACAGGGTGTGTGTGGAATACAAACACAGGATTCACCGGTGACCACTGGGTCAGCACGCGGGTGCCAGTCGCTCCCGGGACTTCATTGCCACATTCCTACGGCAGCGTTTTTAATTTGCTGGACATGAACTGCCCCCCCCCGGCCCCCCCCCCCGGGCCCCCCGGCCCTTTCCCATCCTCCTCCTCCCCTCGAGCAGGCACTAACGGGACAAACGGCACTTTTAACATGCAGTCAGAGAGGCTTTAAGTGTGTGTTTGTGTGGCAGGTGGTGGTGATGGGCGGGGTAGGGGGGTATATTTGGTGCAGGGGGGGCTCGTCGTCTGTTGTAGGGTCCCAGATGGGTTAATGGGGAGTTTAGCATCAGGATTACAATGCAACAGTGTGGCTTCGGATTGAGTTGCGATTAGCCCTCGCTCACTCATTCGCAAGCGCCACCGCTGGGCCAACAACGAAAAACTACAATAACCTCAATAGCATCAGCTACAAATGCAACTATACAGGAAAATGAACGTTTCTGTTCTGTCTGTATGCATAAATACAAGATCCAATTGTGTTTGGAGTTGTTTAATCGACAACTCATCCATCATCATATTCATCGACAACTATTTTGATCATCCATTAAAAGTTTAGAGGAGACTTTGTTTAATTTAAAATGGTCACTTGTCAGAATTTCAGTGTCTCAAAAGAAAAGATTCTCAGAATTCTGCAGTCCTCCATGGAAACGGACTGATTATTGTGACAAAGTGTTGAATCAAAATAAGACGTTTGCAAATCTCAACATTTTGGCCGATTTCCTGACATGTAACTGAATCACAATCAATTCACGTTTTTTTCTTTTTCTGCACTGTCAATTTGAAAATATGCCCTGTTTTTTTTTTTAAATAAAAAGATGGAAATTAAAAGATTTTAAAAATGTGTTGATTATTTAAAAAAAAAAAATCAATAAATAATCGACAGATTAATCGATCATTAAAACAAGCATGGCGGCACGGTGGCCGACCGGTTAGCACGTCTACAGGTGTTCAAATCCGGCCTCGCCTGTGTGGGGTTTGGATGTTCTCTCCGTGCCTGCGTGTGTTTTCTCCGGGCGCTCCGGTTTCCTCCCACATCCCCCCCCCCCCCCAAAAAAAACATGCGTGGTAGGTTGATTGAAGACTCTAAATTGCCCGTAGGTGTGAATGTGAATGGTTGTTTGTTTATATGTACCCTGCGATTGGCTGGCGACCAGTTCAGGGTGTACCCCGCCTCTTGCCCGAAGATAGCTGGGATAGGCTCCAGCACGCCTGCGACCCGCGTGAGGAGAAGCGCGACAGAAAATAGATGAAACAAGCATTAGTTGCAGCCCTTAATTATCTTCTATAGTAGGCTTTACACGATCAGGATTTTTGGGGCCGAGCAACGATCACCGAGTTTCAAAAAACGATAACCGATCACAAGATGGAGCAATGCGTCCATTTAAATGACTTGTTCCTTTACTGTATCTACTTGTGAACTGTATAGTGAGTATTTTTCCAAAGTGTTCTCTATTCAGGTCATGTATTCTAATCAACATTGCAACATGACAGAAATAATGGGTGCTAACTTACTGTCATTAAATGACTTCACACACACACACACCATAACGAGAGCATGATTCGACAGAACGCTTTCCTGTTCGCTTACAACCGTTAGTGCTAGCACTAGCTTGCTAGGCTACATAACGTTTTGTTGCCTGCTCGCAAGCGGTATCGTATTAAAAGTACGTGAACATACCTCCATGGTAACGAGTGTAGCCGGTCGCGTTTGAGCTGACAAGATAAAGCCCAGTGATCGTAAAAGATGGGACGTGGTGGTATCGGAATACAAGATTTGATTGCAGTAGTCTGACATCGTGCAATCGTGAAAGACCGAATTTGTCTTGTCGTCTGATCCGGTATTTTACGTGTTGTCTGTCTCAGACGTGTTGTGTGTCCCACACCGCCGACAGTCAGGCAGCTTAATGTGAAAAGCTACGGACAGGCTAATGGAAATTAGCATCGTAAATACCTTCAAACCACTGTTACTTCAACAGACACAGAGTAGCAACACATACAAACAGAGTATACAATGAAACTCACACGCATCGATTATCTCTGCTATGTGGAAACGACTTACTGAAGCGGAGTTGGGGACCTTCTCTGCCTCATCGTCTTGCACTTAATTATGCTGCATCTCTTCCAGTATTCCTCAATGCTGCCCCCGGCATATTGCGGCACAACGTGGTACTACATGAAAGGTGCACAACTCTCGACTCATCTCTCAACTTGCCTGTATTGTATAATGTGAAAACCCATAAGAAACAATCTCTTTACAACAATCTGTGATATAATGGGCTCGTCAAAGATCAAAGATCAATGATCAATAACTCTGTCATTGCTCAGAGTTACCATTGTGGTTTTGCTGTGCACAGGACAAATACAAATCTTAAATCTAAAACGGAAAACACAAACAATGCAAGAAAATACTTTCTTTCTCATCGCGCTGGACTTTTTAAACACTGTACCTTCGCAAATATGGACATAAGAGAGCACAATTATATGGATTGTGTCAATATTGTATAGTGTTGTTTTGAAAAATCTATGAACACTGAATGAACCTTTTCTTCATACTGCACTTAAATGATGGTGACTGTGAGCAGTAATATTTTGTCCCCATTTAGCGTCGTTGGTGCAATGCAAACGCGTCAAGGTTTACTGGTAACTCTGGATATAACTTTTCGAACCTTTTGACAGGGCAAAAAGAGGACACATAACATTGTCAGTGGGCATGGCTGATTGTAGTGTCATTAAAACAGACAGATGAGTGCGTGTGATGACGGGTGTTCTCTCAAGGCTGGTCTGTCTCCAACTCCTCAGCGCCACAGGGCGTCAGAATAATCCGTTTGTCCAACGCGTGTCTTACCTCTGCACGGTCCACCCTCTCTCGCCCCCTCGCTCCCCAGCTGTTGGCCATCACGTGTCCGGCTCCAGCACAACCGCGCCCGGGTTGATTGAAATGTTATGCAAAAGGAGCACTAATTAAATTCCTCAGGTTAATCCCTGCCGATCTCCACATTGCACTCTCCGAGCGGGCCCTGTAAAGAGAAAGAGAGGTGGGGGTCAGAGTCGACAAATAAACACTCGCCGCTAACAGGGCCCAGAAAAACAATTTGCAGCCAAAAGGAGGCCCGGTGTGAAAATGAGAGGAGTGGAAGTGTTGCACGGCTGTGGATTAGATGCGTGGACAAACGGTCATTTTGGTTCCGAGGCAAGAGAGCAACAGCGTCAATGAGCAACAGGAACATCATTATGATGTTCACACCTTGCCAAAATCACAAGCCTAACTAATCAGATACAAAAGACATGCATCTTGATGTCAACACCATCTCAGATCCCCCCCAAAAGAACAGAAAACCACCACTGTGTGTGTGTGTGTGTGTGTGGAATTTCAAAGCTAGTTCTTGAGCTGAAAGGTTTTGACTTTGTCTTTAGTTTACCAAACGAACATTTTCTCGTATTCGGGATGTAATATTGGCTCTATGCTGCCTCAGTAAACGTGAAATATGAAGAAATATCGATAGCATGCAATTTTTCTGCGGCGAGGCCTGAAATCAGCTCATTCGAATTTCTCTAGCTTATCTACGTCACTAGCGAAGACCTCCGCCTTCCTCTCCGCTCCCGAGCCTGCGCTGGCAACATAGCAAACGCGTGTGCTCTCACAAGTGGGTCTTCTTCACGGACGCAACCCGTCAGAGGAAAGGGGGTGGACAAAGCGGATACAAAACTGGGTCAAACAGAAGTACAGTAGCTGTCAGAGGGGCCTTTTGTGGACACGTATGAGGTGTTTATTGAAATGAAATTGACACTTTTATACTCCATGTTAGAGAGTCAATCTATGGTCTTTTAGCCAAAATATGGGACCCTTTTAAAAAGTGGAGTACTGTACTAAAAACAATGTTAATAACCAGGAAATGTTGTTGTGTAACGGAGAGTACTGTAGACGGCTCGTTGACATAAAAGAATGGCTGTCGGAATGTGCATGTCTCTTGTGCTTTATGCAGCGGCAGTTTTCGATATCGGCGACAGGGGGAGTCTCCCAGGGAAGCAATTTCCGAGGGGCAGCATTCCCCTGCCCCCCGCCCCCCCCAAACAAATCCCTAAGCGTGTAAACTCAAGTCGTTCTCCCTGCTGTGGCCATGTCCGCTGAATGCGCTGAATCTACAACGCGTTCAACTATCAATCAAATACAGTACTACAACTACAACCTGAAAAATCAATGCTGCTTCTTCGAGCAACGTTCTTATGCTTACATAAGTGTTGGGAGTGTTGTTGTTTGGCAACATTCTTGACAAAGTCTATCCACCTTTTCTTCATCTCCTCATTTTGGGGACACTGAACTGTTTCGAAAATTGTGGCATCCAGGGAAGATACATATTTGGGACGCTAACTGCGTTCTGTACTTGTAGAAATTAAATAGTGGGGAAGGCGTGACTCAGTCTGGACACCCAAGCGCATCTCGGCCTCATTTTATCCATGACCCCTCCCCAAAAAAACGGTTAAAATTGTGTAACGCACAAAACAGTCTCCACAAAACAGTGCTACATACTTCTCAGTCTGCGATTTTGTTGTTTTTAGCAATTTAGTCTTTAGAAACAATCTATGGTTTCATTTTACCGAAACTTGAAAAAAGTTACATTTGCATGCACATTTCTGAGTAAATTGAAAGTAAAATAAATAAATGAGATTGACTTGAATGGATTCAGCTCATATCATTTCATAACTAAAATGGGTGCAACTTAACGAAGAACAGAAAGTGAGGAAGGAAATCATCTTGTTTATCCTACAATAATTGAACTACATCATTCTTGTGGGATTCACCCAGTAATGGCTTAGTTGAAAGAACTTCCAAAGTCAATGCAAAACCGTACTTTTTTGATGTTGAGCCAGCATATCGTTTTGGGAGTGTGGGTCCTTTCTCAGTCAGGACCCAAGACTGCCAACATGCCAAGTGTGTCCTATTCAACATCAGAGCACGTGTACAGTAGGTGGCCTCGCGCGCGTGTGTGTGTGACCTTCAGCCACAGTATTCCATCAACTCCATGACCTGAACAACATTTCATTCTCAAAGTTTATGCTCATTCAGGGCATCCGTGCCTCATATCATATCACTTACCAATGCATGAAGTGTAACTTCATTGAAATACATGTTCAAAGTTAAGTTATTGTACTATTTCAAGAAAAAGCATGTAATAGACTCACAGCGTCCGGTCTCGGTCATCGAGAGGATGACGGCCGTGAGGCGAGCAGGCGCTCGGCCGGCCACGCGGGGACGTCGTAGGGGAGACGAGGGCGTATTACACTCTGTGGGCGTGCTGCGTCACACGCACCGCGCGCCTGCGTTGTGGCTTCGCTCAGAGGTGTAATGCCTGATTAGGGGATTACAGGAAAGTGCTTCTTTGCAGTTCTGTGAGAAACAATTATTAACATGCTGGTGTCTCTAATCCTGGATAAACACAGCTTTTCAAGAACAACAGCAGAGTCTCTCTCCCCCCCCTTTAAAAAAAAAAAAAAAGGGCCTGTAGTCACTTGAACTCCAAAGTATACCGAATAGCGGCTGAGGAGTGAGGCTAGCGTGATGACATCGCTAGCCAGCAGGCCTTCACATCCCAGCTTGGGGAGCGGCGAGGAGCATTGTGCTGTGAGGCTTGTTGAAAGGGCATTACAGAGAGACGTGTAATCTTTTATTTGTTTGCGCATTTGTCTCGCCTAATCTGTGAGCTAGCAACTCTGGCACAATTCCCCGAGTCAAGCCCAAGATCCCCAGAATAGCTCGTTCAGGTACGACTACGAGCACGCAGATGCACGACAGGTTGGGACAATAACAGGAAGGCATTTTGTCGGGGCAGCTGCGGGAATGTGGGACGCTGAGGGTTGAGCTGCTCATTCGGTTACATTTATAAACAATTCTTAAACTATCGCGGCACGGTGGCCGACCGGTTAGAGCGTCAGCCTCACCGTTCTGAGGACCCGGGTTCAATCCCCGGCCGGCCCCGCCTGTGTGGAGTTTGCATGTTCTCCCCGTGCCTGCGCGGGTTTTCTCCGGGTTCTCCGGGTACTCCGCTTTCCTCCCACATCCCAAAAACATGCATGAATTGGAGACTCTAAATTGCCCGTAGGCGTGACTGTGAGTGCGAATGGTTGTTTGTTTGTTTGTTTGTATGTGCCCTGCGATTGGCTGGCAACCAGTTGAGGGCGTACCCCGCCTCCTGCCCGATGACAGCTGGGATAGGCTCCGGCACGCCCGCGACCCGCGTGAGGAGAAGCGCGACAGAAAATGGATGGATGGATGTTAAACTATCCTTATTTCAACAGGACAAAAGCAACCTGCCTAACAATTCAATGTGATCTCGCAAGATTTTAGTTGGATATCACTCGTAAAGCACTATACGCACACACTATTACATTCAAACTGGACTACAGGACTTTCGACCAATATGTACAAGCGTATGCACAAACCCTGCCATAAAGCAGTACTGTAAACTGCAACCACAGTAGTAAATATATGGTTAAATTCATAAGTGTCCAAGATAACTGAGCTTGATTATCTTCGTAACAGCTGAAGTTGTAATGTAGCTCTTGAGTGGTCAGCGTAAACACTAAGAAATGGGAAATGATTATATCACGTCTCTAAAATGTCACTATTTATGACCTAATCAGGATAGCACAATAGCTTAAGTCATATTTGAATGGGTTTATAAAACAAGGGGAAAAAATCATCAACGAGAAGAGTACAGCTGCCGATTCAACCTTGGCGGATTACATTGCATGATTAGAAAGCTCAATAGACAAAGAAAAAACACAATTTTGGCAAGCACATTGCTATTTTTTTATTGATACTGTGACAGTAACTGAAAGGACCCCTTCTGTCAGAATCCATTTTTTTCTACTGTTTGATGCATAACAAAGGTCAAAATGACGGTTTACGCTTGACATCCATGCGCTTTGTCCATGGAATGCAAAAGTCAATAATTGGCATAAGGCTTGCAAAACGGGGGGGATTTGAAATCGCAACACAACACTTCTGGGTTTTAATGACAAATCTGACCGTCTCAAATGCCAGGCGGAAAAGACAAAGTAGAATAGCTTGAAAAGGGACATTTTGGGCATTTCCAACCCAAATGATCATGCAACTCAAAGAAAAGGACAAAAGATTACACAAATGATGGAGGGGAACCTTTCCAAACGACTTGGCAAATATGCTATTAGGCTAAACGATATGGTCAATGTGTGAGCAGACGTATCCTTAGAATGCAATAAAACATGCACACGTACAGTTTCAGTGTTCCCTTTGGCTCTGAAATAGCAGTGCATCCAAACAGCCCGCACATTGGAATTGTGATGGCCTCCGACGTGCTAACTGGCCCCACAGTCCGCTCGCTGACACTGTGAAGAGTTCCTTCCTTCCTCATCATACGTCCTTCCCGTGTGGTCCTGTCGAGATAGAACATTAGAAACGTATGTTTTAATCAAATGACTTTGGATTTTGGTGTCACTAAATGACCTCCAAGTCAGTGGAGGAAATGGGGATTACAGTCGCCTTATTTCCCCCAAGAGGGAGCTGGGGGCAGCGGGGTGAGTGCTGGTGCACCAAAAGGGTGCTGGTGCTGATGTGCGATGTGCAATGTTGGGGGTATGCTGTGCCCATCTGGCGAGGGAGGGCTTATCACTAAGCTCAGAGGCCCTCGGCAGGGGTTCCGCAGATTGTCCATCACTAGCCCCCCTGCTGGCTCCTCCGATCACTTGACCTCCTCAGCAAATAAACACAAAGGCCTGCCACAAGAAAATATGTTCACACATGAACTTGTGCCCTGACACTGACAGGCAGTGGTTGTTGCAAAACAAAATTTTTTTTGGGGGGGGGGGGGGGGGGGGGGTACTCCATTTATACTGTACGCTGAAGGCTAAAGTTTGGATATACCGCTCAGGAAAAACATTGGAGACCACAGCAAAAATAATGAGTTTCTCTGGAGTTACTATTTGTATGTGTTTGGGCAAAATAAAAGAAAATGAAAACATTTTGTAAAATGACCCCAAACAATAACAAAACAGAAATATGCATTTATACTCACCAACAACAGCATGTGGAAACATTTTGCTATTAAGATTCGAGCATTATCGACTGCGAAATTGAGAAAAATGTCAGGGGAAAAGGGCCTTGAAACGTTAAAAACAAACCCAAAAAAAAGGATCTGCGCTTGTTTCCAGATGCTCACCAAAATTCTATGAGCTCTGTCGTGGCCTGTGACCTACCTCTCCACAAAGTTTGGGAGAAATCAGTTACATCGTTTTTGTTTAATCCTGCTCACAAACAAACAAACAAACAAACAAACAAATGGCAATAAAAGCATAACCTTCTAGGTGGAGGCAAAATGTAAACACAAGAAGGAAATAGAAAAGCGCAGCACAATCATGCAGCATTCATATGGAATAACACATTACCAAGCACATACGTGATAAAACAAATATACACACGCATAATTACAAAAATATAGACAGCTAGGCAAACACACAGAAGCAGCCGTACACGCCGCACACACACACACACACACACACCTAACCACTGATAATCCCCCAGACACACACTCACACAGGGCATCATATTGTTTATCACTGTGAACCAGCCCAGTGACACCCATCACTCTAATTCCATTTGTCTGTTTAGATTCGTTTTGCTTTAATCCCCCCTTGTTTGTGCACATCTGCAAGCAGCGCGCCCGCACATCCATAGCGAGGCCGGCATAGAGGAGAGAGAGAGAGAGAGAGAGAGAGGGAACGAGCCAGAGAGTGAATCCATCGCCCATCCTGACTCTGTTCTCCGTGGAGCTCCAGCAGCAGGGGCAGCCGCTCCATCTTCTTGCCCAGGGAGAAGTGCCCCATCCCATCCCGCCAGGCCCGCGGGCCCCTGCAACCACAGCAGACAGTCAAACACGCAGCCACATGGGCTCTCACACCAACACGACGTTAAAGGCGTTTTGCACAGTATTATCTTATTATCCCATTCAAGTCTCTCTCTATTAGCTCAATTGGATGGTGGGATTTTCATTTGTAAATTGGGGGATTTTACATGAGCTTGTCTGTCAGCAATGAAATGCCCCCCCCCTGAGACTGTGACTTATGTGACCGATCGCATAGGAATCAGCGCTTGCGCACACTGGATCGCACGAACGGACGGTGTAGTTAGAGGACATTTAACCTAGTTCAAGTCTATATTACATGTCTGATTTTATCAGTGTGAGCTCAACGATTGCAGCATTATGGATGCAGAATGCAGCGCATAGGATGGGATAGATAATATAGAGGCAAAACGCAACCATTTGTTCACACGTCAAATGGAGCAATGTTAGCTTTTATACAGGATATGATATTCAGGCCTAATATAGCGCCATTAATAAAAAGATAAATATTCGCTGCTGTACACACCTAGGAGCGACATTATGCAGAAGAGGAGCGACTCGGTTGAAAGGAAGAGAATCATTTCCACTTCTTCCTCCTCAGGCCTTCCATTCAGACGTAGAGTGAGAGCGTGAGAGGGGGAAGAGGGCCCCCCGAGCTAGTCGAGAGACCCGGCAAATTATGAAAATGCTTCTCTATGTCCTAAACGGAGGCCGAGCTCTTTAATGTGGCACAAAATTAGAACCTGGGGGAGGAAGTGTGGCCTGCTTGATTGGCGAAACACCTCCTGGCCCACTACAGTCCACAAACACACATTTGCGTTCAGAGATATTATCCTGCGCCTCGTGGCTGTGTGTTCAATTGGCAAAAAGTGAAGGACCCCAGAGAGCCCAGGGGCATCTATAAAGGTGCCTAATTTGTCAGTTTACTCCTCAATTATTTAAATAGATCCAAGACGGCAGCAGAGAATAGGGCTTTTTTTCTGCCTCTTCGCAGTCGAGCATAAAGAGACCTTTCGCCACGGTAACCATTTTCAATTACACTCCGCACTGCTGTCTTTGATATACCCACGTGGTGTAGTGGAGAGGCACCACATCGAATAAACAAATGTGTGTACACAAGATAACAATGGCGACTTGGGGATAATATTCTCGCAAGAACCCAAAAGTTATCCCGCACGCACAGATTAGAACTCCACGGAAGTGTGCACAAAGTAGACGGACAAACACTGCAAGTGAAGTGCTATCACACTCGCAAATGAAAAGATTCCCGGGTCTATTGCTGAGGATTACGGCCAGGTTTTGGGATGGAAAGCGAGCAGGCACGTCCTGTGTTGACACGAAAGCCCCACCTCCTCAAATTATCATCAGTACGGTCCGTTGGGAGGAAAATGGAAGATGTCCCGTTCCCCAGACCTTTGACCTCGAATCCACCTTGCACCAACAACATTCTTTGCTTCGTGTCATTTGATGGGTGTTTTGTGAACACCAAGAATGACAAAGGCCCCGCAGTGAACAACAAACAGTCCATCTCACCAGTAGTCTGGGTGGGACCCTGACAAAATGGCAAAAAAGAGCTTGACGCAATGGTCGCCGCCCAAATACAAACAATGAAGTGAGCTACGAACACCTGCACAAATAAGCTCGTTAAGCTTACAAGCGTACTGTACCTGCACTGCAGACAGACAGTAACTACCGCACACGTTCAGGGTGATCGCAAACAAACTCCTGATAGTCAATCATGGCATGTCAACACAGGCGCTAATGGGCCTAATTCTACCCAATACACATGTATAGATCCAACAGCAGTCAACTAGGTGGCCAAGAATGTAGGGCATCTCTGGGCTTAAGAATAGACTCCTTTTCAAGAGGAAACTCTATCAAGTCTTGGTCGCATGAGTTTGGCTCGGAAGAACTCGAGACCTGCCCTCAACCCCTCCCCTGGCGACGAACGACAAATATTCCCCCAGACAAACGCAAAACATTTTGGAAAGCTTTCCCAGAAGAGCGGAGGCCGTTAAAGCGGTCAAATGGAGAGCGACCTCATATTGCTTTCTAAGGTGTAGGTGTTGCCTGACTTTTCTTCCTACAGTACGGGAAGTTACCGTCTTCTTGAATCGTTTCAGCACCCTCGATCTCAACAAAGAACGTGTGCGGAAGTTTGGAGGCAGAAGTTGGCAACCTGCACGGAGATGGGTGGTGCCCGGTAAGCACCCTTGAAACAGGTTTCTCATGCTTCAAAATGGGATCCGCACACAAAGTTTTTCCGGTGTACCATTCTGCGAAAACCGCGGCCAGCTCTGTATATCATGGCTCTCACACCCTCTATTCTCTTCCCAAACACGAGCAGACGCATCCCGAGCCGCCGCCGCCGCCGCCGCCTCCCTCCACTCCAGCTCCCATGCAGCCACAGAGAGCAGAGGAGATAGGCCCAGTTGCTAAAGCTGTCTTTTCAGCCCGTGCTCCCCGCTCCGTCTATCTGAGATACACAGCAAGCGGAGGTGTCGCTTTTCTGCTGGCATTTCGGACACTATCTACTTATAGACGGGAGGAAAAAGAGAAAAGAAAAAAACAGAGAGGGTATTATCAGGGAGGGATGAGAGCAGCAAAGACATTTTGTCTTTTTATTCCCCTCCTAAGCCCTGGGCTTTGCTCCCAATCCGATTGGTCGATACGGCCAGGGATGTAAATGAAATGCAAAGAGGAATAAGGCTGGCTTCCCATCTCCACAGTGCGCACCCAGCCCCCCGGCCCCCCGGCCCCCCACCCTTCTCTCGGCCTGTTTATGCTGTTGTCTTTCTGTCTCCCCATTCACAGACCTGGTGCTCCCCCTGTTCCTGTCTCACCCTCACTGCCTCAGACAACCCCCCCCCCCCCCCCCCCCAAGCCCCAATCACTCGACTCTCCCTGGCTGAGCTCACAGAGCTCTTATCTCCTCAAACGCCCCACATTCCAGCGTTGTCGTGGCTCCCTGCCCGCATCCTCGGTCACGCCAATTCCACGGGTTCCCACAATCCTCGGCAGCTTGCTGACTTAGGGTGGGCAACTGACTCTCAGAGAAAGAGGCAGCGAGAGGAGAAGAGAGGGTCGGGGAGGAGGACAGGGTGACAGCAGAAGGGGGACAAGTCAAAAGAGGGCGTAAAACAACAAACTGAACTTGCGACGTCACGAATGCAGTGGGCAACAATGACAGGAAGTCTTCTGTGTTCCCCATTTCTTTATTGAACAAATAGAAATGACTGGACACAAAAAGGTGAAAAATTGTGTTAAGTCAGACAGAATTTTAATTAGAAAACGTAACTGACTGCCATTGCTCCTCTTAAAATGTCAAGATTATGTTCCGAGAAAGCTGCATTCAGCTCTCCAGTGGGAGGTCAACATCTGGATCCTTGGTCTTCAGCCTCAATCGCATGACGGGAGGAAAAGTGCCCATAAAGGCACGTCCATTTCTACAGAAATTGCGCGTCTGGACTTGGCAAAACTTCTCCGTGAGGGAGCGCCGATCCATTTACCGACCGTATTTCCGGATGTGTCCGGCACGGAAAGATCTGTGCGCGTCCGCACACGCATGCGTAAATATTGAAAAACGAACTGACACGTGCGCGCACACACTCTTTAAAAGGGTCTCTGGCATTGTGACATTTTACATTTCATTTAAATCCATGACGGATTACGGGCCTCCCGTTAGGACAGAAGAGTGAGGGGGGGTGGAAACCTAATCGAATCCATTAGTTTTAAACATTTAAAAGACTATCTAAGATAGACTGATGGATGGACAGGGGGATGGGTGGCAAGCGGCGGGACTGGGTGGCACAGTGCGAGTTTGTCCTAGATTAAACAGCTGCTCTAATCCCCCATTTCTGCCCGAAATTGGGTTTCCCTCAATCTCGTCGTCCTAATGTGAGAGAAAAAAAAAAAGAGAGAAGTGGTGCATGGGCCAAAGCAAAAATAATCAGTACATTAAAAGCTCCATGAGCAGAAGAGGAGGGGGCGGGAGGGGGGACGGCGCAGAAGATGTAATGATAAAGCAATCAAGTGGGAGAGTCCACGGGGGGCACACTTGATTGGGGTCATTCAAAGCTTCTTGTACTGCAGTTCGGCTCTCTCACCACACTACTTCTGCTTTAGTTGGTTTAGTTAATCCAATGTGGCAATTTAGTCAAAACCTTCAGAAAAGAAAACAAATAAACAAATCACAGAATTGTGTTTCCTTCTGGCGAACCGGTGTAACAAGGAGCTTGTCGCTCCCTCTGCTTTGAGGTCACCTTCACACCTTGCGGGTGTCAGGACCTGTCAGGTGGTCTTCTTAAGGCTCTGCCGGTGCCGGTCTCTCTCTTTCAACAGGTGGGCAACAGCTGAGCGTATGGCGGGCGCCTGCGGATCTGCGGGTTCCTTGTCCAAGTAGAGGCTAAAATGCTGGATGCTGCAGGTCAGCAGGCCGTCTAGACCGTGGCCTCGATGACCCGAGCGGACCAGCCTCTCGCAGGCCAGCGCCAGGTTCTTGTCCCAGTTGGGAGGGTAGGAGGAGTAAGACTCCACAAGCGCTTTATACAGCTGCAGGCAGACACATCGAGACGAGACCTTTAGCAAAGCAGATGATTTGAAAATGCAACTGATTTTGCAGTACTTCCAGGAAGGGGCACTATGATCATAAAAAAAGTATGATTAATGTAGCTTTGTTGACGTCAGACTCACAGTGTAAGAGAGCTCAAAGAGGTCCGATTTGCCCTCTCCCTGCATCCTCTCTGCCAGGTCAAATAGAAAGAAAGCCATCTTCATCCTGAAACAAAGCGCTCGGGATCAAGGCTAAGTGCTGGCTGGATGGACGCCGCACCACTCCAATAGAGTGATTTATGGAGATGCAGTTGCAGAACAGAAGGCACATATGCACCGTAGCTGCTCGACCACACAGGGAATGCTTTATGGAGATGTTGGAGCAAGTACAGCATGTTTCAGAATCTTTAATTCGACAGTTTGACTGTACCTGGCTTGCCACATCTCCTCATTAGCCACACGCTCCCACGATGCAGAGTGGAAACTGTTCAAAAATAAGGGGGACGGGACATTTATCCAAACAGCTTCAGAGAGTAACTCTAAATGAATACAAATGTGAATATATTGTTCCGCTAGGCTTGCGCATGATCTGGAGCGCTAAACATAAATGTTTGCTGCATAAACTTGAAATGGCTGAGCAACAATGCAAACAGCTTGCACATTAGACATGGAGTAAAACCACGTTTGCCTTTTTTCACTTGAAGATTGTAACCACTTGACCTCTTCTTCAAAAGAATATTTTAGCAGGGTCCCGGTGCTAATATTTGGCCGGTGGGCATCAGCGGACACGCTTGTCGTGAGAGTGCGGGAAATAATGTCACAGTGTTCAACCGTGGATATCTGAGTGAATGAGGGGCTGCTGGCAACCGCAACAAAATATGTAGCTCTGACTAATTCCACTTTTGACACAGTTATTGACAAAACGCAATATGAAACTCATTATTTTCCATCTTCGCTCTCGTTTCAAATGGCTGAGAGCCTAATGTCTACGCTCTGCTTGAATTCACAAAGAAAGCGGATCACAGCATGGAGAACAGAGTACAGCCAAGCTCCATGAGGACTGCTGAGGAGCAGTGAGACAAGAAGCCAACTGATCTGCATCCTCTGATTAAATGCAAGATGTTTATTGTCGGTCTGAATGACAAAACAGAATAGTAAATAGAATAAAACCCTCTACATGGCCTGTAAATCACACTTATTCTCCGAAACAATCACAGTCAATATTTTCTGCGGGATCATATTAAAAAAACATTCATGCAAAATACATACAAAATAAAACATTTTGGATTACAACTTCCCTCACAGCATGGATAAAGTGTCTATCTGTATATCTAAATCAGATCAAACTATAAAGTAATGGCAGAACAGCTCATCTAGTAAAATATACATTGTTGCTACCTAAAGGGATACATTCTTTTGGTTGCTTACCGATTGTGTGGCTCGCTCCAGTTGTAAAGGTTGTATGTGCGTTTCGCCCACTCTTTGGGGTGAAACTGCCTCCGAGCAGGCACCAAGAAGTCACACACACCAAAGGGCCAGCGGGAGAAGCTACGTCCCCAGCTTGGGTCTCCATCAGGCAGCCCAATACAGGCTAGCACGTCCCTCCTGTAGAAAAAGAAAGTGTCACATATGAAATGATCCCCCCTTTCTCCCTCGAGTAGGCTAATTCATTCAAACACAGTTCCTCTTTCCCAGCCCACTCTAGCATCTCATACCAGGTGTTGCTCACCAAAGCCTCAGGCCCAGAAGGTTAAAACCCACATTCAGTGTTGCCCCACTGAGAGACTGGCATTTTCTGCCAAGCAAACACTGCCCCCTGGTGGACTTGGTATTAACAGCCCTTTGACAGTTGCAGAACAGAGGCAAGAAAGACTATTTAACAAAATCAAGCCGATTAGTGACGAGTGGTTCGTCAAAGTCTCTTGAAGGCCTCAACATACGCATGCGCTTAGCGCTGGGTCAAACATTCCACTGCCTAATGAGATCACCCACTGTTCTGTTGGAGCATTTCAGCATCGGTTTGTCACTAACTGGGAGTTGTGGATCAGAAACCGCTCTAAACTGAAGGTGTCTCTCTCCTTGGAGTGGACCGGGTCCCACTGGCGACCGGGAAAGTGCACACCACGGAGGTGAGGCCCCAGCTTTCCCACATACCAACTGTATGTCATCATCTAGAGAGAGAGAGAGAGAGAGAAGGCCAGGTGAGGCACATTTATTCGTGTATAGCACAATTCACACACACGGCAAAAAAAAAGGGCTTTACAATGGATGGAAATAAATAAATACATTCAGCACAGAACTTGAAAATGAATTCTAAAGATGATTCAGACAGTTCAAATCTGACAAAATCATACAAACAACACATTTCAACAGCATTAAACAAGCGATACAAGTACATTAGAAGTCAAGAAAAAACGATTCAGCACCTGAGAGAAACTTACAGTAAACAATGTGGCTTTCAGGCTTGATTTAAAGAAGCTGACATTTTCAGCCGACCTCAGGTGTTCAAGGAAGTTTGCTCCATAGGTGAGCTGCATAATAGCCGAATGCTGCTCCATTCCGGCAACCCGTTATAAACCTCTCCCCGATGGCCTGAGCTCAGACTTTCGATTCTTCATACGGAACTAAAAAAAATTTTTGTGGACTCTATCTTTTGAACAACAGAAAGCCAGTATAATGATTGGAGGACTGGTGTCGCCTGGTGTTAGCTCGAACCGTGGCAGCAGCATTCTCCAAAAGAAAGAGAACAAGGTTTCCTTTTGTTTCAAATGATAAAAACAGGAGGGGGTTTGTGCTTTAACAGTCAATGGTCCTTTTAAATAGACATTTCTAATCATTTGCTTTGTCAACTAGAATTTACAAATGTTATTCATTCTCAGTTGACAGTTTATCAATGAACTCATTTTGCCCATGAGTATTCTGGCTATGGTAGTTATGGAAAACAATCAAATGGGGTCAACTAATTGACTTTATGGAGGTGTTCCGCGCATACTTTATTCTCATCAGAGAGCGTGAGGACAAGGTGAGGCTCTGACCTCCTGGTCGACCAGGCGCACATCGGGCCGTACATCGAGACAGTAATGCAGGTAGCGGAGGGAGTTTCCCGGCAGATCTCCTCTGGTCAGGACGATGGAGTCTGCTGGGAAGGACGCTAAAAGCTCCCTCCCGAACCGTTCCACCACGCTGTTGCCGCTCTGATCACATTCCCTGAAATCACCAGCACATATGGAAATAGCAGCTTTGTTTACTTTGCGTGAAAGAAGAACTACGGGCACATCTTCACCTCCGTCTTAAGTGCGATATTGTATGAAAGAGAGTCAGCCGTGTTTGCGTTTTGAGTGCGCTTACAAGGTGCACTGAGGGTAAGTTGTCAGTGCCCCCGCCCCTTCGCCTGTGTAAAGCGCTCTGGCTGCCTATCTAATCGTGAGCAGACAGGTGTGATGGGTGTGACAGCGCAGGCCATGCTCTCCTCTTGATCAAAGCTGCTCAGTGATGGCTGTCTGGCACTCCCCTGCACCTCGCTGGTGTAATCTGCCTCCTCGGACAGCTAACATCTCAGGCTGAGCTCAGCGAGTGGAATCTATGTGCTAACCGTGCCTCTCTTTAGCCCTTACCACGGGGTGAGCGGAGAGAAACCTGACATGTTCATACCGCAGGTCTGAAGCACAGAGTAGAAACAAATCAGGTTGACTCAGGGATTTTCGAAGGTAGGAGAGAGGACTTTTCTTTTCGCTTTAACTGAAGGAACTTGGGACTGGAAAAGTGGGAGTTTATACAATTCAAAGTTACTTAATCCCTCGAGAGCATTTCGACCCACTCTAACTGAGTGATCCCTTTCTCATGCCAATTCAAACTACAAACAAAAACTTTAGTTGAAAAGGTTTCGTGCCATTCTTTGATCTGCTATTGTTACGGAATTACGGAAATTCAAGACCAAAATGGCAAAATGTCGACAAACCAAACCCATTTTATTTCAGAGAGAATATCACGACTTTTGCCCAGAACTATTCAATTCTAAAACAAATGTGCCGATGTTGCTCAAATGTAGCACTTACCTGTGATTAGTGTGCACCATGTGTGCCAGTAGAACAGTGGTGAGGACCCAGGCGGTGGTCTTCCAAAACCCGCCGTAGCCTAGACTCCGTTCCAGCCCGCTAAGGGTCAGGCTGGAGCCAAGGCCAGCCAGTACACACACAACAGCATCCCCTTGGATCCAAAAGCGCTCAACCTGGAGCAGTGATTCCTGCAGTTAGATTTTATGTTTGTGCTGCATCACGGTACAAACGATCTTTCTTACCACTCCTAGCATTAAAGGTCTACTGATGTCCAAGTTAGCCCTCCAAGCAAAGAAAAACGAGTATATAAGCAGCATGAACGTCAATAGCCAGGACACAGAACGATACATTCTGTAACAGGAAGAAAGAAACATCCATTTTCCATTGAAATATCAGATAAGCTTGTTAAGAGGGGCATTTTCCTTAAGTAGCCTGAGTCATTACGATCTAGTGCCGAGCTCTGAATCATTACTCATTACAGCTTCGCTGTAAAATGTACTTCAAAAGGGACAGACCGGATTTGAGCTGGATTTCACAAACAACCTGGTCACACAATGCACAATAAGGTATTTGAAATGCTATATATTCATAACCAGAACCGCAGGTAAACTTGCATTTGCATGATTTCATTTTGCTATCTCATTGCATGATCTTGCCCTTCATCCATTAGTGTGTAGCGAAAGGACGCAAAATGCTAAAAGCGGTGTTTCGTCAGGCCTGCCGCATACTGAGCAAAGTGGCCGAATGCGACTGAACTGCCGCATAGTGTGCAGGGTTCTTCAACTAGTTTTCATGGGTGGCTGACCGTCGGACACTAGTTTTGCTGCGATTCGAAATTTGAATCGGAGGTGAACTGCGTTACAACGTTGCAGCTGTAACTGCCATCGAAAGTGCCATGTCGTACTTGTATCACATGAGCTTTTGCAACAAAAATGACAATTCCCTGTATGAGGTCAGATAAAGTCATTATATTTATAATCTCAGGGTGAGTCTTTTGCCAAAATACACAAAGTGCAGTCAGTAAATGTCCACACTCCCTCCTTTATTTCTTGCCTGTTTCCTCTCACTGCTATCATTTACAATAACTACAACGGCCAGAGCAATCCGCTTCTTCCTTGACTATCATGTCATGTTGTTTGTGGTTACATAAAAAAAAAAATAATAATGATAATACAGTATTACATGTGGCGTGTCAAAACGTTACTTCCCAATAAGACCACCAGGGGTCGCAGTTTTTCCATTACAGCGAGTTAGTTATGTGTGCAAGGTTCAATGGCCTGGTGTGCAGGTTTGAGTTGCTGACAATTGTTTTTTTTTTTTTTTTTTTTTGCGATCGTCCAGTTCAGTCACATTCAGCCACGTCGCTCCGTGTGCATCGGGCCTTAATGGTTTTCTTTCTTAAACTGAGGGTGTAATTGCTGGGTGCCCAAACTGAAGTCCATTATTAGTTCCAGACCAAAAGTAGCTGTGATGCTTGCAGCAGAGTCACATGACTTGATCCTTCCTCCTACCTATCCGTTGAGGAGAGAAGCAGCCCTAATCCCGCCAGAGCTACAATAGGAAGAGAAAGGTCTGCCAGGAGGTGGTCCAATTGGGCCCTACACATACACAAATAAACACTATGAACACACAAGGACACGAAAGACAAATTCAGATGCTCGTCCTGCCTGTGACAGAACTCAAGGACACCAATGATGAAATCCTCACTGTCCCCTATCAAAACAAACTCCTTGGACTGTGCGCTCCTCCTTTCAAACGGATTGACAGATTCGAATGACAGTGTCACGCACCCCACCGCTGCCGCGGCCGTCCTCTCTTCTCAGCGCTTGTCAGTCACTGAGCGCTTTCTCAGAAAGCACAGATAGTTTCCTGCCTCTTGCTTAATACCCCATCTCTATTTGACAGCTTATTGAGTCGCTATATCTCCCAATGTACATTATGTGTGAGTGTGTGCTTGTGTCAGCTTCTCCAGTGGGTTTACGTCTCCAGTGCGACATGGCTGTCATGTTTGCCTCTCTTCCCCATTTTGAAGGTGCGCTTGTCCATCAAGCGGCGGGGGTGATGAGTAGTGGTGGGTGCCTGGCAGCGGGATGTGTGTGTGGGGGGGGACAGCAGTGGGGGGGCCTTAAGATGCATGGGCACCCCCATTCCATCAGCCGGAGAAAGATTCAAGGAGTGGAATGACTGCAGCGCTGGTTGTAGTGGAATCGGTAGTGGACGGGTTTGGACGGGTTTGTGTGGGTGTGGGTGTGGGTGTGTGTTGGGGGGCCAAGTGGAGAAAATAACATTTTCCAGCACTGTTGCAGCGTCTGTCATCGCAACTCGTCACGCTTTAAACACCAGCGCTGAGTGATCATTTCAAACTGCTGGTGAAACAAAACACAGCGATTTGGCCCTCTAAGAAGGTTCAGTTGTGCTTTGATGGGAGCGAGTAGAAGAACAAAAGCTCATGAGAGAGAGAGAGAGAGAGAGAGAGAGGGATGTGGGCCGTGGAAATGATGGTTAAAAAGTTGCTGTGGTTAAAGCTTTGTGCATCACCACAAGTTCAAAGAGTAGCAGGCTTCTCCATCTCCCTGACTTGTTTGTACCTCTGATCACACTTTGCTACAATGAAAGACCACAATAACCATTACATAACCAAACCATTCATGCATAGCGAAAAGTTAGGAATACATAATGAAACTGAGATTTGCTCGGTACGAAAAGAAGGAAAGAAACCTCACTTAAGCAATGCAGTCAGGTTCACAGAGCTCTCCGTCTTTGCCTGGAAACATAGAAAGAGTAATAAGTAAAGCTTGGTATGGAAGAGAAAAAGGTTAAATAGAGCAAGCAAATCTTACCAGACTGAAAGTGCCATATTCAGCCCTGAGCAGGTGGGTTAGCAGGCCTGACATGGTGGTCTGGTCCCCCCAGCTCCAACGGGCTGAGTTCACGAAGGAGGAGAAAGGCAGGAAGATGTAGGGCATAAAACCCAGCAGGAAGCATATTCCCATGGACATGAAGCTACGCAGAGACAGCTCCTGTCAACACAGCATGGAATATTTGGAAAATGGACAACCAGATTTGCAATCAACAATGCTATTGCAAAAGAATAAACACGTCAGAACCTCAGGCTTACCCTGTGTGAGTGGAGTCTATGGAAGACCCACGGGATGACTGCAAGTACATACAGCACCAGGGTATGCTGGTTGCAGAGCCCCAGCCCGCAGCAAAGCGCCCCCCATTGTGAAAGCTAACAAGGGCAAACAGTCAAGTACGGCGCTGAGAAGATATCTTGACCGGAAATCTGAAAATGTCAAAACTGAAAGTCTCAATACCTTTCGCCTCTCAGTTACATTCTTAGCCAAGTGAAAGCTGGCAGTAGAAAGGAAGAGCAGCCCAGTGAATAGGTTGTTGAGGGTGAAAACCTCCGCAACCATTGACCATTGCCAACTCAGCCTGGATACGGCAAAGACCCCTCCAGCCAGTGCTGCTCCAGGACCAGGACCTACCAATCTAACAACAAAGGACAAAAGGGGCTGCTCAACATAAAGGAGTAGGCTACAGCTATTTATACATTTCTCAGTGAACACAAGAAGAATTAACTGAATTTTGGAGATGATTAGACTCATCCGTGTCTTTTGATCTAAAAAAAATGTCATAAAAAATGGTTTGCCTTGCCGTTGGTGTGTAGTTCTATCCATTTATGCAACAAATTAATTTCTTTAAACAAACAAAACAAAAAAAAAAGGTTATGTAATCCCGCTGAAGCTGTGGAAGCACTCTATGAACCACGGCTTGTGCTGTACAATATGACAACAAAAATGTCAGGAAAAGTATACTAGGACATCTGAACTTTTGGGGGGGGGGGGGGGGGGGGGGTGAATCACAGGCACTTAAAAACTCATTCACTGCCATTGACGGCTAAAGCAGTCACATATTTGCTGGCGGTGAATGAGTCAAATGGCGGGTGGTGTGTGCTGACTCGCTTTTAATATGACTTTGAATGTGATTCAACAGTCACACTTAAGCTCTAAAATGGTGTCTCAGTTGTTTTTTTACTGTCATTCTTGAAAAGATGAAAACCTTTTTTCAATGGAGTTGAACAGATTGTATCGTAGGTCAAATTAATGGTGGAAAAAAGTTTGGAAATGATTTATCCTCTCTTTTTTGTAAATCACAACAACCGGGCATTTGAAGAGGGGTGTGCAGACTTTTTACATCAACTGAAGGTGTAATTGCTGGGTGCCCATACTTTTGTTCATGTAGCGTATTCTTTTTTCTTTCTTTATTTATGTTTACTTTAGGACCCTGTTTAAGGCACTAGCATGAGTAAACAAAGGTACACATCTGTATAGGAGTATATCTGCATATCCCTATAATCTTCAGTTTTAACACACATCCACGCTGTACTATATTGAAATGTTCATTCTTGTTCATCTTTCTGCCTCATTGTCCCTGGCAGTGGCACAAAAAGAAAAAAAATAAAGTTCAAATCAGTTTCACATTAAAGTTATGCAGTCAAAAGCGCCACCACTTCCCCAGACTTTTTGCATTCCAATTCTGCATCGCACACAAGACCTAGAAAAACGTTTTGGGAATTGGCCCAAATGAGAAATATAACGCACCACCACCACCACCCCTTCTTAGAGAAGGTAGTGGATCTCGAATCAACCGACAGAAAGCACTGCGGTCGTGATAACACTTTATCCTCTGCTTCTTAAATATAATGTGTGCACAAAAGTTTTCCCCTTCCTCCTCTCCTGTAATGTCTCCATCCCCTTTGCTGTAATTGAAGCAAACTTGGCCTAATCTGTCATACGCTAAGACCCACCGCTTACTAAAATGAGAGACAGAGGGTAGAGAGAGAGAGAGAGAGAGGTGACAAATGATGGGAGGAGGGGAGGGGGAAGCAAAATAGTGCAGTCAAATGTATGTTAAAGTGTTGAGACAGTGTGCCGGATGAAGGAGGAACTAAAGCATGAAAAAAAAAAAGTTCAAACAGAGAGAGAGAGAGAGAGAGAGAGAGAGAGAGAGAGAGAGAGGGGCAAAAGAGAAATGGGGGGTGAAAAAAGGAGCAGCCCGGTCCCCTGCACGCTGGCTCGGAAATATGAGCAGGCTCGACAATTAGGGAAGTCAGGCAGTATGGCCCTTTCCACCATTGTGTGGAGTGGCTTAGAGTCCTCATCAGCCTATCAGCTAACTGACAGGCAGAGAGCTGCTCTATTCAGCGCAGCAGATACAAGCTCCAGGCCAAACGGCTGCCAGGTCCCTTATGACCCCACAATCCCTTGCCGGTGACAGCTTCAAGCTCCATAGCAAATTAGGCGCTCTCACATTACAATCGCAGAAGACAGATTCCATTAACGGTATCTGAAATTGAGTAGAGAGCAGGCCCGTTATCAGACCTGACTCATAAGCACCGCCATTAATCAGAAGGCATGATACCATTTATACATTTCCAGCTCTCTGCCTGCCGCTGTGATAGTCAGCCACAAAAGGCCTGATGAGACTTAGGCGAGGGGAACAATGGAGCTTTCTGAGGAAAGTGCGCTAAATCAGGAGAAAAAAGAGGAGGAAAAAAACTCTTGCTTGCTGACTACTTCCCCTTTTTTCTCTCCACTATTTTTTCCTCTCCGTGTTCACTGTAAGGCGAGCTCGTGAGTACGTGTGCGAACGGAGGGGTGCGGGGGGCAGAGCGTGTCGATAGGGCGTCTAGGCGAGAGTCTTAATAAGAGATAGCGGCGTCTTCCCTCGCCGCCCCGCTCCAGGAATTAGTTGTAACTTGAAGCAGGGATGAAGGTGGTGGGGGCAAACGGAGACCCCTGCACACACAAGTTTACCTCCCCGCTTGACAATTAACCCAAAGACACCTAGCAGCAGGGGCGGGTTTTTTGTAGATGCAGAACAGTGAGGGGGGGGGGGGGGGGGGGGGTTCACGGACACAATTATTACAGCAAGTCAGTTCTGGCTCCTTAAGCCCCACCTGATAGATATGCAGCACTTGTCACATATTCAGACACCCACCTTTTTTCATCTCCGACTTTATTCTCACTGGGTGGCTGACAAATCTCTCTGTTAGAACCTGACAGTGCGTTGGAGCCCAGTGATGTGTTTACAGTACAGCTGTGAATGACCACCTGGGTCTACGTCGGCCTCTCAGCCCCCTCCACAGCTTATTCTCCAGCCTGGCTGCTCCCAGGCCGTACAGATAAAAGAGGCCACTCTGACACCAGAGTGGCCGCATTGGCTGTCATCGTGGCTCTCTGTAGGGCACGATGCTGCCGTGTAGAAATGCTATGGCTCGGCGAAGAAGGCCTGGCTGGAATGTGGCAGAACAACAATGCAATTCTTCAACCTTGAACAGAAGCCCCACTGCCAAATGGTTTTGTCCTCACCCGGGCAATTAACGCCTTTGACAAGACGAAGACAATAATGAGACATCAACCGCAAAATTATGTCAATTACCAATGGCCTGTTTTTTTTTTTATTTTTTTAATGGTCCTAAGATCCTAAGTCACATTTGAAAAATATCTGGCATCAAATATTATGAGCAGATTCAAAGAGAAAGATGAAAGGTAAATACACAAACAAGAAATGACAATGGTACAACAGGCTCTGTTAAGCGGTGCCCCCTTCGAGGACTCAACAAAAGCCAAGTAAAAACCACTTTGAAGTGTCAAAATGGGACCTGCCTCATTTACCACTCGAGCTCTCTCTCCCCACAGTGTGTCCTCGAGACGTGCCAGCTGTGCTAAATAACTGCACACAAAAGCGTACACCAGCCCTGTGCACTGAATGCCACTTCACAATGGAGCCGGTCGGGGCAGCCGGCAACACACACCACCCCAGGGACCAGACAACAAATACCACAACCGCGCCATCACAGATCAACGCTGCACTGTTCTCGACCAAGTGGTTTTGGGGGAGCGCTGGAAAGGAATCACACATTCCTGAAGAGAGGAGGAAACCCGTAGAGAAGGTGGCCTGCTCGGGCTTCCAGCTGGCCCTCGATGAGACCCTCGGGCTCTCCTCTGGCCAGCGCACTCGGCTGGTTTCTTAGTAGCTATTATATTACAGAGCATTGCATTGCTTTGCTTTGAACTTCAAAGCCAAACTGCAATTGATATATTGATACATCTAAAAGGTACGGTAATGGCCCGCGACCCTCGTGAGGAGAAGCGGCTCAGAAAACGGATGGACCGATGGTATGCTAATAGTAAAGCTGTTACGTACACAATTTGAAAGATGTGCAGCATGCGTCTGCACTATGGTATTCATATTCCGAATAGAGATGCACAGCATTACACAGATTAGATTCCTAACATATGGGCTGAACTTTTGTTTTCTGACGAACAATGCAAATATTCGGCTATGCATTATCGATGCTTTACCGTCTGTTGTGGTGGTGACAAATCCAAATTGCACAGAAGCACAAAAAAAGCAAGACTCAAATGGAGAATTCAGACCAAAAATAGGACAAGCAGCTGATGAGCTTGAGACATTATTCTCGCCTGACTGTAGGGAAGTGCACACCATAATCGCTTAGGGGGCAGGAAACAAATATGTAGTGTATAAATAACTGTGGCATGAAGCATCATTTTCAATTGTCAAAGTACATCTCTCAAATCAACCTGTTTTAGGAAAAACCATTGATATGATTGTACAATATTCGAAACATGTTAGTCCTCTGCAAACTACTTTAAGCGTGATACCACAAGCTTTTTAAGGTCAAGATCCAAATTAGAAATGTTATTCAGTACTAAATTAAAATACATTATGTATTGCCTTTGACATATACAGTGCTTAACTATTAGACCGCCTGTCATGCAGAGATCATCCAGCATCACGCAGTGCTTAAAAAATGTCAACTCTTTCAAATTCAGTGGAAATGAATCAAGCATAACATTCAACCACCAAAAAAAAAAAAAATTCCTGTCAGGAATAAAAGTGTGTACTGTATAGTAAATAACTACAGTATATTGTGACATCTTAAATGATGTGTTTGACTTTGAAAAAAAATGTATAACAGTACATTCTTTTTTAGTATTAAAGATTTCAGTGAAACAGCTTCTCATACTGGTCTATGAACCATTATGGAATCACATTTGAATTGAAGGCAGCTGGGGCATAAACCTTACATTGGGTGGTGGTCTCATATATATATGTCAAGCACTGTACATTTAACCAGTGATTCAAAAGTGCAACAGACATGAACTGATAAGAACAAAAGCCCGTTGAAAATGAAGAAAATGTGCCTATTTTATATTGAAACAGTTTGTGAAACACTGCTTTAAAGTAACAATCGTCATCACATAGTCATAATACGAATGAAACAAAGAATAGGTTGAAGGCAACGATAGTCCTTTCAATACTGCCTCATTATAATCTTCTTCAACTGATGTGAAAATACAGTCAGGCGCAGTTGAACGGGATGCCACAACCCAATTTGAGTCCACCAATTACTGAAACATACTCCCCTCCCTCATCCTTAGTGTTCAACAAGGATGCAGTCCGCTCCCCAAGCAAAGAGGGTAAATGAGGGACCCTGGCTCTGACAACTCTCTTCCAGGAAGCGCTCCAGTGTTCCTAGTGCGCAGAAAATTAATCGCCACAATTTTCTTCAAGCAATGCAGCCGCTGACATGACAATTTCTCCCGCAATACCATCATAATCTCAGCCCAACACAAACAAAAATTACAAGAGGAAGGGGGAAAGCAATTTACACAAAACAAAACAAAAATGTTGATGCAATTCACTGACAACCATTTTTCTTGCTGCTTTTCTACCAAAGTCATTAGGCACACGGCAGTGATATATAAATGCCGCTATATAGATTCCATGAACTAATTCAGGCTGAACTGTAATTGCCGCGTCTGTGCCGGGTGCCTTATTAACGGTGGTTGAGGAATGTAATATTGACGTCCGAGACAGACACAATCTCAGGCCTCAGGGTGAAAAGGACTATTAAACTGCTACTGTATGCTGCTGCCTATCCAGCCCTCCTCCTCTCTATCCCCCTCCCGTAGCCAGTAATTGAGGAAATAACATCTTCATTAGACATCTGTTTAACTGTATTAGAGAATGAGTCCTGGGGGAACCATCGGTCATGCTGATGGTGGAGTAAAGCGGGGCTATTGGACCACAATCTACCACATGAGCGAGTGGAAATAGAACAACATCCACAAATTGGGTGTAAATGTCATGTATTCTGAGGTAATCATCTCCATGTCCCAAAGACTTTAAATTACATGTACCATACATTGAAGTAATCCTCACCGTGATCACAAAGCTTCATTAACTAACCTCTTCTAAGATGATGCGAGACAGTTGTCCTAGGAAGAAACTTCAGGACACGGAGTGAGGAAAACAAGTCCTGAATCTGGAGACCGTGTCCATGACAGACCAAAGGTAAATCAATGTTGTTTGCTTTCACCGATGTAATTGTATTTATGGTCATCGTTGAGTTCTGAACCATTAGATCTCTGAATGTTAGCTACAGAAAGAAAAAAACAAATCTGCAGTCTTAAATTGTAGCTTGTCAATGGGAACAAGGTAACCTAGAAAAAAGACAGTTTCTTCCTGATCTTAAAACAGATTGTGTTCAATTGTACTTAGTTTTCAGAGTGTTGGATGACAGACAGCACACGGTGTCTGATGGTGCCAAGCTTCAAATCAAACGAATGTTTCGTTTCGCTCTCTCAGGGCAGCAGCGGAGCTTCTGTGGAGCCAAGTTTGAACACAGTCCTTTATGAGACGCCGAGCCGACTGACATTTCCCAGAGAAAGGAATTTGTCCAATTCTGTTCCAGTCATATTGTTGCCAGTCTGCCTTTCATAACTGTACAGGCAAAATGTCTGTTTTAGAAAGTTCAACGAAATAAATTGTGCATCCGGCCTTAACTTAGATTATGTGTGATAAAGTGGGATATTAATGAATGTCAACAGACCATGCATTGCGCTTTTGAGCTCGTTAACATTCTCAAGTTATACTAGTCCAAATTCTAACTTCAAATAAAGTGTGAACTCACTACATTTGCATTAATTCTTGCATTACTACTTTGTTATTTCATGGTGGACTTTTAGCCACGTTGTAGTGAGCAGCCACGTCAGACGCGTGTTCCGCTTCCCTACGTCCAAAAAATACATCAATCAATAAAAAAAGCCCCTCAATTCGTATAAATGTCCTCATGCTATCAGATATGCTGACATGACTGTTGTCGGACCTATTATGCTTTGAGTGCGATTTAGGAGCGCATTGTTCCAGTAATTGGGTTGAATTCAGAACTTTATGTGTTAAGGCACATTTGATGTGAGGGATTCCACTGTATTCTTGATTGCCGTTTTGGGAGACTTAAAATAGCAGATACGAGACCTGAGCCTTCTAATCCAAACAATTCTGCGTCACTGTTCAAAATTGTTTTATGTCTAAAATAGACAATAGATAGAGCTGGCTGAAAACACAAATGTGGCTCTCACATGATAATGATTTTGGAAAACAACATGCTTCAGAGAGCAGAATCAAGCAAGGCCAGGCCACAATCTCGACCATACTGGTGATGAAGTAAGAGATGACACACACACACACACACACACCCTCCAGGTACCTGAGGTATCAGCTGGGTCAATTTGTAGCGACAGAGCCTCTCATCCAGGGGATAGAGAAGGACAGACATGTTTGGTGTGCTTATTATGTAATCGCGATCAAACTAAAAATGCTGATGTCGGAGTGTGCCGGGGTTGTTTTCCCACTCTGAAGGCTGTCAGCATGCTAACGTGTCTGCTCCTGGTTTCTCGGGATAAGCTCGGGAATGGGGAGAGATCCCTCTAAGGTAGCGGAGATACAGAGCAGCTTTAGCAGATAAACTGTGAAACGAGAGTGAGCGCAGAATACAGAGCTGTCTGGATTATCCCGTTATGAAGGGTGCATTCCTCTGGAGTTTCACTGCTGGAGCCCGTAGCATTCTGTGGGCCAAATGTTTTAACTCGGTGAACCCCCGAGTGCAATCGATAATAATTACCATTCTGTGCGCCATCCTCAAAGGCTTGTCAGGCCACGGTGCGAAAACACACCAAGACGGGCAATTTGGCCATCAAACCACATGATCAAGGCAAGAGAGGGAAGTAGAATTGACAAATCAAAGGGAAGTGTTACATTTCTACATTTTCCCAAGTGCCTTCGAAACCTATGAATGCACATTACCCCACATTAAGCGCCGCAATCCAGCCGACTAATTTAAATTGATACTTCAAAGGTTTGGAAGTAGTTCAGATAAATTTGACGGTCTTAACAATTTACTCCTTGAGACCAAATGCCTTCATGTTAACGTAAATACGACTTTCATGTGCAGGCAAAAAATGATTTGTGTGGGAATACATTGAGCAACTCGGCCGATTAATGCCTCAAATGCAAAAACATTCATCATTGAAGGGGGAGTGGGTATCAACGGGTCAATCTTAAGAATTGTATCGAACAACCGACATAGGAGGTCCACCTGCCCCCTTTGCCGATCCACAAACTCAAACTAGGCCCTGAACAGATAACAAAAACCTTTTTTATGCTTTTTTTCTTTTTAAATCAAATCCATAGATTACATTACGTTCACACTTAACAGCTTATGTGATGTGACTGTTTGCTTTGGCTGAGGTCCTTGGTACCCATAAAGCTCTAGTTGAGGGAGAGTGGTGTGGGATGTTTTCATAATGACTTTTTACTTCACCATAATCCAAAATTGGATCTAAATCCCCAGAGATTACAAACGGGGCTATAGTTAACATGCACGCTGTGAGCCAAAATGCTCCCAGACAGCATGGGTATTTCTGGCCTGGAAGTAACCGTCTCTCAACGTCTGGCCAAAAGTAACTCATCAATGGCATTAATGGCATGGTGGGGTCATAGGAAAAATAAAGGCCTAAGCAGATCATCTGGAGAATGTAGTCTGGTCTAAAAACCTGCTGGCCCCAACTGAGCACATTCTGGTCAACTCTGAACTTTGGCTTTAACTCAACTTGAGTTGAGTTAAAACAAATAACTCGATTGAAAAACACATTTTGATTTGTTAAACATTACGACCGCGTCACAACTGCAAAAATGCAGATATGAAAAATGAGATCGACCTGATTATGTTGCTTTTTGTGCTCTTGGCAAGCGGGAAAAACAAAAACAAAAGTAAAAAATGAATCGGCTCATTCAGCCTGAACCCACAGATTTGAAGTAACAACAAAGTCCCAAATTTAATTGAATTGCACATTCTCTACCATCAAATGGGAATGAAATACTGTGCTTTGAACGTCTAACAAACGGCAGTGAGGTTTTCTGCCTATCTACAGGCACAACAAAGTTGTGATTCAAATACGTGTTTAACACATGCCACGCTAACTTGGCACATTTTGACCCATTAAGATAAAGATAAGTTTACTCCCTGATTGCACATAACGCTCATACAAATGACTTTAAACTGTACAAATGAAAATGTTTTGCTTTAGCAACTATTGGCAACATATTTGAATGTAGCTTTGTTCTCCAATTTGGCAGTTACAATTTTTTTTTTTTTTACAGCGATCTGATCAATCTATTCAATGAAGGAAAGATGAATTAAAGTTGAACCAGATTGAACCAAACTAATTGTCGTGTTTTGTTTCGAAATAAATTAAAAGTTTGAAGTGCTGAAAAAGTGAAAAGACTGAGAACAATTTAGTACTGTTGCTGAGCTAGAACTTCCAAAAAAAAAATTTTTCTCAGTTGAACGGATTTTTGGGGGAGGGGCTAAAAACTAGCCCCATGACAACAGCGGGCTGGTGCGTATAAGCAGGGCGAGGAGGAGTGAACAATAGTGCCAGTGCGCGCTGCGCTACTCTGGTGGCTTACGGTCCAACCTTAGGCAGCCACAGAAGCACGTTGTCCCGCTAATTTCAATGGAAGGAAAATGGTCCCAGCGGCGCGGCTGCTGGTCATTATGCTGGCTTGGAGGCTGCGTCTCTGCAGCCTGTGGGAGCATGTGCGATGTCTGTAGCTGGGAATCCTCCTCTTCCTACTGAGGAACCATGAAAGAAGGCACGCATATGATTGACAGCTGAAAGTTCCAGGGAGGTGGGGTTTTCAGAGCATTCAGCGACACGCTCGTAGCATCTGCAAGCTGAAAGAATGTCTCAATTCTTGACCATTTTGAAGCCTGATTACTTCAAACCATAAAAAGAAAGGGAGAAGCAGGGTGCTACAGAGAGAGGACGTGGGTGAAAATAAAAGAAAGCGTGCGGCTATAATGAGTGCAGGAGCTCAGCTCGCTCCTGCACTTGAATGTATCCAGCGCCTATTGGATTCTGAATTCTATCCAATTAGAATTGTATTAGAATTCTATTCAATTCAAAATCTATTGAACCGGAAAGAGTATGCTGGCTGGCGCGTTTTGGCTGCTGTTTCTCTCTTCGGGCGTTTTGGGCTTACTTTATCCAGGCTCCGTTATATCTTGGCCAAAAGTAGAACCCTATTTGGTTTTGCTCCTGTGTCGGTGCTGTAAATCTTCGCTCCTTTCCAGCTTCGGTTGTGGCGCTGCCATGAACATCTGTGCAGCTCCTCAGGCTTGACTATTGTACACCTCGTCTCGGTGGAGGGATGCGCAGAAACTATGTGCAGTAAGTCAAAAATGGCGTCAGCAATAAAAACAACCTAAAAATCATGCAATATTTGCTATTTTTTAAGTGAATTCGAAGTGACAGCAGTTGCAACTCTTGTCAGAATAAGTATGAAGTATGATATTCGAAGACTCGAGTCTGGAAAGGTCGGCCAAGGGCATCAACAGAAGTTGATGTCGGAAACGTGAGAGCTCTGACGAAACATGCAAAGACAACAGTCAGTGACGTCATTGCCAATCTCCACAGGGCACAGTTTTATGGACTGATGAGACCAAGATTAACTTCTACCAAAATGATTGAAAGGCCAAAGTATGGCGAAAGAAAGGATCTACTTATGATCCAAAAATCACTAACTAATCTGTGAAGCATGGTGGAGGTAATGTCATGGCTTCGGCTTGCATGGTTGCTTCTGGAAGGGGCTCACTCGTCTTTATTGATGATGTAACTCATGATGGTAGCACCAGAATGAATTCTGAAGAGTACAAACCCATTTTGTCTGGTAATTTGCAGAAAAAGGCATCCAAACTAATCGGGAGAAGCTTCATCATGCAACAAGACAATCAGAATCATCTTTATTTGCCAAGTATGTCCAAAACACACAAGGAATTTGTCTCCGGTAGTTGGAGCCGCTCCAGTATGACAACAGACAGTCAATTTACAGAACACTTTGGAGACATAAAGACATTGACAAAAAACAATTGTGCAAAAAGATGCAGAGTCCTCGAGCACTTAGAGCAGTTGGAATGATGATGGTGTTGAACGCTGAGCTAAAGTCCACGAACAGGATCCTCGCGTAGGTCCCTGCACTGTCGAGGTGTTCTAGGATGAAGTGCAGTCCCATGTTGACTGCATCATCCGCAGACCTGTTCGCTTGGTAGGCAAACTGCAGGGGGTCCAGCAGGGGACCTGTGACACTCTTGAGGTGGTCCGGCACGAGACGTTCAAAGGACTTCATGATCACAGATGTCAAAGCGACAGGCCTGTAGTCATTCAGACCCGAGATTGCAGGTTTCTTGGGGACTGGAATGATGGTGGAGCGTTTGAAACAGGATGGAACTTCGGAACCAATGACCCAAAACACACTGCCAACACAACAAAGAACTTCATCAGGGGAAAAAGTGGAAGGTCTTAGGCTGGCCAAGTCAATCACCAGACCTTAACCCAATAGAGCCCCAGAAACAAACAAGAACTGAAAGAGGCTGCAGTAAAGGCCTGGAAAAGCATTTCAAATGAAGAATGCAACAGTCTGGTGAAGTCAATGGGCCGCAGGCTTGATGCAGTTATTGCAAGTAAGGGTTATGCCACCAAATATTAAATGTTATTCACTTTGAGTTAATTTAATAATGTATGTTCCAATACTTTAGCTCACTTGAAAAGTGTGTGGCTTCAAACAAAAGATGCTGTCCTGAGTCGTTTAACACATCTAGATGTAAATACCATGAAATTAAAGCTGGAATTCTGAACTTTTGTCTCATATTCATCTTTTGATCTGAAACCCAAATGTCATCAGTATACAACAAAAATAAAAGGAATTGACCTTGCCGTTCTAATACCTTTGGAGGGGACTATGTATACTGTATATACTGCATTTGTGTGGCTTGGCAC